>NW_026849393.1:0-600000 GCF_030869305.1 Colletotrichum tamarilloi
CGGGACCCCCCGGGTAACGATAATACCCATATAAAAGAACAGATTATGCTGGACCTGGCTGCCCACGCGGGCTGGCACCAGGAGGTCCTGTGCGCGTTGGAGTGGGTGAAGCTCGCCCTGTAGGCGGCTGGAATCACGCGGCGGAAGGTTGGGAGCTGTTGATGAAAGGGAGACAATGGTCGAGTCGGTTGACTGCTGTTTTGATTAGTAGTTAGGTATGGAGCGCAATATACCCAGTTTTCCCCAATACGTAATACACGGTACGGCCCCGGCGGATTGCTCCGTCGGGGGGATTATTAATAATTTATAGTTATAAACTTTATAAAAGGGAAAGTTAAAAAGTTAGAAAATCTAAAAAATAAGCTAGTAGGAGTATTTATTAATACTATATATTAATACTATATAATCGATATTAAAAATTACCTAAGTAGCTAGTAAAGGTAGAATATAAAAATAAATAAAAAAGAAAAGTAATATTATAATTATAAGTATTAGGGCCTTATAAGCCCTATAACCTAGCCTTAAACTATAAAACTAAGTTCTTAATAATTATATAACGCACTAGACCGCTAGGCCTAAAGGGCCAGCTCGCTAGCTTCTACCTATTATTTTACTTTTCCCTCTTTACGTTGAGTTTCCAAGTTTATAGGCTAATATAGTAGTATTTTAACCTGCCTGTAGTCCCTTCCGTGACACCTCTATATATCACTTCTATTCCTTGTTACTGGACTGAGCATCTATCACGACCCACAACGTAGGCGCAAAATCGGAGATATGGCCCATGGCTGTTAGACTTACAGTTATCAAACCCTCAGATTCGGAGCATGATGGCATTCTCCTGGGTCGTCATGCGGCGCAGTCTCAGCATCGGCCTGACTTCACGGCGTACATTTTCCTCGCAAAGCAGGTTGACGTTGTCTTATGACCTGCATGAGCCCAGCAAGCGACCTGTCGGCGGGTCCTCCAACCCCATCATTTTTCTTCACGGTCTCTTCGGATCCAAGAAGAACAACAGGAGTATCAGCAAGCGAGTTCATCTATGACTGCAAGGCTCTGGTACGGCATGCTGACCGCCACGTAGAGTTCTAGCTCTTGACTTAGGTAGACCAGTGTATGCCTTGGTAAGATTCACAGACTGCATCCGCAAGCACTTCGGAAGGGTTTTCACTGAGATTTTGACTAGGATCTACGCAACCATGGCGAATCGCCTCACGCGAAGCAGCACGACTATGTCCATATGGCGGACGACGTTGCTGCATTCATTGACCAGCATGGACTGACGCTGCCCTCAGTCATCGGCCACTCGATGTGAGTCGTATCTGCGAGGGCGTTACGCTGCTGCATGCTGAATGAGATGAACCATTCCTAGGGGAGCCAAGGCTGCCATGACCCTTGCTCTGAAGTCACCCGAACTCGTGCAAGATATCATAGCGGTTGACAATGCGCCTGTCGATGCTGTCTTGGAGAGCTCATTTAGCAAGTACATCCAGGGTTTGAAGAGAATTGAAGCAGCGAACATCACGAAGCAGGCTGAAGCAGACGAAATCCTGAAGGATTACGAGGACGTGAGATTATTCCACTTTACTCTTAGAGGGTTTGCTCGATCAATCTCGATCAATCATGCTCACCATTGTGCTGCAGTCTCTTCCTATTCGCCAGTTTCTTCTGGGTAATTTGTATCGGCCAGAGGCTGGCAAGCCGCAGCAAAAGTTCCGGGTGCCCCTCGACATCATCAGTCGGTCCTTAATCCACATGGGCGATTTCCCATTCAAGGACCCGACGAAGACTCGCTTCGAAAAGCCTGCCCTATTTGTTCGGGGAACCAAAAGCAAGTACGTGCCTGATGACGTCCTGCCGACGGTTGGGCAATTTTTCCCCAAGTTTCGACTAGTAGATCTTGATGCCGGGCACTGGTGCATTTCGGAGAAACCTGAGGAGTTTCGTCAAGGTACACAAGCACTTTATCTTAAAGAAATAGTCACAATACTGATCACTCCTCGGTAGCGGTCGTTGAGTTCCTAAAGAACCAAGACTAAGGGATCCTGGGAAGTAGGCTGCTGTAGTCGTCTCACTCATCCCTCTGCAAACTATTAGACATAATAGGCGAGTGTGGTTAAGGGAATGCATTTTGACTAGGCAAATGTTTCGGGCCACATAGACTTGCTATAGACTCAATCCCACAAGGGACTTTTCGTACGCCACGGCACTGAGGATTGGTCAGGCGGCCCCCGTAGGTCGTGTTCTTTACGAGTGAGGGGATATGAGCCAAGTCGTGATGGCCAGGCCACCAGCGGTGCTTGAGCTGGAGCGCGAGAATCCCGTGAGGGAAGCAGCCTCGCATTTCCCACCTGTGCTAGACAACTCGAAGCCAGGCTGCATACACACATTGCAGAGTGTCTTTGAAGAATTGACCATTTACCATTTTGAGGTACCCTAGACCCGCAGCCGCCTTATATGCTACGCCATGTGCAACGACCTAAAACAATGCCGGATTTGTTTCCCGGCCGGTAGAGCCAGAGTCCCCTTCTGCCGGAGCATCCATCATGCAGGGCCTGATTCCTTTAAACCTCCTCAAGAACGCGCTCCTTGAACTCCCGCTCAACCTTCTGTCCCTGGTCGTCGGTGCCAGACTCGCCGTGGAGACCCATGAGGGCACCGAGATCGAACTTGGGCTGCTTGAGAAGCTTGACCTTACGGATGTGGACCTGGGATGGTTGTTAGTACCATTTAGTCACTGGGCCAGTGGCACCAGTAAGAAAGTGCTTACGTTCTGCAGGGGGTAGATGCCCTGGGTAGACTTCTCGATCTCACGGCCGATGACCTCGGGGATGAGCTTGGAGGTCAGCTGGGTGAGAGTGCAGGTAGAGGCCTCGCGCTGGATGATCTCAGTCATCTTGCGACGGATGGCACGGATTTGCGAAGAGGCAGCATATGTGGTCTTCTTGATCTGGTTGGGGCGGCGCTTGGTGAAAGCAATGGCGAAGAGGCGGAGGAGGTAGTCGTCGGTGGTCTTGACGGTGACGTTGGCCTCAATGAGAGTCTGCCACTTGCGGACGAGGGAACGGAGCTTGTCGGAGGTGAAGTCGAGGCCGTGGAAGTTGGTCAGGCAGTTCTTGCCCTGGACCTCGTCGACACGGAGCTTAACCTTGCGGAAAGCGTGATCCTCATCCTTCTGAAGATCAGCCAGAGAGACCTCCAGAATGCGGCCCTTCAAGGCGTCGTTGGCGTTCTTGAGACCGGTGGTTCTGTTGACCAGGGTCTTGCCGACACTAAAAGACACGCGCAGTCAGCACCCACCCGATGGCTCAATTCCTTCTCGCGCTCGGCTGTCGACAATGGCTGGATGTCGAATCGTGATCCACGTCGGGTTTGGGCTGAGAACTCACTCGCGAACGTTGAAAGGCGCGGGGGCCTGTGGGAGAGAAGAAAAAAACCAGTCAGCATACTGCAAAAAAATGGCATCGAGACTTATTTCGCACAGCGGCAAAACACATACCTTGATCTGGTACCAGTCCTTGCGGGAGAAGGGGTCCACGGTCTTCTTCTTGAGACCCTTCTTGCCCTTGGACAATCTCTTGTTCCTGCGAGGGAAAAACTGGTTAGCTGCTGTTTACGGCCTGCGCCTGGGCGACGACGATTGCGGTCGGCGGCATATCGTCGTTAATTCGTCCAGAGGTGGTTATTCTCACTTTCCCACAGCCATTTTGGGCGGCTGTTAATTGTCTGGCGGATGAACGTTGAGTAGTTGAAAGGTTTGGAGGGGTGGTGGTTTCGCTGGTGATAAAATTCAAGATGCGAGAATGTGTGGCTCGAAATTCTTAGCGAGTGTGCCCCGTTCGAATTATGTAATCCGGGTTTTTTTTCCAGCATGGTGCACTGTGCATGCCCCTGCCCCGACCACGCCAGGGCAAGCACCTCGTGGACCTCGTCAGCGAGAAGCACAGTAATCAGCTATCGAATCCATATTTAGCACTGTATATCACGTGATGTGCACTTTTTCACAATTCTTTGGCGCTGAAGCCAGCCCCAAGAGTTCCACTTCTGAGACGTCAGTGTCTCTGCAACTTTTCATCCAGTGCCTCCAATTGGTTGACTTTTCAAGGCCACTTTGGCCAGTGACATGTCATCACAATACTCCGGCCCCCTAGTCAAGATGGAAGGCCTTACAGGTACAAACTGTTGGAACTTTGCCCCGCCTTTGGGGCAAGGTGAGGTGGGTGTGATGCCCTGTGCCTCCACATTGTGGTGATCGGTGAACGGGTCTCCCGCCTTACCGAGATTTACACTCATTCAGGTCTGTCCGTGAACAAGCATGACAATACGAGGCTGGCAGTGTATCTTTACTTTACGCATACATTCTTACCACCCGTGTAAACCTATGTACCCTCTTATTTTTTGCGTCCGGTTTGTGACATACGTACGGGCATCACACCTAGAACCGCCTCGGAAAGCTGGATATCCTACAAAATCCCACAACGCCATTGAACGAGCAACGCGGCTTTCGCGTCTCTCAGAGGAAAGATGCGTAACTCCTCAACCGATTCCGACCCAAAATCAACGCCCTGGCGCTAGAACGAACCATATTTGAGTCTCATCAACGTCGATGCTTTCAGATCGACCATTCCGTACCGTTGTCCGGGCTATTTCTTATTTCTTCGCGCCGTCTCTCCTCCTCTCGTTCTTGCTTCCTCCTTGCTCGAATACCAGCTGGGAGCAAAACGTCTCTAGGCCGGTGTCTCTTGTTTCTTCGCCTTGTTCTGTATTCACGTAGAACGCTTATTGTGTGCTGAAACTCCCAGTAACAGCATTGGACCCCCTCAGGGAAGTCCCTTCATGTCGACTGATCACGACAATTCTCCGTTTCATACGTCCTCTTCCTTGTCATCACTGCGCCGTTCTCCATCCCACGCATCAAAGTTTGGAAAGCTGAAATAGCCGTTCGAGTCTGGCCACACTGGTATCAGTAATTTGATCGTCGGATGCTGGTATCGTGGCAGTCTACGAACAAGATAGGTGTTCTCGATGGCCCTGGACTCGATTTGTAGTTGGAATGGTCATGTCTTCGGCGCTGAGCGACGCCATATGGGGAGCGGCCACCGACGTCGGTGAGTATTCGGGAGCATGACCCGAACATACGGCAACGCGGCTGAGGAGTTCGGTGGCCCTTTGAGACGATTGCGGGCTCGAAATGGCGCCACGGCTGGCATTGGATGTCGTTGTGATGGTAGGTTCCGTCGCGCTGGCTCGTAGGAGCCTTGGTCGACGTCGACGGTCCGGCCGAGGTGATGCCTCTCTCCTCCGCACACCGTCCGTGTCCCGAAGGTCCCGGGAAACGGTCGCCATCGCGTTGAACAGATATCCTGGTACAAGTCTGGGTGAGACCGATAATGGCACGGCGGCGATCGAATTTGCAAGAATGCAACAGCTCTGGGATGGTAAGGAACCATGATTGCTATGTTGCGCCCCTCATCAAGTGGGCGTCGTGCGCGTTAACAATAAGCCATCACCTCCGGCTACTCGGCGGGAATGTCGGTTCCTTGGGGACGGGCGAGCCCGGTCGACGGTTTTCCGCTGACAGTACCAGCGTCCCATCATTGGACCACATGGCCGGTGCCTGATGGGGAACCGGCTCCCAACTATGTGTCTGGTGTTGTATGGGTCGGTGAGCGTCTGTTTGGGCACTTATACGCAAAGGCCATGCATGGCCGGCGTCACGCCTGCAGCCATTGTGGGGTTGCCAACCGCTTCGTTGACCATTTCCCATGAGGTCCCGCTCAGTCGAACCCAATCAAGACCGCCCATGGCTATGACATTTCCAGACCGGTCAAGGACATGCTACACTGCTCGAGCCGTTGTACTCCGTACCTTATACTGCACAACTGTAAGTTAACATGTAAGTAGTCACGGTAGTATATTCGTACACCAAAGGATTCTGCATCGGAACACCCCCCGGTCAGCCCACAGACAAGGTCGGGCCTATCCATACCCCAGCCTGGTTTCTTCGCAGCCGAGTGGTGCGACAATCACGGCCGATTGTCGCCTCTGGACACTGGTATACTCTCGCGGCTCTGTGTAATCATTACATATGTTGCAGCTGGTTCGGTTACCCTTGCATTATTGCTAGACAAGTCAATTCAACGCAGGCAAGCTATCTCACTGGGCGCGGGGTTGGTTCCTGACCACAAGCGTTGCGTCTGTCTAGATACATGCAGTTTGGCTTCAGATATTACCAGCTGGCCAAAGTGCCATCCATCCGAATTTCCACTCCTCACCTGGCTCCCATCTACCGGTCCAAGACTGGCATGCGGTAGGCATACCACACATGGATTATACTGCATGTTCTATCAAGCCACTGCTGTCGGCAATGGTGCAAGTGTTCCATGCAGAGGCCAATACTGCACCGACTTGTATAGGAGCTTCATCGGTTCTCACCGATGCCTTTTCATCCATCATTTGGGCCAAGTATCACAACCACGTGCGTAATCACCTGAAGCTGGCGATGTTGCCTTTACTTGCCCCTCCTACTAGCGAATGCCATCTCTGCAGGAGCTAATGGTCGAGACTGTGAAGTAAGGAAGGATTTGGTCAGTCATACACGATGCCTGCAACGCGGGGAAAGCAGGTAGACTTACTCTTCCCACATCCTGCCCTGCACAGCTCTTAACTCTTCTTCGGTCATGCGCTTTCCGGCGGTGAAGTATCCTATAGCAACTCATCAGTCACTGACAGCGGGCCACGCTCCCCTTCTCACTTGCATACCTGCAGTAATCTTTGCATCAATCTCGACGCGAGAATCTGCAGGAATCCACTCCTCGGGGAGCTCGACACGCTCGTGAATGGGAATTCTAGAGAAATTGTCAGCAAGATCTGAAATACTGACACGTAAAAAAATCGCCATTACCCTTGTCCTACAATGGCATCATGTTTCATGCTGTTGTGGTTCACGTTAGCGTCATGGTATCTCGGATGGGGAGGAGCTACTGACTTGCTCATGCTCAGCATTCTGTCGATCTTGCGGATTCCGAGCCAGTGCAGGATATCGGGCATGAGAGCCTGGAAACGCATGTCCTTCACTCCAGCAATGTTCTCTGTCCTCTTAAAGTAGTCCGATGCTCGGTCTTCTCCGCGCTTACGAGCGTTGTACACGACTTCGTGGTCAGTTAGCAGCCTATCATGAAACGTGCAGCCTCGGTCGCCCGCGTGTAGTCTTCACATGAGCAAGGCTCTGATGCCAAACAAGCAAGAGAGTACGTACGATACTATATAACTGTCATCAACTCATGCACAATCAATCTTGGAACTCGGCATTGCTCACCTTGGTCACTTCACCGAGGGCTCTGCCCTCTTTTCGGAAGTAAATAACGACACCACTCCCGCCATTCTGCGCCTCCTTGACTGCCTCTTCGATGCCGAATATGAGATAAGGGCGACATGTGCAGATATCGGATCCAAAAACGTCGCTACCATTGCACTACGTTACGGTTAATTGCAAAACTACCCGTAGCAGTGAGACGACAAACCTCATCGTGAATTCGCAATGCCAGTCGTACTGACTCGTCGGACATTTTGGCCGGGTCGCCGAAACAGTATACTGTCAGACCACCTACATGATACACATTGTCAGTTCATCCTCTTGCTCGAAGCCTGGGTGCTATTACCTATGGGGGGCAGAAACACTTTAATATCGTTGCGGGTAATCAACTATGACAAATGGTCAGCGTGTGTGTCTATGAGGTAACAGGGGCCATCTACCTCGGGGTAGCTGCCACCAGTGTGTTCGAAAAGAGACCTTCGCAAGGCCCCCTCATCTGTTTGCAATTAGCTGCTGATAGATTCCCAGATGGTTGTAGCCTGACGAACCGATGCCGAATCTTTCAGCTACGCCGGGGAGATACCAAACCTGTGCGGAGAGCGTCAGCAAACAATCTGAATCAGTAGCTGGGAAGCTGACATACCGGCTCGACGGCGAACTTGGTTACGGCCAGCTCTCCAAGCTCGTTCAAGCAGACTTTGCCGTCAGGAACACTAGCCAGTCAGCCCCTACAACGACGCTCACCGTCTCCTGGTCATGGCTTCACTCACAGTCTTCCACTCTTGACACTCTCCTCCAGCTCGGGAAGCTAAACATTGTCAGGGGACGTAATATCACTCCAGTAGGCGCAACGGTACCTTCATATGTGCCTTAGTGATGGCGATGGTTGGGCGAATGTCGACTATGGCGATTCAGTCCAAGATCTCATGCTGTAAAAGGTGCAGGCTTAATGTATCTACTCACCGTTGTGCTTCTCGATAGTGTCCTTGAAGAGCCAGGGAGACAGATGGCCCCAGGGATCCATGGCGACGATCTTCTTGGGATCTCCCCATTGAGGGAAGGGACCAATCTTAGCAGCCGGCTCCGTGTTGGTGAAGTCGGGTCTAGAATCAATGAGTCCACATACTGGTTTTGGCGACAAAACGGCTCACCTATGCTCGAGATTAAGTTGCTTGCTGGCAACAGCCAGGGCATAGTAGATGGAGTAAGAACCACCACTGCGAGTCCACTGTCAGCTATTCTGTTCCGCAACAATTCATATTCTTCCCTTTGAGATGGCCAAGAGAGTATTCCATGAATGGGTCACTCACTGGGCTGTAAACACTGTCAGTTCAAGACAACTTAGTAGACAGGTAAAGGTATGTTACTGACCTCCGACAGCTTGAGAATAGACAAAAGTGTCAGCTAATATTGCTTGTTACGCGTAAGTAAGGGGGCCGGGCCTACGGACCGTTACGTCTTCCAATAGTGGTAGATGAACGAGAAACAACAACTGGCCCACGACGATGGGGGTCCGATTCGCCCCAATTCATGGGGAGAGGGTTGATGCCGATCTGCTTTGGATAAGTCCTAGAATGAGAGCATCGGTCAGAGAAAGATCTGCCATGGTGACAGGCGGCAAGCGGTGCACCATAGGAGCTGGAAACGTACGTTAGGATGATGCGGGAAGTGAGGCCGGATCGCTGGCTGGGTGACGAGGGCAAAGCTGGGGCCTGCAAGGTCAAATCGGACGAAGAGCTCTTGGCAGATTCACCAACGGCATCGGAAGGCTCGGGGGTTCGAGATCTTTCAGGGATCTCGCTGAGGGATGCATTCGGATCGAGTGTGGCTGCATCAGAATCAACAGGCAGCTGTTGGTATCGTTGGTTCAGCAAGTCGACAGCAGCCACAAGGTCAGACTGAGTCTGCTGGATGGATTTCAAGGAGTTTATGACTTCGGCCAAAGAGCCATCGTCAACGGTAGGGTGGCTCATGACGATCAATTTCTAGTTGTCACACTACAACTGCAGAAGACACAAAGAGAGAAGTCTTGTGAGAAGGTCGCCCGCGTCTTTCAAAAATGCGCTGTGTTGGAGTGTGAGAGACCGTAGACAAATTGCTGGGATGCTTCACGAGGGAAGATTGAGCAGGAGGGACGGGGATTCTGACCGGAGACTAGGTGGAAGTAGGAGGAGAAGGAGGAGGAAGAGGAAGAGGAGGAGGAAGAGGAAGAGGAGGAGAGGATGAAGAGACGGGAGACGTGGAAAGGAAGCTGGACGAAATGAAGTTTAATAGGAGGCGAGTCCAAGTAAGACAAAGCTAGAGTATACTGTGGAAGGTAAGGAGCACATGGGGACAGCTATCTCTTGAGAGGCAAGGCATGCAAAGGCAAGTCGGTGACTACCGATGGCTGGTCCACTGGAGAGCCAAGGATGAGGGACGAGGATGATGACTATATCGAAGCCAGCAGTGAGGGCTATGTAGTAAACAGCATGAGAGAAGATAGAGATGCACAAAGGAGAGACGGTCGACGCCCCGAGGGCGATCTCGTGACCCCATCGGAAGGCGCCGCGCGTGAACATTGAGCTGGCCGGACGGGGAGGGGCAAGTACCCACTACCGTGCCCGACCCTTCTTATCCGTGGGTAACAGGTGATGCGGTACATGGGCTTTCGAGTCTCACGGACGTCCAGTCCCATCTACCTTAGTTCGGGCTGGGGATGGGGGTTGGGGTGCTTACCTTCCTTACCTTAAGGCACCTACCTGGAGGAAAGGGTAGGCATGCGGGCACCTGCACCCTCCCCCGCCAACCGACCTTACAGGATACGCTTACATAACACATCCTGAGCGAGGAGCAACCTAAGTACAAGGCATAGAAGCAGACTCGTGCATGACATACAGTGCAATGTTGGGTACTGAGTAGTTGTCCAGCTTACCTTACCTCAAAGTGAAGACGTGGAGTTCTGCTACGTAGTAGGTAAAGCAGGTAGGTAAGGTAGACTCTACCTAGGTACCTTATGCTCAGCGTTGCTACCTTAGTGATAAGCATCATTGTTTGTGGGGAGGTCTACGATAAGGTATGTAAAGACTGGGTGTGTGTGGACCTATCGTGATGCGGCGGCGGCGCCCACCTGAGTTCTCGGGTTGCGGGGCCGTCCGCGACCTTCCCAAACACCCAGGGCAGACAAGGACTCGGTGGAGGAGGAAGACAGCTTGATGCGGCTTCGAGCGCCGAAGATAAGGCGACCGAAGGACCTAGCGGTATTGATACCTTACCTTACCTTACCATCCATCAGGAAAGCACAAATGCGTCTGAGGTGAGCAGTTACTCAAGATCCTCAGAGAGGGCATTGTCATAAGACAGGTACGATTGAAGGCAATGAATGCATGAGGTAAGGTTTAGCAGGCTTTACCTTAAGTGACACCCTTCCGCAACCCCTCACTCGCCAGGGTATCTAGATCGAAGATGCCTGGTGTCTTACGTGCCTTACGTCTTCACAATAACAATGGCTTGTTGTGTAGCTCAGAACACAAGATGTAGGATGCAATGCGTGAGGTGTAGGTATGTTTGAATCTGATAATTGTGCAGGTGACATATGGGACGGCTATGAGCCGCTCTAGCTTGTGCATCAAGTGCCGGACTCCGATATCGTTCCTCTGATTCTATGGAAGGTAGGTACGGGGTACGGTAGATGGGCAATATACGGATAGTACCTATATACCTTACCTTCCATTACTTTACCTCAAGGTTAGAGCGGGGTGGGATGTGCCATGCTTTCCACCTAGGTAGGTTAGGTATCTTATCGATTACGCGCTTAGGTACTTACCTACCTTGAGGTGCGTGCAGAGCACCTACCTAGGTACCTTAGTCACCCCGCTGCCAGCCTCCGATAGATAAGGTACATATTGAAAGGTAAGGTAGGTAAGGCAGCCAAGCAAGTAAGGTACCTTCTGCTCCAGTAGAGCTTTCTGGTCCACCGTGACTGCGGCACCAGTGCACCTTGCGCCCACGCCACCTCGGCCAAGGGCTGTCCACCCGCAAAATACATGTCGCCGTCGCGCATTCCACCGTCGCATCCGTTGCATGTGCTGGAATTTTAGCCTCATTCACCACCCGCCGCTGAGCCATCTCTCAAACGCCTATCTTATTGCTTTTCTTCCACGTCTGTTCCAGCCTGTGACGTACCCTGCGCTTGCAATTGCACACGAACGCGGACAACAACGAACTGCGCAACCTGCTATTCTCCGACACACCCTCTCGCTCCCTTCTATATTCTACGCGCCGGTCGCGCATATCATTCATCGTCACTCAGCATCATGGGGAAGCGCAAAAGTTCGAGCAAACCTCAAGGCCCGAAAAAGGTTCGTTTGCTTCCTCCGCTTGAGGGCTGGTGCAGGTTGCTTGTATGCTGGCGACGCAGTTATTGACGCCAACTCACAGAGAGAGGTTCTTCCCTCCAAGTTCACGTGCCTCTTCTGCAACCACGAAGACTCCGTCGCTGTAAAGCTGGATAAGAAAGCGGGTGTTGGTTCGTTGGACTGCAGAGTATGCGGTCAGATGTTCCAGTGTAGTATCAATTGTGAGGCTCTATTCTTGCAACTGCTTTCGTCTCCCCCTTCCCAACTGCTAAACCCCTGTTAGACCTTTCGGCCGCCGTGGACGTTTATGGAGAGTGGGTGGACGCTGCAGGTAAGTACATGTTTAATACCTTAATCGCTGTTGCAATCGCCTTGAGAACATGCATTTGACACATGTCCGCAGATGCTGTTGCCAAGGAAGCAGGACCCGTCGGCGGAAGCAATCACAAGACCTCGAGCGCTCGGCGCCCCCCCACGAGCCGGCCAGTAGACGATGACGACGACGATAGGAGATACGGGGGTGAGGGTATCGACATGGATGATGATGAATACTAGATGAACTAGCAACCTCTTGAACGTACACGAGGAGGTGCATTGTCAATGAATGCAGCCTAAGGTCTGCAACACACGGGGACAAGGACAGTAGTGCAGAAGAAACCCAAGCCGGAGACCAATGCCATATAAAGTTGGCTTTCAGGACATACAGCCACACTCAAACAGTGTAGAACCTGTCCCCAAAATCGCCGAGGCCGGGGATGATGTAGCTATCACAGCCCATTAGTATGACAGAGGCTTCTTGGCATCGCAGGATGCGAACTTACTTCTTTTCGTCCAGACCCTAGAGCAAAACAATTGTTAGACTGTGTGATCCGAGGTGAGCTGGGGCCGGCTTGTACATACCTGGTCGACAAATGCCGTGACAACTCTCAATTTGGGGAACTTTGCGGTAAAGTTCTGGATACCCTCAGGGCTCGCAATGAGGTTCAGGAACAGAATGCGGTCCTCGGGAACACCACGAGCCTTGAGGACCTGGACTGCCATGATGGCGGAACCACCAGTGGCAAACATGGGATCCAAAAGAAGAACCCAGCGCTGGGCGATATCCTCTGGCAGCTTGTCGTAGAATAGCTTCGGCTGAGCAGTCTCCTCATCGCGCTGGATCAAAATCTTGCCGATTCTGACAGAGCGGCAGCAGTCGCGTAAACCTTGCTCCATGGCCTCGCCGGCACGCATGATGGATACGCCGCAGATCTTGCCTTGGAACATAAGCCCAGAGTAAGTCCGACCAATGGGTGTTGTCACGTCATGCTCAACGGTAGGCAAATGGTTCAGACCTTCCTCCACGAGCAGGCGAATGATGCGGTTGGAGTAGAAAATGAAGTCACCGCGCTCCGTGTTCTTGTCTCGAATGATGCTGCCGGAGATCAGTAAGCCAATGGTACCACTCAAAGAGGTGTTTCTTTAGTCACGTCTCTGCGTAGGGCCGGTGCCTCATTATATTCTACTGGGTGTTACGAGGGGTAGGATGAACACTAGGAAGCTTACGTGAGAAGGGCGATAAGTTGAGGCGTTTGGGACAAGACAACAACGTTGTCTAACTTGATTTCAGTCGAGACAGTGGCCGTGGGCTTCTGACTTTCTGAACGATACAACGGACCGACACACTGAGTAGGTCCGCTGCCGCTGGCGGACTTTGAATCTTGACTTGCCATTTCTGAAGAAAAGTGACTGCGGTATTTGACCAAGATTTACTTGAGCGAAAGGCTGGCGATAGGATGGTAAGGAGGAATGCAAGTGAGGTACCGGTACCGGACGAAGTGGGAGGGGTTCGCAATGGATTTTGTCCAAGGATGGCTTGGCTGGGATCTTGAGAGTAGAAGGAGGAGGTAGGTAAGACGGGCTCTGGGGTTTGGAAAATCCAGAAACTACCTTAAGGTAGGAAGATGAAAATAGGGCAGCGGGCCAGGAAAGCCTCCAATGGATCGATATAAAGTACCTTTTGGCCAGGTCTTCGCGGGAAGCCACAAGGGTTTAACGGGGTGAACGAAACGAGTGTGCCAGGAGACACAATGGAGCTCGCCGTTCCCCGTTGCTCAAATCAGATACCTACCTACCTTAAGGTAAGTCAGGGTAGATTGCCTAGGTATACCTCGTGTCGAGGAAGGTAACGAAGCGAAGTGGCCCTATGAGAAAACAAAAGCGTCACAACTTGTGGGTAAGGTAGGTGATTATAGGCGGGTAACCATAAAGGTGGGAAATACCGATTTGGCCAGTAACCATACTTTTGCGTTAAGGTATGTGTCGAGGCACTTCAAGGCACTGGAGCTGATGCTCGTAGGCATCGGGCTCACAATACTTAACCAGCGATAAGGGTCGTGCGGGGCTGGTTTGTGATGTGAGGGGTCATAACTGATCCAATTCATTCGCACATGCAATGCCTTACCCCCTTACTTGCAGAGCCCTGGCACGCCTGGGTTGACGGAGTCTCACCCCACCAACCTACCAACAAGCATGGGACACTATTTAGGTACCTAGGCAATAGGTAAATAGGTACCGAAGGCGAATCAGCCACCTGCCGCAAGCAGACATCTATCCCACAAGACAATAAGCGTATCTACTCGATAACCGGGGGGTGCACATCTTCCATTGGGATGACCAGGCAGGCAGGGCCAGGTATCCTGTGGTGCTTTCCAATTGGTACTGGTAACTCAAGGCAGGTACCTACCCTACGTCCGGTCATGACAAAAAAGACCCGTCCGGCGGGAGCGACGCTGGGCGGCGCGGCAGCCACAGCACGGCAGGAAACTTGTGCCCGGGCGGAGGACAAACAGACTCAATACCCGCATCCGTCCTTACCATTGGACCTGAGGTAAGGTAATATGCGATGCGCCATACCTTGCCGTGCTTGCCACGCCTCTCTTTCTTCTCTCCATTATCCAGCTGCCAGTAAGCGACTTCAAGCGCTGTTCCGCCTGAATGAATTAAACCATTCATCAAAACCTCTCATGTTTGGGATTCGACTTTGACGGGTGCCTCTTCTCCTGTGAATGTGTGAGGTTGTCTTGCAAAGTCCCCCGGTCTCTACTCTTTCCATCCTCCGCAATGCCTGCCGGCTGTCACCTTGACTAAGGCCAGCCAGGGCAGAGTCGCAAGCCAGCAGGACGTGCCTCGCCGCGAACCTGCGCGCCTCACCTCACTCAGCTATAGCCCTTCTCGATCCCCTTAGAAACAATAACCACCCACGCTATTCTTGACCAGCGCCGCCTGCGTCGCTGTCTCCGTCCAAGGAATCACTGGACTCATCGTTCCGCCCATCGTCCGCCATACCGAATTCTTCCGTCGTTGTCAGTAATCACCGCGTATCGCCAATAACCATCTTCCACTTCATTGGAAACCTGCACCGTGGCTATCAGAAACCTGTCTGCGTTGGCCACGACACAACATGGCTACCAGGGACGGGCCGAGCGTCCCGCGCAAAAAGTCAACAACTTACGGCAAGACATCGCGAAAACGACCTATTCATGCGTTTCTCGACCTGTCAAATGCTTCGCGACGCGCCGGCAATGCTACACAATCAACCGAGGCCTCTTCAGCGCCTGCCGACCAGCTCTACGATCTTTACGACCCACCATCCGATGACCCTTTGCGCCTTGCACTTTCTCGGCAAGTTGTGCCACCTGTTGACGCGCCTGTAATCCAGCCGGATGGTTCAAACAAAACGAAGAAGAGGAAGGTGGCTGTTGCGCCTATGGCCAAAGCTGATCGCAAGGTCGAAATCAAACCACCTGTCATCGCTCCGCCAGCGGGATTACCCTCTCACACCCGCCGAGCGAAATCGCCCTTCAACACAAGCGCATCCAGTTCTTTTTGCGCCGTCAAACGGGACCCTCTGCCGCAAGGGCTCGATAGACCCAAGATACTGACGCAAGCCGAACCACGCAGGAGCGCTCCTCGTGCTCAAGCCGAGGTTGACGTTCCTCGCAGGACCGAGTCCAACTTGCATACACGACAGGCATTCTCACAATCTTCTGAAGCGCGGGTAGTGGGAAAGCCAAGCTCCACCATTACGAGACCACAAGTGACGAAGCCGAAAATGCTATCTAAGCCGAAGCGTATCCGTCTCATCGATCAGTTGGCGGCGCAAACCGAAGACAGCTCGGACTCGGACTCCGAAATATCAGATTCATCGCAGCACTCTAGGACGGGAACGACCGATGCTTCTCCTTTCACTCCGGTGAAGCCTATTGACATGACGCCGAAACCATCGATGCGGCCCAAGGTGCTCTCGAGCACTAGAAAGCTGAGATCGACGTACGGAGAGCAGCGGACGCTGAAGACAGATGAGTCAGGGGGAGACAGCCTAGGCAGCCAAATCGGAGTTGACGGCACCCACCATGATCTGAGTCCGCCCCCAACCATGTCGAAGCTTGCGTCCTTTGCGTTCGAAGAAGAAGAGATCGAGGAAGACGACTCTGCTAGAGGCGGTGGCATCATTGATATCCACGCGCTCAGGCAAGCCGGTGCCAATCACCGTTTTGCAGACAGCATGGCCGATTTGCTTGACAGAGTCGGCACGCCCCAGCCGCCCAGATCACAGACAGCGCGCTCGAGGCGCAACGCTCTATTGGAGCTGGCGAGTAAGCTGCGGGACAAGACGTTTGTCCGTCAATTTCGCGACCAGGGTGCGAAGGACGCCTTATTTCACGCTCTCGGACAGGAAGAGGACTTCGTCAGCGGCTTCGTCCTCCTGTCTGTTGTTCTGGTTCTATTCACATCGTATTCGGTGCCTCATCTCGTACCTCAGCTACAGAGCGAAGGTATTGCGCAACTGGCTTCGACAATGTTCAACATCGACGAAGACATAGTCAGTATTGCAGCGCAAAGGAAATCTAACTTATCTAGGAACGCACAGTCATCCCTTTCTGCATTGAAATCTACGATACAGCACCTGGATCTATGGAGGGGCTCTCCGCCCACCGTGCTGTCGCCCAGGACGGTTGCTTTGAAAGCCATATCCGTACTCTGCAAGGACGGTGACAGTACAGCGACACGTCACATCCTCTCTAGCTTGACAGATCAGTTATTTGGGTTCGCCGAGACAGGCTGGCAACATTGTAGAGCTCATGGGATGGAGGGAACAGACGCCGGCCTAGCGCTTTCACTCCTCGAAGGCTACTCGATTGCAGCAATGGAATCCGACGCCGGCCCTCGATGGACAAAGCGATATCTTCCCATCTTCGCAGATGTTCTCACAACAGCCATGGCTCGACCTCTGCAAGAATTCGGCGATTTCGAGTCGACAGCATTGAAATTGGCACTGAACACAACGAATAACAACCCCGTTGCTGCAAGCGCCTTTAGTAGAGGAGATCTTTTCCGCGAGCTAACAGAGGCCAGCGTTGCGGGATTTGAGCTCCTGGAGCAGTCTGTCCACAAAGGGGCCTTTTCCAAGGATGTCTACGAGACACTCATGCTGCTACTAGGCGTCATGATCAATACATCCGAGCACTCTCCGTCAGCCCGGCACTCTGTGGATGCGTGGCAAGGGCAGGACGGCTCAACCTTGGACAGGCTGATAGAAGTCTACCTGGATAATCGCGATTCGGCTGGTACAGTGAGTTTCCAGGGGTCAGGGCGAACTGCACAGATATGGCTAGGCTAATATGGTTGTATAGGCTGATTCAGTCGAGAAGACCTCGGTTGCCGTAGCTCACGGTTACTTGGCGATACTGTTAGGCTACTTGTCGTTGGGTAGCCAAGTACGCCGGCGGCTGGAGGAAAAGAGTCATGGAAGAGGCACCAAGTACTTGCTCGATTCCATTCAGGAGTTTATGGCTTTGCACCAAAAGTTGGACACGGATGAGTTGACGACGAGCTTGCAAAACCTCGTTAACGAGCTGAGGCAGAGGCATAAGGCCTCTAGTCGGTAGCGAGTTACAATCAGCACTTACTGGGGGACGATACACTTGGGTGCAAGGAGGTGGCTACAAAGTCAAAACAGGTAGCATTCTCAGCCACGCTTGCCGCCATTACTCGCAAAGTCTTTCAAGAAGAGACGGTGGCAATCCGGCTTGGGGAGTCTAAAGAGCACTCTTTGACAGACTGGCGCGGCGGTGAAGACCGGTGGATAGGCAGGCAACCAGGTGTCCTAGCAGCATGGTTTGCGAGGAACCAGACGCTTCCGTTGCCCCTTGTTGGGTACTTGAGAAGAATTCTCATCATATAACCTTCGATTGGATGATGGAAATGACTGAGTCTAGCTGGATCCAGCTCATCTTACCACAAATCATTGCTCAAATTTTCTAAAAACAGGGTCTGAATTCAATTCCTATTAGAACCCTTCCGTTGTAAGGCAGCCCCCATACCGGAGATAGCCATGACGCAACTCACTGATACATATCTAGTAGGCTATAGGCGTTAAAAGATAGGGTACGGATATCTGATGTCTTCGGCCGTGGAATTCTCCAGGTTGAGAAGGTTTTTGCAGCACAACCTTCGGGGGAAGGTGTTGAGGTAGTCCAAATCTATACACGCTGTGGTGAAGGATATTGGAGGCATCTTTCTTACCTCGTACAAGAAGAAACAAATACAAGCGAGGGGCGGCCAATTTATAAAAATGGCAATCTACAGTAACCCGGACTATACGGTCTTGCATACCTAAGCGACGATATCGCAGTGGGGATTCTTCTCTGGGCTGGCTTCGTGAGTTCCTTACCTTTTTCATCAAGGTAAGCAGGCCCCTTAGCCTTAGCATGGGTCCACTGCCAAGTCCAGGCCAGAGCTGGTAAGTGACCTGAGCACGGAGCAATGTGTCAGTACTAGCCTGTAGTAGCAGAAGCCCGCCTCTCCTAAGACATGTGCATGTGCCTGCGTTGTATCCCGCTCTCTGCTGCTGGGTTCCATACTTGCATACGCCATGCCGCCGCTCCATTCCCCCCTCCATCAATCTCTCCATCAACATCCATTAGTACCGCCGCTTTTTGCTACACCTTCACGCTGCAACATCAATCCTGTGCTTTCGACTGCTCTATCCTTCCTACCTGCTTCGACAACAACTTTCTCCTCGCTCCTCATCTCATGCAGCCATTCACTGCCTAAGGCAATACCAGTCTTCGATAAATAAAGGGCAGCATCTTACGTGCCCGCATTACACAGCAGAGGCACTACAGCAACAGTCAAGTCTCTACTACGACACTACCTCCTTTCAGCGTTCTCCCTACGAACTTCTTGAATCCAGCATTAGTGCGGGCATTTCCCTCCCCAGCACAGGGCTCTAGCGACAATCCCTTCCTTTCGTTCGCCCCGTCTCCTACTCATCAGTCATATAAATGCCGGCGCCAAAGAACAGAAAGGTGGCCATCGTTGGCAGTCGTTCCGTCGGTCCGTTCTCTCCCCCATGACAGACTGGCCAGACTATCCCCGTCTGCATTAATTATGGCACATGTCTCGTTTTGGAAAGCAGCATCCATAGACTAACATACTCACTTCACAAGGCAAATCATCGTTGGCGGTCCAATTCGTAGACGGCCACTTCGTTGATAGTTATTACCCTACCATCGAGAACACCTTCAGCAAAACAATTCGCTATAAGGGACAAGAATTTGCGACAGAAATTGTCGATACTGCAGGACAGGTACGTCATCCCTTAATTGTCGCTTTACGTGACCAGTAGACGAAACGACGGGTTGCACTCAGCAGAACAAGTTGGAAGCGCCATGCAGGGTTTCAGGAACGCGGGAAAGGACAAGTGCCTCGACTGACGGACAGAAAATTGTAGGATGAATACAGTATTTTGAACTCGAAACATTTCATTGGCATCCACGGCTACATGCTAGTGTACTCGGTGTCGTCTCTACCGTCTTTTGAGATGGTGCAAGTAATCCGCGAGAAGATTCTGAATCACTTGGTACTTACACCCTATTGCGGATTGAGCAAGCAAGAGCGACGTACTGACTGGAACTATAAAAGGGTACTGAATCAGTCCCTATAGTCATCGTCGGTAACAAGAGCGATCTTCGTCCCGAGCAACGACAAGTCAGCGCAGAGGAAGGGAAGAGAGTAGCAGAGAAGATTCAATGCGGTTGGACGGAGGCCAGCGCACGATACAACGAGAATGTCGGGAAGGCCTTTGATATCTTGATTGCCGAGATTGAGAAGGCCCAAAATCCGGGCGAGACTGCAGAGGGAGGCAAATGCATTCTTATGTAGGAGTTTATAGAGACCACCAGATCAACTACACTTATACGCAGACCCAAATCAGCCTAATCAGGGCACCCGACCCGACTGGTGCTGACATTCTGGGATGGTGAATGGGTAGCTACTGGAGAATTGGTACAGAGGTGTCTGGTTCGAGTGGCGGTTTTTGAGGTTGCTAAGAGTGCGCAAAGACATTGAATCACGCCGGTGAAGTACTTGGGTAGGTAATGCTCTCCGAAGGACGGCTGATGGTCATTCAATAAGGCACCTCTTAGCAACCTGCTTTCTCGGGTGCTACGGGTACCATGCGGGTGTTCGAGTCGAAGTACAGGGGGGAGCCAACAGAGAAGTATCCGTATGGAAAAGGATCAGGACAATATACTTACTTGCGATAATGATGGTAATAATCACTTACGAAGTACTAATCATACCTCACTTGACATATTTACTACCTGATGTAACACTGGCAGCTTGGGTGGGAGGATGGAGCCTACCTTGTTTTATGCACCTTATTCTTCCTATAATTCAGGCGCCGACTGTGCCTTGACCATTTGCTGGTTGGGCGCGCAATTTGGACCTGTGGACCCCCCGATCTTACATCAGCTAGGTAGGAAATCAACTCGTGGAGTCCCGTCCGGTCTGGTCGCTCTCGCTGCCTCTGGAACTGTCTAATGCGACATGCTACTACTAATTCCTCCCATGCCTCATATACCTATCCTCTAACAGCCTTGTCTGCCCGTCGGCTTTATGAGAATATTGAAAGCAGCAAAGCCAGGAACCTTTTTTCTCTCGCAGTACATACATTGATAAGCACCTCCCACTTGGGCCCCTCGGAGAACCCTGCACTAGGAATCTACCATCTTTGTGCCCTCATTCGTGCAGCATCTCAAGTCAAGCGTCGAACACTAGGTATACAACAATGCGTTGAGGCAAACAAGCTTTCACTGGATCCTCTTAGTTGATCAATCAAAGTGCCCATTCACCGGAATAGCAAGCGTTCGTATGTGTTGCATCGCACTGGCCTTTGTATTGCCGTCATTCCACTTGTCTCATTCCAACTTCATCTCATACAGCTCGCCTCCGACTCCATAGGATATCCACCTGGCTAGCCTGGCCCAGCTGAGGTCTGTTACCATGGAGCAAAACATGATCTGTCCCTTTTGTGCGAAGGCTGGTGGAGGAGAGCTCGAGATGTTGCTAGTAAGTGTGGTTCTATTCAAATGTTCCTACAGTCTACTGACTACACACCAGCACATGGAGACTTTCCACCCCGAAGAAGACAATTCTCACTCTTTCGCACCCGCAACTGGGACGCCGCGAGAGCAGTATGCCGACTGTCCAATCGAGGGATGCAGTGAAAGCATTCCTTTGGCAGAAATCGACTATCACATGGACCTTCACCTAGAAGAGGACCGCCAAGTTGCTGAGAACCCTAATTCCCAAGCCGTCATCCAATCTCGGCGACCCAATACTTCAACTGTCGTCGCCGCCTCTAGTAGCCACCGCGAATCCGCTGCCGAAGGTCAGAATGCGAATGTTGAGCAATGGGGAAAACCGCTGTCGCTCGCAGCAAAGTCGAAAGGCAAGGATGGAGAGAAACGACTCGGAGTACAGAAATTCCTCCTGGTTTGTTTGGCACAGAATTCCGACTGATCCTCCTTAGAAAGCAGAGTTGGGGAAATATGCGCATGAACAGCAGATGCCAGACTGGCTCGTGTCTCTTCTTCATAAAGGCGGCGAAGTCAAGAGCGACGGTGAGTGCCCTGCCGCGGCGTGGTCGGGCGACACTGACGCAGGTAGGGGTGATTTCTGTTCTCGAGCAGCTCTTGAGCCAGAGCAAGTCCACTGAATATGCCTACTTGTGCGACCCGGCCGTGCAGCATGTATCAAAGCTCAAGAAAGAAGGTATCGTAGTCGCCAAAACTCATTGGTAAAAGCTGATGCTCAATCACATCTAGGAGGGTTTTGCGGCTATCGCAATATTCAAATGATGATTTCTTACATCATTGGCGCCAATGCCCCTGGCGTGGATCGTTTTCAGGGCCGACTGCCTACTATATTCGAGATCCAGGAACTCATCGAGAGAGCCTGGGACCTCGGTATCAATTCCCAGGGGCGAGTTGAAACCGGTGGCATCATGGGGACTCGCAAGTATATTGGTACTCCAGAGGTAAGACGGGGACCAACCGGCAATATCATTGAACTTTTGGCCTAACTTCTGGGGCTCCTAGGCCCAAGCACTCTTCGTTGGCCTTCAAATTCCGTGGGTGTATTTGTATTGAAACCCATGTAAGAAAATGGCTAACGTTGAGGCAGATGCACTGCTCAGGGGTTCAGAGACCAGGAACAAGGAAAGTCTGAGGCCAAGCTGATGATGGCCGTCGAGCAGTACTTCAAGCAGGGAGCGCATCGCCAAGGCTCAAAAGTAACCTGCACGTCACTTCCGCCTATATACTTTCAGCATGCCGGTAAGTCATTGTTCTCGTCACGCGAAAGAAGACAGTCTGCTAAGAGGAATATCACGTCTAGGCCATTCATTGACAATCGTTGGCTTCGAGAAACAAAAGCATGGCACTGCTAATCTGCTCGTCTTTGACCCCGTATTTCGCGATCCACCCGCGCTTGCCCGGCTTATTGGCCAAACTTTTAAGCATAAATCAGCAGATGAATCTCTCAAGCTATATCGCCGGGGCGCCAAGTACCTTCGACGATACCGCGAGTTCGAAATCCTGAGGTAGGTCCGAGCACAGAGATCCTCCTGGACCGGGCTGACCATATCACAGACTTGATAGCCGAATCGCTGTGACCTCGACAGCGCACAGTAGCTCTTGAATTGAGAATCGGTTCAAGAGCTATCAAGTCGATCTGGCCCGACCGTGTGCGTCTCATCTATGGCGGTCACTCGGTTCGCTGTTGAGCGAACCAGTCCTGCAACTTCGCGAGAGCAAGACCGCGGTGAGAGATCTTGTTTTTGGCCGCCTTGTCCATCTCGGCGTAGCTTGATGACTCATTAGCAAGGCAAATATCTGCCAACACTCGATGATAGACTTACGTCTGGCCATTGTACTCGAAAATAGCATCCCACCCTTGATGTGGTTAGCAACAACACACTAGAAAGATTACACAACGGTGTGCCAAAGTCCTGCTTACCAAAGTCAACCGGGCCTCGAGGCGGCACGATCTTGCCCTAGTTAAAACGTTGGCAAAGGTTCAGGAACGAATCACAATGTTAGTTGCTTACTCTAGTCCGTCCCTGGAAGAGGAGAGGTTCGCTTCCAGGACCGGGCGAGTAGGCAAACGTGCACACGGCATCGGCGGATTTATCCTCATAGGCTACTAGTAGATTGTTTAGGCCTTGGTGGCCGATGGATTCCATGAACCATTTTCTGGGTGAGAACGGTTAGTCATCGAAGACAGTGCGAGGCGGGTAGAGAGGAATGCGTGTCGGCCCCAACATAACCTACATATAAGGGCCTGGGAGATCACCGAGAGCCTTAAAGCAGAGGCAAGTGTCTTCAACCAGGACAGGCCCTTGGATCTAGAAGATGATCAAACGGAACGAATTAACATGCCAAGGATTACACTCTTGGTATTTCTGAAATACCGCTACTCACAGTCTCGGCAGCCTTGCGACATTTGGCTAGGGTGACTTCCTCAACTGTGCCTTGAACTTCCTCGAGGTCAACAGCGTGGCTTTGTACCGTGATTGCTGGTTCCAGGATGGCCTTGACCTCCCGCAACTTGTTGGCATTGCCAGTGATGAATTTGACTGTCGGTGGGGTGGCCATGACGAAGAGATGGGAAAGGCTAAAGATCCGGTCCAGTAAAGAAGTGCTGTTGGGAGAGTAGGCTATGTGCGAGGTGTTCCACAATGGATTTGACGTACAACTATTATCATTCGTGTTATGTATGTAAGAGAGTCATCGTGCCCCCATCGAACACTTTGCTTCAATGCCGGAGAATGTGATAGCGCTCTGTTGCATTATCCACTTTACTGACATCGTCTAGTTGCATATATCATCGTCTGATGTCCTAGGCATAGGAGAAGACTTGCGCGTGATGGGCCCAATTATAAGAATTGTTGCGAAGCAGACCCTTGCGTAGGAACCAAACCTTGCATAGAGACAACGCCTAAAGGTATTTTGGATACGAACATATCTATGTAGCTCCTTTTCCCATGTAGCATGGTCAGCACTTTCACAAGTAGTGCGATTAGGAAGATCTCTTTACCCTGGCACCTCCCCGCGACGGACTTGATTTCCCAACGAGACCAAGCTCGCAGTCATTTTCCCTGATGCGTCGTCACTCCGTCGTCCTCATCCACCTCGTCATGACGAGTGATCCTTCTTCCATTGCTCAAGCCATGCCTCAACCCTCGAAATGTTAGTCTCCATTTCATCGGATGTGTTGCTTGTAAGCTCCACAACTATCTCCTCATCGAAGGCCTCCCTGGCTTCTTGCAGCAAGACCTCCATGATTTCCGAGTCTAGATTTTCCTGGAGTTTGGTCTCGGGATATTTCCTGAATGGAGCCAACCCAGTCGTGTTAGCTCTCGTCATCATCCTTACTGACGACCTTGCTGCCACTCGTTTGCGAAGACGAAGAGGAAGAGGCGGAGGGGGAAAAGTAGACGAAGAACGACATGGGACCACACAGGACTCCCTTACCTTGCTGCTAGACGATCATAGAGTGTGGTCGAATCCACACGCAGCACAACAACGAGGTCAATCCAACTTTTGGGGAACAAGTCGCAGGCGTGCCAGTCAATAATGTAGCCCCCATCCTGAACGTCTCCCTCGATGGCATCGAGCAACTGGACCCCAGATTCATCAGTACAGCGAACACCTAAGCAACAGAGATACTGAGTGTGAGGATTTTCGCAATGGTGGAATTCAGTTCCCATAAATGAATGTCACAGAACGACAAACCTTGTCCTCGTCAACAATCCAACTCTGAAACTCGTCATCCCAGCCCTCATGGCACTCCCGATCTTTGACAACTTGGTTAACCGAGAGGTGCTTGAGGCCTGTACGCCTGGCGAGCTCTTCGCAGTGCGTCGTCTTGCCCACGCCTGGCGTACCAGTGACAATGATGTTTGGTGACGTTCTCATGTCGATGGAAAGTTTCGTTTTGATGTTTGAATTGAGCGAATAAGGATAGTGCTGGTTTCAGGCTGACTATAGTTAAGTCGAGTACCGCTGGGAGGGAGGTAGAAAAGGATAGAGAACGAAACGGGATGCGAAAAGCTTCGTTTATTGCATTGCATGTAAGTGAGTCCAATGAGGGCCACTTAAGGTAGCATAAATGCCCGCTATGAATTACAGCGCTCTGACAGCAACTTATGGATAGGGTTGGCGTGTGTGTGACGGTCACGTGCGGGGCGCCAACCTGCCGCCCGCAATCAAAGCATCTATCTACGGCTTCCAGCTCCCAGGTTGGGAATATGTTGTTCGCGTTGTCAACGCAGATGAGATGATATTTACTCAAATTGTGCGTTCAAGAGTCTCTGAGCACTGAATCGTTGAGAGGTGGGAGGAGAAATAAGCACTTGGAAATAACGTATCGGCAATATTGCGGAGCCTTATCCCGCCTCTGCCACTTGAATGCTTGCTACGTGAATAGGAAACAGATTGGGCGCTCCTTTTACAGGGCCTGAGCCACCGTTCCCCCCAAGCTTTCGATCATGGATAGGCTGGGCGAGTGTGTTGTTGCACAGGTCTTTCCAACCCCCTATCTTCCCCACTTCCTCTTAATCACTCAATCGGCAACATCCACGATGAGACTGGACGCCATCACAACTATTGCTTCTTTCTACATTATCCATGCGACAACCTGACGTAGTAAATCCCCAGGCATAGCTCCCTAAAGAAGCTACCGACACACCACCGCCCATTTCTGGCCACCGCTCACTTGATAGTCGTCATCATTTCAGTGGCCATTTTTGGGTAGAGACCAGCGAGCAGAACAAGGACAGGACACTCTACAGGGCAGGCTCTATTGCCTACCTGTCTACTTATCAAGACAGACAAGGTCATCTTCTAATATCGTTTGGCTGTACACGGTTATGCGGCCACGTCTTCCTCATCAACCTCAGCGAGGTCGCCGTTAGGCTCGAAGTCGTCCTCGGGGTCGTACTCGAGCTTCTCTTGCTGAGCAATTGCTTGAGCAGACACAATCTCAGCAAGACGTTTCAGTCGTGGGGTTTGAAGCCCTATTCATGTATTGTTAGTGAGGCCAGACCAGGTACGACTCTTGTTGCAGTTCACATACATGAAGGAGTATAAGTCTCTAGAGCGGTGATGACTCTGGGTTCGGCGATCTCGTACGGTCCACTATCGTCCATGTCGACAGCTTGGAGCAGCAGTACGTCACTCTTTTCCGTGACTCTGGAGGCAACAGCCTTCATGATCTCGCCGTTGATGGGCTGCTCATAGTCTGCGACCAAGTACTGGTTTAGGAGCTTTTGAATCTGGTTGGGCGACAGCCTGTGGAGGAACATTTTGTTAGCAACTTCCACACAGCCTTGTCGAATATGAAGCGGAATTCAACTCACATCCAGCAGATATCCTGAATAATCTCAATATCATTCAGGGTTGCCTTCTTCAATTGAAGAAGCTTCGTTGCTTGCTGTAGAAAGGATTAGCTTTGCTTGATTAGGCCGTGTTTTGGGCGCATTACCATTAAGTGCTCTAACTGCAGAGTGCCCTCGGGCATATCGTGACTCTTACACCACTCCTCGATACGCGTGATGTTGTAGTTGATCTGAAGACCACGCTTCCAGGAGAGGAAGTTGCGTCTCATCAGGAGGTCGTTGAAGGCGGTGACGCCAACGAGACGAAGTAGTTCAGTGATGGTCTGCGTAATGATAGAGTCTTCGAGGTAGTAGGCCTTCATGGCGCGGAACACGCTGTTGAGTAAGCTAAGCAGGTTGTCCATGCTGTAGGCGGGAGTCGAGTTGGACTGAAGAAGTTTGCCAAGGAAACGACTGCTTTCGTTGGTGACAAAGCCCGGAAGCGACTGAGACTCAATGATGGCGGGGATGATCATCTTCTGCAGCTTCTTCTTCAAGACCTTCATCCAGGTGTGGTAGATATTGAACTCCAAACTCTCCAAGTCGTGCTTGACAATTTCCAGAAGACGATCGTACTCATAGTTATCCGTCTTTTGCGCTTCGTACCAGTCTTCTGCAAGGAAAACGAACGACAACATTTCATGCACGTTGGAGAGCCAGAAGGCCCCCGGGTTGATGGCCTCATCGCCGTCATGCTGCATGACTTCCTGCTGAATCGACTGCATGACATTGGCGAGGAACCGCTCTGACTCCTTGACAAAGCCATTGTTCCACATCTCGGAGGTAACCAAGTTGATGAGATAAGAGGGGAAAAGAACCTCCTTGTCAGACGGTGGTGGATTAGTGTTGGGCGAAGGAATCTTGAGGTTACGGATGAGACCCATGGTGACCTCCTCGTTCAGACCATCTTCGTCAGCCAAGAGCGTCTCGAGCTCGAGCTCGATGTTATCGACGCCAGGCATGAAGCCTGTGCCCTGCAGGTTCTGTCTGTGGGCAGTGCTGGTGATGGCCATCGAAACGGGACGGGGGTTGTAAGCAGCGCTGAAGCGGTCCACAGCTGTGCTGGGTTCGGCACCAGCACTCCTCCTCTTTGGTTTCTTGGAGGACACAAGATTGATGAGGCCAGGCGCTGCCGATGGCGGCGCCTGAACAGCCCCGTTGGCAAGCTCGCCGTTGGTCGGGGCTAGCCTTCTTGCCAGTTCCAGCTGATCTTGCAGTTCGGCGAGCTGCTGGCGCAGTGAAAGCTTCTCGCTCTCGATCTGTGCACTCTGTTGACGAACAGTGTCTAGCTCTGTGCTCGTAGAGCGCAGAGATTCTCTTAGCTCCCGCTCTTCCTCCTGCATTCTCTTAATATTGGACGTTGATTCCTCGAAGCTCTGCTGGAGCTTCTTCATCTCGTCCTCCATTGCCTGCAGCCTTGCAACTGCAATGCTACCCTGGTTAGCCTCGGTCTGGAGCTCTTTCGTCCGAGCCTCCAAGGCATTGTGGCGGTTCTTCCACGCCTTGATTTGACCCTCATAATTCTCCACCTGTGACGACAAGTTCTTGTTCTGTGCCTTCATGGTGCCGAGAGATTGAGTCAGCTCGACGACCTTGTTTTCGAGCTTGTACGAGATCTGCTTCAGATCACGGGCTTCCTCCCGAGTCTTCTTGTAATCTCGACGGGCGAGTTTACCACGCCACAGGCTTTGGATAAGAGTGACCTTCTTCCTGTATTGCCTCCAAGCCAAGACCTGTCGTCGAGACCGCCACACACGTTGAATGAGCATAGCCGCATTACCTACGCGGGTCTCCATGATTTCTTTTCGTCGAAGGTAACCTTTGGCCGCCGCTTGCGCCAGGACGACATCGTTCCTGATGCGTATGTACTCCTTTCTTTGCCGTTGACCACGCCAAACCCGCTGTATTGTTGTTGCGGCTTTGACGGTGCGGAGCTCCTGGACTTGGTTCCGGGCGTTGTAGGCTCGCACTGCGGACTGAAAAGTCACGATGGCTTTGCGGGCCTCGAGGTAGCGACGGCGGTAGAACTTAGCACGGAGGTTCTTCTGAATGAGAATGGCGCAATCGTTGAGACGGTTTGTACGTAGGTTCTCGAGGAAGGCGAGCATGCCGGCGCGGAAAAAGATCTTGGTGAGGCCCAGCTGGTACTTGTCGGAACCTTTGCCAGAGCTGGTGCCAAGTGCCTTGGTAAGGATAGCGTTGGCCATTTCTCGAATCTCTGACGCCCACAGGTCCGAGTTGATAAGCATGTAGTAGCGCAGGGCAAATTCCTCGTATGTCCATCGAGTGGGGTAACCAGCGCAACTTATGCGAACAGTCTCGAGAACACCACAGGCCCGCAACTGACTGAGGACCATGGGGCCCTCAAACTTCCACGCCTCCTTCGCCTCGTTAGGCTTGATGCAACGAATGTAGTGAACGTCTGTGTTGTTGATGGTGTTCATGAGCTCGATGAGCGAAGAACGGAAGATACCTCCCAACGTCGGCTTTCTGTTGACAGCCACGCCGATCTTCCTACCAGCGGCGGGCTTCACTGAGCTCGATGAAGCGGAGGCGACGTCCTTTTCACGGACGGCAGAAGCTGCATCCAAAACATCGCGAAGGAACTTATTCGTCGAGGCACGGAGGACCGCCATATGCTCATCAGGCACGGTGTCCCGATTCTTTTCGATGAAACCCTCAGATTCGTAGGTGACATCCACAGCATAGTGGCACACAGTGAAAGCGGACTTGCCGAATCTAGGCTTTTTGTAGAACTTGTGCTTGTCGGTGCCGTAGTTGTGGTGCAGTTTCGTGACAAACTGCTCGTCGGAGCCCATGGGAAGACGGGACTCTTCATCCAGCAGGGAAAGGATACCGAGCTTGCCTTCGATAAGATCAATGGCTGGTTGATTGTCGGAAAACTCGATGAAAGTCCAGTCGATCTTTTCCCTTAGATACTCCTCTTGCTCCAGCTTAAAAACGTGTTGGTTGAATTCTTGCTGTAGCTTCTCGTTGGCGTAGTTAATGCAGAATTGCTCGAAAGAGTTCTTGGCAAAGTGTTCAAAGCCGTAAATATCAAGCACTCCGATGAATGAGATTACGCGATTCAAGACTTCTTCAGTTGCCAGACTGTGGTTGATGATGTCGACGAGCCAGTCGAAAAGGCTGGAGTAGATGAACTTCGCTACCGAATCACGGACGACAATGGCTTGAGCCTGCGTCAAGTTTGACGTAATCTTTTCGCCTCTGGTCACCAGCTGCTTTTTGACGATCCACTTGGCAAACTCAGTTCCGTTGACACCCAGAATTGATGAAGCCAATTCAAGTGAGGGCTCTGTCGGCGCGAGGACACTATCATTGCGTGAGGCTCCAATCTTGATGTTGCCGAGGTGCAGCAGACCAGACAGGAGTTTGAAGATCTCCGATTGTTGTGCGTCGGTGACACCGATTGTCCGCAGAGACGCCTTTGTGGCCTCGAACTCGGCCTTATCATCCACGCCATCGATCGTTGGGCAGTTGCCCTGGTTGAGATACTCAAACTCCTCAATGGGCAGCAGATGCAGATCCTGACGCTCCTTGTCTGAGGCACCAGCAACAAGCTGGTAGAAAATGTGGTAATTGCGCTCCTTCAGGGGTTGGAAGACAAGTCTGGATCGCTCGAGGAGATAGGTGCGAATTTTAGCACCAATGATGTTGGTTTTGTCGTCGAACATAATCTCTATGTATTTACCAAATCGTGACGAGTTATCGTTGCGCGTTGTCTTTGCGTTTCCGAAGGCCTCCATGATGGGATTCGTAGCCAAGATCTGTTCTTCTGTTTCGCTCATAGCTTCGGCGCCTTTTTTGGACCGTGTTCCCGGGTTGTCAGGGGATTCTCTGGTTGCGAAGTATCGCATAATGTACTTGGCGCTGACCGTTTTTCCAGCACCGGACTCTCCCGACACGACAACAGTCTGGTTCTTTCCGCTTCGCACCATATCACTGCAAACCGTTAGCCAGTATTCTGTGACTACCGTCATGACATAGCGCGAGAACAGGTTGCCCTACATGAAAGCTTCTTCTGCAATGGCGAACAAGTGCGGTGCTTGCGTTGCTCTCTGCTTGCCAGCATAGACCTGAACCATGCCTGGGACGTAGAGCGAGTCTACTCTCGCGAAAGGGTTCGCCGCGATCAGGACGATTCCACTGTATGTGTAAATTTCCTTCTGGGCATATCGAAGGCGGATGGCTTGCAAGACTAGAGGCACGCAGAGTCAGCTATGGCATCGCTAGAGTATCAATTCAAGGGAAGTACTGTACCTGCAGGCTCGTTGAGATGGGACAAATTCGTCAAGTCGTCGCTGGCCTCGAGCATGGTCGGATTCATCAGGGGAGGCAGGGATGAATCGCCTTTCTGGAGGGCCTCGGCGGTGACCTCAACCGTCTTCTCCTATCTGGTCGTCAATACGCGTTTGTAGGCCTGGCCAGGGCATTAGAGAGACCGTACCTCGCCATTGTCCAGCTTGAAAACAAGCTTAACCTTTGAGCCATCTTGAGTCTTGTTGACAACCTCGGACGCGACCCAGCCCTCTGTAGCATCAGGCTGCCACGCCCGCGTTCCGACATCGTAGTTCTCTGACATTGTGACAGCTTCGAAGGTGATCGATGGATTAAGTACCGGAGATGGCGATGGAGGAGAACTAGTATTCCCGGGAAGATTGGCGGATGGGATTCGGTAGGTCTAGGGCTGGGAGCTCGGAGCAATTCGTGAGATTCATGGGCAAGCGAGTGGGCAAGAGTTGCGAGAGAGATTGGTTATGGTAATTGCCAGAGGCAAAAACCGTTGGCCTGTCTTGTGTGTGGGACTCGCTACTATCGCTGTCTCGATCGTAGTCGTCGTCGTCGTCGTCTGCCTCGCGTTGGTCGTCGAGGTAGGGGATGAGAAGATGGAGGAGTAGGAGACGAGGTAGATGGAAGGTGGCTTTGGAGATGAAGGGCAGGCCAGCCTAGATTTGGTACCAACCTTATGGGTACGGTTTGTATGGGGCCTTTGTAAGAGATGATTGATGAAGGATGGGAGGTAACAAGAGAGACAAGAGAATGAGAGTGCACGCTACGCAATGTTCAATGAACGACCAGCGGGATTATCTCCAAGAATTTGACAATTCGGGATAGATTGCACGCAGATGTAAAGGCGAAGGATAGGACGTGAAAGGGGCGGGTAGATCAATGGCAGCTGAAGAAAGGAGGACGGCCGTACCTGGTGTGAACGACAGAACTGGACAACTTTTTGAGATTCTAACGGACGTGGAGGCGGACGTGGACAGGGGCACCAGGTAAAAACGCCAGGTGCGAGAGAGCTGGGCTTGGCCAGTTGGAGGGACGAGCGTCCTGAGGTGAGGTGATGTTTCTGGCCGCTGCAAATGTAGGTACCTACCTTAGGTACGTGGGTACCTGAGGTAGGCAGTGGCAGTAAGGTGTCTTAGTGTACTAAGCCAAGTTACCTTAGGACAGTGTCTGAAGCGGTATCTTGTGTCCACCCTACCTATTACGAGGATTCCCGTGTTCCATTGGTATCCGTGGTACCTTGCCTTAGGTAATGCAGCGCGGGTCTAAAGATAGTGTCTTTCGGGGTACTAGACGCGTCCAGATAGCGGAGGGGAACAGACTTCAACAGTGCCAGGCAGGGTAGAGACACTGCTATTGGTTTGAGGCAAGGCGAGGCAAGTCAATCTCAATTCAAGTCGCCCCGGAATTAACTATATTACTACTTCACGGCCGAAGAGAAGATCGTCCTGAATGGTCGGACCAATCTTGGAGGGCGACAATAGGTATGAGCCAGTCAGACTAACTACGGAGACTCGAATCCACCTATGCTCAAACTGTTGTCTTTCAACCTCGAATTCTCTATTGTGAGTTTCCTTTGACGTCTTCGCCGGGCGGACGGGAAGGGGATGGTCCGGCCGCCGTAGGTCAGCAGCTAAACCATTCTGTCTTGGTGGCATCCGTAAGGTAGTTTAAAGCATCCGACCAAATTGATAAGTCAACCCAAAGCAGGCTCCTACTCCGGCCAGCTTCTAGCTGCCTTTCGTGACATTCGGCTCCTTCATTGGTGACAGCCAAGAAAAGTCGAAGAGGCTTTCTGCACTGAGCACCCCGAGTTCGCACCATGGTTGGTATTGGAAGTATTCTGGCATGAGGCCATATAGGCACCATTGCAGGTAGCTTGAAGGGATTGGTGAGATAACAATGTCGTCAGCAGCACCATTCATTCCATTCGGTCATGTGTCACTTTCCTTACTGGCTCTCCATCTCTTCGATAGTTGAACCCTCGAATTCCTATAGGCCAGTCCAGCTCGATGTAGCGTACAGTGCCTAGATATCAAAGCACCGAGACGCCTTATGAGCCGCAAACTCTGGCTGGCTGACAACCAACAAAGACGAAGGTTGAAACAACCGTCACTCTCGGGTCTGCGCCAGGCGGCTGAAAAGCGTCCAGGAAATCCAAGGAAAGGCGTGCTGAGAGCTTTCGTCCCAAGCTACCCAGCCGGAAACCACAGACATGCTGACCCTCAGACGCACCCCGTCAGTTCGCCAACGCGTCGTTGTTGTCAGTCACAGTGATGTCTCCTTTCCTTGCTGTCCTAGCGCCCTATCTTAACGTATGGCAATACCTGTGGATCCTTCTTTGCGCTATGCACCGTATTGTTTACACACACAGTCTCTCTACCCGCACGCTATCTCCCCTCTCACACACTGAACCAAGCCCGAATATACGCTTGTATCCTTCGACATGGTCATACTCAGCGCTGCTTCATTTTCCAGACTTTATGTCGTTGTGTGCAAAATGCCCGATTTCAACAACATTTAGGAAGCATAGTGTCCTTTAATATGTACAAGTGAATTGCCTGTATCCATCACCAAACGCCTGCCCTTGCCCTTGCCGCCTGGGTTATCTTCATAGGTCCCATCCTACCCTCCCCAAGTCCCCTGCAGCCCCTTCCGCCATCCACTTTGCTCCCCGTCAAACCTGTGTATTCAGAGGGCGTATTTCACTCAGCTCCATACCGCTTGGAATTTCACACCGTGCCAGTATTTCCCGTCATGCCATTTTCCATGCAAACAATGCTGTCCAAGCTGCCTGCCGGATACCGCTCATACCATCATCACTGGCTCACGAGCTCATGGCATCCAGCATCTGGCAGAGCAGTGACCGCCCGATTGATCACATGTTTCGTTTGCCCAAGCCCTTGTGTTTTGCTCTAAGGATCCGACACTGGCTTTCGTAAGCTGACCAGTATCAGCCATTTTCTGCTCCCTCGTCAGCGGTCAACCATGTACTCCTCTTTCTCTCTTGTCAATGGAGATCGATCTTCTTCATCCATTATAATTTGGGGGAAAGCGGAGAGGGGCGTGCTCATGCGTTGTGGACTTGAGGCCCGGGCTCGGCTCCGCTGCATCAACACAATTTCCGAGTTAGCCTGGCCCCTTTTGCCAACTCTCACTTCTGATAGGCTGTTCATTGCTAATACTCACCGCCATGTTCATCTGCTTTCCTGAGGCACTGAGCAGCAGTAGGTATGCATAACCAGCCAAGCACGTGCACAGTAAGGTAGTGTCCATGGCGGGACAGTCGGTATTAGGGGCTGTCCTTACCTTGTGCCATGGATGTATGTTATAACGTCCGCACCATGCAACGGGGTCGCGTGCTCTGTAATTGCAAATGTTGGTTCCGTTCTGTCTCGTTGTAACTTCTACCATATTGATTCCTTCCCAGCCATGCCCATGTTTATGTAACGACCAGCTTTTATATGCCTTCAAGTTGATGTGAAACCCGGTACTCCCTTATCCAAAGTGCCCAGATCCCATATCGACATGTTGAGATGCTGTCTTGGGTCGCTGAGAACCTTCGTTTTTCTTCACGAACCAGGAATCTTCATCACAAACGCCTTACCAATGCCATAGCTTCTACATGCGCGTCTAGTACAAGACACGGGTCATGATGCGTGCTGGATCCTTGTGTGAGTGACTTTGAAACTCGCGACCGCATGTCCGGGTTTGTACTCACAGCTCAGAGAATCCAGACCGTCGTTGATCTCCTTGATGTCCTCGGCCTTGACGCTGCTCACATCGGCCATGAGGTATGCAATCTAGCGCTAAGTTAGCAGACCGGAGCAGACCGGATTCCATGCTCGCCTTCCAATGCAACTCACGTCGCCTCTGCTGTCGGAGATCTGCTTGTCAACATTGTGGTTGCCAAGAATCTCGTTAACTGCCGTCCGTTAGCACTCTACACGTATACTAATTGTACGAATCATGGGCATTCTCTCACCTCTGCGCAAGACACCGGGAACATTGCGGTGAATATAGATGACCTGAATTTTTTGATCAGCTTTCTGTTAGCGGCCACGTCGTGCCACGGGTTGCTTACACGAGCGTGGTCGGGCTCATCCAAAGTCAATGATCTCAGGTTAACCTCGGGCAGGTTAACACTGTTGAGCGTGGTGCCCTGGTTGATATAGCGGACAAGCGCCTCGGCAACTAATTCGAGGTTAGTTTTCATGCTTGAGCAACCCCTGGATGTATTCCTTACCTTCGACACCAATAGCGCGCTGGGCCTCCTCGGTGCTGCCACCAATGTGTGGCGTCAAAATGATGTTGTTCAGGCTACGCAGATCCTCGCCCCATGTGTTGAGTGAGCTGTTAAAGTAGTCGCCGTTGGCCGCCGGCTCGTTGGGGTAGACATCAAGAGCAGCACCAGCGATCTTGCCAGAGCGCATGGCGTTAATCAGAGCCTGGATGTCGACAACGCTGCCGCGACTGGCGTTGATTAAGTAAGCGCCGGTCTTCATCTTCTCGAGCTGAGCAGTAGAGATCAGGTTCTTAGTCTCTGGCAGCTCAGGCACGTGCAAAGTAACGAAGTCGGCCTCCTCGAGCAAGGCTTCTAAGGTGGGTACTTGGGTCGCGGTTCCTAGTGCCATCAGGTTCACGACATCATAGTAAACGACGTTCATGCCCATAGCCTCGGCCAGGACCGAAAGCTGCGAGCCAATGTGGCCATAACCCACAATGCCTAATCTACAGTCAGCAAATGATAGTGCATCCTCCGCACCATTTGACGATACAGAGGTCAGGCATGGCAAGATTACGTACCGAGCGTCTTGCCACGGATTTCCCAGCACTTGGAGCTGACCTTGTTCCAGGTGCCGCGGTGCATCTCGTTGGAGCGGTCACCAAGCTGACGGGCCAGAGTGATAATTTCGGCAATAACGAGCTCTGCAACACTGCGCGAATTGGCGAAGGGGGAGTTGAAGACAGCAATACCGTGGGCGGCAGCGTATTCGAGGTTGACCTGGTTCGTGCCGATGCAGAAGCAGCCAATGACGAGCAGGTTCTTGGCCTCACGCAGGACCTTCTCGGTCAACTTGGTCTTGGAGCGAATACCAATGACATGCACGTCCCTGGATGGTCACATTGCATGAGTATGAGGCATTCTATCACTCTCCTCATCAGACTACGAGGCAAGGGAGAGGCCTACCGAATCTTCTCAATGAGTTGGTCTTCGGGGAGAGAGGTCTTGAGAGCCTCGACCTGGTAACCTTGCTCGGTCAGGATATCTTTTCCTGTTTGATTGACATTTTCGAGAAGCAAAATCTTGATGTCTTGGGTGTTGAAGGGCTTCAGAAGCTTGGGGGCTGGCCTCTGGGCAAGAGCAGTGCCGGCTCTAGCGAAGCTTGAAGGGGGGGAGGTGAAAGTGGCGGTTGGCGAAGTTGAAAGTCCCAAGCTAGCGGAGACTTCGAGCTGTCTTCCATGCGCAGATGCGCCGGTGATGTCTTGTGCTGAGCTCATTATGTGTGGGTTGTACTGGTCTTGCTGTGTGAGCAAGATGGATGGGATGGAGGGGCAGTACGATTTTTCGATGCGGGGCAGAAAGAAGCACGCGAAAGCTGCCAGATCAAGAGCTGCTGGGCTGTTGTTGGGTGTGAAGTCGAAGGGAGAAGTAGAGCGCCGACTGGTATACGACAAGATTGCTAGATGAGCAGAAAACAGGGACAACCAAGGCAATGGGCAGAGGTAAAATTTTGGAAATGGTTCTGGGAGGAGGAAGTTTTTTAATCACCTCATGTCAAGTAGCCAAAATGACGCGGGATGCGAGACGGAGGGCCGTGACTGATGTAAAATAATGAGGTACCTACCATACCAAAGCTTGGGAGTGGAAGGTGGTACCCGATGACTGTTTCCAGTCCAATGCATGTATCTTCACTATTATTTAGCATGCTTGAGGTACCTCGCGCTGCCCTTTTTGTAAGGTCATTGACGTGCGGTCTGCTGGACGCCTGTGGGGGGCACCACAAAGGGAAGGATCCAGCGAGACAGACCCCGATGTTGTGGGCAGGTGGTCCGGGATTCTCCCGCCGCATGTGGGCACTGTCTTTACACGGTGCGGAGGTCGGTGGTGGACAGTAGAAATCTGCCAAATGGAAAAGAATTCATGCGCGGCTCCAACCATCTGCTTAGGCTCGCACAGTGAATAAAGTCCGACCTGCCAGCGGAACACGCCCGAAGGCCGGCAACATCCCTCAAGGTGTCCGGCACTCGGTCGTATACTCGACTCTTCAGGCTCAGAGGCTACCTCAACTTACCACCTTACTCATTCCAGCCAAGCATGAGTTGCCTTCTGGGGCAGTCTGGGCCTGGGGTTGACTCACTGCTCCTCAGCAGGTGGGTTGAAGAGAGAAAGGGAGCAAGGAAAAAAAAAACCAATTTCCTCCGGCGCCGGCGCAGATGGCACACCACACAACAAGCATGAGACGGGACTGGCCACGACACCTCCTTTGCGTGGGTCGCGGCTTGTTTGAAGATTTGGCCGACGCATTAAAATTCTACTTGGTGTAGGATATGCTTTGACTAAGATAGTTGCTCTTGTTACCTTACCTTACCTACCTACGTGCCTACCTACCTTAACCAAAGCCACTGACCTGACCAGAGTGCCGATCCCGGACCGCACATCGACCTATGCGGCTTCGTCGTCCAAATCATTTCCATAAAGTGCTGGTTAGTCCAACGGCCGCTCCGACCTTCTAGAGGTCCGCATGCACCGCCGCGTCCGCCCTTCAACTCCCCGACACTCTACGGAGCTTCCATATTGGTCACAACCGTTGAGCCCCAGGGCGACATCCTGACAATAGAAATAAGATTCCTCTATGCCTTCCAAGTCACTTATATATACGACCAGGGGCTCCAATTGCTACGATATAGTGATGATGCCCCAGAGAGCATGCTTATTATATCCTTCTAAATTACGCGCAGTGCACGAGCGAGCTGAGGGTTGGAGTGGCCCACAGCCATATGCGGGAACATGCCCGGGCACCGTCCCACCCCACCTTGGAGATGCAAGTAATAGGAAGATTTGCTTATGTGACTTATTTCCTGTCTATTGCTTCCATTGTTAATGCCCCTACCCGTTTTACATGAAGGAAAATTCGAGTGAACACCCTTTCTACAAATCCATTTTAGCAACGACGTATAGCATCATTCATGACCAGAACGTAAGATGGCCGTTTCGTTGAGAATGTTTGAGACCAAAACGTCAATTACCATCTATCAAGCGAGAAGCTCATCCATTCAATGCTGCTCTGCTTGGCTTAACCCTCAAAGCGGGTTTGTTGACGTGGCGCCAAGCGTGACGCCGCCGCCTTTCATGACGCGAAAGAATCAGAGCATGACCATCACGCACTCCCCTAATGAAGTCTGTCATGAACGTGAAGAACCTAGCAATCCGGCCGACCGATAGTCGTCGCTCAGCTCTGCTTGCATTCAGCCGCCTCCTGCTTGGGCTTGCCGGTATCGTCCTGAAGTATGGATTAGCGTCTGCCATCGTAGGATCCTCGGGTTACACGTCACTTACGTCGTCCTCGGACTCCTCATCCTCGTCACGGTCCTCACTAAGATCATCCTCGTCCTCGTCGTCTTCATCGTCGAAGTCACCCTCCAGGTCATCATCGTCGAGCTCCTCAAAGGCCAAAGCCTCGCCGGTGAACCAGTCAATGGCACGGGGAATGAGCTTCTCCTTGATGTCTTCACCGAGTTGGTAATCAAGCTCGAGGCGCTCCTCGATGTCGGAAGCAGCGTCATCATCCTCGTCGGCCGGGGCCTGGGGGGGAGAGAAGAAGTTGAAGAAGGATTCGGTGGGCACCGTCTTCTTGACAATTCGGGTCTGCTTGGTGTCTGAAAGAGGGATTAGCAGGTGCATCGCGATGGGCGGTATGTGTGAAGAGCTTACTCTTGTTTCTCTGCTTCTTGCTCTCGACTCTGACAGTCAAATCCTTGCCCTCCTTCCACTCAATCTTATCACCCTCAGCATGGTCGTAGATGAAGTCACCGCCGTAGCCGCTTTCACTTTGGTAAAAGTACGTCTTGGTGACGGTCTTGTTTGTGAAGAACTCATTGTCGGCAAATTCGAAGATAAGGCGGAAACCGGGCTTGTCGAGATATTCCATGCGGATATCGATCAGGTGCTTGAGAGCGGCCTCGTCGCGATCGGTAATCATCTCGGCGAGAGAAATTTGGTTCTTCATGGCAGACAACCAGAACTCAGGGATACCAGAAACCGGCTCAGTGGATTCGGCAGCCTTCTCGGTCTTCTCAGCTTCCTCAACCTCCTCATCATCATCCTCGTCATCCTCCTCGCCGGCCTTGATCTCCTCCTCTGTAGGTTCAGAGGCACCGTTGACAACCTTGGCACGCTTCTCGTAGAGAGGAGTGAACTTGGCAAAGTACTTCTTCTCGAGCTGGAGAACCTCCTCTTGAAATTCGGCCTCAAGCTTAGAGTGTTCCTTCTGGATGCCTTTGAGGCCGGCAACACGGCGACGCACCTGGGGAGGCAGCGACTCGATGTAGCCGGAGGATCGGCCAACGAGAGAACCAAGTCTTCCTTGGATCATCTGGACGAGCTTGGGATTCTGAGCAAAGATAGAGGCGGCAGCGGCACGATCGAGATCCTCTGTGAAATGGGTGCACGTCAGTAACGGGTCGATAGAGGGGCGGGTGTCTCCAGAGGTGAGGCCCCAAAGTGCGCGCAAGAAAGACAAGAGTTGAACATTGCAGCGGGGGTTTTGGTACATACCCTCCTTGATGCTGGCGACGCCAGGCTGCTGGGCATGCGACGAAATGGGCGCATTTTGAAGGGGGGTATTTTGCGGCGTACTGTATGCTCAAGAGTAGATGTCAGCCATGGTGGTCGTGGAATGGGGCAAGGGAAGCCTAAGGAAGCGACCCCTCGCCACCGGGAAGAACAGTGCCGCAAGATTTGTGACTTACGGCGCGGTGGCCGGATCAAGGCGCTTGTTACGGATGGGCTCAGCCATTATGTGCGTTCGAATCTTTTGATCGTCCGTATTCGATAATAGAGTGAAACCACAAGAGGCGTGGGACAGAGAAGTCCTGGGCTGATCTTGAAGGGAGGTTGCGGTTGATGGAGATGGCAGGGTAGAGAACGTTGCCGAACGTGGGAAGTTGTAGATGCGCAGTTGACTTTATTTTGGTGGGGGGGAAGGTAATGTGTGGTATTGGAAAAAAAAATTGGGAGAGAGGCTTTCTCCTCCGTTGGGGCGGGTACCGCAAGTTGGCGCCTGGGCTCCTCCTATGGTTAGGCGGGCATGGCGGGCACAGCGGGTAGCGTGCTGCCAATGGATTCCACTGCGGGCGACTTCCACAAAGACGACCTGAGCCAAGGGGGCCGGGGTGTCGGGCAGACAGTTCCATGCAATTGAACCTCATGAGGCAAGATAGGTAGGTACCTAAGGCACTATGCCTACCTACCTTAACTATCCGTACAAACCTAAGATACCTTAGGTAACCTGGTAGGTATGGAGGAGGCATGTACACCAGGTGGTGCAGCACTGGTTATCCGAAAGGTAGCCTAAATAAGGCGGGCAGGCACCTAGGCAGTCCCGCATCACTGGGCTGGGCTCTCTTGAGAGGTAGCGTTTATTGGCCAGACGTGTTGAGAAGGTTTTGATCTTAACAGAAGAATCAACAGCGACCTTCGAAAACTGCCCTGGGGCTCTGAATACCTCTTTGTCGCTGCATGACTGCACAGCTTCCAAGAGAAAGACAGCGAAACATACCACTCGATACCAGTCAAACCGTATCATTCCAGCAAATTTAGCCCAGGCAATCTCAGCATTGATTCCATACTTACCTACGATACCCATACGTGGCTGGCGCTGACCAAGTGAGGTAATGCGGGGATTGCAGCGGGGGCCACTGGGGCTACTACCTAGGTACCTATACCTAGGTATCTCAGTCACAGCGCTCCCTCCCGTTCGTCCTGCGCAATCTGGACAGCATCCAAAGTATCGTCATCTATCAGACAAGTCCCCCGCTATGTAGCTAGATATATACCCGGTATAGAACTGTCTTGCAACGATCATTCCCATCAATGTTGATTTAGACCAGGTCGGTGCATGGTTTTGTTCGATACCTATTGCCTTTGAGGTGGTTACCCGCAAAGGTCTCCGTCGGCATATGCCGAGGGTTGCTTACCTAAAATTTCGACGGGACAGAAATTCCTCCCCTCTGCCACCCCTCCCACCCTGATACCTACGCCATTCCGCCCTTCGCAAATTCCAGCGGTTCGTTTCCTATCAGTGCAGGAGGTGGCCTAGGTACCTAGTTGCCCAGCCACCGTGCTCGCATGATACGGTTGCTTACCTTCGCAAGCAGCTTGAGTTACCTTAGGTAAGCAGGTAAGGTCCATGAAAGTGTCGTCACATCCTTTCAGAGGTACAATTACCCATGATAGATAGCTAGCTACCTTACCTAAGGACGGAGAAACCTGCCTACCTTACTCCAGTCGCCTCACAATCTCTGAGAACCTGCAAAACTTCTTCCATGCCAACTTAAGTCGCTTTACTCTTGGAGCACTTAAGTATGCGATATGCCAACATACAATCTCCGTAGCTCAATAAGACAGCTACGGGTGCCTGGCTTTTCCTTGCACCTTCGCGAGCTCGAGCTAGAAATCATCCAGTTTGAGGACGATTGAGCCGACCGTGCGGGCATCCGCGTTGACTTTCTTGACCTCTCCATCGACCCCCCCCCCCCCCCAAACTCCGAAATCGCATCGCAGCGCATCACAGCATAGCTTCCTCGAGCTTCCCTTAGCTGTTTCTTCTAACTGTCTCAACCCAACTAAGCGTTTTGACCCACGGGTATGTGCCACTCTCGCCAAATTTACAACACCGCTTCTCTCAACTCGAACCTCGTTTCGGCAGTCCAGCCACGCCTTCAACCTCTTGTCTCTCGAGCTGGAACCTTCGATACCATTACGGCGACTAGATCGCCCTGAGGAAGTTGCAGATATGCCTGCGCCAGGAGAGAATGGGCATCATCGTGCCTCCTCTACATCGAGGAATGGCCATGCGCCGCTCTACCGGCTCGACTCGAATCAAAGCTCAACGAGCATCTTCGAGGAGGTAGAGATGGCTCATGACGAAGTCAGACAAACCCAAGTCCCATCTCCAATTGCGTATTGACGCTGATCATACTGTCTGTAGCTTTTCTCTGGTCCTATGGCCGAAAGCCTTCCTACCAGCGTTTCAGCCTTCTCCCATCGACGGCCCCGTGCTGACTCGACGACGAGTTTTGCATACTATCGCGATGAACCCGAAGCCTCTCCTACTTCGTTCGAAGATGAACGCCAAAGCCTGTCAGATGTGGGAGACTTTGCGTTTGGTGACGAGGAGGAAAGCTACGCTGATTACGAAAACGGCGAAACCATCGATGATTACATGTCCCAACGCAGGCGATCGTCAACGCACTCAAGATCGTCTGTTCACGCCCGCCTGTTGCGCCAGGACAGTGGCATGACCAACAAGAGCCTTGGTGGAGATCGTTTAAGCCAGAAGGTCTACATGGTGAATGAGGACCTTACCATTGCCATTGCTGGCTTTCGGACAAGTCGACTTGGCTTCACTGCTTATGTCGCACTTTGCCTATGCACTGCTGGTGTCGCTTGGCTACTACTCAGATGGTTTCCTAGATGGCATGTAAAACTTTTGGGTCTGCCGTCTCCACTGGCCGAGTGTGACTGGGTTGTTGTCGAGGTAAACTATGCGCTCCCCCTATTGTTGCACATGAGCTGACTTCGTCTAGAATCAATGGGGAGAATTTGCCCTGATGGACGTAGACAAAAAGCTGTACGGTAGACCTATGTCTACCATCTTTGGCCACACTGGAAAGAGCTACGGGGTAGATGATGATTACGACCCAATCATCACCGAATTACGCATGCTCAACTATCGTTATGTTCGCTTGTACTTCAACCAGCAAAAGGACAAGTTTGTCATATTCAACGGCTGGGTTGACCCGAATTGGACCGATCCTCGCGCCGTGCGTGCTGGCATAGACAGTGATGAGAAGGGACTGCGAGCAGTTGTTTTTGGGAATAACCTGATTGATATTGAGCAAAAATCAACACCGCAGTTGCTCGTAGATGAGGTAAGAAATCGTTTGTAGTGGTAGGTCGAGATACTGATCGTTCCAGGTTTTCCATCCTTTCTACGTCTTTCAGATTGCTAGCCTGATTCTGTGGTCTCTTGACGAATATTATTACTACGCCGTGGCTATCTTCCTAATGTCGTTTGGAAGTATTGCCACCACCCTCATTGAAACCAAAGCGGTAGGTCGAATTCACCATTGTCTTTTGTTGGTATAACCGGAGGCTAATGAAACAGACGATGAAACGACTCCGCGAGATTTCTCGCTTCGAGTGCGATGTGCGTGTACTTCGAAATGGATTCTGTAAGGACTCAGCTGCCGTATAAACTTGCTCGAAATCCTGACGGACATAGGGCGATTTGTATCCTCGAGTGAGCTCGTGCCTGGTGACGTTTACGAGGTCAGCGACCCAAATCTGACTCAATTTCCGAGCGACGGCTTGCTTTTGAGCGGAGACTGCATCGTTAACGAGAGCATGCTGACAGGTGAGTTTCACTCGCAAGTCCTACTTCCGCATGAGTGAAACTGGTTTGGCTTACATCTCGCTCTCAGGTGAATCGGTCCCTGTGTCTAAAACACCGGCCACCGATGAGACGATGTATAGTCTCGATTTGGCTGCACCGACCGTGTCGCCAGAGATTGGCAAACACTTCCTCTTCTGTGGTACCAAGATCATTCGCGCCCGGCGACCGCAGGAAGAGCGTGATGGAGACGCTGTCGCCCTCGCACTCGTGGTCAGAACGGGATTCAGCACCACGAAGGGATCCCTTGTACGGTCCATGCTCTTCCCCAAACCATCCGGCTTCAAATTCTACAGAGACTCTTTCCGGTACATCAGTGTCATGGCTATCGTAGCCATGCTTGGTTTCATCGCCTCTCTCTTCAATTTCCTGCGGCTGCACCTTGCCTGGCACCTCATCATCGTCCGTGCTCTCGATCTTATCACAATCGTGGTGCCGCCAGCGCTACCCGCGACGCTCACCATTGGGACCAACTTCGCGCTGGGCCGACTGAAGAAGAAACAAATCTTTTGCATCAGTCCACAGCGGGTCAACGTAGGTGGTAAGATTGACATCATGTGCTTTGACAAGACCGGCACCCTAACAGAGGACGGATTGGACATACTCGGTGTTCGGGTTGCATCAACAGTAACAGGCAGGTTCACGGAGGTGCTTACCGATCCATCGTCGTTCGTACAGGCGCAGGCCGGCGGTCCAGCCCAGATGTCAAAATTGAGGGCAGCCTTGTACACCATGGCAACTTGCCACTCGTTGAGGTCTGTGGACGACGAGCTGATGGGTGATCCACTTGACCTCAAGATGTTTGAGTTTACAAGGTGGTCTTTCGAAGAAGGCAAACAAAGTCCCAACGAGGCAGACGACCAAGACCAGGGCAGCCTTTCGCCGTCAGTCGCCCGACCTCCAGCTGAGCATGATGCTCTTCTGCGAGGCGCCACTCAACAAGGAGATCAATCGGTAGGCTGCGGACCCCTATCGATCAAAGCTAGACTAACCCACTTAACCAGCAATTGCTTGAGTTGGGGGTACTGAGGTCCTTCGAATTCGTTTCGCAGCTCCGTAGAGCAAGCGTCATAGTTCGACAGTTTGGACAGCAAAGTGGGGACATATATGTCAAAGGCGCTCCTGAATGCATGCGGGAAATATGTCGCGAAGACAGCTGTGAGTGATCCATATCTACCGAACTGATTTAGGTGTACCTCGAAAGGCACTACTGACCTTGAATGTCCTCTTCAACATATAGTCCCAGTCGACTATGATGATCAGCTTGCCTACTATACACACAAGGGTTATCGCGTCATTGGCTGCGCAGCTCGCCATATTCCAAAACTCAGCTGGGTCAAAGCCCAGAAAATGAAGCGACACGAGGCCGAGTCTCAACTGGAATTCACTGGTTTCATTATTTTCGAAAACAAGCTCAAGCCGACCACAGCGCCTGTACTGACTGAGCTACTGGAATCGAACATCAGTACGACGATGGTGACAGGTGACAACATCTTGACTGCCATCAGTGTTGCTCGTGAATGCAACTTGATCAACAAGACTGCGCACTGCTTCGTTCCGAGATTCATAGAAGGCAAGTGGCGACAAGTGAGGTATCTGATTGATTCTAACAGTAAGCAGGCAACGCCGGTGACCCAAAGGCTCGGCTACGGTGGGAGAGCATTGATAACGGGGGTTTCCAGCTGAACGAACAGACTCTTCTTGCAAGTTCATTACAATTCTAAAGACATTGTTGTAAAGCTAACTTTGTTGCACAGCCACTACCACCTCCGGCTGACGTTGACGCATCATTGGCATACAACATCAATGACATCCGCAATTACTCTCTAGCAGTCAGCGGCGAGATTTTTCGCTGGATTGTGGACTTCGCGCCTCCGTTGGTGTTGCAGAGAGTATGTTCATCCCCCGGAGCGTGCCACCTGGCTGCCTATGCTTACGATCTCAGATGCTGGTCCGTGGTCGAGTTTTCGCGCGCATGTCTCCAGATGAAAAGCACGAACTGGTTGAGAAATTGCAAGCGATCGGGTACTGCTGTGGCTTTTGTGGTGACGGTGCGAACGATTGCGGCGCTCTCAAGGCTGCAGATGTCGGCATCTCCCTCTCAGAGGCGGAAGCTTCTGTTGCAGCTCCGTTCACGTCACGCGTCTTCGACATCGGTTGCGTTCCCCAGGTTATCCGGTAAGTGTTTTCACCCCCCACGAAGCAGAGTATCATCATAACACATATCTTTAGCGAGGGTCGTGCTGCACTTGTGACGAGTTTCAGTTGCTTCAAGTACATGAGTTTGTACTCGGCCATCCAGTTCACGTCCGTCAGCTTTCTTTATGCTACAGCTTCTAATCTCGGTGACTTTCAAGTAAGTTGACATGATCGCCCAAAGCGTCATCACTGGCTGATCACTCTTTAGTTCCTATTCATTGATCTACTGTTGATTCTTCCTATTGCCATTTTCAGTAAGTCATGAGTCTAGTTCAGAACCGTTGAATAAAACGCTTATAAGTATCGTAGTGAGCTGGGCTGGGCCATACCCTGTCTTGTCACGAAAGCGACCAACTGCAGACCTCGTCTCTCGCAAGGTGCTCATACCGTTACTGGGCCAGATGGTCATTTGTATACTCGTGCAAACTGCTGTATATGTCGCCGTGCGAAAGCAGTCATGGTGAGCGCTTCCTACCTTGCTCCCACCATCATCTTTACGCACTGCTAACTACAAGAAAAGGTACGTACCCCCACGTGTAAACCATGACAAGTCGAATATCAAGAACTCGGAAAACACGGTTCTATTTCTGGTGTCCTGTTTCGAGTACATCTTGGCGGGTGTGGTCCTCAACGCGGGCCCTCCTTTCAGAGAAAAGGCGATGACGAACTGTAGGTGAAGTCGGATTGCAGCAACATTTGTCCAAGGAACTAACAATGAAAAGGGCCGTTTATGACAACCATCGTGGCAACCCTTTCAATCACAATATGGATGATCATTGGCCCGGGGCATTCAGTAAGGCACCTGATGCAACTTACCAAGACAAGCTGGGACTTTGAGCTCTTCATGATTCTACTCGGGGGCGTTTACTTGGTCGCGGCATGGACATCAGAAAAGTACCTCTTCCAAAAGCTGGCTCGGGCCGTGGGACGTTTCAAAGAAAACTTCCTGAAGAAGCCGAAGCAAAGAAAGGAGTATAAAATCATTTTGGAGCACATGGAGTTGTAGGATTACAAGCTTGAAGAGATGCCTTTGCGGCTTGCTCGCACACGCTGCCATAATTCCACGTAAAGTTGGCGAGCATTGCCTTGATGTATTAAAATAAGGAATCGAGTGTGACGATTAAATCTAGTTTCTCCCTGAATGCGAACTTCTCAGTCTCGGTTTCTAGCTCGGATGTCAGGATCGTGCTGTATCAAGCTACCTGAGTTGACCATAAATGAAGGTGTCATCGATGATCCACCGACCCGCATTCTGGTGCCGAACTAGCCCAGGCGGGTCGCTCCGGCTCCGAGTGGCCGGGGTCGCGGTCGCACCCTGCGACCTGCCACCCCAGCCACAATCACAGCTAGCTAGTCGATACAATCATTCAGGTCAAGCTTCGACTGCTACCTGTTACTTCCAAGTCTCATACCAGTAATCTCCATTGAAGTAGCCTAAACACCTCGCATCAACCAACAACCCATATTGCTTTAGACCTCACTCGAAGCGGGTGCTCGGACATCGCTTGGGTTTCAAAGTACAATACAACCTCACGCATTGGGACTCGGGCCACAGAGACGGTCAATCCCTTATTTCTGCCTCTCTCATTCCACTGAACCTTCGCGAATCACCTCTACCGCGAAGATGAACATGGGTACGTCCTCGCATACAAGCCTCATGAAGCTCATTGTGAAGTCAGCATGTGACTCGACAACAGCTCTCTAACGCAACATCTAGACTGGATTCTCGACAGCGGCTACCTGCCCAACGCCGTCATCAGGATAGGCATTCGGCGCCAGCTTCAGGAGCGTCTCGACTCCATCGCGAGCACGTCTCTCGGCCTCGATTACGAGCGGAAGATGACGTTTATCGAGAAATTGCGCACTCAACCCATTGCAATTGAGACCGCTACGGCCAACAAGCAGCACTACGAGGTTGGCACCGGTGTCCTCGCCGCATGCCTTGGCCCCCGCATGAAGTATTCGTGCTGTCTGTACCCCAAGGGAGGCGAGACATTGGCACAGGCGGAAGTGGCCATGTTACAGACGTATATTGAAAAGGCCGAATTAAAGGATGGTATGAGTATCTTGGATCTCGGGTGAGTCGTCTCCGGCCCTTCCCATGCATCGTGAGATCATATGTTAGATTTAGGGCCTGACTGACCGTTACAGCTGCGGTTGGGGATCAGGAGCGCTGTACTTCGCCGAGGTACTTCCTAACTCCAAGGTCACGGCCTTTTCCAACTCCAGGACGCAGAATGAGTACATCGATGGGAAAGCCAAGGAGAAGGGCTTATCAAACCTCACGGTCATCACAGGTAACGTTGTTGACTATGAGTTCGAGCGGGAGTCTTTTGACAGAGTTGTCTCCATCGAGGTATGTATTTTCCCTGACCGCTAGATGCGTCCGATGAAAAGGATTTTGACTGTAACAAAAGCTATTTGAGCACATGAAAAACTACGAGCTCCTTATGGCAAAGGTGGGCAGGGCCTTAAAGCCTGGTGGCAAGCTTTTTGTCCATATCTTTGCCCACAGGACCACTCCCTACGATTAGTGAGTAACGGCCGCGATGTTGTGCATTATCGGGAAGCGCTGACCGCGGAAAACCTCAGTGAGGAGGGCTGGATGACGACGTATTTCTTCACAGGAGGCACTATGCCTTCCACCGACCTGCTCCTATTCTTCCAGCGGGACTTACAGATTCAGAAGCAGTGGTGGGTCAACGGACAACACTACTCCAAGACGTGCGAGGTAAGCTGCCGCCGATCGCCTTTCTACCGTACATCAGTCTCAGTATGACGAGCTAACACGAGCATCAAGCACTGGCTGAGCAAGATGCTTGCGCATAAGAAAGAGATCTGGCCGCACTTGGTCGAGACGTATGGGGAGCAGAACGCCAGCGTGTGGTTCAACAGATGGCAAATCTTCTACTTGGCGTGTTCCGAGCTGTTCGCCTACCAAGGCGGGGATACCTGGGGCGTGTCGCACTACCTCTTCGAAAAGCCCAACACTCAGTAGAAGAAGTGACGGACAGAGATGAACCCGAGCATGGTTGGGCTTGCCGCAATTGCTTTGCACCCATAATAGAGTAGCTAATCGTTGATTCCTCTGCCTATATTTGCCTGACTTTTGGACTGGCGAATGCCGAATGATCTGTTGATATCGCGCATCTTGCGCGTATTCCTCAAACTTCTTGTTCACTAGACCACCCATCTTTAGAGCTTTCGGTTCAGTGATCCCAAGGGTGCTTCCAGCCCAGCAACACAGCTCCTGCACATTTCCGTCAGCAATCACGCAATCAGTATTATCGAAAGTTGTAGGGAATATACCGTCTTTCTTCGCGCGGTACATGAGCTATCGATGGCGCAGAATGACATTAGCTTCCTCGGCCTCGCGGTATCAATAAGGGCTTCGGTAAGGGACATACGAAGAACCACATGCCAGCGCCCAGGGCAGTCGCTGTGAAGCGGTACACACCAGGGACGTGAGGCGTCGGAGGCTTGGGGCCGGTATACATGGCGAAAGTCGATACGCCAGGCGCGTCGTTCCGGGAAGGTTCTCGAGGGAGAGGAATGGATGGAGGGATTCTTGAGGTTGCAACTCGTCAGCAGGCCGCCAGAAACTCAATTGAGTCCGGTCGAGTGGGCTCACATACCTCGGATTCGCCTTTGCCTCTAGGCGTTCTAAGCTTTGCTGGGAAACTAGGTCGGGAAATTCGGACAGTGATGGCCGTTCATCAGTCCCGTAGGAAGAAACGTCGTTGACGGACTGACAATCTAAGAGGTCCTTGGATGCTTAGGTAAGTCGGCTTGTGCCGGAGTGTTGGACCAATGGCAGAAAGTGCATTCTAAGTCTCTCTTTTCGTCTTGGCCCAGGGGACTACCCACCCAAGAGCACTGAGTGACTCGTGCTCCATTCACTCGGTACGTGTCTCCTTTGTCAAGACTTGCAAGGCACGTAGGTACCTAGGTACTCCGTTCCTTACCTTAGGGATGGATACCTATTCGGTACCCACCAACCTTCCACTGGGTGCTTGGCTAGCAGCACCTCATTCTTCCGAGTTCAAACTTGCAGCGCCTCATTGCCGCAGTACCTACTCTCCAGGTCAGTACAAAGGCTCAAACCCCTGGGCACTCAATTAGCGGCGTCAGGGTAGGTGGTCGTCGATTCCACCGTTAAGCCCCCCCGGCCGGATAAGAACCCACCCCTCCCCAACTCCAGTGACAGTCGCGGCATGAGATGGTTAGTGCCACCTATCCCTCCACCTGTCACGTACACATACATACACTCATACACTTGTTCAACACCAGCCTGTCTATCTGCGCCTGCATCAACTATCCATTCTTCTACGCAAACTTTTGCGACCTAACCCGACACAGACGCTCGCTCGTTCAATAAAAAGCCACCTCTTCCCGGTCTGGATTATCTTGTCAACTGGATATCTAGACACGACGACTTACGCCGATTATCGATCAGCGGACGATTACATCACCTAAATCTACAACAACCAGCGTATGCAACATGGCAACTCCTAAGTTCAACTCAAAGTCACCGACTATACGGCGCATATGTAAGATGCCTCTCAAACGTTGGATTCTTATCCATCTGACCACTCAGAAGCTCGCTAATCAATCGGACCCAAATCAGTGCGCGAAGCCCAAGAACTCTCCAGCTCTCCATCACCAGATTATACGGCTACTCCATTAGAATCAGATCTATTCGAATGGCACTTCACTTTCCGCGGGCCACCCAACTCCTCCTACAGCGAAGGCATCTACCATGGCCGTATCGTGTTGCCGCCTACATATCCTCTCCGCCCGCCGAGTTTCCGGTTCCTTACACCCAGCGGCCGTTTCGAAACCAACAGGGAGATTTGTCTAAGCATCAGCGGCCACCACGAAGAGACGTGGCAGCCTGCGTGGGGCGTGAGGACTGCACTCGTCGCGTATGTTCAGCCTGGGACTCCCTCTCTCTGCCTTTCTAGTCCCTATTAGAGATGTTTCCCCGTTAACTAACAAGATAAAAGGTTGCGCAGCTTCATGGAGACGGACCCCCGAGGCCAGCTGGGCGGCCTCGAGACAAGCGATTCTGTGCGGAAGCGTCATGCCATCGCATCGCACACATTCAAATGCCCAACGTGTGCAAAGACAAATACTGAAATCATCCAAGAATGTGAAGAATCGGCCAAGGCCAATTCCGACTCACCAGATTCAGCGACTGAAGTTGAGATACCCTCCGAGCTGAAGCTTGGATACAAGGATGAGATGACTGAGTCTAAGGTCTTAGAAGGAGGATCCACGGAAGCAGTGACACCGGTGCCTCCGACATCAAGAACCGAACCGGCGGATGCAGAGAGTGCCGAGCTGGCCGAGGGCTTTGTTCGTACGGCACCTGAGACAGTCGTGGCGGCCAGTTCGGCATCAACATCACAATCACCAGCAACGGCGGCATCTTACCCTCCTGCGCGTCCAGGTCAAGGGATTATCACCCCTACACGGACGGTCTCGCTGCCTCCGGCCCCAAATCTTAGTGTTCGCCCCCAGGCACCTCCTACCACCCGTGCGTATGACGAAGGCGTACCACTGTGGGTTGATCGAGCCATTGTTGTTCTCGTTGTACTTCTGCTGGCCATGATTCTCAAAGTCTTGCTTGACTTTTAGTTACGATGATGCTCCTACAATTTGCATGAGGGGATCCAGCCCCCGTCACCCTGGATGAACGCTGAGATGCGAGAATCTGTTTGTTTCACGGTTGCTGGCGTCTGGTTGAGGTTATTTAGGCGGTTTTGCTTGGCCATGTCCATGATATATCGTCATCCGGAAACTTGTAGACTTTGTTTTATTGCTACGATGGCCACTGAGCCAAAAGCCCATGTTCCCAACGGGATGGGGATACCACTCCAATGAACTTTTTGGACCCTTGACCTGCACTTCGTAGGGACTACTCTCATACGCGTGCTATCCCGACTACCTTCATAATATCCTCCTTCACGAGTCGTTCACAACCCATTCCGCTGCTGTCCAACAACCAGCCACCACCACTCATCCACGGTGAAACTCTTTCCATAGGTAATACCCTTTAACACACCGTATCTTGCCCCCCAGTCAAACACCATCTGCACCTCAAACTCTTGTACATATGGTTTGAGCACGGCACAAACGGACGCGACATCCAGGGGTCCTCGAGTTGCGACAACGAACGCAACTGCGCCAAGAACTTGTGCCCAACGATCATGGTTGAGCTCCCCAAAAAAATCCGACCACAGTGGAACCGCCCGGTTATGGTTTTCCCTTGGCGGCTTGCTGTGCTTGGCTTTTTGTAGGAGGGCCAAATCTTCATCGTAAACGTACTTCTCTGTGGCCTCGATCTCAAGACCAAAGTTGTAGTACGACTTGGGGTATTTCCTACTTTCGTAATTGCCCGGGTCGAAACCGAGAGGAATATTCGGGACATCAACTGTGGTGACGGCAACTCTTCCGTACGCCTGCAAGTTCATCATGGCCATAACCTCACCATCCCTCAAGACATAGGGAATCCGGATCTTTTCGCCCCGTCGGAAGCTTACATCAAGTCGTTGTTTGAACTTGGCGGCGTCGATGTACTTGACCTCATTAGTCCACTTGATGAATCGCGGCAAGAATGTCTCGGTGAGGCGGTAAGGGCGGCCCTCGAGTGCTTTGAGCTTGCTATCCGTGATGACACCTTGACCTTGGAGAGTCTCGACCGCTTGCTCAAGAAGTGATTGGATGCGCTCCTCGTCTCCGCCTCCGATGCTCGCCATCTTCTTCCTGATATCTTGCGGCGCATATTTATCGCGATGCGTGTAGCAAAGGGAGCGCAACCACGACATGGCAATGGCTAGGTCCTCACTGTCCTGTGACAGCGCTCCCCCATCGTTGTCCACGAGGGAAGTCGCGGGGCGTGAAGTGGCCGCCTCAAATCTGTTAAAGACAGACATCTGAAAGTTATAGTACTCGTCGCGCCAATTGGTAATATCCGTCCAAGCTGAGCCGAGAGAGTAGCCTCGTTCCAGAGCAGTCTTGCTGGCAGGCAATTCCTGCGAATCCTCAATAAGACCAGCGGTCCATTTGATAAGGCGCGACCAGTCGTAGTCGACATAATTGTCAAAGTCAATGGGCGGGAATTCATCGTTCTCGTAGGCTGAGATAAATTGAATCTGGAATCGCTCAGAAAGCTGACTGATGAAAGTTCCACGATCCTTTCGGGCTTTCGACCAGAATCGTCGCATGGCGCTGAGAGCCATGTCGGGGAACAAGGTCATCATGAGACCCCATTCTATGATTCGGTCGGCACCACCAAGAAGTGTTCTTGTGACGACGAATGCGGCTATCAAGATGGTTTCATTCGTCTCGTCGAGCCCGGCGTTCTGTCTCGACGCATCTCTCAGGTCCATGTCTCTAGGCAACGGTATGAGCGTCCTCGTTTTCAGATCGATTCCGACCATAAGCTCTCTGGGCTCGGTCCCGAGCTTGGTCTGTCGTCGCTTGCGCTTTCTTTGACGACCAATCTCGCCGCCCCAGAGATGGTCAGTTGCAGTCGTTCCCTGTTCAGCGATGTGGAGGCTAAACAAGGCAGATTGACTGAGTTGATTCACAGGATCCCATTCAAGTTGGGGGTTCTCCCATCCGCCGGGAAGGTCATCGACGACATGGTTGATAAAGATATAATCCGGGTCGATCGACCCCGCCAAAAGGAGCTTCATACCCTCAGTTGACAGCTCCCAGTCGAAGCAGGCATCGACCTGGTCGGAGAATTCGTAGAATTGGCTGCTGTTGGGCAACTTGTGTCCAGGCCCCCCTCGCCACTTTGTTATCTCAAAGAGATTTTGAGGCAAGTTCTGTCGGAGGAACCAACGCGAATCGGGCATCCAGCCACTGATTGTCAGGCTACGATCCTCCGTGTCGAAGAATGCGCTCTCACACGCCGGCCAGGTACCGTCATTGCCTTCAATCGTGTCGGCATGAGCGAAGGTTACGTTGAACTGGTCGTGGCACACGTCAGATGTTGGCGGGGCCGTGGGATAAGTTGGTTCTGGGGCCGAGGCTTCAGGAAGAGGTGTGTGTTGAATGTCTTCTGGCATTTCGGGTCCCAGATATGTGTTGGGATTCAGAAAGACAATATTCGGAGGACAGCCGCTCCGTCCACCACCGCGAGATTCGGAGGGCCCAGCGATTGGTCCTACTTGCCCTGTCATGAAGAATCGAAAGATGTCTCTCTTGCGTGTTCCATCGGGACCTTGATCTTCTGCATGGGCGATCTGTTCCCTTGTGACCATTCGTTTCCTGCGTTTCCTTGGGGTCTGGGATCCCTCAGGGGGCGTATTTGGCCTCTCATTAGCTGCTTTATTGGCATAAAAAGGAGCATCAAGAACCTCCATCACCTGAACTGTCTTCCTACGGCTGGAGAAGACAGGCTGAGCGTCATGCTTGTCCTCCTCAGGCATTCCTGCCTTGGGCCTGAAGGCCGGCGGGATGTAAAGTCTTGGGTGATGAGCCATGATATTCGCTTTCATAGCTGCACCTGGCGGGGATGACGCTTCGATGCCAGGAATCCGTATCAATTGGTAGTTCGCCATCATGCCTTTAGAATTCTTGAAAGCATGCGTACTGACAACCACTTGCTTCTTCTTCGCCAACCTTGCCAATGCGTTTTTGTACATTTGATGGTCTGGCGCCTCTTCAGACGAGAACAGAGTTTCCCACGTAGCGATAGTAGCGTACCACAGAGACTGGCCTCCGGGGAAGACACCACCACTCGCATGTAGGATGTACTGAAGTGCCCGTTCCATGGTCTGTGTTTTTGAAAGAGTACTACTATCGGTTAGACTGGCCCTCAGCGCGTCTGCATGTGGTAGTGGACTGGATTCGATGACTGGTGCTGCCGTATCTCCTGAGCCTGCTCGGTTGGGACTTCCATTCGAACTTCGCTTTGCTGGACCCGAGTGCGAAACTCGTCGCCCCGAATGATCATGCATTCTCGTTGGCGTCAAAAGTTGCGGTGGATCGATTCCAGCAGTGTCTAGGAGAGTCTTCCTGCGGCTTTCCGGGGAGATATGCATTCCCTTAGCTTTTGGTGTGTCTTCCCCCCTTGCTTTCCCGACTGCTATTTGAAGTGAGGCATGTTTCGTTGGCATGTCTCTTACAGCGCTGGCAGGATCATCAATGAGCCCGCTCATGGGCAGCTGCGTCGAGGATACCGGCGGCTTCAGTGCACTTGATGACTTTGACGTACTCCGATTACTGCCTGTGCCCCTTCTCGCGCCTCGTCTTGTCTCCTGTAGTACGCCGGATTCCCCTCCCTGATCGGTGCGCAGTCTTCTGCTCCTGAAAGGAGTAGCCTCGAAGGATTGTATAGCAGCGGTGACAGCGTCATCTCCTCTTTCATGCAAGCCGAAGGCGTCCTCCTGGCCTTCCTCATCGTCTAGAGTGTCATTGAGGGCAGACAACCTCGAGTGCCGAGGTTTGATCTGTCGAGGAGGATTAACTGCTCGCTTCGCCAGAGTCGATCGTTTCGCAGCTGGGAAAAGCTTCTCGGGAGGTCCAATAAGGGGTGCCACATAGTTTGGGTTACAGGGTGTCTTCGATTTCTCGAGGTGGTATTTAATACCAACGTCGTTCTTCCAAGTTCCTCCACATTTGTCGCATTTGAAAATCTTGGGACGTCCACGGGCAGAAGGTTTTGCTGACCCTTTCTTGGTTCGACGGCCTCCACGCTTCACAGGCACGCCGTCGATAAGTGTATCATCCACTGCCTCGGCATTGGGTATCTCCATATCTTGATTTAATTGTTGAGAGCCCACGACAATGGATTGCTCATCCGTTGGCAGGGCGGCAGGAACCTCGATCCCCTCGGCTGTCGTATCTGGTAGCGTTGCGTCTGGGTTCAAAGGTTCCTGAAGCTTGCCTTCTTGGCCAACAGCGGCATGGATAGTGGACTCGTCTGTACCATGAACGGGAGGAGCCTGAGGGATATGTGGGCCCGCGCCGGCTTCAGGATTTTGATCGCTATTGGAGAGTATTCTGGACAGCGCTGATGGATCTACTTTGAGTGTCACGATACTCGATGCCGTTGACGATTCAGCTGGGCGTCGCCTCGTACCACGCCTGGTAGTCGTTGCAGAGGGGGTTGTAGAGTCTAGCTCTGAGCACGTTCCCGCTGTAAAGCTCGCGTCCTCTTCAGAAGAATCTTCGCCGGTCTGCTGTAAAAGCCTTCTTCGCTTTCCTTGACACAGTCCTCCAGCTTCTTGAGCCACATTGGCTCGCGGGGTATCCGAAACCTCGGCCTTCCTCTTGGTGATCGCATTGAGCGCCTTGCCAGAAACTCGAGCAAGAGCAGCTAGGCCACTGGCAGTATAGGATAAGTCAGGGACTACTGTGGGATATGTAAAATGGCCTGCCAGCGTCTTTCCACAAGCCCCGTCAGCCAGAGAATGATCATTGCCCATCTGTCCAGTGAGATTCTTGTCAGCATCGGCGGCAACTTTTTGCTGGGCGCTGAGTGCAAAATAGCGATATTGCTGAGATTTGCCTTTTCGATGCATCTCACTCGATACCTGAAAGTGCCTGAGATGCACTGGCTGCTGTGTCGGGAGCGAGATTGTCGAGGAAATGGAGGATATATACCGCCGAAAGGATGGCCCCAAAGTCAAGTCTCCTAACTGCTTATTCGACAGACCCGCGGAGCCTGCAGCAGAAATATTGTCGAAGATTGTCGTGGTTAGTGGTTTGTCGGCTATCCAGCTGGAGCGTGGATTCATTCGTCTTCTGTTGAGAGCACGACCAGGTTCAGTCCCTGGGCTTGGTGTGTCCATGCTGGCGGTTTTGCTTGCCGGATCAGATCCAAGATCTCCACCATTTAGGCTGTGATCAGACTGAATGCTTTTCTGCTTCCCCGTAGCCAGATAGGCAGCCCAATCCTCGTGCGTAAGATCGTGGTCGAATTTGAGGCAGTCCTTGAAAAGTTTCCCAGACAAAGTGGCGCCAACATACTGGATGGCTCCAGTCTGGACGAAGAATCGACACGTCTTGGCTGCCACTTTCATCTGCCATCTCAGACCCAAAATGCCCAGTTTGCACCGTAGGTCATGATATCTGATGATACCAAAGGCCTTCACAATGGCCATTATTGTTTGGGCTAGAGAGATGTAGTCAACTGATTCCCCATTCCACCTGCCACGCCATGAGACTGGCTCCAAGTCGCACGCCAGGGCGTTTCGGGACATATCAACAGTCGTGTGCAGACTAGCCGTTGCTTTTAAGGGATCGATTGGAAGAGCTGGGGCGAAGCGCGTCAACCACATCTTGCTGGTCTTGGTTCCCCTGACGAGCGTCGTTCTTTTCGAGATATATCCCTTCTCTGCTAAAGCATCTGTTCTTTTGGGCAATGAGCGTTTGTCTTGGCCAACAAGCCGACCTAAATCGCCTTGCAGGATACCCTCCTGCTTAGTGGAGGCGATACCGACCAAGGCCATCCACTCCAGTCTCGGGACCCTTCGGTAGTCGGGCGCATGTCCAGCAATGGACTCCCACATGCGATCCTCAGAGACGTATATACGAGGCCGCTTTCGAAGGCCTGGGGTCTTCGGCGCCGACTTGACGAGGCCGTTAGATTCAGAGTCATTTAGACCTTCTTTTGCGGCACTCTCTGAGGTACTGAGAGCTGCTGTTCCATCCTGAGAGTCTGGATCCGGTAAGGCGAGGATGTCAGCCAGAGGTACATGATTCCACTTTCGATTCGGTCCGACGGAGACGTCCTTCCTCACTCTCAGCCAGTCCCAGGCTGTAGACCACAGTAACTGGTTGGATTCCTCGTCTGTTGACTGAGAGGGTTCTGCTGGTGCATCTTGCCTGGGTCGGGTGTCCTTGTAAAAAGTCCCGAGTGAATCGAGTACATGCAGTACAGTGCATCCTATTAACCGCTTGTCAGTGAGATGCGCCAGCTAGAAAGTTTTCCAAGCCAAAAAGTTTTTAAACGCACGACTGGTGGGGGGACATAGTCGAATGCCAGCCATCTCAGTGTAATTGCGTAAACTGTAAGTAGAATGATAATTTGGAAGTGATGAACAAGAAGCCGAGAATCCTCGTTCTCATGAGCGTGCAGGGCAGGTTCTCTCACCCAAGTCACCATAACATGAGATGTCAGTGATGACTGACTCTATCAGTCGCTCGAGGTCGCGGGACATTGTGCCTCCTTTTTGGGGGTTGTCATTATCAGGTGAACGAAAGCCGCATAGAAAAAGTCATGCGGATATTGACGGCGAAGGTCGACGATGGAAAATCGAACCCAAGATGCCTGGGTTGGCGTATGCGGTTGGTCGAAAATTCCTTCCAGATTCCGGTTGGTTTTCCCCCGCTACGTTTGAGTCGGCCAAAGATCTGGAAAGTGGAGGGGAAGGAAACCGCTTGAGTCTGGCCGCGTCGGGAACCCCGCCGTCATGGTGGGATACGTACCTTAGGTGCAGCATCGTCCAGGTGGCTGTGGTGGCTGTGGACGAGACAATAGCTACTGTTACTTCCACTGCACGTGATCATGGCATGATATCTGATTCGCACGGACGTAGTCCGTAATTTGGCCTTCAGTTCTTGGATAACCTTGAGGGCAAGAGGGCCGGAGGTATGGACTGGATATCTCGTCTCGTGTCACATCTCAAGTAGACAAGATATGAGGTAGATAATTAAATCAAAGTGACTCTAGGTTTTCATCGGTGTCTTCAAAGACAGGCTTTTGTTACTGCTAGTTTTGGGTATCTCGAGATCTCGTCACGGCAAGCTTAGCCAACTTTTCCTCCTGCTGTTTTCTGTAAGCCACAAGGAATGCCTCTCTGGTTTCCTGGAGCTCTTCACGCCTTCTCAGGCTACCAGCGGATTTTGGCACGTTGGAGACATCAACGGCCGCACCACGGACCAACAGCTTATCTCTGCCGGCCTTGTGAAGTTCTGGCGGAGCCTGCGCGACATCATGGAGCCCTACTTTGGCCTCGGCACGCATCTTCTTGAGCACCGCCCAAGGATCTTCTTCGCGGTCTGCGCCCTTACTCTTCTTCCCCTTTTTACCCTTCTTCTTGTCCTGCCCAGGTTCGTAGAAGGCCTTTGAGGTCTGTCCGAAATTGCCAAAGGTACCGCCGTTGATCTCTTCATCTAGCTCGCGTTCGGCGATCTCTTCGAGCTCCTCTTCTCTCTTCTCTTGAATCTTGCGCTCTTCCTCACGCCACTGGTCATATAGCTTGTGCATCTTCTTCTCTTTCCGCGTCCTGACGGTCTTGAGACCGAGAGGATCTTTTCCGCCCCTTTCAGTCTTGTTGACAAGGTTGGCCAGGGGTAGGGCTGCGTTGACGCGGGCAGCGAAATCGGACATCTTCTCACCCGGCCTGATCGTGGGCATCTCGGGCTTCCCAGTCTCCTCAGCCTTGGTCTCGCTCTGCGCGGCTGCCGCAGCTTTCTTAGCTGCCTTCTTCTTTTGGGCCACCGTCTCGCCATTATCTAGACCAGATCGTTGTCTCCTGCCCGACGCCAACGACATGATGCGCTTGAAAGCTCTCGGAGCATCGTCATCATTGCTGCGACCTTTTCTCTTCTTGGAGACGCCATCATTCTCTGTCTTTTGGATTTTGCCATTCTTGCCGTTCTTGGTGTTTTTCGCATTATTGGCTAAAGCTTTTCGACTTCGCAGCTGAACGGGAAGCGGCCTCGCGATTTGTGATGGGGGGAGATCAAATCTGCATGAAGCCGGTTAGTGTATGCCACAACGGCATCTCAGGCGGTTGAAACTTACGCTGAGGGATCCTGTTCCCTCCTGGTATGTTTGTGAGGCATTGCGACTGACTTGAATGGATGACTTGTTGAGCGATTCAGTACAGAAACACGTTCCCCTCTACTTCAAGGTTTCGTAATTGCAGGTGAGGCGGGATGATTCGCGACTCAGGGACGGGAGTGATGGAAAATTTTGTATTATGTCAGCGACGATAACAAGTGGTCGTCTGATAAGAAGTGAGGCACATTCTTTGGGGGTAACCCCCGCTCCACCTCATGAAACCAACGCCCTGTCGTGGCAATGGAGGAACGTACCGTGCTGCAGCTGCAGGGGTCTCCACGTCGGAAAGCCCCTAGGGCCGGTCCACCTTGGACAGATCACACGCGGGAATCCCACAATCTGGCATCTTGGCACCTGATCAATGACAGTTCTGCAGCACATGGGCTGGCTTCACCTGGTCATAGGTACAAAAACTTTGCTCGAGGTTGAGGTACCCGCCCTGCATGCTTCGCTGATCATCTGTAAATTGATTTTTTTTCCCTGCCAAGCAAGTGGTTGTCAAGTCATTGTAGAGAGACTCAAACAACCAACAGTGCAAAGCCTCTGCCAATACAATCGATCACCTTACCCACGGAGAAAATGTGGTGCGGAGCTCACCGAATATACCTACCAGATAAGCGACTCAGAAGGATGGTGGGACCTGGAGCCGCCATCTAGGCCGAAGCACGTTGGAATCCAGAGCTTGTTTTCTCCAGTGAGATGATCGTGTTTATCAATGGAGTACGCTTCTTATGGGAAGTGTACTAGAACATCCCTTTTGATGAGAACCAGGCTTGTCGCACGCATGGGCATGCATGGACAGTGTTCCTCCTTCATTGCCGTCTCGATGGATGATGCCACAGTGATGAGCACCTCATGTTGACGGAGAAGTGCAGCGGTGACAGAGGCGCCGCCATGACCAGGCAAATGGTAGCGGAAGGGGGCGAAGACGTGCTATGCCATAGACCAGATCAACATGAGGCGGTAATTGCAAGGTGGCTGGCACAACTGCTACGTCCCCGGTTGGCGAAAGCAACTGTAGGGGAACGAGGTGAGGTATTTGCACCCGAGTCCGTCCCACAGAGCAAGCCCGACGGACTCTAGGATTCAGACTTCAGACTTCAGACTCGGAGAAAGGCGTGTTTCGCGTGTCGGAGATGTCGAGGTGTGGTTGAGTGAGGAGAACAAACTCAATTACTGGCCGTCTGATTATGTGACACTTCCAGTCGTTTTCGGACGTGTCTCAGTATCGACGGCTGATGAGTTGCGTACGTAGACGATTGCGCTGAGCTTTCTACCAAATGCCTTTTTTTTTTCCATACTTTTTCCCGGCTTGATGTCGGCATCAGTCGGTGGGTGTTCATCAGTCAGTCAGTCAATCAGTCAGCCCATAATCACGGTCAAGTCAGAAACACTTCGTGCAAGCATGGCCATGGCTGATGGATGGATGGCTGTTGTTTCTGGTTTTGGGCGGGAAACGGAGGCTCGGACGTGCCGCCGTCCGCGCGACCCATGGAAATGTCCCGATCAGTCACGCTCTGGGGCGATGCCGCGATGGGCGCATGGCTGACACGAGCGTGTATCTATTTTGGTGTGGCTGAGATACGGAACGGAGTATTGACAGATCGCAGCTAGACTTGGTCAAAACGCCTCGCCTTCGGCTCAAAGTGCGGCGGCCGAAGTTCTTATCCGTACACAAACAAGCACGCAAGAAGCTTCCCGGGCGCCACGCTGCCCTGCCTTGGAGTTGAATCCACATGTAAGCTGGCTGGCAAGTCGGCGGGATGCCATGAACCAAGGTGGTCCACGAGGAAACGAGGGCATTTGTAATAGGTCGTTCTAGGCTGGCCTTGAACCTGGTGGAGGGCCATGATTTTGTGGGGATACCTAAGGTAGTTACCTCGTGCAGTCTGGTCCAGTCTAGGACGAGCGCGGACTCCTCAGACCGCACATAGGCAGGAACCCTCTCGGAAACGGCACTGGGGGCTGGTGCTCTATCTAAGCATATTAAGGTATGAATGATGCGCGTGACATAGATAGTACACCATCAAGGCCGGGAGTGCGAGAGGGATTTAATGTTACTAGCTGGTTTCTCATGGTCGCTTGAATGGAAGTTAATCCGCCTATGAGCTGCGCCACATGCTTGAAAGAGTATGGCCTGTAAGGCAAAGGCGCGAGAAGAGGAGTAGCAAGGTACCTACGTATTGAGTATTGTGTAGGTAGAGGCGGCATACCAGATGAGAGGCAGAAAGAAAAAACGAGAAGGAGGGATGTTGGCATGATTGGGAGAGAGGGATTCGAGAGCCCAGAACATGGAGCACGCCGTCTCAAAGCCGGTACTGGCTTAGCACGGACCATCTCAGAGTTGAGGAAGCGAAAGTCCGTCCAGTCTTACTCTCGCGAGGTGCAGCGTGCGGTGTTCCTGCGACTTGCTTGACTGGGTTCAAACTTCAATGTAGGTATCCATCTGCGGGGAGATGCCACGGCGGGGAACATGACTTCTCCACGGAGGCAAGTATCTACGCCGCCTATCGATAGGTACAAGATACTTCGTATGCACCGTATGAAAATGGTTAATGAAGTGCCTTGGATGCTTAGGCGCTCCACCAAGGACCTACCCAAGGTACCTTGTGTCCATCGGTGGCCACAGCGGGCAGCTTTGCACGACGGTCATTGACCACTGAGATGTCCGTACTGGTAGCAGAAGGCGCAGCTGCTGGACTGGATTGGAGATCCATGGCCGGTACTCCTTCGCTCTCTTTCCCAAATTCTTTTTTCGTTCCTTTCAGCTGTAGGACCGTAGCTGTCTCCCATGCCAAGCCTCCAACCAGTCTCCAACCAATCTCCAAGTAGTGTACCTCGTTCTTTTTCTTTTCATCCTCGATACTCTCTGAACTTTCCGCACTGACTTTTCCTTGGCACCTCATGTTTCCCTTGTGCCTCACCCGCAGAGGCAAGAAGTGTCGAGGAAAGCGGCTGGGATGAGGGGTCTCAGGGTCTGGTCAAAGTACCTGACTCCAGGAGGGGGCCGGAAGCAACTACGAGGTACCTGGACCTCGGGAACGCCAGAGTGCAGGGATTTCCCCGTCGGCCAGACCCTCGTCGACTCTCTTTCGCCATTCGACTGAGGCATTCCGACACGACAGGTTTGGTTTGAGAGAGGCATGCCGAATAACCTTAGTTGTTGGCCTCTTGTTTTGCGACTAACGACAATGGGACCTTGGTGCGCCTTTCCACTGGTCACAGAGTCATCGCCCATGCGCTACCTCGACGCGCTACTTCCATGGTTGACGTTCGACACTTGACCCCAGACCTGAGAATAGTCTCACACACACACACCCTCTCTCTGTCTCTCTCTCTCTCTCTCTTCCTTTTTTCTTGGCCTCACTTTCTTGCCCTGTCTATTCTCCATGGCATGACTGTCGTCGTTGTCGTCGTCACTCGTCGTGGACACAATGAATGACTATGCTTGTTTCGTGGCCTCTGACCGTGCATACAACCACCGCCATGACACGATACATATCTCTGCTGCCTGGCCAAGACGATCCACACATTCAGATACCGTTGTCCCTGAAGCCCATAATCACATTTATTCTTCGTTACACTGATTGATCCTGGGCCTGAACCAACACCCCCCTTCGCCAGGGTAACAAACACAAACAAAACAGGCGCCAGAAACACTCCCTCGGGTCCCGCGCCCCCCACCGTCTTGGGGCTAGCTAAGCTCCTGATAGACTTTCTTAGTCTTAGTCCCTTTTACGGACGTGGAACAGGACAGGACATGGATGACTTGGAAATGCTTGAATACGCCGCCCACTGACTAGCATTAGTCCCCCTTCTCCCCAACCAAGTACCTTAGCTTGTAGTGTCTAGCATGGAATCCATGTATCGCTACTGCTGCATTGTTGCTGCTGCCGCCGTAGATGCCACTACACAACTGGAGACATCACATCTTCTGGAACCATATGCTAGACACTAGACCCGTGTCCCATCCACAGCACAGCGTCTTGTCCGTTTGCTCTCTGTCGCTCACTCACGCCCTCATTCAGCTCACTGACTCTCTCTCATTCTCCTCCTTCCCCTAGCCCCCGTTCCTCCGACTTTCCAACGTGCCTCGCTGTCTCTTCATCTTGCTCTCAGACCCTCTCAGCTCTTCCCAAAGTCTGTTCTCAACCGCCGTCCCTACCCCAGCATCCATCCCTAACCATGCTCGGATCTACTTGCCGTTTTAACCTTTATATCCCTACCCCATTTCGCCCTGTCCTTACCTCGCCCTGAGGTACCCGACCTTATTACCTACCTTCACCTTGCGGTGATCTTTAGCTCCAGTGTCCCCCTCTTAAAGCAGGCAGCAAGCCAAGCCAACAACCACTTTCACACATCCCGCTATATTTGGTGTCTCTCTCCCGCAGTTCTTCACTCTTTGCCTCGTCCGCAAACATCTAGACTTATTCGCCCTTGCCTTTGTTGGTTTCCTCTTTGTGCACCTCCCTTCCACCACTGCCAGTACCTCATACTACATACTTATCTGGCCTCCTACCTCGAAGTGCCGCACAGCCTGCCTGACGGACTTGGAAACGGCTTGCCGTACAATAGCACTGCCGCAGCCCAGACTTACAGTCTACGAACCCTCGTACTTTACCACGATATGCTCTAGAGATAAAGAGCAACCATCCGACGGCCTCTTCTTCTTGCCTTCTCTCTGATCAGGCGCCTCTGTCTCCGACCCATTGTCCGATCATATTAGCTGGAATATCAGACCTATTCGAGAATGTCTACTACAAAGAGCGCCAGCATCGACGCCGTGCGTGATCGCTTCCGTCAATTTTGGTCCCGAAACAGCAACACGATACCTCGCTACAGAGACTCTCCCGAGGAAGCAGACACCGCAAGTGAAGGCGGAATCGAAGTCCCGCCAACACCAGCTGAGAGTTTTACTTCCGAAGATGGATTACTCCCTCCTGCCTACATGATACCGAAACCATGGACACGGAAACGTTCCTTCATCATGTGCGGCGCTGTTTGGTTAGCCATGCTGTAAGTGTTGCGAACGGCGCAATATTTGATTCCCCGGCTAACTTTGGATCTTAGCTTGATATTTGTCCTTCTGAACCTGGTACTATTCGTAGCCCGCGAGGTCTGGGATACGGCATCTGGGCAGTTTGAAAGCGCGAGCATCGTTGAGCCGATTCCATGCCACTCTCATAATGACTACTGGAGAAAAAGGCCCATCTATGACGCTCTCCAGGCAGGATGCATTGGCATTGAGGCAGACGTGTGGCTCATGGACACCGAGTTATTCGTTGGCCACAACAAGTGGTCTCTGCGTCAGAAGAACACCTTCACGAGTCTCTACATAGACCCCCTCGTTCGTCTGCTTGAGCGACGGAACGCGGACCTCGGAAACATCACACAGGAATCGCCTCGGGGCATTTATGAGGCAAGCCCGGATCAAACCATGGTTCTCTTGGTGGATTTGAAGACGAGCGGCCCGGAGACTTGGCCGGAGGTGGTCCGTCAGTTGGAGCCCTTGCGAGAGCGAGGCTGGCTGAGCAAAGTCATCGATGGCAAAGTCCACTATGGGCCCATCACCGTCGTCGGGACAGGCAACACTCCTTTCGGTATGGTCGTCGAAAACACGACCTACAGGGACACGTTCTTCGACGCTCCCCTCCTGAACCTAGACCGTCACAACTTCGATCTTACCAACTCCTTCTACACGAGCGTATCGTTCAAGAAGGCGCTCGGCACCGTTTGGTTTGGTGACCTGTCAAAGGGCCAAATGGGGAAACTGAGAGCGCAAATCAAAGAAGCCCATTCTCGCGGCTTAATGGTCCGGTACTGGGATCTCCCAGCATGGCCAATCAGTATCAGAAACCACGTATGGGATGTGCTTGTTCAAGAGGGCGTTGATATCCTAAATGTGGACGATCTGAAAGGCGCCAGGAGAGAGTGGGATCTCAAGGGGTGGAAACGGCTAACCGGCAACTCCACGATACCAGCCTAACCGGATAGGGCTTGTGCACAATGGTGTACACAGAACCAAATCACCAAACCGCTACCAATTATGACAACGCATAACAGCGTGAGCTCCTCCAGAGGCACAACCCCCTCTTCGGAGTCAGAGCCACGCTTGCCGGTCGACAATATCTGGAATGTTGGCGGGAGCACTCTCCCTGCTCATATTGGCGTGTCGCTTCTCGAGAGCTGAGACACTCGATGCTGGGAGAATACGATATAAACACCACAACCACTACCGATCTCCTATTCAAGGCCGGCCCATGGGCCATCGCACAAAACTACCCAAAATCGATGTACAACGTTGTCAGATTAACTCCTTTCTCGGGTAGGACGACTTCTCCGAGAACGTCCTTCACATACGGCTACTTGGAGTCGCCTTGTCTACACCAAATAGTACACTTAGAAAATTTTCGGACGTGCCCATTACTAGAAGGTGTTTACGTGGCAAAGTTATTGTACACGGAGAAAAGGAACATGCGGGACGTTGATGGAGTAGCAACATACGTACAATGAATGGGTTGGCGCAAGTTGCATTGCAGTCAACGCCGTTTACAGAGCGGGCCGGGCGATAACCGCCGAGCTGACCGATTCCGATCCGTGCCAAGACTCGGGTGCGATGGCTTCGCAATCTTCCTCCCGGCCACCGCCGTGTGTGCCGGAACGGGCTTTGCCCGGATACCTTGGTTAAGTAGATAAAAGTTACTAGAATACAAGGACTATTAGTCATCATATCTGGTCGGGATTTGCAGGCGATTTGTGGTGCATCGGTTTTTGCCTTTGAAGCCGAAATACCGTGTTTTCTCCGGCGGGGAGGCCTCGGCAACGGCGAACAGGACGACGCATCTTAGACTGATGGTTCTCTTAGCTCACGACCCCGCAATATCCATGGACGATCTGAATGCATGACGTCCGGATGAAATGCCCGCCCGCAATAGCACGTCTTGAAGATTTAAGGCTGGCGTTCGTCGACATTTCCCCCTTTGATTCAATCATACATAGTTCCACATACAAGGACTCAAATTCGATATCTTCCCTTATCTCATCTCATCTCAGCTCATCGTATCTCGATTAGACGAACTCTCTTCCGAACCCTATCCTTGGCATTGTTTCCATCACCCACAATTCCACTATCAACACTTCAGCCTATCTTTCACAATGTCTGGACAGCTCGCAAGTCTCGATGTGAGTAACAGGGTCGAATGGGAATGTTGAACTACAACGGCGACGAAGCTCCACGATCACTGATTAAGAACCAACTAGCCCTCCATGGCGGATCGTCTGCCGCCTCATTCCCAGGTCCTCTTTGACGCGAAGGCGTCAGCTGGGCTTACGTTTGAGGAAATCGCCAAGCATCTCGGCCGCAGCGAAGTTGCCATTGCGGGCATCTTCTATGGTCAGGTACAGGCCTCGGAAGAGGACGTCCAGAAGCTGTCTGAGCTCCTCGGAATCCAGGCCGCGAACCTGAAGCAGCTGAACAACTACCCCGACCGCGGCCGAGCCGGGCCCATGCCGCCTGTCGAGCCGCTCATCTACCGCCTGTACGAGATTGTGCAAAACTACGGGTACGCCTACAAGGCTGTCATGAACGAGAAGTTTGGCGACGGCATCATGAGTGCGATTTGCTTCAACACAAAGGTCGAAAAGGAGATTGATGAGGCTGGGAGCCCGTGGGTTGTCATCACCCTCAAGGGCAAATGGTATGTACAATTTGCTCGCTTCTTATACTTGACGTTCCATGGCTATGAACGTGAAAACTGACATTAATGATTAGGCTTCCCTTCACTCGGTTCTAGGGGGAGCCATGAAGTCATTGGATACAGCAAACAGAAGCGTCATGTGAAATGAGCAATGAGGATAGATCAGCTTTCATCACGTTTGTCGCCCGAGGCTAGTTTGGAAGCGAGGAGTTTCGGCTTGGTGGCAATGTATATGAAAGAAGGTGGCAGTCATTCGGTCCCCCAAGGTGGTCAATCCACAGACGCACGACTGTGTTACCTCGAGCTTCGTTCGATGCAGCATACCTTCGCCCACGGTTGTTGGCCTGCTACACAATATCAGATCTAATGAGAGACCAAGACTCGTAGTGGGGAGATAATACAAGCTTGATAGCAGGTTGTGGACCTTGATTGGGTTATAGAGCATCGACGGCCGCATAATCGTTGAATTGCCCTTCTTTGATCACATGATTGGATCAGAAGAAGCCATAGTTAGCCACTGGGCGAGTACTCGTAATCGAAACATATCCCGCAAGGGTCAATGACCGCAGTCTAAACATCGAACGATCGACACCTCAGAAAGCTGCTGTCTTTGGTAGAGTAACATATTCGGCATGAAAGGAATTCGTTCAGTTTCAGCTGCTCAAGGAATGAAAGCCAAGTGTTTCCTAGTCAAAGAACTTGTGCGGGTACAATTATTCAAGATCGTCTCTCTTCCATACTCCCCTATTCGCCCCCCCCCCCCCCTCCGGTTGGCCCTTTGTCTCTCAAACTGTCACTCAGTGCCATTCCCGTCCGGAGGAGTCTCGCACAGTTTACCTTGATTGCGCTGGAAGCATGCTTTGTCGGTCCCCTGCACCTGGCTTGTACGTCTGTCCGAAGATATTGCCAAGCCCCAGGCCCCTCCTGTATGCCGTATAATATCGCTGTCTCGGGCATATCAAAGGTGCTGCAGGACTCGAAGAGCACAGGCTGGCGATCTAGCAAATGAGGCGAAGTTTCCCTGCTCGCTGTTGCAGTGAAGTGTATGAAGGCTAGCCTCCATTTGTTTGCAATGTTGTGACGCTGACAACAATGAACTTTCATGGGTGTTGCCGGTTTCCTAGTCAAAGAGTCCAAGTTCTTGCAATAGTTGTTCGGCACTTGTGCTTGACTCGTAGTCATCAATTACGTCTCGGGCAAGTCATCTGCTCGTCATTGTGGAAACTAGGCGCTGCGTAGGAACATCGCAGCTGCAGCACACTATTCAACGCGGCCACTGCGGACTTGAACAGCTCTGGTGCCACAGACGAGAGGAACCGCTGATATAAAAAGCAACTGAAAAACCTCGAGACTATGATGCGTTTGTCCATCGCTACAATACAGACCAAGGCCTACGTCGATCGTCCTCTATCAAAGAAACAGACCCGGATATACTATTTTACGCTGTCGATACCAAGTCAAAACAGAATCTGACTTCAACACCAAGCGCCAAAGCAGCTGTGATGGAAACCCCTACCAACACTTGCAAGACCGATGTCAAACCCAGTTCTGGCACCAACGGCAGCGACCAAATTCCCTCGACTACTCAACGAAGACGGAGGCCATAGAGCTAGGCCAGTCTGGCAACGATGGGGTGGCTTTGGACAACTGAGCCATGTAATTAGATAGACCGCAACGAGAGCGCCCCGTTGTGGGTATCCCGGGCTTCATCCCTCTGTCTTCACCGTACCACTTCACCATACCACAATTCAGTCTTCGTTCTTGACTGCCCACGTACAACTTTAACAAAGCACTTAAGCCTAGGCCCCCGTCAGAACGGCCGTGGACATGTCCGGTAGTTTCTGTTGGCCCTGAAGTATGGTCTTTTCAACAGTTTCAGGCAACAAGGTGTTGTATTTTTCATAGCCATGCGTAGATCAGATAGAGGATAATGGTCACAAGGCCCATATGACGCAAGTACAGAGCATTTGATTCTGCATTAGTAGAATCTATATTTCCGGGCATTTCCTAGACAGTGCTCCTCTCTTCAATTAATAGCCTTTCCCTGTCGAAGCTGCGCCTAGTGTCTAAAAGCAAGTGGGGAGTTCGTGTTCTAGATCGAGGATGTAGATAATGAAATCCGTTCTTTCTGGTAGCCATGAGCACAACTACAAAAACCAACACCCTGTCTGCCGACGACAATAAGGTAAGTGCTTCACCGGACTGGAATAGACACATTTACCCAAAAAGGAATGTGAAAAAACATACAACACCAGGTATTCGCTGGTCGTCACCGACCCAACTACTAATCCGGCCCTCATTGGCTTATCTATGGGAGAGCGGACGGGATCCCGAGTTCTCCAATGGGTATGGTCGTATGTGACGGGTTGGTGATACAGCATAGCTCATATACCTCAGAATGATAGGTATTACTTCCATTATGGGAAGTCCGACCGTCCGAGTTTTTGAGTGTATTCCTTCGTTTGGACAGAGAATGACGGCTAGATTTTAATAGTATATGCAGATGTATGTGTTCAGGAGAGTTGAATTGGAGGCAGACTTGCGAAGATCATCTTCATCCGTGTCTTGTTTCGTTGTGAATCATTGCAATGAGAATGATCTCAAGACAATGTTGAAGACAAGTAAAAAATGGTTGACCAATGGCTGCTTACCAAGTCGGGGGGCCATACCCACTATGGAGTATCAACCCCACTATGATGCTTGACCGCCTCAACTGAGTGGGTCACCAAAGCGGCAGAATTATTTTCAATCGACATTTTTTCTGAGGACCCTCCCCACGTTACCGCAACCCGACCGTAAAGAGTGTTGATCCAGCATACTTTTGCGACCAATCCAATATCAGTGCACTTCAGATATTTTCTGCAGTCATGGTTACCAAATCCAAACTCAAGCTTGCGCTAGCGGCCGAGAAGGGCATCGACCTGCGGAAGGTCAAGGAAGAGCGCAAGATCAAGGCGAAGCACCGCGAAGCCGCCAAGGAGCAAGAGAAGAAGAACAAGAAGAACAAGAGCGTCGAAGAGGATGACGAGGACGACGAGATGGAAGACGATGAGGGAGGAGACGATGCCTCTGTCATCTCCATTGAGGGTGGCATCACCTTGAACGCAGACTTTGAGGATGCCGACTCGGAAGAAGAGGAGGAGGACGACGAAGAAGAGGATGACAAGGTTCGTGCTCCTTGCACACCGCGAAAACCCCGGGACCCCTAGAATGGTTGCTGACAGGAGTTCTCCAGCTCGATATCGAAGCATTGGACGACACAGATAGTGACAGCGACTCCGATATCGAGATGGAAGCAAAGATCGAGCGTCCATCCAAGAAGGCCAAGACAGCCACCAAGACACCCACAGAAATCGAGGAGAAGGACGGCGAATCAGATGACGAGGAGGACTCAGAGGTTGACCCCGAAGAGGACGACGTTCCCATGTCGGATCTCGAAGGCGACGACGAGGATCTCGAGGACATTATCCCCCACACCAAGCTCACAATCAACAACAAGGCCGCCCTCCTGGCCTCCCTGAACCGCATTCGAATCGACACATCCTCCACAGCCTCCTTCACATCGCACATGACCGTCGCTTCATCCAAACCAACCGCCGAGGCCGTCCCCGATGCCCAGGACGACCTCCAGCGCGAGCTCGCCCTGCTCTCACAGTCCCTCGAGGCCGCGCGCAAGGGCCGCGCGCTCCTGATTAAGGAGGGCACTCCATTCTCCCGCCCTAAGGACTACTTTGCGGAGATGGTAAAGGACGACGGACAGATGGATAAGGTCAAGGCCAAGCTTATCGAGGAGGCCAGCTCCAAGAAGGCTGCCGCCGAGGCGAGAAAGCTCAGAGACCTCAAGAAGTTTGGCAAGCAGGTGCAGGTCGCCAAGTTGCAGGAGCGCCAAAAGGCCAAGAAGGATACACTCGAAAAGATCAAGACGCTCAAGAGGAGTAAGTTACACCTCCCTCCCTAAAGCTGCTAGCTGCGTGCTTCAGTACTCGTTTCAGTCCGAACCGGTCACTAACTATCCCCAACCCAGAACGTCAAGAAAACTCTTCCAACCTCGACACGCGCGAGGCCGACCTCTTCGACGTCGGCGTCGACAACGAGATCAAGAGTCACACCAACTCGGACGGCAAGCGCGGCGGTCGCGACGGCGGCCGATCCGGCAGCGGCGTCAACGCCAAGCGGTCCAAGAAGAACGAAAAGTACGGCTTCGGCGGAAAGAAGCGCCACGCAAAGTCGGGCGATGCCGTGAGCTCCGGCGACCTGAGCGGGTTCAACGCCAAGCGCATGAAGGGCGGCATCGGCAAGAAGCCCCAGCAGCGGCCGGGCAAGAACAGGAGAAAGGCCATGAATAAGTAACGGAGAAAAAAGAAAAGGAGATTGCTGTTTTCTGTAGCGTAAAAAGTCAGGGGTTGGAGGGGGGAATGGAAGGAGGAGAGTCTGTAAACAAAAAACTAGAACGGAGGAGCAAATACCCCTCGGGTTCGATGGTAATCCACAAACGATATGATTCAACTGCTTTTTAGTGACCTTTCATACTGAACGTAGGCATCAAATGTCATTTCCTTGTCTTCTCGTGTTGTATCCCAAAAAGCCTCGAATCCCTCACTGACCCACTGGTCAGCATATATTGTGGCAAAGATATCCCAAAAAAGTTCAAATTAACTTCGTCCCAATTCCATGTGGACGGTACGCGATAAACTTTCTAGCAAGCGCGCCAAACAGGCCGAGAGTTCAGCCCTGACGGCTTTGAATCAACTTCTCGTCGCAAGAGGCGTGGCATTACACGTCATCACCACATCCCATTAGCATGTTTGTGCACAACGACGATACGGGTAGAAGGTTCGAAAGACCGCATAAATTCTGACATTATAGTAGTTGATCTCTCATAACAATACGTACATCATCCTCGCTTGCTACTCGGAATATGTACTCCTGGAGCATTGCGCAAAGCTTTCCCGTCTGCTCGTGCTATCCTACTTCAAAAGAATTGGGAAAAGGAGCCTGGAGGATACTATCCTGCCATCCATCTTGGGCGGCCTATGCATTCTCTCAATCCAAGTGAGCCGCCAATGTAACCATCATCTCCATCCTTCCGTTGCGGGCTTCGCCAGCCCATCAGCCCAAGACCAAGAAAATGTAAATCCGTGACATTAAGACCGTCTCCATGCCACAGTGAGAGTCCTGCAGGACACAATCTTGGTAGTTTTGAATGTTGCGTATGCCGCCTTCGACGATTTGTCAGATGCGTGTGCTACCGTCCAAATCTTCCCGAGTGGTCATCTGCTGTTCCGTGCTGATCGTTGCTGGAAAACGGTCGACACTGGCAGATTGAAGCCCGTCAATATCGACCACCGTGGTGAAAGTATAGATATAGTCGAGGGAGTAGTGCCTTGCCGAGGACTTGGGCAGTCCGTTTCGTGGAGGACATGTGAGGCTGAGGAAAAACTGAGGATATATCGTCCTGGAATAAGGGGAGCCATGCCGTCACCATGAATGGCAAGCACCCAATGCCGGACCTGAATATGCTGCTGAAAGACCAGTGGTATCGAGGGAAACGCCATGCATTTAGAAAAAACGCTGTGCTGTGCAATGCTGTGCCACCTGTGGGCGGCAAAGAATCCGTATTATAAACATCGCGCCTCCGAAGGCGCTTTCCGGGGTATAGTCGAACGTTGTGGAGCACTGAGTGGCATGGATCACTGCGTCGCGGCCACGCACCAGTGGCGATGGAAAGCCCATGCACTCTTTTGACACTCCTTGCTGCAGTACTTGGTGCGGCGGCAGCGGCGACACTTGGCAAATTGGCGGGTAAACTCTTCCCACTTGCCGCACTGGTAATACGCACACTGACGGATGCCTCCGCGGGTATCGTCCTTGCGGCACAGATTTCTCATGACGACGCCAGCCCAGTATTGCATATCTGTGCTGTGATGTCGGACTGTGAACTTCTCGACCAAAGGGAAAATGTTGAAGTCGTTGGGCAACAAAAACTCCTCCTCCAGCTCTTCCTCTTCAATCTGCTCTTTGGAAGCGTCCTCGCCGTCCAAGTAGCGGAGTTCCTTTCCAATCTTGAGCCTTGGGACCAAGTGGCTCTTTTGGAAATACGACCGCAAGCCACAATACTTGGAGACGTATGCAAGCAACTGAAGGGACATCAAGACGTCTTCTTCACGCGGCATTGCGGCAAGCATCTGGGCGTTGGGTACAAATTGTCGGTCAAGGAGATAGCGGGGAACGCTTGCGTTGGGAATGGCCGGCTGAGGAGGTGTAACCATGGTGGGACGGTTCGGTGACAAGCCGATGGCAGGCACAGGGGCTGGCGTCGTAGCAGCTGTGTTGCTAGTTTCCACAGGGCCGCGGTGTGTGATGTTGAAGGCTCCAGTATCCTGAGTTTCTGACACAGTCGGGGTGTTCAGGTCCATTGTGGTAGAACCAGCTAGGATGCTGTCACCCTCTTCCATGGTGATATCTTGGATATTGACGGCAGACTGAATCTCAGTGCCAGTGCCCGACATTTCAGCATCGGGAGACTCATCAGATGGCGCGTCATCTCCAACCAAGTCATCCGAGTCGACGGTGGAGTTTTGGTGACGAATGGAAGGACGACGACGGGAGCGATTTGTTGGTGCAAGTCCCGAGGTAGGTCGGACGGTGGGAGAGCGCATCTGCGGAGGCGGCAGGGGAGTTGTGGGGGAAGACGGTTGCGAGACCAAATTTGCGTTGCCAAAAGTCATCATCGACGCAAGGCGGTCAGCATCGCGCACAGGTCTGACAAAGCCCTCCATAGTTTCAGTGGCAGGCACGGCGGGTGCCAACGGCTGAACGACCTGACGAGAAGGAGATGCAACGGCATGGCGAGCCTCGGCGGCACGATAATGATGGTGGTGGTGATGATGATGGTGACGGTGGGCAGGGAACGCAGGTCGCTCGGCGGAGGACGCCAGCGGATACTGGGGTGGAGTGGGTGTGGACTCGGTGTTTTGTTGATCGACTGCGGAGCTCGAGGACGAGGAGCCTGCGTAGGTAGCAGAAACGTCGATGGAGGGAGGAGGGGCCTGGCGTCTGGAGGCTCTCTGATCAACTTCTGTTCGGGTGGATCTGTTGGTGAAGGATGGAGCCTTGTGTACACTGCGGTGTTCGTGGCTCCTGTGGCGGTGATGATGGTCCTTGCTCTTATCGTCCGACTTGTCTCTGCACTTCTCAGTGACTTTAATGTAGTTGTCGAGAATGGTAGCAATGACGGGGACCATGTCGGCCTCGACAACCCTGGTGCGGACGTTTTCGGTGCCTCTGATACCAATGTTGACGACGCACTGGAAAGCCAAGTTCCACTTCCACATGTCCATCATGTCCTTGCTCCGACCGCGTTTTAGAATGCATACCAAGCGCTCGATGCCGCCGTCGACGGTAAGAATATCGCGGATGCGAGCCGAGGATGTGGTGAGGTAAGCGAGATGGTTGAGAGAGTTGATGAGAGGAAGGGTAGACGTGCAGTCGAGAGCTCGTCTGTCATAGAGGGCGGTCGTTATGCCGACCGACGCCTTGTTGACGTTTGGGATACTGAAATTGACTTCTCTCATCTTGAATGACGAGTAAGACGACGAGATGGATTCAAGGGTTATTCAAGTCGAATGGGGCCAGGCAGTGCAGCCGTGGAAAGGTACGAATGTGACAAATCCCTTCCAGCTTGGGTGGCCCCTTTGACAGGTTTGAAAGAAGGAGTATGTTGATTCGTGCTCGCTCAACAGGTCGATGGGCAGATGATGGATCTCGAGGTGTGCCGAGTGAAGAGCAAAATGAGGAGAAAGAAATCGAGGTTTGGGGTTGGGGTCGCTCGAGGGTGGCGATATTGTTGTGTGGGTGTGTGTGAGGATTGAGTTGGATTGGACCGGATCGTGCGTGAGCGGACTCGTCTCGATTCGATGGTATCGGTAGTAGTCTCGTGTGGTGCGAGGGTCGGAGGTACGATGGGAAGCGTTGCAAGGCTTGTTGTTTTTCCTTGGTCGCGGTCTTTCCGAGGGCAATCGTGTGGTTTAATGGAACCAAAGGAGGCAGGAAGGGATGGTAGTAGTTTGTTGTAGGAAGAAGAGTCGCAGGAGTAAGGAAGAGGGTGCGATGTAGCGGCGAAAAGACGGTGGAGGGTAAAGGGTGATGGATTGGTTTGGTTGTGTTTCAGGACCGACACCCGGAAGCGTGACTCGGATGTGCTGTGAAATGGCAGTGGCAGCGTCAGCCAAAGCCAAAAGGAGCAGGAACCAAAAGCCTAGGCCGAGAGACAAGACGGATGCACGCAAAGTGGAAGCGAGGTCTGGCACGCAGCGATAGCAGCGAGACAATGCGTGCGATGACGCTTGACGCTCAACGCGAGAAGGTGACGATGAAGAGCGGGACAAGCGACGACGAGGGGAGGCTGGGTAGAACAAGAGTAGGAGTAAGGGAAAAAAAAGAGGAGGAGAGGAAGAAGGGGCAGAGGGAAGAGGAGAAGCAGACGATGAGGATGGATGCATCAGGTCCGCACGTACGCGAGATTTGTGCAGTGTTGGCCCAGTCCAGCCCGGTCAGGCAGCCCAGCCAGCGCCAGCCAGCAGGGCCCAACATGACTGGGACGCACCTCATCACACAACCGGGCACCTAACAACAGCACCTCAGCCAGCGACGCCCTTAGACGATGAAGAGCTACACAGGGCGCTTCCCCGTCTCACACATGGGCAATGAGCACACTCCCTGGAACAGCGGAGCACACAGCAAAAGAATACCTAAGATTCTAAGGTGTATCCAGGAGGCAGGCAGATAGATCATAGATGGCAGGGCCTCCTACTACCTAGGTACGTATTGATTTGGCAAAACAAATTAGTCGGGAGCTTGGAACACTTACCTGCTAACGCACCATATACCTTGCCCTACCGGCCTCTATGCGACTCCTTGCTTGATCGTTGAATGTACAGCGAAGCTGGTAAGGTAGACGGGGCTGGGCAAAGACCCAACAGCACACCCGATTGCACTGAGCCTTAGGCCCTTGAGGCGATATGTCAAGCAAGGTACCTTGGCCACGTTACCTGGGTTCCATGATTGGCGGTAAAATGAGCAGCAACTGTGGTGATGGAGCCCACGGACAGGAAGGGGGCAGGCAGAGGGCAGGGAATCATCATATGGGATCGCTAAGGTAAAGTATGGCAATAAGCTAAGGTAGGTAAGTTAGGTAGGTAAGGTAAGGGAAGGTGCGGTGCCCGCGGTAGAGAACCTCATCCTTCTATGCCTGTAGTCAAGTCATGGGTGTCCGATTTTTCATGGGCAAACGCGGCGAGATTTAACAGCAACCTACCGTACCTTACCTTGCGTGAACATGGCCAGCAGTGAACCGATCATGTCCTTCCGTTCCCCGACGCCCTTCTACCTTATTCCTCTAAACTGTACGGATACTCCTCGACGGGGCATGGTATCATGCAGCTTATATCAGCGCAATTGATGTTGCGATGCTCCCTCGGCCGGACAGAGTCCGACCGGGTTAATATTTTGACGCGACCGCCAGCTCGACGAGCTCCCATGGGCGGATTGTTTGGAACATCGTGAGGCAAAATCTCTCTACGCCGTTGATAGGGGAGCGACACCGGACAGTCAAATGACATCCTGCTGCATGCATATTCACAACCATCCGGCCAAGCCCTTTCCCGAGTTCGAATTCAACATCACACGAACACAAATTCAACTTGATTTTACCAAACTCAGTCATGCTTTCTCGAACTGCATCATCCCTCGCAATGAACCGAGTCCGTCGAGTCTCTTGAGCCTCGAAGTACCTACGTACAGACCGAAACACCCAGGGTTCGTTCCGCATCGGGCAGGCAAAGTCTAGACAGCACATCAGGTACCGGTCACGCCGCGCCGCTGTACCTGCCATCTAACACCCGCCACTCGGCCGCATTCGGCCTTGCTTGTACTTGGGGGACGAGAGACCCTGACAAATCGCATGTCCATCTCCTGAGGGTCGAAGGTCGCGGTCTTCGTGGGTAATTACATACTGCACAGTAGTTCCGTACCTTTGCTCTGTCAGACCAGCCCACAAGGTAGGTATCCAAGGTACCTCCAGGTGCGGCTAGCTCCCGCTCACTCCAACACCACCACCCGACCCCTTCACCGTCTTTTGGCACTCTCTTTTCCATGAGCCCGGAACAAGCCTCCTCTTTCAGCCTCCAGGAACCTCAGCATCTTCTTTGTTCCTCAAAACGACTCTAATATTCCCCTGCTCATTCTTTTGTCTCTCGTCAGGCCCTCGCAACGTACGGAGCACTCTGCATTTACGCAGTACTACTGTGGTCGTACAGTAGACAGTAGCAGTGGGCGTTTCTAGCGCTGTTCCCTGCCGCCTCCCGTTTCTTGAGCCGTCGGCTCGGGTCAATACTGCCAGGGCGAGCGACCTGAGTGCTCACGGTCACGGTCTTGTTAGGTACTTGTTCGGACATTTCGTGGGGCCCTGCTATTTTCAAGGCGGCAGGCATCAACCTGCACGTCAGTCTTTCTCCACCAAGGTGGTTGGTTGAATGTTGATAGCGACGCAGTTCTGCCACATTGCGTAGCTTTCCAGGCAGTCTGTGCCGGCTGTGATTGCATTGTACGCACATTATCTGCATTGAGAGGGTTGACAGAGGAAAGATCAAGACATGAACACGCCAACGCATTTCAAAACGCCATCGTCGTGTAGAAGGTGGAACGTGGAACATTGATGGAAGGAAAAGAAAGAATAGAAGAAAAAGCAAGGGCAGCCAAGTGGCCTACCCGTTGGCGATGCGAGATTGGGAGCTGAGAAAGCTGCCATCTATGGGCCTAGTGCATGAACGACCGTGTATTGCATGTGTCGTGAGCTCTCGGCTGCTGCTAGGCAGGATACCCTGACAAGCCTGAGCAAGACAAAGAGCTGGGGAGAGTTTATCGAGTCTGTGTGACGACAGGAGAGTAGGAGAGGTGGCAGATGCGACGACCGTTCGCACTACTTGTTGCTGGTCCGGTTTGATGTTGGCAGCTTACACCATTCTTATCTCTGATTGCTTGGACTGATCGAGCACCGCGCTCTCCTATGTTTATCTCACCTTTTGGTAGTCTATCTCGCCGTTCACAGGTGCTCGATAATTGTTGCTGAATCTTCATGATGCCTCCCTCACCTTGGGATTGGGTTGTATCTCGAGGTGCTCGTTTCAGGGACAGCAAAGGGTCATCATTTACATTCCTGCGTCCATGATCCGTACCTCGGTACATTTCCAAATGTCACTGGTGTTGCTCTGGCATTGGCAGCGTGAGTCTCACATCAGGTCCGCAGGGAAATCTCACAGGCACGTACTCCGTACCTACGGCGACAGATAGGTACTACTGACACTGGTGAACTAGGAGGGAATGTGCCCCACCACTGTCTTCAGCAATCGTCAGCGAACGGCACTTGTCCCAGATCCAACACACAAATTGGTGCGAGATTGCATTCCTTGGAGCGTCGTTTTCGTAAAGGCTGAAGCCCGAGTGTGCCCTGGGTTCGGAAGCGGTGAGGTCATGGTCCGTTAGAGAAGAGATCGCACCGCCAGGGCACAGATGCAGCCATGAGGTGAGTGCCATGTGTCAATTCATTATCAACATCAAATTTTAGTTTTGCAGGCACGGGGCAGGCGTGGCAGGCAGGGCAGGCACCGAAGAGGAGGGAACGCCTTCCCGTTTACCTCCCGCCCGACGAGAACAGAGGGACGGACGGCAGCGAGGGCGGGGTCTTCGCCGCCCTCTCCATGTATTTATTCGTACAGGGAAGGCTCCAGGAAAGAGCCCGCCGCTCGCTGGATCTGTTCTCCGCCCTTCTCCAAATGAATTCGAACCTGCCTGTAGGCACAATACATCAAGTACCTGTTCTCAAGGACCACACAGGGCAGCTGCTGATGTCTCTGCTTTCCTGCACCGACCGGAAATTTTCTGCAAAATTCTGAATCAGAATGTCTTGGGCAACATCGGAAGTGCCTTGGGCAAAGAAGAAGGTAATCAACTATGGATACTCCGTACGGATACCACCTGATTGCTTACCTTACCTTGCACCTCAACTTCTCAAAGTAGTACCTCAGGTACAAGGCCCCCAGCATCGAGTTTTATGCTCCTGATCCTTCCGACCCGTCGGGACCCTCAGTGATTTTCTCCACCTCAGCCGTCTTGGACTCTTGGTCACAGCACACCACGTCCGCCGCCCTCCCTCCCTTCCGTCCCCTTGGCGGAACATGTCCGGAGAACCATCCGCACGAGCTGGACTGCGCCGGGGACAGCGACTTGCAACATCCATTGTCCAATGCCATCGCAATGCAACTGACCGGGCACATAATAACAATCCCATCCATAGGTTACGAAGCACTGATATTAGCAATGGCATTAGTATCAACACAAACCCCACTCACAGACACCAACCTCCATCGCTGTTTTCGCCTCTATGCGGCAACTAACACTTATTCCTTCATAGACAACCTCTGCAGAAACTCAGAGCGCGCCTTGCTAACTAACTGATAGACATTCCGATGGAGTACATGCCTGGCCGCACTCGGCAGACTCAGAGACGCATACAAATGGCGAGCCGTTAGACGCCTTGCTACCGACTTTGGCGTGGCCTGCTGCATGCCGGATCCTTCTTTTTTATCCTTCCGCCTCTGTCCGCCCGCTTGTCCGTTTGCCACGAGCTTCGGTACGGCGTTGGCGGCTGACTAGCCCACTGGGACACTGCAAAATCAGAAATACCAACTCTTTGGCTGACCAGAACTTGCGCTCAACAAGGACCCTTTTCTGATTGATTGGCCGAGATATGCGCCAGCCATTCGGAGATGCAATGCCATGCGATGCGAATGGCGCACAAGCTTCTTTTTCGGCATGGAGTTTCAATGGCATTGTGGGACACAATAAGGTAGCCCTGGCCATGAATCGGGGGCTGGGACTCTGGTGATTGGCCGTGCGCGCGCCATTTCCCTTGCCGCCTCTGCCATCTCAATTCACCGCAGCGCTTAATTATTTTCAACACGAGATGCAAGCCCGTTCCCTTCTTGCCTTCCCACTTGTCGGCCCTCCACCTTGGCAGTGGGCCTAGATCGGGTCTCGGTGCCACCACCACTGCCAAGGCTCCATTTACACTTCTCCAAATTTCTCAAGCGTCAGAATCCCCACTTTCTTAACGACAGATGCTGCTCTTTTCCCTTGCTCTGTCCTTCTCTCAGCCGAGAGTCTCCTGCGTTCTGATCCAAGGAACGGAAGGGGGGCCGGTGCAAAAGTAAAGGGAGGCAAGAAAGGTTGCTGCCGTGACCGCGGACGCTGACGGCTCACGGACTCCTCAAGGTTCACCATCCAGGTGCTTCGTGATGCGTCTGGCGCTCGGCTTACTCGATGAAAACACCTTTTGGGTTAGCCAGCGGGCACGTGGAAGACCTCGATCTTCTTTTCTACGACTTGCCAGTGCCAGTGCCAGAGCCAGCGCATCAGATCACTACAATGAGTGGTTGGTTAGGTAGTTGGTTGGTCGGTCGGTCCACACCCAGCGCAGCAAAGCACCAGGACCATCCAGCTCCAGTCGAAAATGTCTCGCCTTTCTGCCGATCCAACTTGGCCCCCGAGCAGTCGCTGCGGGCAAAGGGGGCTCGCAGCTCGCTGGCTTCCATCCATGGTGGCTTCGCTTCTGCGTCGCCAACGTCGTTGTGTTTCAGATGACATGTCTCATGGTGGACTCACTACCACTGCCGTTGGTTCTTCCCTTGGCCAGTGAGGCATCTGTTCACTCGAGTTGAAGGGACTCAGGGAGGCCTCGTGAGCTGAGCGAGATACCACCTTGGCAACTCGGCCGACTCTGTCAGACTTTCCACACGTGAGCTGCCAACCAGAGCCGACCTATTAGAAAGAAGGTCAAGCAAGAATCGTGAGCTACCCCGACGGGACTGTGCGCCCTGTAGCGTACCAATGTCTGCATACTTGCCTACTATGTATGTATGTACTGTACTTTTCCGAAAGCCAGCCAACCACACAAACCCCCACCACCGAGATCGTGCAAGACGTGGTCAGTGGGACCCTTGTTTTCTGCCTGCCTGGGAGGCTGGCAAGATGGGCCGCTGCCCGCTGGCAAGCCGCAAGCCCATTCTCGGTTCGTGATTACGCGCAGACAGTGGATCCCTGCCCTCCATCCACTCGCCTCGATCTCGCTTCTAGTGTACGGATAGCCTGTCCACACGTGTTGGCGATGTAGTATCAACGTACCCACTTGTCTGCCCGTACACTATCAACGTACACGCACTTTATCCGTATATCTTACGAACAGTAACCCGTAAGTAGCGTGTGATCGCGACCAGTATTGAATGACTTACTGACAGGTTGTAAGTTCCGGTCCGAGTACCCCTATACTCGGAGAAGGCCAAGAGAATGACGGGGTTGATACGAAGTTGTCACTGTAGCTTTCAAAGCTCAAGATGATTTAACTTGTATACTTCTTTTCCTAGCTATGGTTTTGAGAGTTGTAGAAAAGATACACCTTGAATGTAAGGGCTGGTATTCGCTATTACTTTGGCCACATACGCATGGGGCTTACTGAAGAACAAGCCATGAAAACCTCAAGATTTCTAACCCTGAGAGCCCAGCAAAACTGTTCCTGCTTGCTGATTCGCTTTTAACTTTTTGAGTCCCTGCCGCCTGTATCATGGATGACAAAACGCCTTGCCGCAAATTTCAACCCAACGCCATTCGTCTGCCTTTGCCGACCCGCGCAATAGACCATAAAGCTCGACGGCGAAAAGAATCCCGGGGCAGGATGGGCCATAATTCAAGACCAGCCCAGTCTTTACTCCCCGCTGATCTTAGCATGGCGAAAGTACTTCATTCCCATCCAAGCCACGGAGACCCAAACCCAAGCCATGATACTGGTCAATATAATGAGGGCCGGATAGTAGCCTGTGATGGGCAGCGTCGGATCGTCCTCGAGCTCTGGGGGCGCGTACGGGGTCGTACCGACATCCCACGCCCAACTCCATACCCCAAAGACTGAGCCCATGCCCATAACAAACACCAGCCCCGTCACGATCAAGACGACCCAGCCCCACCATTCTGTATCCGAGTAGTCGATTTCTGTGTCGTTGGGAGGTAACGGAGTGGTCGATAAGCCGCTGTACGAGAGCGGTGACTTGGCCTGCAGTATGGACTGCTGCCTAGGCCGGGTTCCAAAGTAAGATTCGGAGCCCGACGAGAGCGACGAGTCGGGCTGCAGGTGTGACGGCATGTGGTTCGGTATGTGTAAAACGTCGTCTTCGTCCGTTGTAGATGTGTACGATATCGTAGGGCTGGTGATGGTGGACTCGGCCTCGTTTGTTTGCCGAGTATTCGACAGAGAAGAGACTGGAGATTCTACCAGACTCGACCTGCTCGCATATCCCTCCATAGACGGCCGCGGTGTCAGGTCCGCGATATTCAGTCCGAGAGGGTCGTGCTCGATAGTTGTCGCATGCGATCGAGACGCAGCGCCCTCCATATCGCGGGAGACAGTGTGTGACGTGTCGATAGTGAGCTGTTTCGCCTCTTTGCGCTCCCGTTGCGCACCTCTTCCCAAGAGGGCCACCTTCCTAAGGGAACCCTTCCTTCGTCGAGACTTTTGCTGCTGCTGCTGTTGCTGGATGACGGTCGACATGGATGTCGGTGGGAAGCGCGAAGTGTCGTCCTCGGCTTCTTGGTGACGCTGCTGCTGCTTCCCATCGGAATGGGAGCGCATGAAAGGGAGTTTGGAGAGGAAGTTTGCGCCGGAGGAGCTGCGTCGGTGTGGGACCGTTGACGGCGGCTGTTGCTGCTGGTATTGATGCTCCGAGAGTGAGACCGACTTTGGTGACACAGCTCCTACCGTCGATGGGTCGTTGAGCGCAAATGTGCGACACTCGGCGCCATTGTCGCCGCTAGCCGCAATATGATCCATTGCGTTTGGTAAGGTATTCCAAACTGCGATAATCCCTATCGTTCCGGCGGTAGAGTGGACCAAAACCGATAGGGATGGGGTGGGGGAGAGTCTCACGTCAAAGCTTGGGGACTGTGTACGAGTCGGGGCCGCGACATTGACGCCCACTCTACCGGCAAGTTGAAGCAGGGGGTGGGTGAAAAGAGCGAAGATTCAGCTTAGGGAAGTTGGTGGTATTTCTGGATCTGATTGAAACTCTGATAATGCCATGTAGAGCTCAGGCTGGCAATTGGGGTTGACGCGGGTCGAAGATTGAGAGGGCTAACTGCAAAGAGGTAAAGGATGTAGGACCCTGCATTGTGACGTGGGTCGCAAAGTCAATGCCGCTACCGCTGCGGACTCGGGACTTAGCAATACCAGGCGATTCGGCGAAACGGTGCCTATATAGGTAGGTACTTAGGCGCGAATGTATGTAATTATCATACGGATAGAAGTAGCAGGAGGCTGAGTGGCTTAAGGTAGGTACCGGAGTAAAGAGGAAAGTGGGCGGTCGTGTTCCCCTGGCATGTGTCTTCCCTTTAAGCCAGTTATCTGAATAGGAGCATATTCTCCCCTGAACAGATGCATTTAGACCATCTCAGTTTGTGGGGGAAGGTGGTGGAGTGAACCTGGAGACAGATCTCTGTCGTCCCTTCTTTAGCTGGCCCTTTTTTACCCTTTTACCGGGCTAGCAGTGACACCAACTGGAATTCTAACCTTCCCGACCTGGCGACTCATTCTGTTGATGATTGCACGTCACGCACATCTCGTCCCATCTCTTCCTAGTGTGTCTTTTGCCTCGCCTACCCATTTCTGCGACCTTTAGCCCCCCGGAGCAACGCACAATGCATGCCGACGACTGTCGGACACCACTGCAATTGACCCTGTCGCTGTCGCTGTCGGTCCTTGTCCCTTCTTCTCGGCGAGGGACGTCGCTGGGAAGGAAATAGTTCCATGGCTTCCAGCCCTGCAGCAGGCCAATCCTCCGCCCTTCTGCGACCTGCCACCCCACCGATCCCCCAAAGCGGTAACGGCAGAAGTGATAACACCTCGTCAACCCATGTCGTCTATGGTCCTCCGCATCTCGCCTTTCCATCTATAAACATCAACGACGAAGCCTCCGAAGTAGACGAGGAAGTGGATGAGGACGGTCTTCACCCTAGCATCTCCTGCTCCCCCGGCGTAGCATCAACGCCCATAGGTAGCCCTGGACTTCTCGCGCCCGCCAACCTGAAACCTGGGTTGCTTCGTCCAGACTTCCCAACACCAACAGACATGGCCGAAGACGACCCTCCCTCTGCTGGGGGCTCGATCGTCCCGAGCCCCTTCAACTTCCAGACGCAGGTCATCTCGACCTCGCCTGTCAAGTCGGTATGTTCAGATACACATCATCGCAATCATGCTGCACGCCCCTTCCACCTCCTCAACCAGCCAATTGATCGCTAACATCGGCGCCTCGCAGAACATTGGCCAGCGTCGCGGCCATCGATACAAGCACAGTTCCATTTCTACCCAACATCAGATCTTTCAGGAGCCTCCCCAGCGACCGCCGCCTGTTCTACCAGCCTCCCTCCCTGTGCCCACCGTTCGAGAAGCATGGAAGAGTATGTCAAAGGACCAGCGCGTCCGGCTCTACTGGAGCTTGTGCCACTTGGCAGTCGCGACTTGGCTCTTTTTCATTTCCGAGGGCTCCGTTGCCATGATGGCACTCTCCCATCTAGTCTTCTTCGACGCCGGCAGCGCGGCAGTATGCGTAGCTGTCGATGTTCTAGGCAACTTCGAGGTTTGGCGTCGTAGCAGTATTCGTCACCCCTTCGGTCTCGAGAGAGCCGAGGTTCTCGCCGGCTTCGCCATGTCTATTTTCCTACTCTTTGGCGGCTTCGATCTTGTGTCGCACAACCTCAAGCACTGGCTAGAGACCAAAGGTGGACATGAGCCGCACCACGAACATGCTCACGAGCGTGTCTCGGCCGGAGAAGTGGACTGGGCTGCGTTCGCGGCCATCACAAGCACAGTTATTTCAGCGTACGGTCTGAAGAACCACGCACGTATTGCTAGAATCATGCGTGTGTCGTGGCTTGCCAAGCTACCTACCCACTTCTCTAACATCTTCCACTTCTTGACGGTCTTCTTCTCGAGTCTACTGCTCTTGTTGCCCCTTCTGTCCATCAAGAGCTATATTTGGGTCGACCGTACGCTCTGCGCCGCCATTGCCGCCTCTATGTTCCTGTTTGGCGCCAAGTTGGCCATGGCTCAGGCTATGATGTTGCTCATGTCGTATGGCGGCATGGGTGGCAACGAAGGTGTGTCTTCAGTGGTGCGGGAGATTGAGGCAGAACCAGGCGTGGCTCGGATCGAGGACGCGCAATTTTGGCAGGTGCACTACGGATTATGTATGGCCAATCTCAAGATCTGTGTCGCCAAAGGTTGTGACGAGGGTGCCATCAGCAAGCTGCGCAGCCGCATATCTACTTTGATCCAAAATCGGCTCGGGGAAGGATACGGACGCGGTACAAGCTTACGGTGGGAGGTGACTTTGCAGACTAGTGTTGAAGCGACCCTCTGATCAAGCGAGGATAGATTGCGATTTGTCCTGTCAGGCCGATGGGCAGACAAAGTTGATGTACGATTTAGATGAGCGAAACCAAAAGTCAAAGGATTGTCTTGTTTGCTTGACGTTAACACTAAAATGCTGATGATGAACACATGAAGAGCGAGAAAAGTCTATTCTTTCGGGAGACCGGAGTCGAGGAGGGTATCCTTCATGTTATATACCACTTTACACAAAATACCATAGAGAAGAAACTTGCAAGCAGACCAAGGCCTGCCCTACACCGCTGAGGCGACGAAGGAAGGCGAGGCCGACAGTACACCATTGATCTTTCAGACACCCAAACTCCTTTTGCACCCAGGTCATAATGCGTTACAAGTTCAAGATGAGAAGGCTCGGTTGGGAAAGTCGCCAGACGATAGCTTTATCCCAATCAAAACAGCCCCCAGCGTCCACGCTGCTTGTCGTCCTTGTTGGGCCTGTTGTTGCTCCCCTTCATCCGTTCTCTCTCGCGGCCCTCGAGCTGCCTCAGACTCTCCATCTTCTCAAGGACTAACTCGAGTAGATCCTTGCGGCGGATGACTTCAAGATGCCTCTTGATCTTGGGGTCTTCCTTGGCAAACCTCTCGATATCTTCTTCCGAGAGGTGCCTTCCGAGCCGGAGGTCTAGTTCTCTGGGAAAATTGTAGTAGAATTCCGATAGGAGCTCCACATTGAGAAACAGAACAGCTGTAGACGCGAGCTTGGTGGCTGCCGCATCAAGGAAAACCTCTGGGCAGTAGTACTTGTTCTTGAGGCTGGTGCATTGCTTCGACTTGACAGCCATCAGACGCATCTTGATGATATCGGCGCGATCCCTGAGGAAAACAGCCTCACGTCCTAGAATCCATTAGTGACCAGCAATACATGGGCAGCCAGACTAGACTTACCTCTTTTAAGCAGCGACGCGCTGAAGCCTCCGGCACCACTGCGGCTTTCCCCTTCGACGACAACATCCCCCTTTCGTGCTCGATCGACAAAGTTCATCACTTCTCTCAGCTTTCGTCGACCGCCCACAACATCTTCAATGCTCTTCAGCGCGCCCTCGCAGTCCTGAAGCTCCTTCTTCAGGACAACGGCCGAATGATCCCGGCCCTGGATCCATTCTCTCTCGTCAATATCAATCTCAAACTTGTAAGGCTTGATACAGTTCTCAACTTGATCGCTCGTGCTGTAAAACCGCTCATTCAGAATTGTGGACGCGGCTTCGTTAATGGCCTCTCGTGCAAAGGGATGGCTGCTGAAAGTGGAGTGTTTGATCAGACTGTCAATGTGAGCCTGAATAGCAGACGCAACTACGGTTGTGGCCAATCTTCCAACACCAAGTTTTGTCAATGAAGAAGTCGACGCGTCGAGCTGGCGATGCCAGTACAAAGAGTTGGGGTCAGCTTTGGGAAGATCAGCCAAGCTGTCCGGCTCTGGCATCGCAGGGGACAAGTCCTGGATGGGCTTGTTCCAGTACCGGGCGGCCAGAAGGTCAAGAACCTTCTGGTCCAGCTCCTGCTTCAGCAACTGGTGCATTTGCGGGCGTCCAAACTCCTCGGTAAATTGCTTAAAGGAGTGTTTGAAGCCATCAAGACTTTCTGCCAAGTATGATTCGGCAGATAGCGGGCGGTCATTGTATTGCACCTTGAACTCATAGGTCGCTTCCTCGAGCTCCTGTCTGATGGCGTCGCTAGTAGTGGCCAGGCTAGCAGACATCGTTTGTTCGAGGACGGTCATGAGCTTCTTACGTAGGTTAATCGTCCCAACGTTGACACCAGCACCCTCACCAAACTCCAGCGGGTGGGCGGAGAAGAAGGTGTTCTCGTTCTTTGCGATCGCCGACATTACGCTACCCGATCTCTTGAAGAGACCGGTCGTTTGAGGGACTTTGGAGACAACACCCACGTAGCCAAGTCTCAGGGGATACTGCTTGTCGCTCAGGATGGCAGCACCGCGAGGAGCGTCCACCAAGTCCATCTTGGTAACCACGCCGATAGTCCTCTCGCCTCTGGGATCCACACGGCGGCTTGCACGTAGTGCGGTCGAGTTTGCGAGATCTACATCTGCGGCGGAGATGGCCAGAATGACATTAGGAGACTGAATGTACTTGTCGCATAGCTCTGATATCTTCTGCTTTAATTCCAGAGGCTGGCCTTGGCCAACCACCTGGATATATCCGGGTAGATCGATCAGAGACAGATCCGGTACATTTGGCGAGTAAATGGTAAGATGAATGGGATCATCAGATACGCACTGAGTATCCGGCACGGCTAGGTTAAGCTCAGTCAAGGTCCTTTGGATCGAGGAAAAGTCGGTGATGCGTCGCAGACCCAGGTCGGGGAATTCGCCATATTCTGCGTCCGACTCAGGCGTATTGACGAGGGTCAGTTCTATGGGCCGGCGAGTAACCATGTTGCTTCCCTTGGGCAGGAACTCGTGGCCAACGAGGGCTTCTAAGACGGAGCTCTTTCCTGAGGACTGCGAACCGATGACAACAATTGAGGGGAGCGTCAGAGTGCTCGATTGTCCAACTTGCTGGAGCATGCTCCGAATCTCGATCATCTTTTTGGTGAGGATCATCATCTGGTCGTCATTGGCCACCTCATCGGGTTCTCGCGGGTCGTCTTCTGAAGATTGATCGTAGCCGTACGCAGCAGCCGAGCCTCCTGCAACAACAGCCGCCCCGGCTCTGCTCTGCTTGGGTTGCTCCCCTCCAGGTCCTCCTGAACCGCCGCCACCAGTGCCAATGTCTTCATGGATACGCAACACCTTTTGAAGCCATTCGGGGGTTTCGATTTGTTCTTTTGTGTTTTCCCAACCGCGCATCGTTTGATCCATAATTCCTTTGGCACCTCCAAAGAGACTAGACGTCGTTTCCGAAATACCATCTGCTGTTTTGCTGACCATATCCCAGGCGTTGGTGGTGAGCTCTGTGAGTGACTTGGTCAGCAGGGGCAACTTGTTTTGACGCGAAGAGAAACCCAGTACGTACGGTTGGCTTGATACTGAATCCAGGCGAGTGTTCCGACAGCTAGGCCACCGAACATTGCGGGGATTCTAGCAAACTTGATAACCAACTTCGGTAGGAAGCGGGCAAAAGACGCATTCCGCACGACGACGGCATTGTGGAAGGCGTTGCCAGGAAACCACATGCGCCGTTGCGTAGCACGCACAGCTGCATCTGCTCGCTGAAGCCCGCCTGCGGGAAACCGGTGAAAGTGTCGAACGGCCTGGACTGGAGCGCGTCGCGTCAATGGCGAAAGCCCTGCGGCCAGGAGACGTCCGCTCATGCTGCCGGCGAAGCACGGGACGCGTGTAGTTTGAGGCGGTAGTGTGTTCTTCGCATGCGAGACGGAAATTCGAGTGGGAAAGCCAGAGATTCGGGTGTCCGAGATGGAGAAGCGGTGTGGTTTTGGTGGTGATAGTTGGTGTGGGTTTCGCCAAAGGCTCCGGCCTGACAAGAGACTTGAATATCAGAAATCCGTTGACATGCCACGAATCGGGGACGAATGAGAAGCGGCGTGAATGGAAATCAAGCGGGTTCTCGCGGGTTGCATGAAGAGCCCATTTCACTAAGGCACCTACCTAGTGGGGACCGCCTGGCATTGACGTACCGTCCATCTTACCTACCTAGGCACCTCCCTGCTGGCTCCTAACCAGTAGTACTGTGTACCTAGGTATGCACCATCACAACTACACATTACCTTACTTCAAGTCGCAGCATGGCTTTCTCTTATCGCTCTTCGCATAAAGCCTTATCTTATCGCCTTCGTCATGCCCAAATGCCCTGGATAAGGCACATAGGTAGAAGACACAGCTCCAATGTCCCTCCGATGGCGCTGGATCTCCAGTTGCACCTGGGTGGGCAAGAAATTATTCGAAAATAGCCATCCATGTTCAAGCAGCTGACCAGCTTTGCGTATACCGCCCCTCATCAAATGACTCACTGTTCTCCGTGCATCTTGCCTTATTCATCCCCATCTGAACCCTGAGATTTCACCAAGGCGCTCGGAAAAGCAACCGGAGTCCCAAACGAAGGCGCAATCGCTGGGAGTCATTCATTTAGATTAACAGCAATACCCACCACTTTATACAGCGCCCAGTTCTTGCCTTGTGTGTTTTCAACCGGCACGGGCCTCAGCTCAACTTCCCCCACCCACCCACGTACCTGACTTGTTCGGTACTCCGTGCTCTAGCATTCAGCTGGTAGCTACCTCATCCCTATCAACTTGCGCCACCGCCCTGGGGTTTCTGATCGCGCCATAGCTCATCAAACGAATAAATCTGGCCAAACACTTCCTCCGACGTCTCCTATTCGTGAATTCGTATTTGACTTCTAGTCACATTCTCTGGGTTTCTGTTGCTGTTGTTTAAGAACAGTCAAGACCCCATCGAAGACAAAGTTGCATTGCTCACGCGACACCTACTACTATTCTTCCCCCGACGCCTTCCTCATCTTCTCGACTCCTTCTGAGTTGCCCGACACAACTCGCCCAACATGTGCCGCTTCCTGGTAAGTTCGGTGTCATTGAGCGCCGACAGGACACCCGCTGACTGATTCTAGGTGTATCGGGGAAGTGACGAGATTCTTCTCTCCAAACTCATTCTTGACCCTACGCATTCTATCCTGAAGCAATCATTTGACTCCAGGCTCAGACTGGTACGTCACTCTGGCGCATAGAGCTTAGGTACCGTACTAATATCTGGCGGTGGCCGAAAAGGATACACGAAGAGGCCAGAACAATGCAGATGGCTTCGGAATCGGTTTCTACACGGATCCCAAGCTCGGTCACGCACCTTGCCTCTTTACCTCGACAATCCCCGCCTGGAATTGTACCAATCTTCAACGCATCGCCTCCAAGACCGCTTCCCAACTCATCTTCGCTCATGTACGAGCAACGACCGAGGGATCCCTCAGTGAGGATAACTGCCACCCATTCTGCCACGGTAGCTTGATGTGGATGCACAACGGTGGTCTTGGGGGTTGGAAGTATATCAAGAGAAGGCTGGGTTCGAGATTGGCCGACAAGTGGTACCTTGGGGTCCAAGGCGGTACAGACAGTGAATGGGCGTTTGCGCTGTTCCTCGATACTCTCGAAAGGATGGGCATCGACCCGGATTCACAGCCCGCCCACGGTTTCGGGCCTACGATATTGAGGAAGGCTATGCTGAAGACCATCGCCACAATCAACGAATTGATCGATGAAATCCCGGAGAGCACGATCCAGTCGGAAAACATCGACACTCGAAGCTTGCTCAACTTTGCTGTCACAGACGGCAAAAGCGTTATTTGCACTCGATACATCAGCAGCGCGACAGACGAAGCCGCGAGTCTCTACTACTCTTCAGGCACTGAATGGGGCACGAGGACATCGGCAGCAACCGACCGCAACTACCAAATGGAACGCCAAGATAAAGGCGCAGATATTGTACTTGTCGCAAGTGAACCGCTGACGTTTGAGAGAGGTACGTGTTGAGAGTTTCGTAACGCGGTGTTTGGGCTATTGCTAATTGGAACAGAGAATTGGGTCAACGTTCCCACAAACTCGATCCTGACAATTCACAACCAAACTGTTATGGTTCATCCGATTATTGACAAGTACTACGATCGAAGCCCGTACCACGCCAGATCAAGCGCTTTCGTTCAGACGAAGGGACTCATGGCGAACGAGAAGATTTCGGCACTACTCAGCCCGGCAGCAACGTCGTTGCCAGCTCCTGATGCTGCAAAAAAGAGCCTTGGGCCGACTATTCCTTTCAACGTTTCTCGCGGCCACACCCCTGAGCCTACTAATGTTGGCAAATCCCGGCCACATAGCCAACTTCACGAGATATCAACACCGGCAGACTCCAGGTCTATCATGACCTTCTCAAGCGCGCAAACCAGCACATCAAAGCCTCCGGTTCAGGGAAACATCAAGGTGAAACGGGCGGCGCTAGAGCAGGCTGCTCCCAGTGCCGATAGCGATACAGACTCGCTGCTACCTGTGGAGGGCCAGGCGCAGAGCAGGACAGAATTTGGTCATCCTAATAAGTTGTCGAGATTCTTCCCCGAGTTGACCATGACCTAGCCAGAGAGAGTCATGTGTGCCCGGAGGAAAGGAGATCAATCAAACAATACAACCGAATACCCGCCTCGACACGGCCCAGCCACCGTGACATGTGAACGGATCCAGGAAGCCGGCAAAGCAACCACATGAACAAATCAATTCATCAACTAGAGACGAAGCGACGCAAAAGCTCAGCTCTCCTCACGGGGGACTTACGAAAATTCCTGGACACTCTTACCAGCCTCAGGTATTGCGATTCAAGGATATATCACGAGACTCGAACTCGTGCCTATGAGAGCTGTATGTGTTAGCTCACGACTCTCAGAAAGAGCTACAACGCGCGCCTTGTAACTGTGTTCACTGTATTATTACTGCTTATGATTGCAAGTTGGGTAGTGTGTATTGGAGTTTTTTCTGCATTTATCACCTGGGTCGCTATCTAGAAGGAAGAAATCTATTAAGCAACCAAAATATTTATAGCTCGACGTTGACAGGCCGTGAAATCATATCGCCTTACGTTGCTCGCTTTTCGACTGAACAGCTACAAAGCATTCAACCTTCCGGGGCTTGCAGCTCAGGGTGCCGAACATGAGGTCCGATTTAACGCATCATGCATGTCGCCTATCAATTTGCTAGGGATCGAACGGGGCACAAGTAGTTTCGCTCCACACTGGTTGGACTACCCCAGAGACTCGGACACTTGGACTAGTCCCTAAATCGGAGCCAAGCACGTAATCTCGTGGGTCATCAATGTTGGATGAATACTATGCCTACATGGCTCGAATAGCTACGCCAAGTGTCATTTGATAGTATAGATGGATACCCTATGTATAGATCTTGCTGCTCTCTGAATCCTGTGATAATGCTGATGCTCCAGTTTGGATATTCCATAGATGCAGGCAGAGCTTCATGCTCTGAATCCGAATGGCAGTGTCTATTGGCGGACGGATGTGCTGTCGGGCGACTTTGTGTCGAAGTTGACCCTATCTGCTGGGCCAGATCATTAAGACAGCAATCGAATGTCAAGTACCTACAAATGGAAGATCAGCACTTGGCGAAACGATCGTCTCTTATCTTCCCTGATGAAATCGCCAATAGAGATGTTACCTTAGGTAGCTTCCATGGCTGCGGGAATAAGCCGCTAGGGATCTTATCTTGAAACTGATAAAGCCACCGCCACTCTCCCTCCGCCCTGCACAAGTGACTTGAACTACATGTTCTGATGTGACCACCTCTTCTCTATTCGCTTGCATAGCTCAGAGGAGCATCTTCTAATCAACCCGTATTGAGACGCTCAAAAATGGCCTCGCCGAGATGCTTCTTCCTAGACCTACCTTGCGAAATTCGTCTCGACATCTACGCCCTTCTCCTTCTCATCCACCCTCCCCTAGATAGAGTCGGCCCGTCCTCGCCGCAAGCACGGCTCCATCCCGCAATCCTTTCCACAAACCGGCAAATCCATACAGAGGGGACGCCCATTCTCTACGGCAGCAATATATTCCTCGCGCACACCAAACTTCTGGCCTCCTTTCCGCGTCTACGGCCATGGTACTCGCCCGTCCGGGAGCGCTCCGTGCTCCCCCGCATCCGCCGCTTCCACATCCGGCTGCGGCTAGACTGCGACCTGGCGTTTGATGCCGCGGCCGCGACGGCAGCATTCAACGGCGTGGATGAGCTCGTCGTCGAGGTGTGGCAGGCCGCCTTCCAGAGTGCGGACCATGGTGCGCTGCGGGTGTTTGAGGAGGTCCGGGCAGTCAAGACTGTCAGGGTCTATGGCAGCATCACAGGGTTTGAGGACTATGTGGACTGGCTTGAGGGTGTGATGCGCCGCGGCGGTGAAATCGAGGGCAGCAAAGACATCAGTCTTGTCGGGACGATGCCATCTCAAAGTCGAATCCCGTGAGTTTCATTGCATACTTTTGGGGGGTTGTGATATCTCAGCTGCCAATGCTAGGAGTTCAGATTTCTCGTCACTCCTGTACAGTCCAAGGCATTGTGCAACCAGCAGACTCCCATGCATCCAGGAAGCTTCGGTCGCACGAGATTGAGTCTTTCTATACGATCTGGAGTTGCCAGCTCATACAGCATCTATACGATTCGAGCTTTCCTAGCTAGCACGCAGCAAACGTCCCCCGGACCTCATTACTGTGGTGGTCGCGCTCTCGTCAATGGCGACATCACACCCCGCGGTGACAACACTGGACTCCACTCCGCGCTCGCACCTGCTCCTCCACGGGTCCCCTGACGTCCAGCAGTAGTGGATCACAGGGACGATGATTAGAATGGATGAGGGCTCTTGGCTCCGCCTATCATAGCAACCTTGTTACCGGCGTCCTGGTCACTTGGGCCGCACCCCGCCGCTCAGAGTGATTTCCGCTGGGCCCTTTTTACGGTGCTGGTGGGGCCGCTGACCTCGGGACCGCTGGCCTGTCGGTACCTGCGCCGAAATAGCGCAGCAAAGACGCTAACCCCCATGCGGTCGGTCTCATGTCGCAATCCTGTGCACCAGGCGAACAGCTCATTTGCAACTTTCTTGCGACCTTCCCCTCCAGTCGCAGCACACAAAACTCCCTCCTACAGCATACGAACCCAACGACTGGAGGTTTGCTGACTGCATACCTCGACGAAAGGTGCCGGCGAGAAGGGAACGCAAGAAGGCTCAAAGAACAGTATTCGGGCATCTCACTGAGTTCAACAAACTCCGCTCAACCTCGCTTTCAGTAGCTATAGTCGACATGGCGTTCGAATTTCTCCCCTTCCTATCCGCCGTCTTTGGCTGGATTTACTTTCTCTGCTGGTCCGGCTCCTTCTACCCGCAGCCTCTCCTCAACTTCCACAGGAAAACTACGGCCGGTACAACGGTCGACTTTCCCTTGATCAACTGCCTAGGTAAGAACCCAGGACACCACGTAGAACATAAGAGAGACAATCTTCAAGTACAGCGCTGACACTCCGACTTTCGCAGGCTTCCTCGCCTACTTTGTCTCTAACGCCGCCTTCTACTACTCCCCCGTCGTCCGCGCCCAGTACGCCGCGCGCAACCACGGCCTCACCCCGACAGTCGCCTTCAACGACATCACCTTCGCCGCCCACGCCCTACTCCTCTCCTGCATAACCACCTCGCAGTACGTGCCCAAGCTCTGGGGCTTCACCCCCGCGCCGGGCACGAACCCTAGCCGCTTCATCTCGGGCATCGCCTCGGGCTGCATCGTGGGCGTCGCCGTTGTCGGCCTCATCGTCGCGTCCGCCCCGGGGGACGGCGACCCCGTCACGAGCTGGTGCGCCCTTGACGTCGTCTACGCCGTGTCCTACGTCAAGCTCGTCATCACCCTCATCAAGTACACCCCACAGGTCATTACAAACTACCGCAACAAGTCCACAAAGGGCTGGTCCATCTGGCAGATCCTGCTCGACTTCTCCGGCGGCCTCCTCTCTGTTGCGCAGCAGGCAATCGACTCCTACCTGCAGCGCGACTGGTCCGGCATCACCGGTAACCCTGTCAAGTTCGCGCTGGGCAATGTTTCCATGGTGTACGACTTGGTCTTCATGACCCAGCACTACATCCTCTACCGCGGCTCTGACGGCAAGGCTGACGAGAGAGATTCGCTTCTCCGTGCGGACGATGAGGAGCATCAAAGACTAGACTAGACTAGAGCAGACTCGTCATACATGTACACATATGGCTTGGAATATACTTGACATATTATCCAGTACACTAGTAGAAATTTGGAAGCCTTGAAGATCTTCTAGCTCAATGCTTTGTTAGCTTTGCTCAGACGCCCAAGCTTGGCAGGTTGTCAGGTTGGCATCCTGACCACTTCTCAAGACATCTCAGTGTGAACAAAAGCCGTCTGAAGACCTTCTAGATAGTCTAAGCTGGAACTCTAGAAATTCTAAGAATTCTACCACTACGGTCTGTACCTTACACATTGTATCCATGACATGTGACCCTCTCAAAGTCGAGACGCAACGATACCAATTCACGTTACAGCAACACCAAGGAGAAACTTCTTTCAGAGGAGAAGGAAAAAAAGGCTTCTACAAGACACAAAATGAACAAAACTGAAAAAAAAGTGTAAAATTGAGGAATTGCTACGAATCCCTTTGTATGCCTGCCCTTGAACGCCGTCGAGGGGATATGCAAATCTCTCAACCTCCATCTCTCTGCCGTAATCGAAGAGAAGCCTCCCTCTCACATAGCTTCTTCTTGAATGACTCGCTTTGAGAAATAGGGTGTCGTCATCGCTGTCTTTGACTCATTCTTCTAGAACTTTTGTATTCCCCAGCCGTATATGCGATTTCTTCCCATTTGTGACTCTGGGTTCTTTGTTTCTCATCCAGACAAGCATCGAGGCTCTCTCTGGCTATTCCAATCCGTTCCAAAGGCTTATGAAGAGGCGTTTTCGTTCGTCTGCATGAAGGCAGGAAGCTTCTTCCAACTCTCCTGGCTAGGGACCTTGACCTTTCCAAAGTCCTCATCAATGTCCAAGATGATCTTGAGGGCGTTGGGGCTGCGGGCAAAGGGGCTAGTGTCGAGCTTCTCCTTCAAGGTAGAGATGGCATCGCCAACACCGGTGTGGACCTTGGAGCTCTCAGGCTTGCCGGGATAGGGGATAACGTTCTGCAAAACCTCGTAGGCGGCGAGAGTGAAACCGAACTGCGGGGAAGAACGGAAGATTCTGGCAGGGCCGCCCTTGAAGAAGGCGCGGAAGCCCTCCTCCTTCCAGATAGTCTTGGCAGCATGACGGAGACCAGTGTAGGTGGCCTCGCCCTTGCGAGCCTCGACCTGAAGACGAGTCTTGATGACGTCGCAGGGGGTGGTGAGGTAGGCAGCGGGCATACCAGCAATGGCACCAGCGGTAAGCAGCTGGACAACTCCCAGCTTCTTAGTCGGAGACTCGCCAAAGAGATCCTTCTTCAAGTGGCTGTAAGTAGGGAAGTAGATGGCCGAGAAGGGAACATCACGCAACAAGCACGCGGAGGCACCCTTATAGAGACCAACGAGACCCAAGTTGCGCACAATCCACATAGCCGACCTCTTGGGCGCGCCCTCAACAGTCTTGGCGACCTCACCCTGGACCTGGAGACGAATCTTGACAATCTCGAGGGGGTTTGTGAAGACCTGTGAAAAACAATGTTAGCTTCTGCCACTTGCTTTCAGGTTACACCAGACTGTAGTAAAAAAGAGAGTGAACTTACAACTTGGCATGCACCAGCAGTACCACCAGCAAGAATTTCATGGCCAGTCCAGATCTTGCCCTCCTTGTTGGTGAAGTATGTACGCACAATGTCGTTCACCGTCAGCTTAATGGCCTTCTCTGGCGCAACACCAATGAGCTGGGGTACAACACCCGAGTAGAGGCCTCGGGGCCCCTCGTTCCTCCACACCTTCTGGAAGCAATCGATCGAGTTCTTATACAATCTTTCTCCCGGTCTGGCGCTTCTTTGGTTCTGGAGACGGGTCTTTACAAGGTCAATGGGGTAGACCATGAACGCTCCGAAGGCACCTGCCAAACTACCGAGACCAAAGTTGTATGCGGATTCGAGAATCGATGCGAGAACAGCCTTGGAAGCTCCGGCGCTCTTGGCAAGAACTTGCGAAGCAGCATCGTCGGCCTCGTAGGCAGCGTTTCTCCATGATGGGTCGAGGACCTTGGCAAAGTCGCCGAGGCCAAGGCGACCAGAGGGCTCGTCAAGGCTGGCGAAGTGGAAGAGAATGTCGGCTTCCATGGGGGTGAAGAGGGAGAAGCGAGTGATTTTGGCGGCCTGGTTGAGGAATTCCGTCCTTGTGATCTTGCCGTCGGAACTCTTGGCACAAGCACGGCGCACAATCAGTTCAACCAGATCAATCTCCTTAATCATGTTCTGGAAGGCGCGAACGTTGGCGTAGGAAACCTTGCTTCCAAGCGAGATGTTGCAAAGAGTCGACAGGTTCTCGAGAAGGTGGTCAGAGAGCTTGTGCTTGGAAGTCTCGCGAATAATGCGCTCAAAGTCCTCGGGGTCAATGAATCCATCGCCATCCTTGTCGAACAGCTGGAAAGCCTGGCGGATGCGCTCGCCCTGCAGACCACGCAGCATCTGGGAGAATTGGGGGTAGTCCATGTGATGGCGCTTCTTCTTGCTGCCAATGTACAACTTGGCCCATTCGCACTCCCAGTCAAAAGGAATGCTGTCGGGGCCCTTGTTTAGCTCGTAGAGCTTTCGGAAGTCCTCGTACTTGACATTGCCGGTTCTATCGACGTCGAAGAGGCGGAAGGCGATCTCGTACTCGGCGTCGGGCTTGATCAGGAGGTTCTCAAAGGCGGCCCACTCGGAGAGGGTAATCTTGCCGGAACCCTTACGGTCGGCGATGCCGAAGAGAATTCCGTACTGTTCGCGCTTGATTTTGTGCTGCGGTGTTAGGTTTAGAGTCAGTAAAATGGATCGAGTGGTCGGTTCATCGGAGGGATATCGGAGCTGGGTTGTGCTCCCGCAGCAGTGACAAATTGGAAGAGCAGAAGGTGAGGTTAGAGTGAAAACCCGAACTTACGAAATCTTCATCCTCGGGCGCAACAGCCTTGGTGAACTCGTCGGGGCCCATGTAGAGCTCTCCTGACACCTCATCCTTGACAGCATTGGCAACAAATCTCGCCTTTGTCTGCGCAGACAGCTGGACGGGCTCCTCGGCGCCAAGGAGGCTCTCCTTGACAGCCTCCTTAACGGCAGCTGCTTTGCTCATCTTGGGCGGCTTCTGCAATTGAGCTTATGTGGAGGGTGGAAGGTTTGTTGGAGTGCGAGCGCACAGGAGAAATGGTTCGAGAGCTGTCGCTTCCTGGGCCCTGTGTAGGAGAAGAGGAGAAGGTGCGCTCGGTGAGGTGAGGTGACTGTGGCCCTCGAGTGGGTTGTGGGTTGAGTGGACCTGGATGCTCTTGCCGCTTGCGCGACGGAGTCTGGTGGCAGGTGCGGCCGCGATGAGATTGGCCTTTAGCCGACGTGGGCCTAGCTGGAGATGGGGAAGGAGCCGTTGGCACTTGTGCTTTCCTCTCCAGTATTGGTCCTTGCTGGTCCTCTGGTATTATGCCCTGAATATTACAAGGGGGACAGATGGGAGTGGGCAGAGCAGACAAGGAGCAGAAGAAGGGGGAAGGAGCAAAGGGTAAAAGGCCAGGCCGGCAGAAAGGGGGTCCAATCTGGGGAAGTTCGTCACACACACGAAGCAGGAAAAGGCTTTCTTGCTGCAGCCGGGAACTAGTGACAATAGGCACCTTTTTCTTTTTTGGGTGTTGCACGCGGCAAGAGGTAGAATGCAGGAAACTTGGAATGGCTTGTAGGTCTCAGGCTGGGAGTGATGGAACTTGACTTAGGTCCCTATGTACGGATACGGATACTTTGGACAACCTGGGTAGAGGCACCATGGGTGCCTTATGACGAAGTCAGACGGATCGCATCAGGTCAGAGACATACAGCAGAAGACAAGAGGTATCAGAGACAAGGCCAGAAACAGCGGGAGAACCTGAGTCAATTCCAAGGTTGGTGCCCGTTTTTCGGAATCGCCAGCCATCTGGCGTAATTTTTTTTTCTTCCTTGCACGCGGGAGTCAGGAACACGCGCCGGATCATTGTTGACCCCTTTGGAAACCCCTGCAGATTGGTCCGATAAGAACTCCGATAAGACACAAGCAGGGTTTATCGCCGATTGTATCCCGGGAGTAGGTAGGAACCTTGGCTGATGAAGGAGAGCGCCATCGAACATTCAACTGCCACATGCACATGCAGACACTGGAACAGCTGGGACGCACCTGTGCACCATTTGCGCTGCACCGTCCGCGTGCTTGCTTAAGCTCGCTCTCGGGGTTCTGACCGCCTCGGCCACGCCTGTCGTAGCTGCCGCCGTCCCGAGCCTGCGCTCTCTGCAGAGCTGTAGCCTCGAACTCTGTCCAATCTTTTTCTTTTGTCTTCCCCACCTTCTTCTACTTATTCTACTACCCTATAAGGTACTCTAGATCAGCAATAACAGGTGCCTAAGCCAATTGCCTTACAAAGTGTTGTCTTTCTCATGAACCTTCACTAACCCAGCAAAGTATGTTTGAAGCTGTTCTACGTAACCCCTACGCGAGATATGCAGTGATACGTAGAGACAGCTGCGGTAAGGTGCGGTTTGCGCAAATGGTCACGATTGGACCATCTAATCACTTCAAAAGGGTTTAATCTGCCTTTCACTCCCACATGAAATCGGACGCGACCGGGACATTTGACACAAGTGACGGGGACCAGGATACCAGAGCCAACGAGCCCGTTCCTCCGATTACCATCGATTCGTGCGCATAAACCTCGGACAAGTGGATCCCGGACCCGCTCCGAACTTGCCGACAGCCAGACAGAAGTCCAAGAAGTTGCTGAATCTTGAAATCAACCGCGATGGGACGTGCGTTTACTGAACACACAGTCATTGAAGTGGCTGATGAAAGGTGGACCTTTGGGGTAAGACTTACCTATTCAATCCATTTAGGCACAGTCGCGTTTTTTCCCCCTCCTACCGCGGTCCTCTTGATGCATGGCAATTCTCCGTCTACAGGCATAGCGCGGACCGCGGTAGGTCTATGCGCCTCCAATCCCCCATCCTCCATCCCCGAAGACTCCAACCAAGCGTGGGGGAGGACATTGGGGGCAAATTCCCTTCACCTTGGTAAGATCTGAAGGCTATGTATAGGCAGTACGATTATGTAGGTAATAAGGCCTAGGCCCAGAGAAGGATCCCTTACAGGGAGGTTCCGCGGAAGCCCAATGCCGAAGGCTCGGAGCAGTTCAGTTCATTAACTTCCCGTTCTCCGAGCCGCTCAAATCTGCTGCCGCAGTTTCACTTCGATACACGCGCACCAACGGAGTAATATGTAAGGCAGATGCCTAGGCTCTTTCCTTCCAGACTGTAAGCCGACTTCAGTCCTCCATGAAAGAGACCTGGAGCTCCCCGGGGTCCCGGCTCCCTTCGCCCTATCTGTACTCCAGCCCTGCCTTACTCGTTCAAGTTCCGAGGCTCCTCGTTCTTGCCAATGACCCATTGTCGCTTCACAAATGGACCTGTGCTGTTCCAAACGGCCGAGCGGCCCCGATGAACCCCACGCAGTCACCAAACCCCACGCCATCCCCAGCTTGCCCGCTGATGCGCACGCCGTCTCCGTCCTGCAAATACATCCTGTCTTGACCAGTGGACGTCTTCCAACCGACCTTGCCGCCCTTGGTCATCTCTAGAAGACACCCGTGCTCGTCATCGCCGGCTCCCGACACCGTCCCCGTCGCCAGAATATCGCCAGTGTTGAGATTACACCCATTGATTGTTTGCTGGGCCACTAGGTCGCGGAACGTCCAGTACATCCAGCTGAGCTGCGCCTTACACACCGTCGTAGCCCCGTCGCCAGTTACTACTTCGGCCTTCAAGGCGATATTGTAACTCGATTTCTCCTTGTTGTCCAACAAGTATGGCTGCGAGGGTATATCCTTCGGAGGAGGTTGTGTTGCAAAAGGTTCGAGTGCTTCGAGTGTGATCACTTCAACGTAGTTAGCAAGCATTCTTTCAATTTCGAGACAGAGTAGAGTCTGGCTCACCCCACGGACTGATGGACGTCCCGAATGACTTGCCATTCATCGGTCCCAGCGGACTCATCTCAAATCCTTGGATATCGCGAGCTGTCTTCCATTAGCATCGCAAGAACATCTTGCAAGGAAAATCGGGACTCACCACTCCAGTCGTTCAGCAGAACGAGACCAAATATATGCTCGTCGGCATCCGTCACAGCTACGCGGTCTCCAAGCTGCGTCGGTTTCCCAATAATGCAAGCCACCTCGAGCTCGTAATCAAGCGCTCTGGAGGGACCGAAACCAATACTGTTTCCGTCACGATATTGCCCGTACGGCCGCGTGATATTCGTCCCCGAAAGTACAATCGAAGAAGGCCGACCACTGTAGCCGATGGGCAAGTACGGTGCTGCGGGTGGCATGGAGGCCTTGCCCACGACTGCCTCTGAAGCATTCAAGAGATGTTCTTTGGAGCACGAGAAATCTGTGAAGCCGTCTACTTTGATTGGCAAGTGTAGCTGAACCTCGGCGATCGGTACGCCATGTTCAGACAGAGTCGATTCGTCGGAAAGGGTTTGTTGAATGTTCTTTCGGAGGATCCCGAGCTCGGTCTTTTCTACTGCCGCCAGGGTATTGAGGGTCGGCTTTGAGGCTGTCAGTATTCACAAGTGACTAAGAGGGACAAATGGTCAGACCTGAGACAAAGCGGACTTGAGATCCGCGGAATTTGTGAGGTTTAGGTCAGAGAGGAAGACGACCGAGTCCCCTACTCTCGTGACTACGCCTTTTGCATGGTTCGCGTCACTGGCGATTCCGTACGGAATGTTGGCAAGGGAGAAATGCTCGGAGAAACTCATGCTGGCAGGGAGATTGGTATCAATGATTGGCTTTATGAAATTCGATTGGGCTCTAGAGAGGTTCTGATTGTATCGCAGCAGGCTGCATTCCTTTTACACGTGCGCGATGAAGCTCTTGGAGCTCAAATGTCTGTTTGCTAAGGTAGGTAGTTACCACCAACCTCGGCGCCCCCGCTCTCCCCCACCCCCACCGGCCCCGGATTTTAACTCCGGCCCACCAAAGGTACGTAGGAGGCTCGGATCAGGGACTCGGAGCCCAAACCAACTTGCAAACTCGGCACAGGCACAGCTGATGATGGAGAGTAAGACACTCCGGCATTAGAACTCCGCACCTGGCTTCAATTTTCTCTACTTCTAAGGAATTACGGGTAGAGTGACATAGTTCTCAAGGCCTTGGCCGAAATGAATATTGTTCAATCCAGAGAATTTGGATGCAGGCCTGAATAATGGAGTTGTTAGTCTAAAGTCCTTGGGGAAAGAATTGAGCAAATTCGAACTTACCGGTCAACTTCTGAGCAGTGCTGGAAAATTCCGCTGCCCTGGGTGTCGCCGCTGCTAACCTCGAAGACGATCTTGCCGCCCTTGTCGACAACGACATTTGTCGGCCAGACCTCGATGTCTACGCCGTAGACCTCTCCAGCCTTGACTGGCAGCACGTCTGTGGAGAGGTACTCTCTATGCGGCAGCCAGGACTTGTGCCTGGGGCTCTCGTCGTGCACCTTACGATTGCTCACTCTCAGCCAGCCCTTGACGAGCGGCACGGGGTCGCCAGCTGTTCCGGTGTAAAAGACTTCCTGGCCCGATGGGTCGATGTGGCGCAGGGTCACGAAGAGGTCGATATCGGTTTCATTTTCCGAGTTGTCGGGCGTCACCGAGACGTTGAGATGGGCCGTGACGTGGCCTGTGATCTCCGTCTCTTGCTCAAAGGGAGCGGACGTGAAGGAAACAACTTGAGGGTTCTCCAGGGAACCCAAAGCCTTATACGAGACAGTCTTGGAATCCTGGCCAGAGCCATTTGTCGTTAGACCAAGGTCAGGCGTCAGATAGAAGTTGGTGTAATCTGTTCGCGGAATTGGCCAAGCAGCTTCCTCTCTCTTGGGATACGCCTTCTCCTTCTCGGCGTCGTTGAATCCGACGTTGCCCTTTCGCAGAGTAAGCGTCACGGGAGGCACCTTGCCAGGCGTGCTCCAGCCGACTCTATCTTCACCCTTCAAGAATGCATCGAGGAAACTCTTTTGTAGCTCCACTTCCTCGGGGTAGTAAAATGGGAGATCGTGACGGCCAGTGATGAAGCGCAAATACTTGAGCTGGGAGCCTGCTCCGAGGTATCCCTGGACGTTGCCTCTCAGGTGAAGAAGGATGCCACCCCAGTTGGCTACGCTCAGAACAGGAACCTCAATGTCCTCGAGCTTGTATTCTTTGCTTGCGTAGTAGTCATCGTCGCGGAAGCGGTTAGCTTCGTTGTCTTTCGTCTGATCTTGGCGGTTGGCTACCAGGACGTCTTCTGGCAGGTCACCCTCAATGGTGTCCTCCTGACCTCTGGCTCCAGGACCATCTGGAGGGAAGTCCAGCTTGGATCTATCTTTCCTGCCATATTGATTGACCAGTACCTGGCGGTTCCACCAGAAGCCGATAAACTTATTGGAGTGGATGCCGCCGTGACGGCAGCGGTCGCGGTAGTAGTCGGACATACCCTCCCAAGGGATGATAGCCGCGAGACCTTTGGGCCGCCGAGCGGCAACGCGCCATTGAGAACCTGGGAGTAGTAGGTGAGTAAGCGGTCTCGGCTAATAGTTTGAGAAGAGGAACAACGCACCAGCGTAATACGAAATACCCAACAGACCGACCTTGCCGTTAGACCAGGGCTGATCTGCAGCCCACTCAACCACGTCAAAGAAGCACTCGCTCGTGCCACGGCTCATGGTATCCAACAGTCCTGGGCTCTGGCCCAGTCCTCGCTCGTCGGCTCGAACGATGGCATATCCCTGGCTCGTCCAGAAGACCGGATCGGGCGTCTCCCAGGCCGAGTATTTGGATCTCTGATTTGGGGCAACCTCGCTGAACGACTTGGGATAGAACTTGGCATAGGGGATATCTTTGCCATACGGTCCGTAGGTCACCAGCACAGGGTAACGTGCGGCCTTATCCGAAGTGAGCGGAAGGTAGACGTTCGCGCGAATGGGGAGCGGGGAGTCTTTGAGCGGGATGGAGACGTTCTTCATAAAGGTGAGGCCATTCTCCTGGTCCTCGGTGACCTCGAGCAGGTCTTTGATGGGAGGGGTCTTGACAGACATGGTGATTGGAGCTAAATGTTTGCCTATATGTCTCAGGCTGGGGGTGATTGGCGTTCAGTCGAAGGAGATGTCAAGTCTTGGAGGGGCGTTCCTTGGTTTTATTGCAATGGGGTGGGCGGGACTGGGCACTTGAACTCTTTCACCGACGATGAGATGAATGGAGCGGATGATGCAAGATGCTTCAATGATCGGACCCCTCCTCCCACACATCAACCTACTTCGGGTGGTACTCACTCTGCCTCTACTCCTCATCGCTGCCGCCGCCGCCTCCGTGTATGGCGTTTGTTGCGCACGGGCGGAACGGTGGGGGAGGGGCTGGCCCCAACGAGCGGAGCTAGCATGGTATTGTTCCTACCTCGTCTCGGTACGGACTATTCGTATTATGATCCCTTAGGTACCTTATGGTAAGGCAAATGAGATGATACTCGTCGCAAACACCAGATTCCCTGCCCCAGGCCACCACACGATGGAGTCAATCAAAGGAGAGATTTAGAGGGTTTACGATATCTTGCAGACATAGAAAATGGATTGCTGTCATTGAATACATTGAACACAGAGTAGGTGCCATCCGCCACCACCATGCCTCTAAGGCGACACTATTCACTGAGAATCTCACAACCAGCGCATCAAAACTCACCACCGACCTTGAACCTGAAAATATCCTTATTCACTCTTCCACCCGTCGACCTCCAGAGCCAGTTGGTAACCTGATGGACTCATGTCAGCATGCTCACCTTCACCCATTTTGCATACGCCGCGAACGACGATTGCACTCACCCCTTGAAGCCAACACCCATTCAACATGACAAACACAAAGGCCGACTCGATGCCATTTGACCCCCATGGCCTGTCTGCTATATCCATATTCGTGTTCGCCGGCCTGTATGGAGGGACCTGGCGGTGCTGGTCGTACCATCCGGGCGGGTTCACTGCTGCTGGCGATGGAGCATCCGCATTGCCTCTCGCGAAGGCTTCCTCAACGCCTCCAGTGAGACGAATCTGATAGTCGTGGAGGTAGTCTCGTTGGATTGTCGTCGTGACAGGGTTCTCTGTGACAGTTGCCGACATGATGACCTTGCTTATTGTCTTTGCGTATGTGTGTGGTGAGATGATGAACAAGCGAAATCTATTGAAACTCAGACAACTTCGACAAGAAATGGTAGAGATGGCCTTGGAGAATTGGAGACGCCTATCTCAGAAATTCGACACGAGGAGGCAGGGCACCGCTTCAATATGCCGACCGTCGACCCGTCCCTTCCCAAGGACCCGCGCCACCCGATCAACCTTACCATGAACCTGCGGATACGCCTGCGTCGGAAGTGCGGAGAGAACCAATAAGACCTGTGGCAAGCGTCGGTTTGGAGGCTGCCGCCTACCAGATCCTAGTCAACCCGCAAGCAACGAATGTCGAGAAACGACCAGCACCCCTGTCCTCCACATTCCGCCCCTCCAACAAGCCGGGGCCTAGCTCAAACGAAGGTTACGGTCCGCGGACAGATGTTTGAGCTTGCCGAGTTCATCGGATCTGCCCATGATTCCGATATGAGCTTGTGTATAGCGAGCTCAGGTCTTGTAGATAGCACATTATTCCATCGTCGCAACTTCAACTTTTCGTTGCAATCGAGTCGCTCTACCCTTCACCTGTCAACGAGTGCTTGTCCTCCTCCCGAACTTCTCCAAAACATCACCGCAATGAATCCTGCTGTAGAGAAGTTGCTCGTAACGCTCGTCGACGGGCGCGCCGAAGTCATTCGCTTCCGCCAGGATAACCTCATCAGCCTCCACAACGAGCTGCGCAAAGAGTCCGCGGCCCTGACTGTCGCTCAGGAGAAGGATACCGGCGCATCAAAGACAGAGATTGAGGCCGAGCACTTCCTCGCACTGGAAGCTGTGCGACATTTCTACGAGTCTCTAAACTTCTCGAAGGAGATTGAGGCCGAGTATCTGGTTGCTCATGGCAAGGACAACACGAGCAGAAGGACCGGTGCCGGACTGGTGATCATTCGGCCGACCACTTACACCAGGCTCTTCTCTATTCTGAGTCCACTTGCTGCGGCCCTGGCTGCCGGCTCTGTTGTTGTTCTCGAGGTACGCCTGATAATTTGCAACATTGGCTCACCTGTATCAGAAGCTGACAGGAAGGCCTACAGCTCGAAGATACGTTGTCGCAGCTAGATTCCGTCCTCCGCAACGTCCTTACGCGTGCCCTCAATCAGAATGCCTTCTGCATCGCCAAGAAGATCACAGACGAAACATTACTGTCACAGGCAATCCTAGTAGATCAAACCAACACAGCGACCCCGAACGCTAGTCGCGCAAACCATCTCATTTCCGCCAATGGCGCACGCACCGTTGCTATAGTTGACCGAACAGCGGACATTGAGGCCGCTGCCAAGGCTATCACGGCGGCGCGCTTCAGCTTCGGCGGTCAGTCGCCTTATGCGCCAGACTTAGTTCTCGTGAATGAGTTCGTGAAGAAGGAGTTCTTTGAGGCGTGCTCAAAGTATGCCTCGCTCGCGTTTGCCCGTGAGACTATAGTAAAGCGTGCGAGTGACAGCGCCAGCGACGAAACGAGGAAGGCAGTACAGGAGGCTGAGGACAAGAGACTTGCCTCGAGCTTTGGGTCCAAGGACTTCAAGCTGGTTGATATACAAGACAGGTAAGTTGGGATCTCACTCACTTGTAGTTGACGAAGATGCTGATTCAATCAGGAATGCCTCCCTCTTGAACATCAAGATCAGTGGGCGCTTTCTGCCTATCACGACCTCTTCTGGTCTTGTAGACTCTATTTACACTCATGAATTCGAGTGAGCTAAAACTCATCAGTCAAATCAAGGTTTTTTGCTAATTTGACTAGGAACCCTCTCTTAGCCGCCTATCTCTTCGCCAGCCCTGATGCAGCAAAGTACCTCTCCCAATTTCTCCCCGCCCACGTCTCCGTCATCAACCAGATCCCCTCGAACCTCCTCCTCGGCCCGGCAGCACCGCTCTCCCACGAAGTAGCCTTTGAATTCCGCTACAGTAGAGAAATGTTCTCCGTTGCCCGGCCGCATTTCGTCGAGAAGCCCGTCGGTGCGCTCGCGAAACTGGAGCAGCTCCTCACCAGCTCCGGCGCCATCACCGCCCAGAATCTGCATGCCCTGGCTGTCGCACCGCTGCGCCCGACCAACCAGCCAGGCAATAGCAGACTGGGTTTCTTCGAGCAAGGGTTCGTGCTGGGTGCCGGTCTGATCATGAGCGTTGTACTTCCGAGTCTTGCATACGGCACATGGATTGGCGGAAGGCGGGTATTTGATTATGCGCTGAAACTGAGGGGTTAAACTATCGTCCTACGCCGGAGGACAGTCGTAAATCTCAATATGTATCATACCATATCATATCATGTACCTCTAGTTTACATGCATGCTACTCTATCACACTCGTCTTTTCCATAAAACTCTTCTCGGCATATCACGAGCGGTCGACAGATCAGGCTATTGAATCATCTCATTCCCGGACTCATGCCGCTTAGTAATTCGCCGCAAATACGATTAGGGAAACCAAGAAGTGCCATTGAGGAATTCAACAGTTGGAAAACAGACTGAGGTTGAACCCTGTCACGCCTGTCAGAGTCCCGAACACACCACTTGCCTACCTTTACCTTAGCAAACAATATTCGGCAACTTTCCCCGGCTCGGGTTCGGCTCGGGAAGTGGAGAGACTCCTAAGTGCCCGCCCCGGCCCCATCGGCCCCAGCTTTACCCCAGGTCTTGGTCCCGCTGATTCTCCGACACTCCAGCGCCAACACCACCTACTCCAAGCTCGGGCAGGCCACCCAGGCGTCCTCGACAATGGAACGTTTTATCGTCCTCAGACCAGTTTCCGTAAATGGGGCCGTTCGAATCGACTTCCTAACGAACTTTGGCGGCAAAACCTATCCTCCACCAGCCGATTCCTTACACAGGCGAAAGATAACCATCTCAGTGTCTTAAGTCTCATCAGCTTCCGAGTGCTAAGAAGGCGGCTTTCGACCGTTGCTCATCTTCGTGACCCATACTCTGCTGCGTAGACATCCAATTACTCGCTTGCCTTACTTCAATCAGCTCAGACGGACGAGTTGAGAACCCAGATAGCAATCAGATCATGGCGGTGGGATCCAAAGATGAGGGGCCAATGAACCCCGTTTTCCTGTTCGCGCATGGATCAACAATGATGCTCGGCGAGGAGAGCAACTCGGCCACGTACTGGAAGAAGTGCGGCGATGAAGCCCTCGCCCAGGGTATCGAACACATTGTCATGATGGTAAGTAGGCTCCTCTCCCTACCATCTCATATCTCATGGAAGCAACTCAACTCACAACGACCACCAGGGAGCCCACTGGGCCACAAACGCCCCCGGCGAGGTCCTCATCTCAGCCCACCCAACGCCCGCAAAGTCACCAGTCGCCTACGTTAACCCTGAGAAATACCACCCCTACAAACTGAACCCAGACCTCGACTACATCTCCACGATCCAGCAGCACCTCGCCGCCGCCGGAATCCCCGCCAAGACGGACCCGACCTTTGACTGGATCCACGACACCTACCTCGTCCTCATCCGCATGTTCCCCGCCGGCTGCCCGCCGACGACGCTCATCTCCATGAACGACTTCTACGACCCGCACTTTCACGTCGCCGTCGGCGCCGCCCTGCGGCCCCTGAGAGCCGCCAAGCACAAGACGCTCTTCATCGGCTCTGGCGGCTCCGTCCACAACCTCTACCGGAACAACTGGGCGCCCATGCTCAAGTTCCGCGACAACTTTGCCCAGCCTACGCCCCCGGAGCCCTGGGCGCTGGACTTCCGCCAGGAGGTCATTGACGCCTTTTGTCCCGCGTACGAGGAGGACGTCCCCACCGACCAGGCCGTCTACGGCAAGGCCATCCGCGGCAAGAAGCCGTGCGGCGGGCCGCTCTTGAGGCGCAAGGTGACGAGTTTGATGAAGCATCCCATGTACCGCGAGGCGCATGCTACGGATGATCATTTCATGGCCACCATGTTCATCGGAGGCTTGTGCGGAGACCGGAGAGACGTGGCGATGAAGGCTGAGATGGGGGCCGAGGATTGGGAGCTTACAAATATGTGCAACTCACAGTTCATTATTGGTAGCTGGCCGGAGGCCAAATGAACGAACCAAGAAGTGGATGAATTTGGGAAATACTTTTTGATGGTATCTGGAAATACTTTTTGATGGTATCTGATACAATATGCAGTACTATTCTATGAGGCCAAGGCCTCGTCAAGAGAACATGCCCCCCGTGCTAAGATAGGTTCACTAAGATAGGTCCATGTTGTCCCATTGAAAATCGTCACCAGCACCGAGGCCACTGAAGAGGTCGTCGGCACCGAGATCCAGTGACCCTCCACCATTGTTCGATGAGCCCCCGAGACCAAGATCACCGCCAACACCTCCTAGGCCCAGATCGAGACTGACGTTGTCCACAGACATCCCGTCGCCTTGCGCAACATTGGCAGCCGCGGCAGCCATGGCATCATCGAGTGAGCCTGCGCCAGCGTCTAAGCTCAGACCGAGATCAGTCTGCAGCATGGTGTCTGCTTGGATGACCTCAGCCTGGGATACGGCCATCTGAGTTTCTACCTTGCGGTACAGCCTCACAACAATCTCGGCAAGGTTCATGTCGACCTTCTGCAGCTTTTTACACTCCTCGGCATCTGACTTCAGAACCTCTCGCAGAGTAAGCTTCCTCTGGATGGGAGCCGGTACATTGCCTGAATTGTCGATAAAGTTGATCGGGTTCGACGGCGTGTTCACCACGTCGGGCGCGCAGACTAATGCTGTTGCCACATCGTAAATGATGCTCCCGCTGCCCGTTTCTGTTTGTTGTCTGATGTCTTCGTAAAGGAGTTGTAGTAAGCGTTTTGCACCAAGAAGTTTCATCGCCACCAACATCTGTCGATGGGTGTACGCGGGAGGCATCCTGTCCATTGTTGGGTGAATGCTCCACTGCACCAATTGCTGTAGCGTCTGTCGGATAGAATTAGAGAATCCTCCCATTGACCAAGCGTCCAGTTCTTGGTGGTCGGCGGCTCCCGTTCTTCTGGAGAGTGGGATACTATCTTTGATTGCTTTTAAAAGCGGTTCAACCTCTTGACTCTTTGGGTCTGATCGTTGGTATGCCCTGAGGGAATGCTCCAGCGGCTTAGCAACTATGTTCATCACGGAAGAGAGCATGGCTTGCGCTTCATTGGATATAGATGTTGGTGCCAAAACAGAGTTGAGTACCCTGACAATCGCCTTTTGGCAGTCAGGACGCTCAACCCACAATGAGTTGGCAAGAGACGTGATGGCAACGACGAGGGATGGCAGAAGGAACGTATCGACAAGATCTGTAAACATGTCAGCGCAACTCTTAGTCAGACTTCCCAAAGCTCCTACATTCAATGCCTCCTCTGAGGCTCTCTTCGGCCAAGTGTCCTGTACTGAACGCTAGAACGATATTGTGAAACAGAGTCGACACTAGTAAGTAGAAGTCCTGAGGCGGGCAGGACGACATCAGCTCATCGCCTAGTCCGCCCGCTTCCGAGTCAAAGAGGCCGTGGATCCACCCATCCAGATGGCCCTTTTCTTGGTCTGATAACTCTTCCAAAGACCGACTTTGGTGGCCGTGGCCGAGCAGTCTTGCCACAAAAGAGTCAGAGGATATGATCCCCATATCTGTTGCCGAAAGACCGTAACGAAATGCGAAAGCCATAACGAGAAGCAGAATTGAGCCAAACTCCTCATACACGGGTTGATACTCTCCTTGGTCCTCATCGTACTTCCAGTTGTCCAGAAGGTCGCACAAAGGATGAAGAATCGTTGCAGGTTTCTCGAACATCAGCATGACATCAAGAGACAATGGCTTCTGCGCCAACTGACTGCATAATAGTTTCAGGGACATTGTCTCCTTATTCCTGCAAAGCTGCCCCATTACCTGCTAAAGGTCAGCATTAGCCTGCGTTGATAAGTACGGAAGACTGACTTCTGTCAAAGCTTGGCACACGGCGCCGGCGTTTCCTTCTTTGCTGTCTAACTCCCCAATCAGAGCCTGCATTCTCTCCGGATCTGCAAGGCATTCTGCGACAAGATTTTCTTTGACGTATCTCCCGCTTGCTGGAAGGGATGAATAGGGTGTTTCTCCAAGGAGAGTTTCAATACTGCTTTCCCGCAATAGGCCGTGGAGACAACAAGCCCAGCAAAAGTCTTCCCGAACTGAGTCTGTGAAGGGATTGTTACTTCTGGTTTCATCGAACATTGATGATAGTGTGGGAAAGGTGGTCGTGTCGACGCGGCTGAGAGCTTCCGTGATGCAGTATTCTGCATTCACTGGGCCGTACATATGCTTGCTCAGACTTTCAATCAGAATCGGTAATTTATTCATGAGAAATGAGCGCAATAGATGTGCCGCTTGTTTCCCTTCATTGCGGGAGGCGGCATTGGCCAGTATGTCGAACGAGACCAGGATGAGGTCAACAGTTGTTGATTGTACATCGCCCTGCGGATGTCAGTTGGTGTGCGCGTTGTGTCTGCACAGACCAAAAAAAGTCATACCTGGTATCTATTGTTCAAGTAGTTGAAGATGGCTAGATCATCGATCAATGGCCGGCCAACTAGCTATTGCGCTTCCTGTCAGCACCTCCCCCAGAGCGCAGCTTCAATTATCTTACTGCAGCATTCAAGTATATGTAAAGACCAGCCCTCGAGTTGACTATCGGTAGCTCAGACACTACAAAGTTCTCCAATGCTACCGTGGAGTCAAACAAGTCCTCGATCTCGGCATTCGACTTGTTCTTCTGCTCGTCGACTGGCTCAAAGCCTGCTAGCGTACTCGTCCGGAACATATCGAGACGGGTCGCGATAGGGCCAGCACTTTGCATGATGGTTGGGACGAAGTTGGCGAGGCTTTCGGACAATGCCTTTCTGATTTCTTATTCAAGATTAGCTAACGCGAAGTCATTGCAGCAGTACCTAAGCACCTACCTTGGGCTTCGGGTTTACTCAACGCCTTGAGAACAACCTGATTTTCGCACACCCCGAGAAGCAAAGCTACGAATGCGGCACGCGCCGATTCCATCTCTTCTCTTACCTGGCTACTGTGAAGCTGCCCCATGACATCGACCGTGAAGGCTGTGGCGGCGTCGGTGAAGAGCGCAATCCATTTGGCCATGACGTTGGCGATCTCAAGACCCGTCCCTGTGTTTTGTATTGCGGTCCCTTGTGCTACAGACTTGGTGAGCCTGTAGAACATGACCTCCTCGGCCGCATACGAGCTCTCCCATCGTGGGAAGCTTGTTGTTTGGTTTTCGACATTGGGCAATTGTCCAGCTTCTCGGGAGTGGCCACGAGAGGTCGAATACTTGTACAAAGCTTTAAGAATCGAAGGCGTATCGATATAGTTCAGTCTAGAGAGGACCTGGAGGTAGCGTGGGACTCGAGGGTCGAGGCTCTCGTGATTGTGAGGTTGCGGTCGTAAGAAGAGATCGGCGACGGCAACTGGCGGCAACGGATGCTTTGCTTGGAGAAACGGAACATAGGATTCGAACTTCTCGGGATCTATGCGGTGAGCCAGACTCTTGGCTATGAATTCGGACCATTGCTCAAGTGCGGCGCGCTGAACGCCTCGTATTACGCGACCGTCCATGTTGGCGATGCTGGCAATAAAGTTGCGGGCTGATTCGAGGTTGTCGCTGTCGTGGAGTAAGACGCTAGGCGGATTAAGCCGGGCTCTTTGATCTCGCCCTGGCCGTTTGTATGAGCATACTTCTACGCTCGCTTTAGTAAATGCGCAGCTGGGAAAGCATAAGGAGTTGCGGCGGTGATGTGTTCTAGGAAGGTCGGGGCGCATGCGCGACTCTGTGCTGGGAGAGGATAGGTAGTATGAGTTTCTTGATGTTTGGTCGCGCTGCCGTTCGCTAACGCAACTTCCATCATCTTATCCACTGCGGAGTGTATCCGCACCTCGGAGGCCCATGGCAAGGTAGCGCACAGGGTACTTAGGTACCTAAGCATGCTGAGGCAACTTTCGTAGGTCGCCAGGAACGGATACCCTAGTAGCCACTAATGCATTCCCTGCATCTTTCTGAACATGGTGATTGACCACGGATCACATACCTAGGCCCAAGTCTCATTATTGGAACTACCTTCTCTTGCCCGAATGGCAACTATGTGGCATGCATACGAGGACATTTCAACAATCAGAATACGCTCATCGGGTCAGTTAGCATGTGATGCTCTCACAATTCATGAATTTGACGTTGATTTCCACTACTGCCCGCTATTGCAGAAAGTTGACTATGAACGCTGTGAGCCAGTTACCACTTGGTTCTGGGGAGCAATTCATGTGGCTCTCAGGCCTGTCTCTCGAGTTGAGATGCACTAGCATCAATCAGCTCGTCTCCTACAGGTGCAGTTTCTGCGGCGAGATGTTGCGCCAATGTGGCCGGTCTCTCCCACGGTGCACACAAGTCCGCCTGAGTGGCCAGATTTGACTTTCATGACGAACCAGATCCCGACCTACAGCTCTGAAGCGGCGAGGCGGTAGACCTGTCACCCGTGCCAACTGAGCCTCGTCATTCGTTCCTTGGCCCGTGTCCACCGCCTTTTCTCTTCCTCTCCTAGGCTGGAGCTTTGAAGCTACCAAAGGACCTGTCTTCTCCTCACCGGGAATGTCTTTCAATCGTTTCCATCAAGCCATATTAGAGAACGCCGATTGCACGTGTTGTGTGTATGTGTGGGGGGTGTTGTAAAACTGTCAGCCTAGCAAGATGCATAATGCGTCGCTGACAAAAAGGGCATGGGTGACGGTGGGTGCTGTGGATTGGGGAATATGGGATTGACGGGATGTTGATCCAATGTTGGCAAGTTGCTGAACCAGCAAACGGAATTTTCGAAGGTCGCTGGCAATTTGGTACTTTACATGTCCATCGAATCGCCGCCATTGGCGAAGCTGAAGCCACCCTGCTGGGGAGCGGCGTTGGTGCCGAATCCAAAGGTACCGTTGGGACCGGTGCCCTGGGCCATGCCCTCATCCGCGTTCTCCTCCTCATCAGAGAAGTACTTCTCGATAATGTTGTACGCCTTCATGTAGATCTCCTCGTTGGCGTTGGTCTGGCAATCGTGAATCTTCTCCATGCCACCGCACTCCTCGATAAACAAAGCGTAACGGTTGACAGAGTCGGGCCCCTCACCTGCGGCCTGCTTGTCCAGGTCGCCAACCTTGAGAATATTTTCCAAACCATCCAGAGCAACCTGGATGATCTTGTTGTCGGGGCAGGCCAACAGATCGCACAAAGGCTTGATGCAGCCCTGAGCGACCAGGTAGCGGATCTGTTCCGGCTTTTGCAGGCCTCCTGATGTCGCGTTGCTAATGGCCCAGCAGGCCTCCTTGCGGGTCTTCAGGTCGCCATTTGACAGGAGATGAATGAGAGGGGGGATGATGTTGGCATCAATGACCGACTGGATCTGGGCGGAGTTTCCAGCGGTGATGTTGCTAATGGTCCAGCAAGCCTCCTTGCGGATGCCATCCTTGTTGGAGCTGAGAAGCGAGAGGAGGCAAGGCAGAGAACCACAGTTGATGATCACCTGCGTCTGAACATCGTCGCCAGTGACAATGTTACCAACGGAGCGGAGAGCGGGCGTCTGGACGGAGGTGGAGGCATGCATGAGGAGCTCGACCAGGCGGCGGGGGATACCAGCCTCGATGACGGCCTGAATCTTGTCGTTGGATCCGTCAGACAAGTATGAAATGGCCCAGCAGGCGTCGATCAGAACCTCGTCGTCAAGGGAGTAGACAAGCTTAGAAAGCACAGGAAGAGCGGGGGCAATCTGTAGACATGGTTAGCGACGGACAGGTGCGAAGACAAAAGATGTTTCCTTACAGTGTTCCAGTCGGGCTGAGGGGTCTTGCCTCTGCAGAAGTTGCTGAGGGTCCAGGTGGCGTTGCGGAGCATACTAAGCTTACGGCTGTCTCCGAGAAGGGCCAAGAGAGGCTTCAGGGCACCGCAGCTGAGGACGTAGTCGCGGCAGTGAGGGCTGTCACCGGCGATGTTGCCCAGGGCCCAAACAGCCTGTTCACGCACATCGGGCTCAGGGCTTGCCAAGAGCTCGACGAAGATGGGGACTGCACCAGCCTCGATGACAACCTGAGTCTGCGTGGCGGAACCGGAAGCGATGTTGGTCAACGCCCAGGCGGCCTCGAATTGGACGAGTGTATGAGGCGATCGGAGGAACTCTACGAAGCGGCTGACAACGCCGGTCTTGATGACCTCTTCGATAGGAGGGTTGCGCTCCTTGGACAGCAGCTTTCGGAACTTGGTGGTCGCTTGGATCTGGAGGTCAATCTGCTCTGAGAAGACGCCCTGAACCATCTGGGGGAGATCCTCATTAAGCTAAGAAAGATTAGCATGGCTGCTTTGAATGAATGGAGGAGCTATAGCTTGTGATGAAGCAGAGTTCGATTCGAGCTCTTTGCGCAAGCTTGAGGCTGCAGAGACGCAGAGAGGGACCGACTCGCGCCAAAAGGGAAGTGGGGCAACGGCAAGGCGCCCTGGCAACAGGAGGGGGAGGAAATAAGACGAAGGGTGCAACAGTATTGGCGGGGTTCAAACAAAGAAGATTCGAAGGCCAGAACATCGCAAAAAAACATGAAGCAAAACTTACCTGGGATTCAGTAGGAGCGGTATCGTCATCGCTGTCAGGAGCGGCTCCGAGGGAAGCGCCGGGTCTGTTTTCGCCAGAGCCAATGCCACGACGCTTGGCCAAGTTCTCCTCTCTCTTCGCCTTGCGAATCTCGACCTGCTGCTCCTCTCTGCGACGACGAAGCTCCTCAGGCTTGAAGGTGCTCTTCGCCTTGAAGTTGGTACGGCGATGTTCGGGGATGTATCGATCAGCCATCTTTGCGGTTGCGTGGGTTGATGTGATTGTTGAGTGGTGTTTTCTTGCCGACCGTCAGGAGAAGGGGGAAAAGACAATGTTTGGCCGGCGGGTGTCCGAGAAAGGCGTCAAGGGTAGAAGGGTCTCTGTCGAGATGGATCTTCTGGATTGTGTCGCGCAAAAGTAAAAAGGAGGGTAGGAGTTGCGCGTGTTGGGAGAAAAATCCTGATATGGTTGTCAGGTCGCTGGGAGAAAAGTTGTGATGATGGGGGGGAAGATGAAGGAAACTGGGAGTCAGGGAGGGTGAAGCGAGAGAGCGGGTCGAAGAAATGGAAAGTGCAGGGCCCTGCAATGACCCAATGAGGATGCGTACGTTCTAGTGACTTTTGTTTTGCGCTGTCTAACGGGTCGGGCCAAGGTACCTACTACGTCGTTCTTTGGGAGGTGCCGGTGGCCGCAAGCGAACTGTCTGATTTTTTTATTTTTTTTTGCACTGGCTTTCAATGGAGGGGCCATCTGAGATTCAGCAGCAGTCAGTCGGGTGGCTATCTACCCTGTCTTCCAAGTGTCCCAGTGTGCCCGAGACGATAGGCAGCTTCACCTCCACTGGGGAGTTTTAAGTCGGTAGGTACGGATACCTACCTACCCGGGAGGGGGTGGGCGCACGACAGAGGTCCGTTGGGCTGCTCCTTAGGGGGGGTATGCCCCTAGGGGGTCAGTCTGCTAGCTACATGACCTCTGGTGTTAAGCGTGGTCAATACGTATATAAAAGTGCCCTTTTTTTTCTCTTTAAACTAGGTAATTCATAACGGGCTTCTTCTAGCCCTTAATATCTCTACTAAAACTAGTACTCTATTCAAGGAAGGCTGCTCTATAAACATAGTGGACCGAAATTAAAGAGGAAGGGGCGCACTTGCCGTTAAGTCAATATATATGCTATAGTATGAACACGGGCGGTATTAATCCCGGGGGTCATTATTTATTTAAATAACATACACGCTGCAGATTGAACGGACCTCTGCTGGTTACCCCCCCATTCCCCCTTAGGTACCTTACCGTACTACCTAAGGTCCCTGGTGGTCCACAATCACGGGTACAAAGTTGGCCCCGTCTCCATTCAATATCTAGGTTTGCAGCAAAGGGCTTAATGCAATAGAGAGTCGAGTATCGTGGTAAGAGATTATCACCCCACTTTGGCTTTTGACGGTGCTTTTAGCTTGGTTTCCTAGGGGATTATGTCATTGAAAGCTAGTAGGGTACTCCGCTCCCCTTCGCTCAGGTATCTTCCCCGCGACGGCCCGACAGTTGCTTGCTTTGGGCTACCGCACCTACCTAAACTTCCACAGGATAGTGACACAGGGAGCTAAATCCACCTATTTGATAGCGGCAGGCAGCTATCTGTCTTCCAGCTGGAAGCCCCAGTACATTACCTGCGTCCGGAGTTCCTTCCCTTACTGCGTGCTTAGACAGGCGTAGGCACCTGCCTACGCAGTATCTAGGTAGCTGAAGCAGCTGAGACCAGCAGGTGCGTGTGCCCCTCCTTTATCGGGCTGGGTTGCAACCTGGCTCCTGTGAAGGGGACGGTACCTAAAACGCATGGGGGTTACATACCAGGTACCTCATGCAAATCCAACAAGCAAACACAAGTAAGTCCCCGCGTAAAGTGACTTTCCTTTTGGTGGAGCGCGACGCGCCTTTGAGATACAGCTCCCCAGCTGTAAGACGCGTCAAACGGCCAGCAAACTTAAGTGCCTCTACGACATGCCAAACGCAGAGTCGGACTTCTAGAATTCTTCAGTCGCCTTTGCGGGCTATGAGAGCGGCAAACGACGTGCCTTTCCGCCTGTCTTTGCGAACATTTATCCTATCTTCCATTGGTCTAAATCATGGCGATGGCGGAGACCGAAGCCAAAAAGGCCATGGATCTCCCAAAGGGCTTTACGCCCCTGAGCGACATCGTTGAGTTCAAGGTCCTCCCGAGAAGTATCGTGAATGTTATTGGTCTCGTCAAGGATTTCCGTCGCCCGATACCTACTGTCAAAAAAGGTAGTGTACTCAAATCATTGTCTATCCAAATCCAGCTAATGTCTCTTCAGATTACAAATGTCAAATGAGGCTCATTGACATGTCTCTATCGAATGAGTCTGAGGGCCGAGACGTGAAACTCGACATCTTCCGACCTAAGGGAGACATGCCCACTGCCCAAAGGGGCGATGTTGTTGTTGCTCATCAAGTAAAGGTAAACCACTGACTTGTCTTCTGCAGACTATTTGATATACTGACAATTGGCCCAGACTCAGAGGTACAGGAGTGATCCCTTGTCTCTGATAAGCAATTTCAGCACAACCCTCCACATCTATTCAGCAATAACGATACCCCCTCCTCCTCAGCACCCGCCAGCCCCCTCAAAGCCATCCGCCGAAGACAAGAAGCGAAACCCAGCACCCATAGAGGGGCAGTATATCTCTTGGCTGTACCACAACATCGACAAGACGGAAATCCCCGAACCTGAAGTGTTTGAGATTCAAGCCAATCAATCGCTCAATATAAAGAACAAGCTGTGCGAGTTGCAAGATGTTCGAGACGGCAAGTTCCATGATCTCATCGTCCAGGTCGTAAAAGATCCACACGACTTCGGAGACAAGGTGACGTTGTACGTTTCGGATTACACAGAGAATTCTGGCTTCTTTCACTACACCAACAAACGCCTAGACACTAATGGTGGCCGAGACGGTGACCCATACGGCTACACCCATGCTAAGACTCGAAAATCCCCCTCCGATATCCAGTCAGAGGGGCCTTTTGGCAAGCAAACCATGCAAATCACCTGCTGGAATCCCCATGCCACTGTCATCCGAGAAAGAAGGATAAAAAAGGACGATTGGATTCACTTGTTCAATGTCCAGATCAAGTATGGATCCAACGGGCAAAACCTGGAGGGGTTCCTTCGGGAAGATCGGAATGCATTCAAAAACAAGATCTGTGTCGATAAGTTGGATATGCCGGAAGAAGGAGAGTCAATGGACCCCCACGTCAAGAATGCCCTCAGAAGGAAGCGGGACTACGAGAAGCAACTCAAAGCTGATTCGAAAGAAACGAATTACACAAAAGGAACGGACAAGAAAAGGCCGGCGGCAGACCAGCCCGAACAAAAACCTCGGAATGCCAAGCAACGTCGATCATTGAAACGAGGTCAAGCTGCAGAGAAGGAGAAGGAAACTGAAAAGGAGGCGGGCGAAGGCAAAGAAATCGAAACACCGCCAGACCTCAACGAGCAAGTGGTCTGCGAAAACCACGATGAGCCGGCCGTCGACGTGGCTACCATTCTCGAACCAGCAACACAAGAATTGGTCTTCCAGAACGCGCCCCTGATAGTCAAACTTCCCTTCCACGACGCACAGTACCGGACCTATGTTCGCATAGTCGACTTCCACCCTCCCAGGATACAGGATTTTGCTTGTGTCCACAAGCGAAACGAATACGACGTTCTGTCCGATTATTCTGGCACAGACTCGGAGGACGATAATGACGACGACGACGAACAAGGGCGCGTAACCATCGACAAGTACGTAAGCACGAGCGAGCAGAACTGGGAGTGGCGCTTTGCTCTATGTCTCCAGGATGCCACCGCAGCCAAGGACCCAAAGACACGAGAGAAGAAGACGAACAAATTCTGGGTTGTGGTGGATAACATGGACGCCCAGCTCCTGACAGGCCTTGACGCATGCGACTTCCGCACCAACGCGGACGCTTTGTCCCAGCTGCGCGAGAAAATGTTCATCCTCTGGGGAGACCTCGAAGAGAAGAAGACCACGACATTGGCCGAGCAGGGCAAGAAGCAAAAGGCCAACGTGGGAAAGAAGAAGAAAACCAGCGACCGACCCCCTGATTCCGACGATGAGAATGCGGTTGCGGACGGGGCGTCCAAGAACGAGAAGCTGGCTATCTCAAACCGTCCCTTCACTTGCTGCATACGTCAGTATGGCATCCAAGTCAAGGAGCCAGACAGCGAAAAGGCAGATGCAGGGACAGGAAAGAGATGGCAGCGTATGTATGGGCTTTTCGGAACCAAAATAAGCGGCCACTAGCCAGGTGGCCAAGCACGGGCGTATACAGGAGGTTTTGGGACATATGTTTACAACGATTGATGACAAATTTGCAGAACGGCGGCCTTCACGGGCCCAAGGACTTGTAACAGAACGATGTATCCCTAATGAAATCGTGTCGTATCAGCTAGTACAAGAGCTAATCAGTTGTCTTTTATCCCCGTTCTAACGCCTCGAGTCAAATGAGCCATCCATCCTAGACTGGCGCTCCCGTTCGCCGTCACACAACCCAGCATTAACCCTACTTGCAAGAGCGATCCACGAAGACACTACCAAGCCACCTCGCCTCTGGCCATCCCGCAGTGGAAGACCGAGCCAGACATAGACAAGCGCACAGGAAGAACGTGGAGGGTAGAGGGAGGCTCGCAGCCAGTATCCTTGTATAAACAGAGCAAAAGAACGTCAGAGATGTAAGCCGTGGTTTAATCCTCCCGATAGTCAGAAAATTTGATTTAGTCGCCCAGTACATCGTCGTCGTCATTAGTAGCAGGCGGCTCCTCCACGTCAGGTTCCTCTTCTTCCTCCTCCTCGAGTAGCTCCCGCCGTCGTAGATCTTCTTTCGAGCCCTCTTCCGGCTCAGGCTCCTCGACTGCTTCTTCTTCGTCTGCCTCTTCATCGTCATCGTCGACGACAATCTCTTCGCTAATGGCGGGCTTCGCAGCAGCGGACCTTGTCGATGCCGCCTTGGACTTCTGCAACTTCTTGCCGTACAGGTGATCCCGGACCTTTTTGGGATCAAGGTACGCCACCACCTCACTGAAGTTCTTGCCGAGCCTGCTCTGGTTTCGTAGAAGTCGCTTGTGAAGCTTGCCCGCGTGCGGCCCTGATTGATCAAGGACCTTCTGAGCAATAGCGAGGACGTACTTGGCCGCCAATTCACACAGGGCCTTTTCAGATTTGAGCTCTAGCGCCAGCTTCTCCTCTTGCGTTAGGCCTTCGTCTTCGTCCTCCTCTTCATCAGAGTCGTCGTCGTCCATTGGTTCTTCATCTTCGGCTGGCTCGTTGAGAATCTTCTTTGTCCGCTTCGCAAAGGTCTTCTCGACGCCGTCGTAGATTGAAATCAGCTCTGGCAGAAGCTTGGGCTCAAGCTCGTGAGCCAGCCTCGCAAGTTTCTTGTAGTTTGCGTTTCCGCGAGATTCTTCAGTCCAGTTTCTCAAGGAGCCGAAAAGCACGTGGATATCGCAGAGAGCGCCAGTGGCAAACATGCGGATATCATCGATGATAGCTCGGGACGACAGAGTTTTGATCAGACCGACGTCGTATCTTTTACGCAAGACAGAAACCTGATCCACCACAGAGTCGGGTATTTCGGTTTCACTTTGAATGAGCTTCTGGAAGCTCCGCACCTTCCACATGAAGTAAAACTGAATACCTTTGATAGCAAAGGAGACAACTTCATCCTCCAAGTCGTCAATGTCTTCGGTCTGTTGATCAAACGTGCCTCGACTAACAATGTTCACCAGGAGCTCAATCGTGGATGACATTGAGTCGGCTGCGCGTCCTTCCGTTTCCAAGACCTCCATGCAGTCGGATATGCGAGCAAGCTCACTGATCTTCATCAGCACTGTGGAAAGCGCCTTCAGATGATCTTCTGCTAGATTGCCGCGCATAGATAGCTCGCAGGTCTTGTCGAAGCTGCGCAGGGTGTTGATGACATTCTCCCACAGAACCGCAAGCTTTCCGTCAGTCAGCTCCTCAAGCTCATCGTACTGGCGAGAGTGGAGAAGAGCTGCGGCGGCCTCAGCAACAACCCTCTTGTCGTCATGCCTATTGAACTGAGTGCTGATCTCATCGAGCAACTTTTCATACTTGGTTGAGTCTTGCCGTAAAGTTTGGAAGACCTCGAGGTCAAGGAAGTGCTCCATCCTAAGGACGATCGTAGCAGTGGCAGGGTCGGCGCCAAACTTGTTGAGGAGTTGGGGAATAACTGTCGCTAATTCCAAAGCGGTCTCTTCTTGCGCCTCTGTCACCTCCGGGCGTCCACTCTTCTTTTTGTTCTTCTCAATCTCGGCGGATTGCAGCATCGACATCTTTACCGCGGATGCCAGAACCTCGAGCAGAATAGCTTCCTCAGTACCCTGCGGTCCAACAGCTTTCTTGAAAGCAGTCTCGGTTGAAGCACCGTGAGACTTGGATTTCGACTTGGAACTGACTGTATGATCGTAGAGCAGGTAGCCTGCCAATAGCTCCCACTGCTTCACGTAGGGGACCTTTTCGAAAAGGACCTGGGAGGCAAGAGAGATTCGCGTGTCTGGAACGTTCGCCTGGGTGACGTCTGCGGCGGTAGCGAGGCCTGTGCCATTGTCCTGCTGCTCGCCCTCGACTTGCGCATCAAACGCGGCGAGGTTCTCTGCTAAACATTTGATGTTGACCCATGTACTGCGAGGCGAGTCGTAATCGTCCTCATCGATCTCACCAAATGTCTCCTCAAGCGCATCCTGTCCACCAAGCTCTTCCATCTTGCCTTCGATAGAATCTTCGACGCAAGAGGTGAAGAAGTTGACAACCGCTTTTCTAATTCTTATGTCGCTATCAAAGATGAGCTTGCCGATTGAGTCAACTTCGTCTGGTTCGAGCATTCCGGTGTCCCGTAGTACGTTTATGACAGAGATGGCAGCAACACGGACGGAAACCTCGGCGTCCTTGGTGGAGATCTCGATGAGACGAGGCCGGAAACGATCAATGAAGTGACCCAGTTGTTGCACGTCACGTCTAAAGATGCGTGCCAATTGCCTGAGAACTTCTTGTCGGGTAGAGGCGACGGTGTCTGACAGCATCCAACCGAGATAACGGAGGTACTCGGGCTGCATGAACACTGTGGAAAGACCAATGATCCAAGATCCTAAGGACTCGACACACTCCGTCCTGATACGCGGGTCGATGTCTCGGTATCTGTGAATGAAGGTGGTGTCGAAAAAGTCCTTGATGTGATTGCCGCACAGCTCTCTATTCTCATTGGCCTCGTTGAGAGTACGTTGCATCTCAGCCAGCTTCGCCTTGTTCTTTCCGCGCTTGGCTTGCGCAACCTGTTGCTCGATCGCAGTAATTCGGGCGTCGAGCGTGTTTGCGACATCGATAAGGCCGTAGACTAGGGAGAGGATGACAGTTGTCGCGGTGTGGCGGAACGGGCGAAGTGAAGAGGTCGACATGGATGCTATCCAACGGACGAGGTTCTCCATCAAGGTAGCGTCGTTGTACAGGACATCTGTTTCGTGGACACTGCGAACAACGCCCCGGAAGAATCCGGTGAGGAGGTCACGGAAAGCTTTGGTGTTCTTCGCCCTGGAAATGAGGGGGTACTCAGTTACTTGCTCCTGTACCAAGTTAGCTCATTGGTCCGTGGCAAAAGGTTGTTTGTTGTATTTATACGGGCACATGCCTCTTGGAACAGGTCTTGAAGCTCGGTCAGTCGAGCCTGGCAATTATCAGGGTCGCGAATGTCGTCTTCAGTGACTTCGAGGTCACAACCAGAACACTGGAGCACAAGGTTGACGAGCTCCACGACAGCAAGTGCATCATTGGCTTGATATCTGGTCTGCCACTTATCCGCAACCTCGTCCGAGGGCATTCCCGAACCGAAAACATCGGCTATAGACGTGTCAGATAATAGAATCGGCGAATGAGTTCCGGGGTAGCGACTTACCATACAAGCCCTCGGCTTGCCTGTCGGCGGTAGCAATTCTGACGGATTTCTTGGGCCGTGACGGAAGGCTTGCAGAATGACCAGACGGAGCTACACCGTTGGTCTTTGGTTTCTTGATTGCGGGCTTCCTTGCGCGGCTCCCTTGCGATGCGCCTGATCGCTTCTTTGGTCTGGCGCGGGGCCGGTCTTCGTCACTATCGGCAGCATCGCTCATGGTAGCATCCGAAAGAATGTCATCGTCGTCGTTTCCTTCATCGTCATCATCATGTCTTTTGCGCTTGGGTGCGGTGACTGGCTCCGGGCTAAACTTTTCGGGGGCTCGCACGACGCGTCCAGATCGACGACGCGACGACTCGGGTTCGGGGGAAGCTGTCGCGCTCTCCATGATGTCGCGTTAACGCAAAGGCAAAGTTGGATACCGTCTGAATGCCGACAGTTAATCGCAGCAATAGCGACAATTATTTCGCGCCGATGAGCGAATGTCCGGAGGGGTGGCGCATATGAGGAAAGTTGTCGCGTTGAGTAAGTGCGTTTACGTCGAAGATGTTTAGGTGACGGGCTCTCCAAATTCGCGAGTGGCAGACAGGACACGGACGGGTTGGGGTGTGGTGGATCGAAGCGCTGGTCCCTGCCTTGGTGCTGTACGAAGGATGGTGCAGCTGATTGGCGAATGAGCAATGGCCGCCTGGCGCGGAAGGAAGGACGAGACCACACACCCAGCACCTAAACTGGAAGTCACTTCAGATATGAAGTACTATGGCGGAATACCTACCTTCCGTCCGTATGTACCTTCGGCGCGCTCACCCGTCAGAGAATAAGCACACCTTGATGGAACATGTGTGGCCTACAACCGGCTCATCTGGGTTTTCTATCACAACGTACACCTAGTATTTGATGCAGACAATATAGTATACAAATGACTTGGTCAGGGGTCGCTCGAGTGAGTAATGGAGAGCGAAAGAATGCAAGCAACTTTACTCGAGGTGCCAATGATAGGCCGTTCTAGGTACATGTCAGGCTTAACCTCAGGGCAGCTCTTATTCTATATTTCCACCCTCTCGGCATAAAGTTATCTCCATAGGAACCTTTATGTTGATGATCTGACTTTAGTTTGCCGAGAGAATTTGTTATTCATCGAGTGCTGCATCCTGGTCAAGCTTGACAGGCTGGAGTTTAGAAGCATGAGCTCGCGGGGCGCCGGCGGCAGCACAGTGCATTTTCGATCACTCGCGGCCACACCGTGTTCCTTGACATCAATCAGAACCTCTCATCGAGCAAGCATTGCAGACTCGGGCTGATTTTCGGCAATATCAAGTTGCAGCAAGAACGCCGTATCGCAACCTGTTCATGATCAAACCATCTTTTGACCAAAATCCTGGTATGTGGCCCCGGATGTTGTGTATTTCACAGGATTCATCTCTAATCCTCATCGCAGACGAAGAGCAACGCCAACTAATGAGCATGGCTTGTCAAATGTACCCCTGATACGTCTGAACCCAACCAACACCCAAGCCAGCAAAAACTACGATGGAGTCTCCTTTTCCCAAATCATCTTCAGTGGCCGGCGAAGGCGAGATCATAGCCCAGCTCCTGCCCAATGGCTTGTCAGGTCTCAAGGGCATGTCATATCAGTACCCCCTGAAACTCATCTCTCCGACACCGGCAGCCGACCAGAAAAGCGTTCTGGTATTTCTGCTTTCCTACGGCGGTGGACTTGTCGGGGGCGACAGCGTCAATCTCTCTATCCGCACTCTACCGGGATCAAAACTCAGTATTGTCACACAGGGTCATACGAAGATTTTCAAGTCCGCGTCTCCTGACATCGTCACGCGCCAAACGCTCAGCGTCCACATAGAAGATGGTTCCGGCATCTGCCAGTTGCCAGATCCAGTTCAGCCTTTTGATGGAAGCGTTTACGAGCAGACTCAGATATTCACAGTTGCCCCCAACGCTTCTCTGTGTCTACTGGATTGGGTGACGCAAGGCAGAACGGCGCGTGGTGAGGATTGGAGCTTTGTCAAATGGACAGGACGCAACGAAATCTGGCTGGAAAAACAAGTGCCCAACCAAAAGAACCGTTTGCTGGTGCGAGACACAGTCATCCTAGACAGAGACAGCCAAGGCCTAGTAGGGAGATCGCTACGAGACTCTATGCATGGAAACGGCCTCTTTGGAACTTTGATCTTGAGAGGGTCCCAGATGCAATCATTAGGCAATTTCTTCCTCGAAGAGTTCGGTGCTTTGCCTCGCATTGGCGCGAGGGATTTCAGATCAGCCGAGGCCAAGGCCAAGGAAGAAAGCAACTTGACTGAGCATGAATTATGGAGGCTTAAGCGCATAGAGATGGAGACGAAGGAAGGTATCTTGTGGTCGGCTGCGAGAGTCAGGGGATGTGTTATTGTGAAGTTTGGAGCAAGTACAGTTGAGGCTGGCCGGCTGTGGATTGGCATCATGCTGAGTCGAGAAGGCACGATTGCAAGAGTCTACGGAGAGCAAGCATTGATGTGCGTAAAATGAGGCCTTTCTTCTTCTTGACTAGCTGTATGATATACCGGCATTAGCAAAATAAGCAAATCAGCTCTTCTGACTTTTGTTTGCTCATATGAGACCCCTAATTGCTTTTTTTGTCGGGCTTGAATGTTTTTCAAGTACAGAGTACTGCTCAAGGCCAGTGAGCAGTGCGCACTCACTCAAGTTGAGTCGCATCGAATCTGTGCCTGAATGCGGGGTGAATCAACCCCACCTCCAAGGTAGGTGTGCAACTCAGCGGGACAAGGAAGGCGCCTCTGGTGCTATATACAAGGAGCATGTTTTGTCCCCCACCACGCTGAGGTAATCGAACATCTTTTTCTCTGGGCGGCGTCTGTGACTCTCCCACCAGACACTAGACACCACCACCAAATACTATTCTTTACCCTGCCATTGTCGCATACCCAACTCGAAAATACGGCAACGTTCCGCGATCAGTCACAAAAACGACAAAGGAGATCGTTCTGAGTCTGTTGCTTACATCCCATTGCCCTCAGTCATCATGCCAGAGGGAGCACCCCCGGCTCGAGGCGCTGGCAGGGGTCGACCCCGAGGGACTAGAGGAAGAGGAAGAGGAGCTGCTAGCAGTGCCGCACCTAGCACCGAGGGACCAAATTCGACTTCGAGACCATCTTCAGCACTGGGAACAGCTTCGGCAACCGCTGTACCTTCCAGAACCGCAACACCCAACCCTCCCGCAACCCGAGGCACTTCAGCCAGCAGATTTCGCCCCAGAGTGGTGCGTAGAGACGAGGCGGCGCGAGACGCAATTGCAAGACAAGAGCTAGAGAAGGACAATGCCAGGGCAAAAGCAGAAGCTCGCGCTCAAGCTCGCTCCCGAGGCCGCAGTCGGCGAGCTCGTGGTGATGCCATGGGTCGTGGCGGTTTCATGTCGCGAGCAGCTGTTGCTAGTGGCCCGTTCTCGCAAATGACAACAGAAGGTGTGTTGTAGGAGAGAATCATGGATTCGATTTTCTGGAACTGACATTGTCTAGGAGGTGGCAGATCCGGCGGAGGATGGGGCGGTGGTGGTGGTGGTGGAGGCGGCGGAGGATTCTTTGGCGGCGGAGGCGGCGGCGGCCGAAAGAGAGAGGGTGGCGCGTTTGGAGAGGCTTCAGGCCATCGCGAAGCACGAATCAACGCCGATAGGCTCGCCGGATATCCTGTCGATCGCGAACCCGACTCTGACGACGAAGAGACGGCGGCCCTCATTGGCGCAAAGCCTGGTAACATTTGGCCCATGGGTATCGCCCGTATCGACAAGAAAGAAGAGAAGAAGACGATTGCGACCTCGGCCGAACTTGAGGCAGAAGAACAGGGCAAGGCCGAAGAGAGCCTCTTTGTCGAAGGCGAAGGATGGTCTGGTGCCATTCCCCCGATGGAAGATGAGACAAAGGTCTGGCATGCGGCACCCAAGGGTGTGGTCCAGGTCAAGGCAGAACCTGGCGGCGAACCAGGTGCTATGGATATTGCGCCGGTCGACTTCAACGCCCACATCAAATCCGCGACTCCCGAAGCCGAGGAAGAGAAGATCACCCCTGAACCGAAGACAAAGAAGGCAATGGCCGATCCCGAGGTGGAAATGATTACACACGACATGGAGCTTCTGTTGGGCGAACTGGGCACTGTCACCGACGAAAACTCCAAGGCACCCGAGACAGAGGTTGCGAGCAAGGACGGACGTCTATACCTCTTCCAGTTCCCGCCCTTGCTGCCGCCACTGCAACCTGCGACTGCGCCCAAGGTCAAGCCAGAGCCCGACGACGTTGTCATGCTCGACCAGCCGGGCGAAGCTGTCGACCTCACAAAGGCGGAAGAGAGCTCTAAACCCAAGGTCGAGGACGATATTGATCTCACAGACATCAACCAGTTGGTCTCCCAGGCTGGAATGATGGGCAAGCTCAAGGTGCGCAAGTCTGGAAAGGTCGAGCTGGACTGGGGAGGCAGAACACTCGAACTCAGCCCGGCTGCGGGCATGAACTTCTTGACTACGGCAGTGATTGTAGAGGAGTCAGACGAAAAGGCGAAACAAGGTGTTCCTGGTGGAGACAGTATTGGCATGGGTAAGATCATGGGCAGATTTGTTCTCGCGCCGACTTGGGGTGACGAGGAAGAGTGGACGGTTGACCCAGAGGATCTTGTTGTTCCCGAAGCGTAAGGCTGTACAACAGTGCTGACGAGAGCATGGGAGAGATGGAATACGTCGTTTGCCGATTTACCCCGCCAGTGATCTAATGCCAACAGATCGGACGGGGGAACATCATAAGCCGCTAGTGGACTTGGCCCCAAGTCTTGTTTGGGAGGTATTGAAAGGATAGACAAAAAAAAAGAGATACCCTAGGCTAATTACATTGCCCCAGTTCGGACTGCTCTCAAATGGGACGAACCCGAGGGACGGCGCCGTCCCGTCGGTCTTCCCCACACTCCGCATGTGAGACCGTCCGTGAACACCAACCACCAAGACGCGGTGGCGGCGCTTATGTCTGCAGTATCTCGTCACGATTCTTCAAATGACCATTTCCATGCGGCCAGCTTTCTTTGAAGGTCTGGTCAAACCGATCATGATGAGAAGAGATTGTTGCAACCTACCGGTTTAATCAGTGGAAACAGCAACCCGCCACCGGCGCAACTCATAACCTCTCACAGTCTTACTATCCAGCATGGAGGGACACACTCAGAACAGCTCCAACAACGATGGTATACATGTGATCATCATCGGCGCGGGTCTTGCAGGGTTGGCAACGGCCCTCTCGACCAAACTCGCGAACCCTTCTCACCGAGTGACGATCCTCGAGGCAGTCAAGGAACTGCAGGAAGTCGGTGTAAGTCCTCTCATCCCCTCCCACACACACACACACACACACACACACACACATAAGCCCTTCCACGTGTCAGCGCTTCTCAGCTCCAAACTTCGTCGAACTCACAAGAGACAAAATCGCAGGCCGGCCTCCAACTCACACCAAACGCGACGCGCCTCCTCGAAGCCTGGGGTCTCTTCCCGGCCCTCGCCCCCCTCGCGACCGTTCCCTCGACCCTCTCTGTCCACCGCTACGACGGCACCCGCCTCCTCGCCCACGAGCCGCGCCTCCAGGAAACGATCCAGTCCCGCTACGGCCATCCCTTTTGGGGCCTCCACCGCGTCGAGCTCCAGCGCGCCCTCGTCGACCGCTGCGCCGCCCTCGGCGTCGACATTCGTCTCGCTTCGCGCGTCCACTCCGTCGACTTTACCAGCGCGACGGTCACTCTCGACCCGGGATCGGATTCTTCATCACTCTCCTCCACAGTCTCCGGCGATGTAGTCGTCTGCGCAGACGGAATGTGGTCCGCCACCCGCGCCCAATTCCTCAACCGGCCCTCGCCCCCCTCCCTAACAGGCGACCTCGCCTTCCGCATCGCAATACCCATCGACTCCCTAAAGGGCCCTCACAAAGCCGAGCTCGAGGCCTTTATCAAATCCGAAACCGTACACTTCTGGATCGGGCCCCGGGGCCACGGCGTCTCCTACACCGTCAAGCAGGGCCGCATGCTCAACCTCGGCCTCCTCTCTCCCGACAACCTCCCCGAGGGTTCGACAAAAGTCGTCGGCGACGTCGAGGAGATGCGCGGCCTATTTTCCAACTGGGATCCCCTGCTCCGCAAACTGCTTGACCAGGTGGAGAGCGTGCACAAGTGGAAGCTCTGCTGGATCGAGCCGCTGGACGAGTGGGCGAGCAAGGACGGGAGGTTTTTCATGGCGGGGGATTGTTGTCACCCGATGCTGCCCTATCTCGCGCAGGGCGCGAATTCCTCGCTTGAAGACGGCGCCGTGCTTGGCCACCTGCTCGGCAAAGTTGGCGGCCGCGCAACAGAGGCCGAAGCTGGAGAGAGTTCGAGCTCGACCTCGGCCTCGCAGCTCGCTGCCGTGGCGGCCATGTACCAGCGTCTTCGCATGGCGCGAGGCCAGCGCATCGTCATGGAATCCTTTGCGCAGCGCGATGACTTCCACATGCCCGATGGCCCCGAGCAGGAGCGTCGCGACGAGATCATGACGGCGTCGCTGGCGCCTGGGGAGGAGCCGCGGCCGGGGTTCCCTTCGCGGTGGACATGTCCTGATATCCAACAGTTTCTATACTCGTATGATGCGTATGAGGAAGCGGAGGCGGCTTACAAACAGGATCCGTTCTAAGTGTATTTAGATTGGGTTATGGCGAGTGTAAGATGCTCGTTCGGGCTTTCTTACTCTATCAAAGATGGCTTCAGACTCTTTATACACGCGCGCGCACACTAAGCGGCGCGGTTTAGTTTAAATCCAGCATACACTAATGATCTATGCTTCTGCCCGCCTTGATTGTCCAAAGACCAAATGCATCCAAGCATCTGAAGGCCAGAGTATCCAAAATCTATACCAGTCTTCTTAATATCCAAGCCACATGAAAGCAGCTCCATACCGTTCTTTTGCTCAGTATGCGATGCGCCCGGATGCACCCCTAGGGCACCCATGAACGCCATGAAACCACAAAGGTAGACATAATCGTATCGATACAATGGTCGGAATTTTCCCCTCTATTCACCATTATCTATCCCTTCTCCCTCCTCCAAGCCCGACCCGCCCACTATGCTGGCTTTGCGCGTCGAGACCGTCGAGGTCAACCGAAGACACGCTCGGGGAGCCCAGCCTATCCCCCGTCCAGGTGTCGCTCGCTTTATCTCCTTCGATTACGTACATTTCGCTTTTAGTGTTGCTATCCTGTCTCCGGTTCGGTGGTGCCATGTAATCCGAGCCGAGTTGCGTCCCCGCCGTCTTTGAGCCGCCTTGCGCAAACGGCCCCTGGTACCCGAGCCGAGAGTTCGGCCGCGGCATGGGTTCATGTTTTCCTATCCCGCCGAGCTCCAGATCCGTGTCGATGCCGTCGATGCTATCGGTGCCGTAAGGGTCGCGGGGTGCTGAACGGGGCGCCGACCGCGCCGCCCCTGATCTCATTCCTCCGCTAATGTGCCCGCTGATGTGTCCGCTCATACCCGGTGTTCGGTCGGTCGAAGTGAATCCGTTGAGTCGCCATGCTCGGAGGAGCGGTCGAATGGTTACTAGACTGGAGGCCACGATGGCAACTCCGGGCTCGACTAAGGTCCAAACCATGGCATCTGTTCCCACAACTGCAGCCGTGTTAGTACGGTCCGGGGTTGATCTCTGGCTTTCGAGCACGAAAAGGGGATTTGGAAATGGGCAAGATCGTACACAAGATATCGGTCAGATCGCTGAGGTCGGCCAAGAACTTGAGTCTGATGAGGGTTGCAATGCTGGCACTGGGTCTTGTTAGTCACTTTCCTACTGGCCATCTCATCATGGGTTCACTTACAAAATTCCCAGGCCAAGAATGACAATGACAGTTGCCTTGGCTTGCTTGGTCATCTTGACGCTCCATATCATAGGTATAGGTAGCAAGGCCTACATGACGTTAACATCAACTCAAAGGCATCGTAGGTTCGTAAGAGAAAGACAGCTTACGTAGAGCCAATCACTCAAAATCGTCATGACACTGATGGAGTAGGCTGCCGCTACAACAGCGTCTGGCGATACACACTTGGAGTTGGGAATAGCATAATCCCATTGCGCTTCGACAGGCGAGCACTGGAATACATTCCAAAAGAAGATGACCACACTCCAAACCGTGATAATCGCCAGACTGACATGGATGATCCAGTTGTATAGCTTTGAGTTTGAAAGTCGCAATAGGAAGAAACCAATGCTCAGCTTGATGAACAGCATATCAAGCACATATGTGGCGGTAGCCAAGGCTTGGTACTATTTGGCTTGGTCAGTGACGCCAACGAGTACAAGAAGTAGAGCCAACAAACCATCAAAGCAGAGACCTCCTTCCGTTGATCCAGGGCTTGGTTGTGGTGGCCGAGGCCATCATTAACGCCGAGGAGGATAAAGGAGCAAGAGATGGTGAATATGATCTAACAGTTCAAGTCAGTGAAGCCGTAGCATGGTCCGCCAAGAAGGAAACTCACCTGGGCAACCAGCATGAGCCAGTCATCGGCTTGGAAGCCTTTGGTCATGAAAGCTCGAACATAACATCTGAGAACGACGGAAAACCAAGAGAGAACAAGGAAAGTGATGGCAGTGGCTACGAGAGCACCACCATTGCTCTCTGATAAATCTACCTCGGCCATAGGGCTGTGGTACCGAGATGCTCTAGGGAGTGACAACTGAGAGAGAGCATGGCCAAACGGGGAAAAGAGAGAGCAAAGCAGCCCGGTAGGATGGTTACATGAGCGAGACAATGGGATATAAGCTGGTCAGGATCGATGTACAGTACTCGACATGCCAGGGACCCTGGCCTGAGAACCCAAGGGCTGGATTCCCAACTTCCCGAAGCGCGGATGAAAGAGGGTCGCCGAGTCTGAGACCCCGGAGATGGGCCCCGGCAAGGCAGGGTCGACATGTGGAGAGAGACGAGCATTTAGGTAAACCAGTCCACGGCCCAAAGCAGCCGCATGGATGATGATGGAATATGAATTGGAGGCAGGGGACCAGCGAGGGCTGGCCGGACGGAATTTTTGCATCCTTCGACTGGTGCGGATTTGTGAAATAAGTCCCATAGTCCCAGACCGGGCTATGCTTGTTCGTCAAGAAGGAGGAAGAAAGGGGATCGCTCGTAAAGATGCACTAGGTAACAGAGACTAAGAAAGGTTACTGGGGGTATATGCCGGACAGTGGACTCGGTCTGGAGAGCATGTTCGAATATGTAATGCATTCCACTGTACAATATCTGCGGATTGAGTCCGCGGATGCAATTATTCGAGGCCGTCTTACCTCCGAACGTGATGAGGGTTGCAGTATGCAGAACAGACGCACGTCTATGGAGCCCGGGAGGTGGGAAGCAGGGAGGAGGGTGGTGAGCTCTCTCGGGAGGAAGAAACGAACGAGCCAAGAGTTCTTTGCAGCCGGTCCCGCAGATGGGAACACCTTTCGCCTTACGCTGCGTACTCATCGGTTGTGATGTCTGAAAAGAGAGGAGAGAGAGAGGGGACAGAAGCCGGTGGGCAGTAATAATTGGTATGCTGTGCTGTGCCGCTGCTGCTCTTGGACAGCCGCCGCGGGCCACTCCCAACACCCAGAGATTACCTACTTGATCGAAATTTCGCGAAGAAGACCATCTTCGCAACCAGCTAGGTTCTGACACTGGTCGAGAACATACGGTATCAGCGCGACTTCACGAAACCACTAGGTTCGGTGAAAGCACACCGCTAGGCCTTGGTTGGTGGTTGTGTTTGCCAAATCTTGAACTTTGTGAACGGTGGTCCCTGTCTTCATGGAGGTCACGATTGAGCTAGAAGGTTGGAATCTAAGCCAGAGCAGCGACCATGCACACAATGAGGAAGTCAGCTCCGCTGAACATGGTAGACGCGTCGTAGTTTGGGCCCGGCGATTTGGAACATCCCTGGACGAGGTTGGTGTGGTTTCATGCGCGCTAGCAGCATCGACACAAAACGTATCCGTAGCGTATAGCTAAGATGAGGTTTCGCTAACGAGGTAGAAGGCGCACTTGCCACTAGGTGCCACATGGCGTGGTATGAGTTGGAGGGAACTGGCAAGTCGGAGTTGTGAACTTGTGTGTGATGTGAAGCGTCGGACTTGACGAGCCGAGCTATGCGGCCAGCGGAAGACTGAAATACACTAGGAGGCGGCGAAGCGGCGGCCCCTGGTTGGGCTGCATGTCGCTTTCGGATGCAACATGGGTGGTGTTGGAGAACGCTGACGAGCAAAGAGAAGACGAAGGGGAAAAGCAACGACGGATGCAACCCAATTTGGCTGACAGGGCGCACTGGCGATGGGGGAGCCGGCGGGAGAGCTGCAAGAAGAGCGAGGGCCAGACCATACGTAGTAGAGGGCACAAAAGACGAGCAAGGCCCGTCGAGTTGCATATTGAGATCCTGTTCTCCCCATTGCCCGCCCAATCGTCGTATAATCGTCCTTCGTTCTTGAGTGATGACCGCCATATGATCCTGAGCTTTTCGGTTTTCAGCGGTGCGGGGCAGGGAGGGTACCGGATTGTCAGAAAATAACAACAAGATGAACATCTGTCCGAGTGTTTTGACACATGGGACCAAGTTTTGAGTTGGCCAGGCCAGACCAGACGGGATGATTACAGTGTCGGCCGGCAGAGGAAGAAGCGCAACTTGTTTGGGCGCGGGCAATATGCCCAAGACGAGAGAACGGGGCTGTAAGAGGGGCTACTGGGGGTCAACTCCGAACCTTCTGCAGTCTAAAAAGTGAAGTTGTGGCCCTACTCCGTATACTAGGTAAGGTAGATATGCTCGATCCCCCGGGATTGTGTTGGAACTTGTGGCCAGCAAGTTCTAGCAAGAGGGCCTTTCCAAGGTCTGACGGGTCACGACAAAACAGCGGCGCTCAGCCCTCGGCCAATAGCGCACATGATTCATATGTTCTGTAGATTGAAATGGGGTCGCGTGGGTTGGACGTCGGGCAGTCCCCAGGTCTGGAGATTGCTCTGGGTGAAAAAAGCTTGCCGTCGGTGACAGGTGGAGGGCCCGGCTCGGGAGAAGAACAGGGTGCCGTGGTGCCTGCTAGTCTATTAGGCTCTTTGAACTTTTGAAGTTTGATGGCCGGGCCGCGACAAAAGGTGGGCTTTTTCTGTTTACACTACTGCGTATTCCAGTAGATTGTATACTTTATCCATGGAGTGGTTTGGGTGGATTGCGAGGGGCTCCTGAGTGGAGTGTCAGAAGATGGCGTTCTTCGGCATCGACGATGAAATGTGACTAAGAAAAGGCGCTTGATCTTGGCACATGTTATTCGGGAATGGCATGGCACAAACCAACCGTTTTCTGGCGTGCCTGGCTGACTGTACAAGTTGAAGTTCGATACTAAGTAATGGAAATGAGGTACGGATACGCTACTGTGTGGACTCGTGGAGTATACTTGTAGATTTGTCGATGAGGCGTCACCGTTTGGGCACAGACAATGCTCTAGAAGCAGAACCAGAAGGAGAAGGAGAAGAAGGAGAAGGGGGAAGACCAGACGGGAGAAGCAATAACGGCACCGGACTTTCTCCATTCTCCTCCTTCTCCTTCTCCCTCTTTCCTCCAGTCTGTGCCCTTGGGGCCCCCCTTCCTGTAGCTTGCATTTCTGTTCCTGCTCCTTCTCTCTTCTCTTGCTCCTTCTCCTCCTCCCGGGTGCCGCTCTCCCCCGTCCCGCACATTTGCACCTGCTTGCTGCACCCTCGGCCGAAATGAGATGGTGGCCGTCGGCGTACCTTGCATGAGGTACCTGCCCAGGTGCCCAGATAGGTACCTATCCAAAGGCAACGCCTGCGAACTGTGAAAGTCTAGAGTACTTTCTCCATCGGCACGTTTTGCACTGTAATATTGGTACCTGTGTACGGAAACCTCGGCTAAATTGTCTAGACCAAAGTGGATGTCGAATCCCCTGCAATCCTGCCACCACCAACATCAAGAGGGAAGGAGCGAATGCGCTCAAAAGCACCAGGGCCAACGCCATCCCAATCCCAGCTTACGAGTGCGCAGAAAGGAACGAAGGATTACACAGCTCGCCCGTTGACAACTCTACTAAGTACCTTACGTTCATACTGAATCGGCATACTTTGGTTATCTTCATCACAGGCAGCCATGCAAGTGACGGCAACAATAGCATGACCAGATTGGGTTGGCTCGTTCCATTCTTCGTCTACTAGTTGAACCTAGCATCGGCGACAATGAGTGGGTGAGAAGAAGCAGTACGCGCACGTTTGTACGTAGGTAGACAGCAACGACGGACAACATCATAGACCTTTCTCACATTCTTCTCGATGCCTTCACATGCTATCAATCGCCTATTCTGGCTGCGTGAAAGTGGGCTAATGGCCGTAGATACGGAAGTTTTTCCATATTCGAAAGGGGCGTTTCAGTAGCTCTGCTTTTGCGTGGCTCGCTACTGATACTGGAGGGATTACATTCCCAGTTGGAGATGCCGCATATCCAAATCTACGTAGCCCACAAAAATGCACCCGCGGCTACATGGTCATTCAGGATTAAGTGTGGTCTGATGGTGTTCGCTTGTCTGCTTATCTGGAGATTCAGAAAACAGTAGTATTTGCTTACATCCAACAGCTGCGCAATATATCCCATTATCGACGGTATTTATCAAATATCAGACATTCTTTGGGGTATTCGGGGCGAACAGCCGGGTACAAGTAGCCTGAAATCGATCCCAGACGTTATGGCTTCAGAGCGTCTCTCATATATGGCCAAACAATGGTTGCCAATGCTTCAATGCAACGTCGTTCCAACCAACACGTCCCGCCTCCCCCGGCCCGCCTTATGAGCGTAGGAGCGGCATCCCTGCCGCCATTCCTCGGCTTCATATCCAGTTCAGGCCCGGGCTTCAGGCGGGAGAGAGGGTTTGAGACTTGGATGAAGACGGTAGTGTCTTTCTCTAACCATTTTCCTCCGAAAAGACGCCTCGCTCTCGTCATTACGGCGGCACAACGGATCGAATCAGGCGATTTGCGGCGTCATGATTTTGCCACGGGGGTTATCCTCCACACGCGAACGCGGGGCTTTCATGCTCATTTCCAGTGACATATCCGCATCGATCAGCAAACCTCCAGTGAGTCTTCAGACGGTAGCAGAACCAACACTGCGATCAGAGCATTGGCATGTCGACACCACACCACCAGGCTATACTTCCGTGATCGACATATTGTCTGTGTGGAAGAGCACAGGCGGTCGGGAACCGGCTGCTAGTTCGGCAAAAGGATTCCAGATCGCAACCCACCGTTACATCGCCTACCGATCAATTTCCCCTCAGCTTCAGTTTGCCAAGGTTGCATTCAAAGTGTCTAGTTCATCATAAACGTCAGCAGTCAATTCGAAAGCTTCTTAGGTGTTTTTATAGAGGCTGCGATGTGTAAATCTTCAATAGAAAGCTTTTTATGAAGCACTGGTGTTCCTTGGGTGATAAAGCGATGAGAGAAGCTGCGCGACGATGAGTTAGCGGGACTTGCAATCGAGGCAAAGGCAAAAGCCCTGAAGGACAAGTCATTTCGCAGTTGAAAATATTTCCAACGAAATATCAATTAGATCAGGAGAATGGCGAGAATCATACAGTCGCATTGACACGGCCTCAGACGCTCGGAGCCGGGCCAAGTAGCAGAGAAAACAAGCCACAAAATTCGGCCGCTCTCGGACGCGGATGTAAGGACGGGAGCCCGGAAGACGGAAGGCCCCACTCACCCCTCTCCACCCAACGGGTGTCAGCAGCTCCGAACCCTGGGCCGTCGGAGTGACAAACACATCTCGTTATCCACGAAAGCCTCGCACTGACACAAACACTTCCTTACATACAAACCTCCTCAGTTGTCCCCCCCGCCGGACCAGACACTCGCGTCTCGTCACCCTGAATACCCCTCATTCTGCGAATTACCCCGTCTCGACTAGGTACTATTGCTATTGCTCGCCCTCTTCAATTTCTGCCTCGGCCTGCTTTTCTTTGTCTGGCTTCAACCCGCTCGTCAAGCTAGACTTAAGGCATTGCAGCATTCTGCTAACGTCTAACCCAGGCCGGACACCCGCCGTCATGCCAACCACTCTCAAGTTCACTGAGCATCGTTATGCTGCTGATAACGAGCTTCAGAAGCTAGGAGTGTGGGAATTTCCCTCACATACGGATAATGCCTCTGGGTACTGGATAATGTGGGTTATCTAACCTCTCCTGAGATACCGTCACCCCCTTCCCAGCTTCAGTAAATCATTAACTCACTCCACTCTAGTTACGTCCACGGTGGTGCGTGGCGTGATCCCCGAAAGACTCTTCAAGACTTTGGCGCTTCTATCCAGGAAATCTTAAAGTCCAGGTCCATCCCCAGGTCTGAGATTCGCGGCTTCATCAGCATTGACTACCGTCTCTCTCCACACCCTCTCTACCCGCAAGACCCCGACGTCACTTCTCCCGCAGAACTTCGTTGTGCTCAACATCCGGATCACCTCCGCGACACCTGGTCAGCCCTTGCATTCTTACAGCGTGAATATCAAATCGGGGACCGTTATATCCTCATCGGGCACTCGGCCGGCGCTACCTTGGCCCTTCAACTGCCCATGGGATCCGTTGCGCTGGGCGCGGCCCCTCCGCCGGAGGTCGAGATGCCAACTGCGTTTATCGGCGTTTCCGGCATATACGAACTTTACAACCTCAATGCCCGCCACGAACAGACTTACACCCAATTTATTGCCGGTGCCTTTGGAGACGACCAGAATTCTTGGAACAAGGTTGTTCCGGCCACCTTTTCAGGGAGCTTCAAGGATGCTCTGCCTACCAAGCCGCTTATCTTGCTGGCCTGGTCGCCGGAAGACTCCTTGGTCGACGAGCCTGAGATCGATACTATGGCTGCGAAGCTGAAGAAGGACGGGGTGGAGTGCACCATCGTCAAGGACTTGACCCACGATCATGACTTTGTCTGGGAGGATGGCAAGCAGATTGCCCGCTTGCTGTCGGAAGCTCTCACCCTGTTGAGGAAGAACTAGATTCGAGGGCCAGGCGACAGTTGTGCTCTTTCTACGGCCACGCCTTACATTACAGATTTATGATGGATCATCGTATTGGTCTGAAGTGCTCACAATATACCATTTCTTCATTAATATCCACTTCATATTCTATTCTATCCGTTTCGAAGTGTGACACATCGTCATTCGCGCCTCTCTCTACAACTTCGCCCCCCAAGCCTTGCCCGCCTTGGCCGTTCTCGCCGCTCCCACCGTCAGCGCACCGGCAATCATCATGACGCCGCCCCAAACCTGAGCCCCGAGATACGAGCCCCCTGATCTGTCGATGATGGCGCCCGCGATCGGCGGACCAGCCAGCGTCGCGAAACCCGAGATGGTGGCGACCATGCCGAACCGCGTGCCCATCTTCTGCGGATCGGTCGTCAGGCTGGCGGTCGAGCCGACGAAAACGCCCTGCGTCGCGCCGTTGGACAGGCCGTAGAAGACGCTGAAGGCGTACATGCCTGCCCTCGTCTCCACGCCGATCCAGGCGAATTCCATGCAACCCAGAAGGAACATGGTCATGACGAACATGTTGATCGGGCCGACGTGGCGGTCGGCTAGCCAGCCAACGATGGGCCGGATCGGGATGCCCATTCCGTTGGTGATGAGGAGAAGCGTTACCGACTCTGTTGTGGAGAATCCTATGACCTTGCGGGCGTATGTGTTGATCTGTTGCCTCCGTTAGCACACGAAAAGCATCACAAAACACGACTCCTGGTCAAACTTACGTAGAAGAAGCCAAAGTACAGCGCCATGAAGTAGAAGAATACTCCCAGGGTGTACAAGATGTACGGCAGCTCCCGGAAGGCCGACCACTCCAACAGAGGCCCAGCCTTTCTCGGAGGGAGTCTAGGTCTCAGCAGAGCAATAGCAATCGTCGCCACGCCGAGCGCGACGAACGCCGAGCACCGTACAGCCCAGGGGAACCCGACCTGCGGGATGAGATACTGAAGCGTCGACGGGAAGATCAAACTCCCCACCCCCGTCCCCGTCGCCGAAACAGCGAGCGCTAGAGACCGCCTCTTTTTAAAATACGACCCGATGATAGCCACGCCCGGCATGAACAGCACGCCCAGCCCCAGGCCGGTACAGATCCCCTGCGCGAGCATAATCTGCCAATACCTCGTACACAGGCTCGTCATGAATGATCCAAACACCACAAAGGCACAACCCACGGAGACGGCGTGCCGGGCGTACCCGGCGTCCGTGAGCCGGCCCGAGACGGTACAGACGGCGAACGTCAAAAAGATTTGCACGGAGCCGATCCACGAGACCTGCGAGGCGGGCAGGCGCAGGGTCTCGGTGTAGTGGAGCTGGTAGACGCCGAAAGTGGCCGGGTAGCCCCAGGCTAGGGCGTTGAGCATGTTGCCGGCCAGGACCTGGGACCAGGCCGTCCAGCCGCCTTCCGGGTAGACGAGGTCGTGCTCGGCGGACCATTCGCGGACTTGGTGCTCGTCTGCCTCCGAGGTCTCCTCTTCGTCGGTTACGGTGGCCGTGCCGGTGGTTGTTTGGATCTCCTTCTCCTTCTCTGTGGTGGTAGGGAGTTCGGCGCTGGGGCCGCGGCTCCTCGATGAGTCTGATGTGTCGGACATGGTGACGACGCCCTTATCTTGGTCAAACGAATGTTGTGATGATGGCATGTCCATCCCGGGAAACAGACGGTTAAAAAGACGAGACGACTATGTGGTTAAATATGTTGAGTCAGGTCCTCCATCGATCCAAGGGGGCCTGAAAAGTCTTTTTTTCGTTTTGTCCTTTTTCTCAGCTGGTAATATTAGATATTAGGGATGTAAAGCGAGGAGGTCCAAAAAAGAAAAGTCGTTTCTTTCGTCACGGAGTCATAGCCCAAGCGGACGCTACTAGTAATAAGTAAAGGAAAGTGATAGAAAAATAGAAAAAATCGAGAAAAATTGCAACCCAGCCATCGCGCCGAAATCGCCCTATCTTTCTCCCCGACTGCCGAGATTGAAGAACCTCCCGTCTACGGAAGCAGTTTCACAATGCAGCCAACGGGGAATCGTTAGCAAACAATGGTAGCAAACACGGCCGGGATCTTATTTCCGGGCCTGCGGTGTGACCGCCGGGAGCGGGAGAGCGTCCCTCCCTCCTCTGCATAGCAGCGGGACTCGGCGCCCAACATGTCGGCTTGGGCGTACGCCTTTCGCGCCCTATCTTAACCTACGGCCTAGGTACTACCACGGAGTGTTAGGAGTCTTCGGCGAGACGGAGTGTTCGCCGAGGGGCGATGGTGCTCCGACCGGATGCCTCGAGTGAGACTTTGACGCGGTAATATTTTCGGTAGTATGAGTCCCGGGGAAAGCCTTCCGAAGCGGAAGACCCCACCCGACTGGGCAAAGTTGGAACTTGAAGAACAAAAGTTTGCTCCAGTTGATATTGCGGTTTGCTTGCTTTACAGGGCTGCAGGGCAGTACCGGGGGTATATTGGTCATGCGCATATTTCTTATTTCTCCATCTCTCTCTCTCGTCTCAGCACTCTCAAGTCCCAACTATCAGGTAAGTCTCCGTACCTACCCGAAATTCTCATCTGGTCCTGTCCAGAGAGGTCCTCGAAATTTCGAGAGTTGCGTGACTCGATCACTCATTATCATTGGACGTTAAAGGTAGCTTGGTGGTTCTGGGGGGGTTGTGACCACTACTCAAGCTACCTTGGCAAAAGGCCGAGTTGCATTGTAGACATTCTAGGTCCGCAATTGACCTGGCTCGACAAATCTATCTGTCCGTACAGCTTACTACTACGATAGCGTGCTTTGTGGATAGCTCTGCCGCTACGGGCTAGAAAGAAAGAAGGAGAGGCATGGGCACAGGAAGAACGAAAGCGCCGTATGAGTCTGGAGATGAAATATGATCGATCAGTCATTGGTACATATTCTAACTCAAACGTGCAGAAAGCACATCTTTATTCGGTCCAGAGTAAGGTAAGGCAGCATGTGTACATATCAACCATTGTTGTGTTCTTCGTCATGCAAAGACTTTTCGTTCCTCAAGGTCCCTCGGGACTGATAAGATAATATCTTATCTTCCGCCGGCTTTCCTAAACCAACCATCGGTTTAGTGACATTGGAAAAAGCAGCGACAGCGGAGGTATCGCACGGGCCGCCTTCGGTTGCAACTTCCTAGGACCCGCTCCAAGAAAACCCGAACGCCAACAAAAAGCTGACCCCCATCGGCGCGCCGAATCGCGGATGCGGGGCGCAACCTGCCGTTCCGTTTAGTTTACCTTAAACGTGCATCCGTCCTCATCCAACCCACCGTCTTCGCCCCGTCGCGTCGCATCGCATGCTAACAATGAGGATACCTTACCGAGTGGTCAAGATGCGATTTGCAAAAGAGCCCCCGATCGAAGAAGCAATAAACGCTGCAGCTAACACGTTTCTTCATCTCTCCCTTTTCTCTTTCCTTTTCTCCCGCACGATTCCCATCATTCTTTCCCGCCTTGCATTGAGGCTTTCGCTGTGCTGCCTTACCTACCTTACTGCGATGATCGATCCATACCGTCGGGCGCAGATTGATTGCGCATCACCTCACTCCATCCCAACGCGACCTCTAAACCCGCCCAGTGCCGTCCAATCCGAAGTTCCGAGAAGAGCGTGTGAAAAAGTGTCGTCACCAATCAGTCTCAAACACAACAACGCGCCGCGGATCATGACCTGATGACACCCCCCGATCCTTTTCCATCCCTGCGTCTTCTCTACCTTACCTTGTCACCTTGCGGTGTTGGTCGCTGGCCTTGTCTTTTGGTTCCAGGGGAAAAAGAAGGGGAGGCAAGCCCCCATTTGTGCTATTCTCGCTCTGCCTTACCTATCCGTATCTTATCCATATGCTGGCCTGTTGCATGCACTATATGTACCGCGTTTTTTTGCCACCTGCTCCAGCTAGCTGCTCGTCTTGGTGTCGCAGCAAGATTCGCGACTGCAGGCACTACGACTAAACGTCCCATCCCCCTCCGCCAGAATAAGCACTGCCACCAGTGAAACACCCAAATCCCTCCAATCCAAGGAAGCTCGCACCTCCATGCTGCGCCTGCGCCTCTCCAAAACGTCCAAAAAACGGTAAAAGTAAATCAGCGCATAAAAGTAAACAAACAAACAAAACAACAACAAATAACAAAAACCACCTTGAGACGCGACTTCAAGACGATTCAATTCGTTCCTTTTTTTTGCGCAACGCATGCGATACATATGCACACACTCTAATTCGCCTCTAACCCACAACCGCCAGCAACGCGCGCTCACCGCCTTCAACCATTCTTCATGCAAAAGTACCAATCCCGCAACGTCCTTGGCCTCGCTATATTCCTCGTGTCATGTAGCGCATGCATCGGCAAAAAAAGAACACAAGAGACTGCTTCAACGCGATCGCAAATTTGCGCCACGCTGACTCAATCGCGTCGCCATGCACGCACTCAAACCCTGCATCGCACCATCATCCTCACGACTCTTCAACACAATTGTCGTTCACCGACGACAACATGTAGCAAAGCGAAATTCTTCACGCGCAAAACTTGCATGACCGTGACATCGTTGACCAAAAAAAAAAAAAGTGCGGGGAGCTCTCGAAGAGGTGCGGGGTAAATAAGCACTCATTGCAAAACATGGAATGACGTAATTAGAGAGGTACCTCACGCTTGGAGCTTTCCCTCTCAACAGTACCTCTCCCCGTGTGGATCGCGGAAGCTCTTGCGCCCCAAGCTCAAGTACCTCTTTAGCGCGCGAGAGTGCGCACCAGCCAACTCTCCCACCCAGCGAGAAGCCCGAGCTTCTGCTCTATCGCGCGCACGGCTCGCAACTGCCGCCGCACACTGTGCGACTGTGCGCCTGTGCTTCTGCCCTTCCCCATCTGACAGGGCGGCTAACAGACGTCAGCCACACCATCCAATCCATACGCCCCCCCTCCCCGCCCGAGCCGGAACGGGATGCAACGGCGAGAACCGCACGCTAGTGCCATAAACGGACTAGCCGCGCATCCATCTTTCAACGACTTCCGTCCTGCTCTATCCCCGCTCCGCACCGGAAGATGCAATGTCATCGCACCCGCATATTCACTTTTCACCGTTGTCGCATTCCATTAATTGCATTGCGCCGCATCGCCGCAAACACCAAAGGTACATGATCAGTATGTTTTTTTCTCTCTCTTTGGCTTTCGCTACAGAACCGTTGCCACTAACAAAAACAGTCGTATCGTAGCTGCATCTTCTCCTGTTGCCCGCCTCCAAATAGCATCCAGAGAGGAACTAAAGAAACAGAAGCAAGCTCGCTCACGCAGAGAAGCTTCATGTCGCTTGCGCACATATAGGAAAACACAAACCTCCAAGGCATGCGATCCACCTTCCGCCCGGACAATTTGACTATTGCGTGAGCCTCGGAACCGTTCTCGCCCGCCATTGTACCCATCCTTGCCTTTTGTTCTCCTCCGCACCTGTAGCCTCCCAATTCCATCCTCACTTTGCATTGAAACCTTGATCTTCCACATCCTAACACTGATCCATTTGCGCTGCGCACGCGCCCACAAGTATTCCAATATACTCGCTTGCTTTTCTGGCCTTCAGCCGCTCCACCACATCGTACAGTTGCACAACTTCGCCAAAACTGTAGCACCCTCGCCACAACTCGAAAGACATGTAGTAGGAAATGAAAAGGACATCGCGCGCAAGCCAGTAAATGGAATTACAAAAAAAAAACACCGCTTCCCATTTAAAGAGACCATAAACGCCAAAAGGAGTGTGCGCAACCGGCCTCACCCGGCGATTCTCAATGGTATTCACCAACGAGTCTCTGCCGTGTTGCCAGTGCTGTTGGATGGTCATGGTGACAAACATCCGACAATTGCGACGATGAGAGGCATGTCGTGAGACGGTACCGTCCGAGCGCCTCGCCCAATTTCAATCATCTTTGTCGCCAGACGCCGGTAAGCCGGTAAACCTTTGTCGCCGCAGAAAAGTGGTCCAAAACTTTGTGACAATGAGTTGTGAAATAGACTCGCCAACCCTCTTCTGAGTGATGCTGCGCAGGGCTGTGCTCACTCCGCCAGGAGTCGGCCATTCTACCGCTTGCGCTTCTTGTTCTTGTCGGCCATCGCGGCCGTCGTGGCAATTGGCGCAGCTGGCAGGAGAATAGGCTGCGTAGGGTTGACAATGTCTTCCTTCTTAATAGGAACGCCCATGTGTCGTCCATACCTGCCCTTGCGTCCATTGCCCTCGTCCTCGCTGATGCATTGTTCAGCATTGAGGCCGGCGTCACGGCATCGCCCACAAGGTCGCTGCCTGTCACAGCCCTTCTTGCTCTTGCGGCATCGCTGGCAGCGGGGCTTGGCAGAAAGATCAAGCTGATCGTCTTCGCCGGGCGCACCCGAGGTAGCAGCAGCAGCAGAGGCAATTGATGGCTTGCGCGAAGGAGGCAGAGAGGCCGGCGACATGGGCCCGTTGCTAGCGGGAGCGGGAGCCGAAATGGATGCCGGGGCTGAAGCCTTCTTGGGCTTAGGAATAGTAGGCCGAGGAACCTTGCTGACCTTGGTCTTGGGCTTGGAGCTGGGCAGTTGTGTCTTTGGTTTGGCATCCGGAAGGTTGGTCTTGTTCTTCAGCACCTCGGGCTTGCCCTCGCCATTGACGACGTGACTGGTAGGTTTCTCGACACGGACGTCTTCAACAGGAGTTTCGATGCTGGGCTGGGGAATGAAGTGGCTCTCTGTAGTCTGGTAGATCTTGCGCATGACACCAGCAGCATCCAGCTTTTGGCGCCGGGCGGCTGACTCCTCGTCGCTCTCACTTTCGCCATCGCTAGTGGCTCCAGTGGAAGAGGCGGCGTCGGCACGGCCGCTGAAGGTGTCGTCCAGCGTGGACGCAGAGGTGCGGCCATGAGAAATGTTTGACATTTCACCCAGGCGCATAAGCTGGATGGCAACATCCTTATCCTCTTCTGACATGCAGCTGCCAACGGTGGGGTCTGGAGTGGGCAGAATGCCGCTCATGCCGCTGTAGTTGCCGGTTTGCCCAGCGTATCCGATGCTACCGCGACCGTGGCGTTCAGACGACGGCGTCGCATAAAATCCACCTTGCGGATATCCATTATTGTGGCTCTGCGGGGAATGCAGAGGCATCGGGTTCGTGAAAGGGTTCTGGCCCGGGTGGACAAATGGCAGAGAGGCTCGCTGAGGCTCGGCGCGGCGGGCAGGAGATACGGACGGATTCGACGTAGCCGCTGGCATCTGAGGAGGCGCAAATAAGGGGAGTTCCTGAATGGAACAGGATGAGTACAAAGGCCCAGACTAACAAGAATAGAGAAGAAAAGGATATTGTCCAAGACCCGTGCGGTCAGGCAAACTTACCGAGCTTTCAAATTTGGCCCGCTTGCGACGACCTCCCTCAACAATGTTTTCGAGGCTGATTTCGGTGTTGCCAATCTGCTCCTTCATTCTGCTAGAGCTGGACCCAGGAGCGCCGTCACCGCTGCTGTATCCGTTGACGCTATCACTGTAGATATCAGCGTGGCCATTGGAGGCGGCAGTGTCCCGATTCTTGGAAGAGCGGGATCGACCCTTCTTGGAATTCGTATGGGCAGATCCGGAACGCCGGCCGCGTCCGGCATTGGGGGATGGGCTGCGCTTCCGAGAGGTGCTCGATGAAGGCCTAGAGATTTCTTGGCCGAAGCGCGGTGGAGGCTGCAGCGGATAACCGTTGCCCTCGAAATATTGCTGAGCGCTGGGGGGAGGGTTATGATATGTGGGCGGCACAAAGGGGCTAGAAGCAGAGGGGGACTCCTCAATGACTCTGACGTAGACAACCATGTTGTTGCGGAAGTTCTCGTATCGGGCGATGAGGGTTATACCATTTTCGTCCTCGAAACTGACGCCCTTTGAGCCGGTCGGGCCACCGTACAGACCGTAAAAATTCTTGACGGTGGTAACAATGGAGTCGGTAGTGTCATGAGGATATATTTGAACTCGCATGGGGAGTCGCGCCCTGTATTGCGGTGACTCGGTGAAGAGGAGTTCAAATGCGACGTTCTTGGGCGACACCGTCTGCCGGGGCGAGACGCTACCCTGGTTTGAGGTGGCCGCGGAACCGCCGTTGACGACGCTTGTGGGAGACATGCTCGTCATTGTGATGTATGGTATTGATTCGATGGGTTTGAATGGAGGAATGTCGAGCGAGAGAAGTTTGATGGAAAATGGGGTGGTGTGCGATGAGCGGGTTTCCGTAGAGTTGGCACGGAAAGGTTGGGACCCTGAGCCTGAGTCGGCGGTCGATGGGCGGGACGAAGGGTATCAACGACGAGCAAGCCGAAACTTGAGTCGGACGAGGAACGGAATGAGGTATCAATCCACCGAATTATCAAACATGGACGTTATATCGAGGGTCCTGTGTCGTCGTGCGGTCAGCGCCAGACGGGGCGATCTGACCAAGGACGCTGCCGGAGCGAACGGTCGGAGAGGACGATGGTTGAGGAAAGGAGTACGGGGTGATATGGAGTCTAGGGCATGGACTGCAAAAGATTAGCCATGGGATGGAGGATGAGGACCGAATGGACGAAATTGACGGTGTGATAGAGTGTATCGGGAGTGAAGAGAGGAGGAGAAGCAGAAGTATGGTCAAGGTAGGAAGAGGAGTGGTAGGAGAGAAAGAGGAGAGGTTGAGCTGGGACTGGGTCGGGGAGCGCACGGCAAGACGTAGTAGCGAAGAAGCACAGCCAGAGAGAGAGAGAGAGAGAGAGCGAGCCAGACCCCAGTCCAGACATCAAACCTCTCTCGACATTGAGCCCGGCGGAAGCACAGGAGAGTCGGGACTCGGGATCTTGTAGCAGAATGGTGCAAAGGGATAGAAGACATCGATCGCAAAGACCATAGGATCGGTTCAGACTCACTTTGGAAGGATGACAGTGGTGTTGGATGATTGTTTCTGCCGGGCAATTCGCAGGTTTGTGTGCAATGTGCATGAGAGGGAAAAAGAGGAGCCAAGTTGAGAGGTTACGATTTTGTGTCTGCGGTCCGTCAGTCACCTCAGTCCAAGTCCAGGTCCCAGGTCCAGTCCAGTCCAGTCCGGTTTCCAGTTTCCCAATTTCCAGGTCTGGTCCCGTCAGGTCAGGTACCGTCCACATCGCCGCACCGTCAGTCAAGTACCTGACCTTCTGGTTAGGTTTGTCTCTGCTCCTGGCGGGGATGGAGTGGCTAGGTACCTGGACCCCCTGGGCCTCCCGTACGACAGTCTACCTCCGCTAACCAACACGCAGTACAGCGCACATGAAATGAGGAAAAGGCCCTATAGTTGCAGGAGCAGCCCACTGTCGTGGTGACCGGGGCCCCCTCAAGTGCCGGCAGTAACTTCCCTTGGGTGACAGTGCGCGATGAACTGTGCCAGCTTCGATTCCTCATCCTTGGCGGGTCATGCCCAATTGCCTTTGCTCCAGGGCACTTGGTGCTGTAGCTTAGGCACGTATCACCCCAAGTTGAGGGACCTCACAGGGGCCATGTTCCACTGTGGCTTATGGCCAGGTCCCTACAGCACTGGATCATCCCCCAACGCATATCGCCTCCTCCCCCTTTCCGGGCAATCGCCAGGCAGGTGGCTAGTTGGCCCCAGAACAAGGCCTTGCCGCACTCGTGGGACCTCACCGCACCTTCAGGCTTAGGCAGAGTGGAGGGCAGTGGCACCTGCCTACCTGCCGGACCCGCTCATCCCGTCTGGCTACCTATTCTCCTAGGTCACCTCCTAGGTCACCTCACACACTCCGAACCTGAGCGTGACGAGTGAAAAGGGTACCTCCACGTCGCAGGCGCATTTGCTCTGCGTCTCGACAAGACCCTTGGGCCTATGTTTTTCGAGGTCAATATGATGACTACCATATATGCGAACATCTTGGAGTCCTTCGTCGGGTTTCTAGGCGGTGCTATGCGGCCAGGGACGACGGCGACGCACCGAGGCCCAAGTCGCTCATGCTTGCGCAACTTGGGAGCCACACGCCGCCGCCGCCGCCGCCGCCGCTGCGCGCACAACGAAGGAGCGACACTGTATCCGTATGGAAAGGCTTCTCCTTCTTCGTGAGCGGAAGCGGATCCGGACAAGGGCCTAGCAGGCCGTACACCGGGGGGGGGGGGAGGGGCTTGGTGGCATTTTTCTCGCCATCTGGCTCTTCTGTCTTTAACTTGAGCCTACCGGTAATCGATCTACGGATACCTGGCCTGCGATCAACCGATAAAGTGAGAAGGAGAGAGGAGAGAGCGAGTGAGAGAAAGGGTGCGTGTGACTGTGTGAGTACGAAGTGTATGTGGTAAGGCGGTCAAAGTCAAGATCTGCTGGACCGGCTGGTCTGATCCATCAAATCTCGCCAAGTGGCTATTTGCGGATATGATGGCCTCTTCGCCTAGCCGTAATTACCTGGGCCTCCCTTCACCAGTCCTGCTTTCTCTCTCAAACAGTCCTTCTAGAAGCCTCAATCTCTGGCAGGGCATACTTTTGAATCCTGTTCTTTGGGACAGGGGGTAACGGGGTACGGAGTATGGATTCAAGGGACTGACGTGCTCCATCTCGTTTTGTGCGTCCTTCCCCCCGATTCATTTCGACTCACTTCAATTTACCGATACTTTTTTATGTGAGGGACCAGAGGCAGCAAGGCGCAGGTCACATAAAAGGGCCAGACGGCGAGATTTACATATAAGTATGAACAAACAATCCTTCTCCGCCTTGTACGGAGTATATCTATATTCATACGAAACGGTGGAAAGGGAGCATGACATATCGCCCCGTACTTTACTATCAAAAGCCACACATGGAGAGACATACACTCACTTTCACACACATGAATATGCATTCGTTCCGTACCGATGACGAGCCAGCGCTCCTCCTTGTGGAAGGAACATACGTCGCGAGTTGTGTGCCTCGTACTGAATCTGACCTCACCTTACCACACCTCATTACATGGACATACTCTCATCCATTCACCAATAGCAACTTGACCCTCACGCCTCGTGTCGGCTCACCCCAAGGCGACCCGAACTTGTTCAGATAAGGTGTGTACACTCACACTCACTCGCACACACACGCACACCCGAGTCACTCTCTCGAAATGCCAGAGAGAAACTGATGGGCCAGTCAAACTGGCTCAAACCGGTCCGTTCCCCGCGAGCAAACAAGACACAAAAACCTTACCTTTTCCAAGGTCCTTTTTGGCACCTTCAGCGTCTAATTCATACGGTGCCGATCCCGTCACCTTCACCTCACCCAACTATGTCTCTTCCAATTCGCCCAGCCATCCCTGTCCGGTCTTGGGAAGCCTGAGCCATCGAAACCTCGTCAATCCTGGCACACACACACACACACATACACGCATACACACTCACTCACACACCTCGCGGGCCTTTCAGGCCCCATCTCTCTCTAATATACGACTTTGCGACCAGCCTCCTGTCGAGTATTGCTGTGAATTGTTGGACCTTGTTTGCGTAAATCTGTAATTGCATCCTCCGGATCTTCGGGGCTGTGCGCAATTTCGTCAGCGAACATGAAGACTTATTCATAATTGATATCGCGGCGCAATGCGCCCGCCATTGTCCGTACGAACTACTTCAACGTGGGATGCGCGCGACATCGGACCCCGATTTCACGACTCGTCTTCCGCAGAGTCCTTCCGGGGCATCTCACCAAATATGAAAAGTTATAGTGCCCTGCAGAATCAGATACGTATCTTTTCTCTCTCTCTCTCTCTCTCTCTCTCTCTCTCTTCCCGTGCCGTATCGTAGCGTATCACTATCTCTCTCCCCTCATATCAAATTCGTCGGCTCAATGGGACAATTCGGCGCTTCGCAACAGGAAAAAAGCGCCATCCCACCCTACCCGCAACCAAAACCGGCCCCAGGCCAGGGTTTATCGCATCAGACGGAGGGATCGATGTGCTACTCGGAATCGCATGGCCAATCTTGGCGCAAAGGAAAGCTGCTGTCCTCGGTATGGTACGGTCTGGGCCAGCTATCGGCATTTCTCCCTTCTTCGACTGCCTCTTGCAATGCGCTTTGCGACAAATGCTCTCCGTCACACAATTGAGGACCGCGATGGCCCATTGTCGCGGGGGGGGGGGGGGAGGGGTCCAGCTTTCAACTCGCCCGTTTCCAAGTTAAACCGCCTCAAAGATACCTGGACCCATGAACCCCGGCCCTTCTGTTGATCTTGGGTCTTTCATTGCTGACCTACTGCCTACCTGGATGGTACACCACCACGTGATGCCATGCTCCAACAAAAAAAAGGCGCCAAAGAAGCTGCAAGTTCCGGTATGGATGCCGGATGGTGTGTGTGTGTGTGTGTGTGCCAGTGTTTTGGCGCCAATCCATCCGTCCCCAACCATTGAGATCGTTCTCCCACCGTGGTACGGGATACCTCAGCTGAGAAAAAAAACCGCCTAATGTCTTCCCATTTCCAAAGAGACGGGCAGAGAGAGAGAGAGATAGAGAGGAGCCAGCCCAAAGCACGGTACCTGCTCTACGGCGCAAAGACCACGAACCCGTCTTAGGCGGATGCCACCTAGCGCCATGATATCCGCGACTAACCAGCGGCGGCAGCTTGTTTGGCGGAGAATGTAGTCTTATTAGGTGAAATGAAAATACGGCCACTCAAACCCCGGGGCCCCTTCGTCTCTCACGGAGCCGTCTACGAGACTTGCTCCGTCCTGCGATCGTCCCGGGGGTCGGTTATCCCTTTTGATATCGATGACCGTGAATTTCCAGATCCGATTGCCATCCAGCAGGACTTTCTTAGTCAGCAGCATATGAACTATCCATTGTCAGATGTACAGTAGACAAAACTGCAGGATCTCAGCAAGGGAACGGGGTTTGCGAGCCACCTTGTCATTGAGCCAATGGCATTGTCGTTCGGACCAGCTCAAGGCGCCACGAGTCTCGCATATCAGGGGACCAAGAGGGACAAGACAAGATAGCGGCCAGAGAAGGATGGTCGTAGCGCGGCTGGCTCATGCACGAGGCGAGGCGGAATGTTGGCTAAGGCGGCTACCAGCATGGCACAGGTAGAGACTCCAGCGCCGGTCTGCTCGGTCTGCACTGGTTTCAACTGTCAACACGCTGATTGAATTACAGAGGGTTCGCCCGGCGCATGTTTTGATTATGTGGTGGAGGAGGAGGAAGAGGAGAGTCCTGCTGCTGCACTGTTTGGTTCATCGATATCGATAACCCCCCCGTCCAGCTCGTTTCATGGTGTTGTTCGGATGGGTCCCCGTCCAGCAGCATGGGGCCGAGAAAGCAACAACATATAGGTCTGTCCCAGATAGACGGCCAAAGTCTATGTCTATTCAATGGCGAGGGGCAGACATCCGATAGTACACGGTATCGAGGCCACTTGCTGTCCGGACCTTTCTGCTCTCTATGCACAGCATGACCCCAGTGCGCCTTCGCACGGAAGTGATATGCGCACGAGGATTTTCGCACCTGCGCATACCTATCTTTGGCTCTGTTAGTAGGACCAGGAACCAGACATGATTAGATGCTCGATCCGCGAGCTTGATAGATGAGGTGGCTGGGGGGACGGTTTGTAGCGTGAAGCAAGATTGGTTCAGGCCGTCATGTTACGGTTGTATGCGCTGGTCGGGGGTTTCAAGTGTCATGTCGCTGCCGAATCACCATGGAGGTACGAATAGACAACATAAAAGAACTAGGCCGAGGAAATGGGCAAGGTCTTGGCCGTCATCCCGAGTTCCCCTCCGCTCGCCTGCTGCGTTTGCTCCAAAGGCTCGACGGCTTGGCCTTGAGAAATCCCCACTTCAGGTAGATAGAAAGGTGACACCGACAACAGTCACTGGCACCTCTCCTCCCCCTCCTCTCTCTCTCTCTCGCGCTTTGCGACAGAATGGGATGGCATGGAGGGACGACGACATGTGTGGATCGCTCGACGCATCCACGCATCTTCTTTCGCCTGCCTCTTGAGTGTATAGTGTGTATCTCTTCCTTTGCGGCCCTGCCAGTGAGCGCAGTGCGGAGAAGTGTTGATGAACTGGCACTGGGTTTTGCAGGCCCCAACAAGTCCCTCTTCGCCAATCGGGGGAGTTCAGGAGCCGGCCGCACTCGAAAGAACGGTGTGCGATACCTGGCGAGACTTTTGCGCCCAGGCTCCAGATCTCCTCGCAGGGATGAGCTATCCTTCCCGAACGCAGCTTGTTGCTCTTTGTTTTGCGTTACCTCGCAGGTTGGGGCTCCACTGCCACGTCGAGGTTTGAACTTTGGACTGGTCGGCTTGTGGGAATGGAACAGTCGATGCCTTTTTGTTGGACCCTGTTTTTGCCCTCTTGATGGAGTTTGAGGAGGCGAAGAAGATTCCGACAGCGAATCGACATATTTCTCAGGATTCAGGAGCAGTCGTGGTCTGCGTGTCGGCCCAGTCGTTGCGCCCATTCGACCCGATTAGCTCGTGGACCCTATCCCGGTACGATGCGATGCCATGCCATGTTCATCCACAACCGCCACCAGCGCAAAACTCAGAGAAACAACACAGACCAGCCCAACCTAACGATATCTGCGACTCGTCTTCGATTGGTCGCTTGAATCCATCTTGTCAATCGCGGGCTCTGCTGCCGGTTGCTGGTTTGGGATACAAACGGGTACCACCGAGCTAGAAATGGAGCTGTGTGGGAGTGTGTGTGTCGCTGGATTCTACCGGGAGGATCGGCGCTTTCCCGCGCATGGTGGCTTCAACGCATTTGGCGGAGAGAAACGATAGAGCGGAGGCGGCATCAGTCAAATTCTGCGACCCTGGTGCGTCACACTCGACCTACTATTCTTTTCGCATGGCTGGGTAGCTTTTGCCACGCCACGTCTGCCCCTCTTTCACCGTTCTTCCATGGGAGTCTCTGAGGCCATAAGGTCTCGTGAGTCGTGGAGCATCGGATGGGGTGAGCTAGTCGGAATGGATTGCGACTGTGTGTGTGCGATTGCGCACACGCGCGCGCCTTCGAATACCGTCAAGGTAGACAAACGCACACACTCGCTCCCCCTCGTACTCTTTTAATATTTCTCTCCCGTCAAGCCTGAGAAGCTGTTGGTCGATACTGCTCTGCTGAGCGCGACAGCTTGAAAGACAATGAGAAGAGGCAATGCGACAGGCAAAGGGTCTTCCAGGACAGCTGGCGTACCGTGCGCTCATTCTGGCTTTGCACTGCCGGTGGGTATCCAGTTTTTGTGCTTGAAGTCTGCGACAGGTTGCAGGGGGCATGTTCGGAGCCGTCGCATATGTGCTAAGCCCTGGGAGCTTTCGTATTGAGCTAGTAGTTCCCTCTCAAACTGTTACGCAATATCCCCCGATGCTCGAAAATCAATGGCGAGTCGCGACGGAATGGTCATGATATCCGTCAGTCAAGCTGAGCTGTGCGGCCCATTCCAAGACACTCCGTCGCAAGGTGATGGAAGGTGGTGCTGTGCGACTGTAGAGCCTAGCATGAGCAAAGAGTGCGCGTGCGAAAGGGAAATGCGCCGAATCCAATCAGATGCAATTGCGGCGCCCTCCGTCCAGTTGCAGCCCCGGGCCTCGAGCCTTCGACCTTGTGCCTGGAAAGGAGGTCGTCCCGTCTAGCGCAGCTTGCGTGGCGGGTCATCGATGAGGGGTGGGAAGGAGAAGTTGTGCTCATCATGCAGAAATATTAATTGTCTGCGCACATCCCAGCCGGTCCCTGATGGTTCCCCTCGTTTTCCATCATGCAGCTGGAGAGGCTGACAAGAGACATGGCCCGACGTCCGACGAGTCGCAATTCTGTTCTTGATCAAAACAAACAAAGGAGATGCTTCAGGCGCATCGCGTTGCGCCAATGCGACTGGCCAGAAACGACAGCTCTGCAGGATGGATCTGCTCATGTCGGTCGCAAGGTGTCGGGCCAGGCGCGTACATCCAATTCCGTCGCATTTGTCGCCAGTTGCGCCAGGTCGAACAACTTGCGTTGTGGGAGGGGCCTTCCGCAAGTTCGTGGTGCAAAGGCGCCGGGGTGCCTCAAGAGAAGGTTTTACATCGATACTTGCGTGAGTCGCAACGCTGATGATGCGGCGCCTTTGGAGGCGAGCTCCGCTACAGAGCGGGAACGTGTGACGATCTCATCACGTGACTTCGTGGTTAATTGGTGTCAAGTGAGGGCGCGGTCAGCGGATCGTGGTCTGCGGGGTGGAACTGTCAACCTCCGGTCCATATCAAGACTTTTGACCTCAAATTTGATTTCAATATCATCCCTTATATCGTGTGGTGGCTTTTCGTGAGTTTGTATGATTTTTTGCTGATGATGTTGAGCGATGTGTTCCTTTGAACGGTATTCGGAAGACGCGAAGGTAAGAGGAGGATCAAAATCATTTCCCCCTTTGGACTAGCGTTGCCCTTTCCACAATTGCGAAAGCATGACGACAGGGGATGGGGATACCGAGGTTTTCCCGTCATTCCTGCCGTCTGGTCTTTCCATCGTTTTCCGGATCTCCGTTTCACACAATTTAAGCTCCCTTTTCTATTTGGTGCTGTATCTGTCTGCTACTGGTGCCCTCGAATTTTTGTGCGCTGTAATGATTGTGTAGAACTATTCAGATGGGAGTAAAGCCATGCGAGATAAACGTGAGTAGCTAGCTTCTGCAAGCGAAATATTGGCGAACCGTCGCATAGTTGGTATGGTGGAAACAAAACGAGCATGATCACCAGTCGCAATTTCCAATTCTCGAGCCCGATTCGCGGCTTTCGATGCTGCCGATACCCTATCCCTTCCAAGTATCAACAGCAGGTACCATTCGAGAAAAGCGTGTTAGCCTGAGGCTGAGATGCTGATATCAAAAGACAACTTTGCTGGCCCATGCACAGAGCACGTGGATGGCCCCGAAAACAAATGGTCTCGACGACGAACATGGCAATCCTGCCCTCATATGAACGGTATTAATAACTCCAGCAGTCTTGAGAAAAATTGAGGCAAGATCAATTAAATCACATGATATATCCTTCGAGATGATTCACCATATTCTTCCCTAGTCACACCGGCATGCCTTGCCAGACGGCTTTGCACAAACGTGTGCCTGCTGGTTCCTGGCCAAATAAGGGGAGCTGGTATGTCTCTAATAGCACTATACTTGATTCGCCCAGCCTATGTCTTTGTTCCGACTGTCTGTTCTTATCAATTAGCCTCTATTTGCAAGCGCTTCCGTGGTGCTTTTTCTCTGCCATTAATCGTTGGTCCTTGGAAATTTGTTACATCATAACAAGACATGATGGAATGAGACGTACCATGCTCCAGTCCCATCAATTGAGTCCTCAAAGTCTTCTCCAAGGAATAATGAAGATACGGCAATCCAGAACAGCTCAGTTCGCTTCGATGCAATTGTGCGCACTCGAGTATGAAGTACATCGCAAAGACACTTGAATCATTGGCAGTTGGAGGAAGGGCAAAGCAGGCGGTAGAGACCAAGGCTCGTGCCTGCGTATAACACGAATGTTCCCTAGCTGGAGCTCTTTATTGTTCGAATTACAGAAGATAGTAAGAATATGTATCCCACTGTGGAATCTCGTAGGAGTCGCTAAGTTAAACTCAACAACCACCTAATTTTGATCGTAATGATCCGAAGTAGTATCAGTCTGTCAAGCACATGTTTTCCTCCCCCGAAGAATACTCAATTTCACCATGACGTTGAGTACATTAAGAGCCAAATTTGTCTAGGCTCTCGAGAGAATATCTAGGTGAATAATTGCTTCTAGATATAGGTAACTAAAGCTCGGTCGCAACTACAGCTTCATAGTATCACTTGGGATTGCAGGGAGCTTTGAGAGGTTGTACCCAGGACCTGGTATTGCGTCGAGAGTGCCGAGGAAAAGAACACAACGAAGGTCAGAAAGGTCTTGTGTGAGTGAGGCAGTAATTGCGAGCGTGGAACTCCAGCACATGGCGAAACTAAGCCAGATTGATTAGTAGAGAAAGAGACCAGAGGCAACGTATTCATGAACACCCGACAGAACAAAGACCTTGGTTACAGTTCAATATAACGCACTCAAACTCCAAGGACCACGTTCGCCACAACAGGTGCCGTGGCAAGTGCTGATATCACAGCTCGGAGTACGATGGGTTTCGGTTTCGGGCGTGGCTTCTTCTGGATAGGCTGGATTGCAGAGCTGAAAGACCGGAGGAGAGGACAACGGCAGGCGAGGCTTGGCTGGCCAGGAACCGTTCAACGACTTCGAGCCTCGAAGCGATGCGTTTCGTATGCCTTTTTGTTCTGGGCCGCTATGGCGTTCCTTCCACGAGTCGCCCAACGTTCTAGAGGCCAACGTGGGTCGGCTGCCTTTGTGTTCTCGAGCGGGAGCCAAGCTAATGGTAGACGTTGCAGGTTTCAGTAGCGCAATGGACAAAGGATTTTCGTAAGAAGCCGTTGGTAAAGGGAGTGTCGAGCTTGGAAAAGGGGAGAGATTATCGAAACGGGTGACGAACGGCGTCTCGCTGTAGAAGATTGGTCTGGGAAGATAGTCAGGTAGTATTTGGCGCAAACAATACAGAAGTTGGAAAACAACAACGATGGTTGTCTAGGACGGTGTGGTATTGTATTGTGTGGTCTAGGTGAAACGATGACAGAAGACTCGTGCCTTGCTTTCGCAACGCATTGCTCGAGCATAGGTCCCCGGATTTGCTCATGCGCATCGTTGCGTAGAGACATGGGCTGTCCAAAACATGGTATCGGAGACAGAGCCCATTGGAAGGAAGCATACGGAGTAAGGTAAGGTAAATGCATACGAACGTACGAAGTGAGCTCAATTGGCCCCGCGGCGATGATGCTGAGACCCACCCATCGACCGGCCAACGGTAGGGCTCCATCGCTCTCAGCCAATGAGGTGGCGCGTTGGTACCGCGTCTCCGGTGCGTACCTCGGATTTCTCAGCTGTATTGACAAACACGGAAGTAAACAACCCAAAAAAGTCCACTGCACATTCTGGCCGCTCCAACCTTACCAGGCCGTTTTTGGTCATAAGCCGCCCGCCGTGGCAGTTACCCATCGTGCAGCTTTTTGGCTGAGACCTTTTTTTCTTCTCATCAAGAGTTGCTTCCAAACTCTACATCCCCGTCCCCATCCTTCCTCCACTTTGGTCGTTGTCGAGGCAGCCCGGGTCTGGTTCTTATCCTCTACCATCCCGCAGAGATAAACCGACCTTCCCTTCTTTTATATCCCTACCCGTCGCAATCTCCCGTCCCTCGCCCATCCCTTCACTCTGACCAACCGTGCCCGTATCTGATCGGCAGCAATTGGGGACCACGACTTTCCACAACACGGCCAACCGAGTCACTGTGGTGTTTACATGCTATCCCACGCGCAATTATTCTCAGTCCCACGATAATCACATCAACATCCACTGCGCGCCTTCATAATTCTTCACTGCCCCACAAAGGTGCCCTCCCGAGCAGATTCAACCAGCAGCACTAAGGTAGCTATCTGCAAGACCAGCAGTCGCGATGGACGCTAGAGTAAGTCACTATCCTCCCTCGTAACCACCACGCCCGCGTACCTCGCCCCAAGGACCAAGCAAGGGCGACTTTCTCAAACTATCGACTGACTTGACTCAAACAGCCTCAGCGCCTCAGAGTCCACCCAGGTGGCAACGAAAACATCATCCCTTCGAAACACGATTCTCTTCACCAGCGACACAAGTCTACCGGTAACCTGCAAGCCATGCCTCGCAACGGCGCTCTGCAGGTTGCTGCTAAGCGAACCGCATTCGGCGACGTCAGCAACACCGTGAAGAACCTGATCTCGCTTCCCAGCGACCAGACTGCGGGTAAGGGCAAGGCTGTGGATCACACTTACAACAAGGAGAACGCGGTCAATGGCAAAGATGGATTCTTCAAGGCCGCTCAGCGGGCCACAGCCCTCAGCAGCAAGAACGGACCCGTGACTGCGGAGTGGAAGCAGCCCAAGACTCAGAACAAGCAGATTGCCAAGAGATCCTCCGCTGCTCAGCTTTACGAGGCTCGTCCCTCCAAGAGCAAATTCGTGGCCCAGGACCCCATTTCAGAGTCAGCCTCTGGCAAACAGCCTCGTCACCACAAGTCTCAGCCTCAGCTTAAGAAGGAGCCTGCTGCGCATGTTTTGCGACGGACACAAAGCAAGCTGACCACAGCCCCTGCACACGCTGCTCCTGCTGCGGCAGCCTGGAAGTCTATGGATGATGTGACGGAGGCTACCTACGAGGATGCCGTCGAGCACATTGGCGAAGAACAGTACCATGGCCCCTACCACAGACGCTCGCTGGACGTTCCGGATAGCGAACTACCTGAGGATATTGTATCATCGAATGCTGCCGTTGACAAGCTTAGCTCCCTGGAGCCTCTTTCCGAATCACTGGGTGTTCCAAACATGTCGGAGGCGGAGGAGTATTGGGACGAGGATGACGAAGAAGAGCTCTACGACGACCAGGGCTACACGACTGCCCACTCATACCGTTCCCGCGGCGACCTTACTACGGGCGGCGCAACCACTATACTCGCTCCTAAGATTACCGACAAGGTCGAGCAAGAGTTGGAGACTGCCCGTGCCATCGTCGAAAGTACCCGTACCCAGGAAGAGGTTGACGACGAGATCTGGGATGTCTGCATGGTTGCAGAGTATGGAGATGACATCTTTGAGTACATGAGGGAACTTGAGGTTTGTGTGCCCCGTATAGCTTTCATACAGGCATCTACTAATCATCATACATCCAGATGAGAATGTTGCCTGATCCTCACTACATGGACAACCAGGCCGAGATTCAATGGTCCATGCGCTCCGTCTTGATGGACTGGCTCGTTCAAGTTCACCACCGATTCAGCCTGCTTCCGGAGACGCTTTTCTTGACCGTCAACTACATCGATCGCTTCCTCTCGTATAAGGTTGTATCGATCGGCAAGCTTCAGCTCGTTGGTGCAACTGCATTGCTCGTTGCCTCCAAGTACGAGGAGATCAACTGCCCGTCGCTGCAGGAGATCGTCTTCATGGTAGATAACGGCTACAAGGTTGACGAGATCCTCAAGGCTGAGCGTTTCATGCTTAGCATGTTGAGCTTCGAGCTCGGCTTCCCTGGTCCGATGAGCTTCTTGCGTCGCGTTAGCAAGGCGGATGATTACGACCTGGAGACGCGCACATTGGCCAAGTACTTTCTGGAGGTGACCATCATGGACGAGCGCTTCGTTGCGAGCCCTCCCAGCTTCCTCGCTGCTGCCGCGCACTGCCTGTCTCGCTTGATCCTGAAGAAGGGTGACTGGGTATGTCTACTCCAACAGGTTTATTATACCAAGCCGCTAACAATGAAAATAGACTCCTGCGCATGTCCACTATTCTGGATACACCTGGGGCCAGCTCAAGAACCTAGTTACTATGATCCTCGAGTGCTGCTACAACCCACGCAAGCACCACCTTGCGGTCTTTGAGAAGTACTCTGACAAGCGATACAAGCGCGCTGCTGAGTACGTTGAGACGGAGATTGCCAAGGGCTTCACCCTGCCCGCTGTTCGCCAGTCTACAGGCCGTGTGGCGGCTTATGACTTTGCCGAGATCGACGGCAACGCTGGCCAACCTCATCATGGCAAGCCGATGGTCGAGCTCCAGAGCTAGTGGGACAATTGTGCTCGACCACCGATGACGCATCATGTGAGGGACTTCCCCGTGCGCCCGCGGGGCACTTGGCTCGATGCAACGACCTTTTTCTTCTCCTAAGCGACACCCGACGCGATATTGGTTGCAACTGCGGCGGCTATCATAATACCACGATTGCGAGTACGGCTGGACAACAGGTCCGGGCTTTAGACGCAACGACTGATGAACCGCCGGCAACTCTTTTTACACAATGTTTTAGACCGCCCGCGCGGTCCGTTGACGACACTGGACGACTTGACGATACCAATGACTGGTTTCTTACTCAGCCTTTCACTACTTTTCGGTTGGCCCGAGTCGATTTTGATTTTTCTTTACTACGCGGCCAGGTTGTTTTGGCGTTGGAGGAAGGTTCCTCTAGAGGGCAAGGCAAACAAACCTTGCAGACGATGGGCGTGGCTTCCAGGAGCAACATACCAGAACCGAAACCAAAAGCAAGCGCGATCCGTGGAGGTGTGGCATAGATGAAACGGCACAAACTATGATGACTGCCTGAGGGATGGTTTAGGACGAGGCAATAACTTGTGTATGACTTATAATCCTTTGGCAAAGGGGGTGGGATTTGCATTTTCTATGTACTGTTACAGTTCAGCTAGAGGATCAGCTGAGATGGCCACAATGGATGGCGGCGTCACGGTAGTCGGGTCGGTAAGGAGGCAATGAATATCTTGACAGTATTCTTGGTCCGTTGATTTAATGCTTTGATGAAGTCCTTTAGTGTGGAGGGCACTACTTCAAGATTTTGGGTGAGCGCGAGTATCACCTTGGCACTCTCGTGCTATCTTCAACCTGGAAGTCATACCGGCATCTACCTTCGTACTTACCTCAAGGTACATTATTGACGTTGAAGTACAGCTCCCTTCCCTGGCCGAGGGAAGCTATGATTGGGTCGTCAAGCTGACCAGCGCGCCAGCTATGGAAGCTTGAGGTGCCCCACTCGCTTGGAAGCTGGTGGCTGGTTCTCCATGTGGCACTTGCACCATGGGGTAGCTCCGCAGTGCGTCAGGCACTTCATTGGCCAACAGCTCAATTGACGAGGCCATGGGCGCGGTGCGAGGGAGGTCCCTTTTTTCTCCAAGGCGGTGGTGGATCGATTGCTGTGAGGCCACCTTGCTGTTGTCGCCTCCCAGTCCACGGTTGTCCAGTCTGCCTCTCTTTCCCATTGCTGAATCACCCACCTCACGCACACTTTTATTTCCCGCCCACCTTACCCATCCAACCTGACACCTCAGCGCAAAGACGCACGCGATCTGAGTTGAATTGGGTTTGCCCCAGCCCCCCTTCCATCTGTCTCCATCTCCATCTTCCATCTGCCACTTCCCATCTTCCTCCTTACCTCCCTCCTCCTTTCCCTTCTCCCCCACTCCAGTCAACCTTGCTTGCGATCGTTGAACTGGTCACGTCGCATCCAACTGCTTGTCCCTCGTCGTCACTACAATGGTTTACCTCAGGTCCTCGCTCCTGGCCCTTTTGGCCCTGCCCATCTCCGGCGTCTTTGCTGCCGAGGCGGCCCCTGTACGTAATGTTTCTTGACATCTTAGCACCCCTGATGCTCATTGCTAACCATCACCAGGTCGATACCGACGCTGTCCCCCCGACCCTCAAGGCTGACATCGAGACCACCTTCCCCGATGCTGACATCTTTGGTGTGAAGATCGTCAATGGCCACCCCACCAAGGCCTTGATCGAGTTCACCAACAATGAGGATGCGCCGATTCAGGTCGCCATGGTTGGCGGCACCCTGTCTTCCACTCAGGAGCTTCCCGAGGACTCCCTTCCCAGTGACAGCATCATCCGCAACCTGACGGCTGCCCGCTACGACCTGACCATCGAGGCTGGCGACAAGAAGGCTGTTCCCTACTCCTTTGCTCTCGACGCCAACCCCCAGGATGTTCTCCTCCAGCTTATTGCTGTCATGAGCAACTCCAAGGGCGATATCTTCCAGGTCCAGGCTTACAACTCCACCGCCGCCATTGTCGAGCCCCCTACCAGCATCTTTGACCCTCAGATGTGAGTTCTACAACCAATGCACCGCCATTATGGTTTGATGACAACCGCTGACATCTCCTGTAGCATCTTCCTCTACCTCTTCCTGTCTGGTGCCTTCGCTGGTACTCTGTACTTTGTCTACAAGACCTGGATCGAAGCCCTCTTCCCCCAGGCTAAGAAGGCCAAGTCTTCCAAGAAGGCGCGCACTGTTAGTGTCACCGTGCCTCTGGCTGAGGCTGACACCACTGGTGTTGCCTCCTCGACTGGCAAGAGCTACGACGAGAGCTGGATCCCCGACCACCACATCAACCGCCCTGTTGCCAAGCGTGTCAAGAGCGGTGCCAGTGGCAAGCTCAAGAAGGGCGAGTAGGAACGTAGCACCTCTACGAAGCGAGCCGCCTAAGAACGTGGATACGTTGGACAAGATAGCAACCATGCGATCACAGATTGGCAACCTTGAAGAGCCCAACAAGCTGGAAAAGAGCTTATAGGATGTTCACATTGAGTTGACGTTGGAGAAGGAAAACAAAAGTACTGTACAATAGCTACATACAAGGCAAGAAGCCGATGTTGGCGACTCTCGTAGGAATTACTGGAGCTTTGTTATCGCCTTAAAGATGCACTCTCAAGAATATGTGAACGACACCTTGGATATTTCGTCCATTGAGGTTGTTCCACTCGCAACTAACGACAATAAGGGAAGAATGGGCTGCCAAGAGCTTGTTGTTAGCTGTTGTCCGTACACCAAGCCTTGTGAGAGACTAAGTGTTGCGTTCGCCTGAAAGTTTGTCAATTCCCAGCATAGATATGTGGCTACCAATCACTTCAACAACGAAAAAGCAAGTCTACCTTGCCTGATCTGGCCTGAGACGCATCCAATTGAGGTTCCAGGGCCCTGACCTTACCTTAATGCGGTCAGCACTCTGATTACTTGTGCCAGAGCAGGGACCTGAGTGTTCTTTGGTCATGGGACCAGTGGAAAGTGCAATTTTGATTTGCAATTTTTTTTAATACCAAAACATGATGTATTGGGAGATTTTGGGTTATTGCACGATTATCTCATTAAATGTAGATGCATCTCCATGGTTCTTGGTGCAAGAGCTTTCAGTCTGAAGTTGGGTGGTCCTGGACTCCTGGGAGGCACCTACCCCAGAAGCGGGTACCTACCTTTGGTGCTCAACGAACCTAAGGTAGTAGCTTCCCCATGTGCGCGAGAGTGACGCGCAAACGCGCTTTCCACCCACAAGGGTCACTTCCGCGCTATGAGCATCGGACCTTAATTGCACATTCAGGACTTGTCCGCCCGCCTTCTGCGTCTTCTCTCCTTCACACTTCACTCTCTCCCAGACCTTTTCGTGAACCCCATTCTCTTCGATCGTCGCGGAGAAGAATTGTACAGTACCTCGAGGGGCTTTTCACGATCTCTGATTTCCTGCGTAATTTTTTCCCACATTTTCTTTTTCTTCGCAAATAACTTTCGTTTAACACACACAATCTACAATGGCGCCAACCGTTGAGGAACCCGTGAAGCGCGGTCGGGGTAGACCCCCCAAAGCCGATGGCCAGAAGAAGACGCCCTACGTTCCCACGGGACGTCCTCGTGGTCGCCCAAAAGGTAGCGGAGGCGTGAAGAAGACGGTCGCACCTAGTACCACTGGCACCAAGACGCGCGGAAGACCCAAGAAGGCCGACGACGCAACCGCAGCTACTCCCAAGAAGTCTGCCACGCCCAAGAAGGCTACACCAAAGTCTGCCGGCGCTGGTGGTCGCCGTGGCCGTCCTCGCAAGTCTGACGCCGCCGCTACACCCAAGGCCGAGTCTGCCAAGAAGGGCAAGGCTGCCAAAGAGGAATTGCCCGCTGATTCCGACTCGGAAGACGGAGAGGAAGGTTAGCTCAAGATCTCTCCCCTTCCGGCTCGTGTACGAGTATGAACGTCGGCTCACTAATACATCAAGCACAGGAAACTAAGGAAGACGCCGCGATGAAGTCGCCCTCCGACGCCGCGGACTCTGCTGAAGAGGTGCGTCCTTGGCTGCCATCGAGAATGATACGAGGAATATTCGGCTGACCACGAAACTTTTTCATCCACAGTAATACAACGGACGAAAGGGGAAGACCTTTTTGCTACATTTCGCACGGGATCTTGGGATTTTTCGTCTGGCGGACACTGGGGAAAACATAAGAAGGCGTTGGGGTATCGCTTCCGATTTGTTTAGTGGGCTTGGTGTCGATGACGGTCCTGGTCCTCTCCCGCCTGCAGACCGCGCGACATGCGAGACCCTGACCGTTACTGAGATATCATGCTTTTTGCTGAATACGAGACTATTTCGTCTCCACCCTTCTATGGTTGTTATTGTGAAGACGCAACCTTCCGTCTTTGGGCTGAGGTTGTGCTGCTCCACGCTTTGCTTTTCCTCATTTGCCCCCTTGTTGCGCTACTGTATATCGCAGTTGTGGTCTTACCGTCTTTACTCCTTTTTCCACTCGACGAATTCTTGGGAGAGGTGCTCCTTCAGCTTCGCAAACTGGTTTTTGAAGTTATCCTTGCACCTCCAGCAAACAAGGTCTACTTTCATGAGGTAGCCCTCGTGGCCGGGATGACGCCTGGGGTCGTCCGGGGCCAGTGGAAAATCGGCAACATCGACCAGAAAGGGGGTATTGAAGGAGTTGTAGTGCTTGCGATGCTTCAAGCACACAGAATACATGTCTCGCGAAAGTACGTGGACGTGCAGATGGTTCATGCTTGGATGCGCATGTATGCCGCTAATAATCTCGGCGTGCCAGTCACGGCCCTGGGGAAGCTCGGCGCCTGTCGGCTCTGCGCGTCCGTCGAGCACGGCTTCTCGATCTGCCTCGGCCTTGCTTTCCGTTGCGAACCGTCGCTGTAGCTCTTTGGCTACGAGGTCCTTCAGCTTCAAGACTTCATTTTGTACCGTCGCTAAGAACTCGGGGTCGTCAAAGGCTTCGAACGGATGAAGGAGGGTGTATTTGGGGGATCGAGGGAGCAGTAGCGTGTGGACGCTGGCTTTCGGGTACAGGTCGTTGATGGCGACGAAATCGTCATTGTGGTAGATCACGCGCGAGGCAGGGAAGGAGGACGGGTTTTCGATGTATACACCAAGGCCATCGCGGCTTGTGTGAGGGGGCTTGTTTCGAGAAGAAGCCTTGGGAGGTTCTGGGGTCGGTTCGGGCTTGCGTTTTCGTGTCATGAGCTCTGCGACTTAAGGGGGGCGCGAAGGTCAGAATGCTTGCGAGGTTTCGGGGAAGATTTTTGTAGGATGGCTTACACGCATTTCGCGGTTGTGCAGGCGCGGCGGCGGTCCCTTGGATCTCATCCTTGGTGATGGCGTCTTCAGGATCCGAGTCTGTGCCCGCCATTGTCTGTCTTGCGGGTGGGATGTTTGGCTGGGTGTGGGAAAGGCTTTGCGTGTGGCCCATAGTGTGCGCTGTGTTCAATGAGCCATTCTTTATACGAAGTACAGTGGTAAAGAAGACTCCGTAGCTTCAAAGCTGCGGTCTGCGGTCTCGTTGCGACCAAAGGCTATGTCCTGGGTACGGCAACAAATGTGATTGTGCATCAGGCAGTTTAGAGATCCGGCCGGACCCTTCAAAGAACATAATCGAGGTACCCACAGCGGGGGAGCTGCAGGAGAAGCCGTGCCCCTCCATCCAGTGCCAGCCGCCATCAACGTCAAGGTCGCTGAGTGGCCACTGCAAACCGCCTCTGCAACCGCTAACGGCAAGTGGCTTTCTGCAACTGGGCTCCAACAACCACCCCAATCAACCTGGGAAATCCACGGGCAAATAAAATTTCCCAGTGCTTTCAGTGACATCGCAACGAGCTCATTCGCGCAGTTACTCTGAGGTGGCTCACGATAGACCGACTGCGTTCTCATCTTCACCGCCAACAGCGTTTTCCATGGCTCAGACTTGCCCTTAGACAAACACCTCGACACGCCACCAAACCATGGCACCGCCCAAGAAAGGCAAGGGAAAGGACAAGGCCGCCGCGCCAGCCCCAGCGGCGCAAGCAGCCGCATCGTCTTCCAAAGACGGCGCCAAAGGCAAGAAGACTGGCGGTCTATCGCTCATGGAGCAGGCCGCCGGTCCAGCTGCCAATAAGCCCACCGTCAAACAGATCATTGGCGGGTCGTCATGGACCGGAAAGCTGCCGCAGAACCTCTTCAATGAGTACTGCCAGAAGCAGCAGTGGGAGAAGCCAGTCTACGACATGCGCAAGACTCCAGAGGGATATGCCTGCTTCATCACCCTCAGCGCAAAGGACCCGAAGACGAAAGAGCTCATGACCCTGGACTCGTTCAAGATTGCGCCGGACTTCAAACATCTGCTCACCAGGCCGACTGCCCTGGAGGCGAGGCATGCCGCGGCCACGTATGCCCTCTTTAGGGTGTGCAGCATGCAGAACAAGCACATGGTGCTGCCGCCCGACTATAAGTCCATGTGGAAAGATTTCCAGGAAATCAAGAAGCAGGACGTCAAGGATGGCAAGGCGTGGATGTACGACGCGGACCCGTTCAAGACTCTCATGGAGAGGAAGGACACCAAGGCCGCGGCTGAGAAGAAGCGCAAGGAGGCGGAGGCGGCCAAGGAGAAGGCAAAGTCTATGCCTGGCGCATCTGGGCTAGCCGGCGCAAACGCTATGAAGGGCTGGGTGACGGCGCCAAAGATTGAGATGGGCAAGCGTTCGCGAACCCAGGTCGAGGCACTGATTCAAAAGTATGTTGTTTGGAACCCAAACAAGATTCAAATACCAGCGGCTCAGAAAAAGGCGATTGTCGACGAGCTCAGCAAGCTGGGATTCAGACGAAGTCACGTTGAGGAGGCTACAGAGATTTGCAAGGACCGTGAGGAAACGCTCGAGTGGCTGTTGATTCACGTTCCTGAGGATGACCTGCCGCGATGGGCACTGCCGGAGAGCTATGCGGCGGGTATCTCGGTCGCGTCCATGGATCTCAAGAAAGAAGCTGTCATCAAACGTCTCTCAGAATCTGGTTACGCCCTCGACCTGTGCGCCCGCGTCCTCGAGGAGGCTGGCGGTAGCGAAGGCCGGGCAGCCGAGCTCCTTCAGCTCCGCCTATTGGGGCAAGTGTCAGGAGACGAGTCGCGATCGACCGCGGAAGATCTTCTTCCCCCGGGTGTCTCGGCGAATGAGCTCTGGGAAGATGAAGTTTCTGCGATGGAGTCTTCTTTCGGCGACCTCTTCAAGAAGACATCGGTGGACATCATCCAAGTAAAGCTTGAAAAGGTCAAGAACGCAGGGAAGCCGGTAGAGGCAGCCGTTCAGGTTCGCAAGACGCCGAATTACCCTGCCCAGCTCAACTTTGCCGTTGTGGCACCTCTCCCGGCGCAGATTAAGCTGTCGATAATCAAGCAGACGATTGGCTATCTAGACGACTCTTACTGGGAGGAGCCTATGAAGGTCTTTGTTGCCATTGACTGGATTCAGCAAAATATCAACGACATAATTGAACGGCCAGGCAAACTGTTGGACATTTCAGCAGTAGCCTCGACGGCGTCCGAGGTACCCAACGAAGCCCGGTCACAGAGAGCCTCGAACAAATCCCAGAGAGCTCCTAAGCCAATCTCGTGGACACCTGACGAACGATCACGAGATGACTGGTTGAGAAGGACGGAGGATCCAGCGTGGGAGAAGATGATGTCGAAGCGTCAAAAGTTACCTGCGTGGCAGGTTCGTGACAAGATTGTTCAGACCGTCGAACACAACCACGTTACCATCATCAGTGGTGAGACTGGTTCCGGAAAGTCAACGCAGTCGATGCAGTTCATTCTGGACGACCTGTACAACAGGGGCCTGGGCAAATGTGTCAATATGCTTGTGACACAGCCCAGGAGAATCTCCGCGCTTGGTTTGGCCGACCGTGTGGCCGAGGAACGGTGTAGCAGAGTTGGAGACGAAATCGGTTACGCCATTCGCGGCGAGAACCGTAGAAGCAACAACACAAAAATCACATTCGTGACGACTGGTGTGCTACTGAGGAGGCTGCAAACTTCTGGTGGAAAGATTGAAGACGTTGCGGCGTCGCTGGCAGACGTCAGTCACATTGTCATTGACGAAGTGCACGAGCGTAGTCTGGATACAGACTTCCTTCTGACCATTGTCAGGGAGGTCATGAAGACGAGGAAGAACCTCTTGAAGTTGGTCCTCATGAGCGCCACGCTTGATGCCGCATCTTTCAACTACTACTTCACCTCCCAAGGCTTGGACGTCGGCATGGTGGAGATTGCTGGAAGAACGTACCCTGTTGATGATTTCTACCTAGACGATATCATCAACATGACGGGCTTCAGAGGTGACATGATTGATGGAGATGGCGGACGAGGCGACGCCATGGGCAAGGTGATTCAAAAGCTGGGCCATCGCATCAACTACGACCTTCTGGCAGAGACCGTACGGGAGATTGACGCGGATCTATCTCATACGGGCAAGTCGGGCGGTATCCTCATCTTCTTACCCGGAGTGGCCGAGATCAACAGGGCGTGTGGCGTCCTGCGGTCTTTCTCCTCGTTACACGTTCTGCCTCTGCATGCCTCACTGGAGACCAAAGAGCAGAAACGGGTCTTTGCCAGTCCGCCGCATGGCAAGAGAAAGATTGTCGTTGCTACCAACGTGGCGGAGACTTCAATTACGATTGACGACATTGTTGCCGTTATCGACAGCGGCAAGGTGAAGGAGACTACATACGACCCCGTGAACAACATGAGAAAGTTGGAGGAGAACTGGGCTTCTCGCGCGGCGTGTAAGCAACGGCGTGGTCGTGCTGGCAGAGTGCAGGCCGGCAAGTGCTACAAGCTGTATACCAAGAATCTCGAGCAACAGATGGCTGAGCGACCGGATCCGGAAATCAGGAGAGTACCGTTGGAGCAGATGTGTCTGTCCGTACGAGCCATGGGTATGAGGAACGTGGCCGGATTCCTCTCACAGTCGCCTACGCCGCCTGATAGCACAGCCGTTGATGGCGCGATCAAGCTCTTGCGCAGAATGGGTGCGTTGGACGGAGACGAAATGACCGCACTAGGTCAACAACTAGCCATGATCCCCGCCGATTTGCGATGCGCAAAACTCATGGTGTACGGTGCCATCTTTGGCTGCTTGGATGACTCGGTCACGATTGCCGCCATTCTCAGCACCCGCAGTCCATTCATGTCGCCTCCGGATAAGCGCGACCAGGCCAAGGACGCGCGCATGAAGTTTTCGAACGGAGACGGCGACCTGCTTACCGATCTTGAGGCGTTCAAGCAGTGGGACGAGATGCGCGGCGATGGGGTAGGACAGCGGCAACTTCGCAACTTTTGCGACGACAACTTTCTCTCGTGGCTTACGCTGAATGACATATCGGCAACGCGAATGCAGTACTATTCTGCCCTCGCTGAGATTGGTATCGTCGAGACGAGCAAGTCCGGCGCCGCTCAGAGCCAGAGCAAATCCGGCATGACTCTTTTACGTGCGATTACGGCCTCGGCGTTCAACCCGCAGATTGCGCGGATCCAGTATCCCGACAAGAAGTTTACTAGCACGGTTTCCGGTGCGAAGGAGTTGGATCCGGAGGCGCGGCTGATCAAGTACTTTGCTCAAGAGCAGGGCCGAGTGTTTGTGCATCCCAGCAGTACGCTTTTCGGCAGTCAAGGGTTCACTGGTAACGCCTCGTTCATGTCGTACTTTACTATGATTTCCACCAGCAAGACATTCATCCGAGACCTCACACGTAAGTTTCCATTGAAAATATCAAGGCGAAGATAAGTTTGCTGATTCTCAAATAGCTTTCAACGCCTACACTTTGCTGTTGTTCTCTGGTGCCATCAGTCTGGATACACTGGGAAGAGGACTGGTGGTCGACGAATGGGTGCGCCTTCGAGGCTGGGCGCGGTTGGGAGTTTTGGTGTCGAGACTCAGGGGCATGGTCGATGACGTGATTGCGATGAAGATTGAGAACCCTGGACTAGATCTCGCAGACAACGAAGTGATCAAGCTGGTTGCGAAGCTGTTAGAGCTGGACGGACTAGACGCATGATAGAACGGGTGGTATGCCATACTTTTTTGTGGATTATTATGCCGGCGCAAATATGGAGAGGCAAAAAATAGAGTGAGCAACGCAACACATCACACGTCATTGCGTCCCACATTTTTTATTTTGAGTATGTACTCAAAGCAGAGCCGATGTGGATGAGGTGGGATGTTCATTCCAAGCAAGAGACGCGGCCGAAGCAAGGCCGCGCACAATGGCTGGCCGCGTAGTTTATTACTCAGACTTGATGTTATATCGTAAGTGCCCGTATTGAAAACTCTTCATTTGCCGCGACGAGACAAGGTAGTTGTCTGAAATACGGTGGATTACGAACGTCTCGGGTTTGGTGTGGTCTGAAACTGGACAATTTTCTGCTGCAACCCCACTTCCAGCAGGTGGTTCAGTATAGGTGAGGTTACTTAGTCATTCAATACGTTTCCTCTGCCTTGCTCTCAGGAATCATAGTCCTCGTTGAGATCAAACCTTTCCGAGTGAGATGCGGCTGTCAACGGGCATTAAACCTTCAACGGCATGTGGATGAAGGTACGGATAGTGTGGAGAGGGCTGCGCCTGCCCGGAATGGATAGGTGCATAGAGTTCGCGGCGATCGGCGGCCGGGGGCTGCGGGGCCGGGGGTGGGACGCGGGGTAGGTAGCTAGCTCGGCACGCACGCAGGGCAGGTGCAACGACCCCGTGGTGGTCCCCAAAACCTGCAACGGACTCTGTTCGCAACAAAGCAACAACCCAAAGCTCGTGCGTGCGTCAATTCCTCTCCCTCTCAACAGGGCGTCCGGCTTTTTGCTCCCAAAAACCCTTGCAGCCTCCGGACTTTCTACGTCTGCACAATAACGCCGGTGTTGCAAGTTACCCCCCGAGACGTTGTGTTCCACATGGCTTCGACTTGTTGGCTATACTCTTGAACTTTGTCGACTTCGTTTTCCCGCTATCTATTGTAACGCCTATCGTGCCCCAACTGAGCCGGAAAGATGAAGTCCACAACACCGCCCGCGAAATGGGCATCCCTTGTCTCGATGATGGCGCCGCGCATGATCCTGGCGGCACTGCAGCCTCCGTTCATCGATCCGAATAGTCTCCCTGACACGCCGGTCTTTAGGGGACCTTGGGAAAGATATATAAAAGCACCAGCAGACAAGACCTATATCGTTCCGCATCGCATATGGGACGTGGAAGGGAACATCACGACGTCGGGTCTGGAGGCCGTAGAGGTCGGCGTCGAAGCGGGACGTACGTTCCACCACGGCATCACTATTGGGCCTGGCGGGATGTTGACGCTGGAATTTGAGGAGAACATTGCTGGACGGTACGATTATGTGCCCGCTGCCCTTTAGAGCGCGTCGTCCCTGGCTAATCATGGCTGCTTGACAGTGTATGCTTCGATGTATCGTCCACCGGAAATGACCCCGAGATCTCCCTAGCGTACTCCGAGTCCTCATTATATGCCGGACCGCAGCCGGACACCACGACCGAGAAGTTAGACCGAGACCTGCCATTACACTTTGAATTTGACGACAGGACCGGCACAGTCTGCGTTGGCAAGGACTTTATTCGCGGCGGCTTCAAGTACCTCACGTTGACGATGCCGGAATACCCTGTTCTGACAGACGATCGCTTCGTGGAGGTACCCCGGCCTCAAGGTCAGGCAGTATTAGAAGAGGACGAGAAACAAGTACCACTCGAAGGAGCTGCCGACAGAGACCCGTACAAGAAGCCTTGGGTTACGCTTAAGGGCCTCTGGGTAAACTGCACCGCCTTTCCCTCGCAGTCCAACGGTCGTGCGTATTCGGGCTACTTCCACAGCTCGAGCGACATGCTCAATCGCATCTGGTACGCCGGCGCATACACTCTCCAGCTCTCGACAATCGACCCTCGAGAAGGCTCGGCCATCATCGACTACAACCGCGACTGGGACCATAACGAGTCGCCGACGGGTTCTTGGTACTCCAACTTCACTATCGCAAACGGCACGGCTGTCACGACCGATGGCGCAAAGCGTGATCGCGTCGTTTGGCCCGGCGACATGTTTATTGCGGTACCTGGTATCGCCGTCAGCACATATGACATGGTAGCTGTCCGCAATGCCCTCAACGTACTTTTCGATCATCAGTACGCGGATGGATCATTGCCATGGGCCGGCCCGCCATTGGGCCTCCACGGCGAGTTCAGTGATACATATCACTTGCACACTCTGCTGGGCGCCTACAACTACGTCAAGTACTCTGGAGACTTAGATTGGCTGGCAGAACGATGGCCGGCCTATGTCAAGGCTCTCAACGTTAGCATCGATAAGGTGGACCACACCGGCCTCCTCCACGTCACCAGCGCCGCAGACTGGCTGCGCCCAGGGATGACAGGCCACAACCTCGAAGCCAGCGCGATCCTGAGCGCCGTTTTGGAAAAGAGCATCAAGCTAGCAGAGTGGCTCCACGACGACAGCCCCGCGGCACGTCCGCGAGGGGTTTGGTCGGGCGTGCGCCGCGCTCTCAACGCCGGCATTCAGCAACTCTACTGCGGAGACACCGGTCTGTACTCGGACAATATCGGCCGGCGCAGCTGTCGCGGCCCCGAGCACACCGACCCCCAAGACGGCAACAGCTGGGCCCTCATCTCCGGTGCTACGCCGCGCTCCCGACGTGCGGTCGTCTCCGAGAGACTTCGATCCCGCTGGGGCAAGTACGGCGCTCCCGCGGTTGAATTCCCCAACGTCATCTCGCCTTTTGTCTCCTCCTTTGAGCTCCTCGCCCACGCTGCGGCTGACGAGCACGACTCCGCCGTCGAGCTGATGCTCCTCGAGTGGTCCTACCTCCTCGACGGGCCGGGCTTCACGAACAGCACGCTGGTTGAGGGCTTCATGGTCGACGGCGGCCTACAGTACCCGGCCTACCGGTCCGCAGCCCGCAACTCCCACTGTCACGGCTGGTCCTCAGGTCCCACGAGCGCCCTTACCTCGGAGATCCTGGGGATCCAGCTCCTTGCCCCTGCCGGCGCAGAGTGGACCGTCCGCCCGCACCTTACAAAGTGGCTCAGCTTCGCGAGAGGAGGGTTCGCGACAGCCCAGGGCGTCTTTGAAGTCAAGCTTACCCGTGTTGTCACGTCGACATCCTCCGCGGCAACGAATCAGCAGAAGCGGCGGAGAGGTCAGATCGTTGAGATTACCGCCCCGGGGTTCACCAGCGGGACGTTCGAGTGGGGCTCTGCCTCGCTCAAGATTGACGTTGAGGGCGGCAAGACGATGGCCTGGATCGCGTGGGAAGACGACGGGTCAGGCGCGGTCGTGGAGCAGCTCGACGTGGCGTTAGGCAGGATCGAGGCGTCTAGTGAAGATGAATGGCACCGTCAGAGCTTCATTTACCGCGACGATGTCCGGTTGGTCTTTGATGAAGCGTGGGCGCCGCCGCAGATGGTTGAGAGGGAGGCCGGAGTGGTTGACTGGGATGCGCTGGAAGCAAACTACGTCACGTCCCTGCGCGAGATGTCGCGAGATGGGGGTTCATGAGAAAAGGCATGCTCTCTGTACAAGTACGTTTTGCTTTGGTTTTGTCTCCCGAGGGAGGCAGAACCCCCTCCTGTCTGTATCATGTTGGACTTGATGATGTGCGGGTCAAGACTAACGGACGGGTGGACTTGATGTGTGTATGAAACTGGGAAATCGGCAAAGGTCACTGGCGTTTCTGTACAAGTATCTGTGGCTTCTGTTTTTCTGATGCTGATAGGTTTGATTATTTGGCATCTACCTTTGGTAACCTTGTAGTACCTCTTGTGGAATGAATGATGCAGATGCGAGCCTGCACTGCTGCTTCTTTCTGAAGAAAATGACATGATCCAACCCAAACTCCTATCCACCACAGTGAGTGTAAAATTTCCCCCTTATTTTTTTCCCTGTCTAAATCCAATTTGCTTCCCGACGCATTGAATTCTCCAAGAAGATTATTCCCACGCTCTCATTACATTTTGAAGAAGGAATGTTGGGGTATCGACACAATTTTCCGACTCTCTGATGAGAGATAAATCCCGAACCCCCAGAAATACACGACCGCGAATAACAACGTGATGATGCTACAATGATGAAACTCTTCACTCTTAGTAGAGCAGCTCACCGCTGTCCACCATGCGAGAGAACTTATCATCAGGGTCGACAAAGTGGTACTCTTCGCCGCGGACAACGCGATCGACCTCCTCCCTGACAAACGGGTACACGTCCTTCCACGCGTTGCGTCCCATCCAGCAGTCGAGGTGCCCGTACCCAGGGACGACGCGACGGCGGTACTGGAGTCCACCGTTCGGGCCGTCTCCGCCATGCGAGCCAAAAGTGTCGCAGAGGATCTCGTACGTGCGCTCCGTCGCCTCGGGGGTGAGCACGGCGTTGTCCCGGCCGACGAAGAGCATGACGGGGACGCCGCGGAGGCGACGAATATTGTCGGGCGTCGTGAGCGGGCGGAAGAGCGGGCCGTTTGTCATGACGTGGCCCTCGGAGCCTTGCTTCATGAGGAGCTGGAGCTGCGTCATGTTGACGCCGCCGAAGAATCGGTCGATTTGGCGGTGCGTCGCCTCGTTGAGGTTGTTGTGGTTCCAGCAGCGGCCGAAAACGAGGGTGCAGCGGTGGCAGCTGGCGTTGTTGCAGATCTCCTTGCGCTCTTCGGGGTAGAGTCTGAGGGCCTCGTTGAGGGCGCGCTGGAGGAAGCTGTCGTCCTTGGCCGTGCTGCAGGAGAACCAGTTGCCGAGGACCATTTTGTAGAGCTTGTCCATGGGGATGGGGCCGACCTTGACCTTTGCCATGTTGAGGGTCGCCCAGATCGGGTTCATGAAGACCTGGCTGCAGGTGATGCCGTGGACCCAGTTGGAGGGGATGGTGCCGTCCAGGAGACCGGTGGAGAAGGCGACGCTGCCCATGCAGTGGGCGATGCAGTACACCTTGTTCTCCTGGGAGTTGCCGTCGGCGTACTTTTCACGAATGTACTCGATGCAGGCCCGCAGGTCCAGGCGGGCATCGTAGGTCGTCCAGTTGTTCTGGGCGACCATGAGTTGGCCGATGCGGTGGACGGCGATGAAGACGCGGTAGCCGGCGCGGGTGAAGTAGTTGACCGCATTGTACTTGATCGTGGGCAGAGCGTAGATCTGGTGATCGACTGCGGCACCCGGGATCATGAAGAGGTTCTTGGTCTCAATGCTCGGGTTGGTCGGCTCCCACATGTGCATGCGCGTCTTGACGCCGTCTCGTGCGACGATGACGAAGGATGCCTTGGGAGGAGTGTCGTTGACGTAACCGTTGTAGGTGACGCTGGGGTATTGGATAGGAGTGAAGGGCGCCAGGAAAAGGGAGAGCGACTTGCGAGTAAAGTAGGTGAGGAAGCTCGCCGCGCTGTAGGCCTTCTTTATGAGACTGCTTCCCGTTGGGGTCATGGTCATGATCTGAGAGACAAAGTCGGCGAACTGGATGTGCATGATGCCCTTGGCAACGACCTTTCCGCGGCGCCACGGCTCGTCACAGTCGTGGACGGCCTCCAGGTCGCGACTGTGCTCGGTGATGGTGACATAGAGTGTGCTCGTGGCCTTCCAGAACTGCCAGGGGGCCAGGGCGACGGAGGAATCGACGACCTTGTATCCATGGAAATGGTACTTCTCGCCGTGGATGCCCCGGAGGTCAAAGTCGTACGTCATGTTCCGAGTTCCCGGTGCCTTCTGGTCGAGAATGAAGAGATTGAAGTCACCTCTCTGGACCATAAAAGGAGAACCGCGAAGAGAGGGGCAGACAAAGGTACCCGTCAGCATGGCAGAGTGGTCGGGCTCCTTGATCATGGACTTCGTGTTGAAGGCCTGCACACTGAGGAAGAATCTGGCGCTCTCACAAAGGCTCTTGGCTGCTCGGTAGGCCAACTCATAGGTGGCCCGCTTGTCAGTCACGAGCCCATCGTCGCGATGAACGAAACCAGACATGACTTCGGTGAAGCCGAATCCTCCAGCCTTGGACTGGTCGGCATGGCGAATGAGTGAGCTTGCTTCATCAATTCTCTTGATCTCGACTTCAGTCTCTGCCGTCTCATGGGATTCTTTGGGGGCAAACTGAGGCTCCCCGAATAGGTCCAAGATGCCGTTCTCGTTGGGGTGAATCTTGAGGTTTCTCCTGTGGATGTGAGCGTCGACGGACCGCTCGGCCAGGGCTGTAATAGTAGCAAAGGGGTTGACACCAATGGCACCGGGAATGACGGAGGCATCAGTGATGATAAACCCAGGGTGTGTCTCGTCGTCGTCTCCGGCGAATACCTCACCAACATCGTTGGTGACACCGGTGGCGCCAGTATCATCGCGGGCCATGCAAGCTCCACTGTGAGTCATGTTAGAACAGTTCACAAATGGACGAATTTCAAACTTACCCGATAGGATGAACGGTCACTTGCTGACCTCCCATCAAGGCATCGAAAGGGTTCTTGACAAAGGTTCCACCCATGGCCTGCGTAGCCTTTGCTAGCAGATCATTGAGTTTGCGGACGTGATCGCTACGACCAACCCCGAGGAACTCAAGGACTGGCTTGTCATCCTTGAGTGTAAGCATGGCCTGACTGCTGTCATGGGACATAACCAGGTAGACCTGAGTGTTATCCATTGATCCGCCCTGGCGATACGCGCCGAATAGATGGCTCGAGTACCGAGCAAAGGCAGACCGGACCTTCTCCTGGAACGGTTCTCCAGTGGCTTCAATGCTGCCAGGCATCATCTCCAATAATGTCTGAAGGAACGGTGTCAAAGAACGAGGGATAGCTCCTTCTTGGATGACATATCCATCAAGAGGGTTCTCGTGCCCTTCGCGGTCATCAATAACGGAGTTGATGGTAGGTCCGATAGGGTTATACGGGTTGGGGAAGGGCTTCCCGATCGCGTTCGCCTCCTCGTCCATGTTATATCTAAGATCGCGGTCAGTCGCGTACGTCTCGGAGTAGAATAGAAAGGTCCAAACTTACCCAAAGGCTAGCATGTCGCCATTGCCGCTCATGTTTTCGCCGACGCGGGGACTCAGGGGCAGTCCCATCTCCTTGCTACGGAGAAGGATCTCAGTGCTACCAATAGCACCGGCACCGAGGAACACGCACTCCTTCGCATGCACCCACATCAAGTCTCCGTGGAGATTGGCCTTGAAGTGACCTCGGTTCCGGCCATGCCAGGCGAAGAAAATGAGGTACCCTCCAATGCGCGGGTCGGCCTTCTTGATGAAACGAACCTCGCTCTCGCAGAACATTTCTGCGCCCCAGTTCCAGGCATCAGCCAGGTAAGTCACCAATGTAGTCGATTTGGAGCCATCATTGACACCAGTGCAGTCCTGGCCGGTCAAGGCTGATGGAGACATCTCCACACCAGTACTGTTGGGACCATTGCGGAATCTAGTTGTCTGAGGGACCATTTTGAACTTGTCGGACATGCCAAGAGCGGCAGCCTGCTTTTTGAAGAGATTGACTTTGGGAAGTTCGGGCCAGTCATCTGGGTATTGAGTGGGCTCAAGAACATCCCGAGCTCTTTGGTAAACTGAGTGACTACGTGTCAGTAATGTCTCCAAAGATTCGTACAAAATCCTATGGGGCGAATGGCTTACACTTCTCCAGACATTTGGGGTTCTCCCTGATGGACTTGGGCCAGATAGGCATAGACAAGGTGGCCTCGTTGGCTTCTAGAAAAACGTTGGCGTTCATCAAACTCGTGCCACCCAGGCCTGTCATCAGTCAGCAGATGATTTTCAACATAACAGGAAAGCATGTAGTTACCATTGCCAACGACGGCGTTCAGCCCCTTCCCGAAGATCAAGTGGTACATGCCAGTCGGGTCACCCTTTTCCACAGTTGTGCTGGGGAGCCAACCAGGGGCAAACTCGCCGGAAACGTGAAGCTCGTCAAAGGCATCGAGAACGCCAGTAGGATATTCACCAGGCCACTTCTCTTTTCCTCGCTCCAGTACACATACAGACTGACGCTTGCCGTTGGCATCTTGGCAACGGGCGAGGCGAGATGCGGCGACAGCACCACCGTACCCTGAACCAATGACAACGACATCATAGCTGCTGCGCATCAGCTCAACCGGCTTTGATATGCGAGGATATTGCCTTCGGGCATCGTCGGCATATGTGCGGATGTTGGCGTAGCTCCTTGATCTAGGGGCGTTGTCTTCTTCGTGAATTCCGAAGGTCGGGATCCTGTGAGATTTGCTGTATCTGATACCATTGGAGGGGGGCTCCTCTTGATAAGATTTTGAGGACGCTGTCTGCGGGCGTGAGTCTGTTGAAGCAGGCGAGAAGCCGGCATATCTGGGTGTCGAGCCGTTGTGACCGTTGTGACCATTGGTGCCGTTGCTGTCCAAGTGGTATCCATTGGCTTTGGACACATTAATATGGCTGGGACCGGATTCGGTGCCGTTCTTGAGGCCCTCTGTAGTAGCCATTGGAGCCATGTGTTTGGCGCCTCTAGGGCTGGAATATCCAAGCGCGGATAAGGCCAGGGTATATAATACTCAAAAGCAAAGTTGACGAGCAAGTGTGAGACTCCTGAGAAAGGCTCTGCTGATTAGGAAATGCTGCCAAGATACTGGGTTAATATGGTTGGTGAGTGGTTATGAGCTGAGGATGAGAGGGGTTCCGCCAGACTCTATATAGCAACAGAACAGAAAAGTAGATACACGCTTCAAGGCTGAGAAGATGAATGCGGATGATGAGCGCAGAATGAAGGGCGGAAGAGAGAAATGGGCTTTACAGAGAAGATGTAAGAATGCTTCATTGGGGGATCCACGGCGGGCCAAGCAGAGGGAGATGCGCTGCTGCGAACTATTCCTAGTAAGAAATCCCACACTAGTCTATGTAGATACCTAAACAGAGAACCCACCCTAGTCAGACCAGGAGGGAACACCACCATGGATGACCGGGGTCCTGGGAACATCCTTGCCGACACGCACATGGGGATACTAAGTCACTAGGTGCCTTGGGTGCGCTACGAACGAACGAGCTCGTCGAGCCGGCAAGGACCAGTGCCGGATCCGTCATCGATTGCAAGTGTGATGGGCATACTGCGCGAGAAGAAGAGGTGACTGTTGATCTCGAGCTGAAGCCAGACCAACACGCACAGCTTAGAGAATGCATTGGCAGCATGTGAACTACGGTAACTACAATCTGAGGTCGGAATTAGCAGATCGAGGCAAGCCAGGGCCAACATAGTTTGATAGCTCTGCTATCTTGTGTCTCGGGCCTAGAGCACGAATCCGAATTCATTCATTCTTGCACTAAAGTTGGAGCGAACCGGTCTAGTGAGGCTGGCTGGAGAGCCGGGGCCTGAGACTGAAATCCGGGCCCGGGTTTATTGGGCTATGGGTAGGCAAAAAGGCAGACAATGAGGGAAAGCAACAGAGAAGACCGCAGTCTCGGCACGAGCTGAGGCCCTGAAGCCGGGGACAAGAAGACGGGGGATGGAGTGAGGGTGAGACTGAGGTTCAGCGCCCTGTTTCTCGAGGTGTGAGTGGGCGGTTGCGCCGGCGCAATAGAATGCAGAGCTGCAGATGTACAGAAGGCGTTGCCGAAAATAAGAGTAGCGTCGTGTGGATAGTAATCGGAGCAGGATTGTACTGTGCAAAGGAGGAGGGCTGATGGAGAGTTGGGCTGTGACAATCACTTCTTAGTGTGCAGCAACTATTGCAGAAGATGCGAGACGGCATGAGTCTATTGGCCGGACCGAGTCTGTCATGACCAGAAAAGAAAGAAGCTACCTCATGATGTACATTGTATTGGGTGGTGCCATTGGTGCCGTTGATGGGGTTGGATTGGGCGAGCTGAGTGCTACGAGCAGTACCTACCTTACCTCGGTGGACAGGAGGAAAAAGTGAAGAAAAGATACATATACGTACGCACTCTAAAAAGACGACTTCACTAGGTACCTTTTTTCCAGGCCCAGACTAGCGGAAAGATGGATCCTGAGTGGCCGGTAAAGACATGTCTCTTGGGTCGCTCTTTGCGTGTGCGCAAACGGGCCAATGAAACTGGTCGAAAGTTGTCTCCCCTTCGGCTTTAGCCAGGCGGCCGTTCCCAGTGGGAAGGAAGAAGGAATACGTACCGTGCCGTAGATTTCTCCACCCGACGGAGTGGTTGCCCGTTTGGACTTCGACCTGAGTGAGTCCCGTCCTCTTGCACCCTTGCCCCGCTTATCTTCAACTGGCAACCACTCCAGGGCTCAGCCGAAAGGAACTTCCGCTTGGCACGTGCGTCAAGTATCTTTTTTCCAGACCACCCTTCCCGAACAATCAGTGATTGCCTAAAGCATCCTGGGGTTGAGGATGAATTCAGCAACAGGAAAATGCCACCATGAATTGGACCTTACCCTTGACTGACCCCAGGCAGCCACAATCGACATCGAAACCCCGGTCACAGAATTCTTCAGGCCCTTTTCAAACAAGACAACCGCAATCGTTGATGTTGCACGCTTTGCGGCTCAATTCCTCTTCAAGACATGATTGAAATGGGGAAGTTTGATAGACGACAATAGACCCAGGCAATCCAGATGTTCTCAATTGGGCCAGTGCAAGTCTGGATTGAAGCAAAATCGGCTCCCGAGCTGCCCGTCCCCCACATGAAAGCTGAGACAATCGAGTGGTGGACTTGACTAGCCTGGTCTCAGTCCGAAAGAATGAGATAGCCATTGAAACAGAGAGCTGCCAGAGTCTTGTGCGACAGGATCACCTTACGAGACTAAGCCGTATCCCTACCCCGATGTGTTGGTGCAAGATGAGTTCGACACGACTGAGGCACGGGCCTCGGCTGGACATTATTCACGATAGGGCAAGGATTTCATGCTATCAAGCCTTGGCCTTGATAACATGAGGTATTGTCCCTTCCGTCTTCTTCTGTAGCTTCTGCAAAAGTTTGTCGAACCAGACTACCATAATAGGCGATGACGATGTAGAAGCACATGCGCCGCCGAGAAGCATTTTATGAGGCGAAGCATGAGAATAGGCAAGACTGACATTGACTATATGCAACTTTTTCTCGGGTCGGCCATGTAGTCAGTAGGGAAGCTCGTCTACTTCATTCATGTGATTGAGAACGTAAAACAATGATTGATGCTTGACATGCGCCGGCCACTGACCGAACGCATGGAATTGGCATGCAATTCCAGGTGACAGGGAGAAGGGTGGTGAACCTGGTTCCAACATCAAATTACACTGACCGGAATTGCGGCCTCTGTACGGAGTATTGAGTGGGTGACGAAGTCCGAGGCTCCTGATACCACAATCTCTGCCCACATGTCTCGTCTGACTGTGTTCTAATCCATGATCAATGTCACAAATAGTTCGCGGTAACTGACTGCGTAATTTGGTAGCCCGTAAGCTCGCACCAACAACGCGGGCCTGCGGCAAGGGCCCGCAGTGGATCCTTGTCCGGCCCCTGCGGGAGGGTGGTCGCTGCGCCATCCGCTACTGCCCCGCTAATGCCATCCCGACTCGGCGGGCCCCACTCAGAGCCCATCGGTGCCTTCCGAGTCTCGTCAGATATACGGAATACATCACGACAGACCAATCTTTCCAATCAGATCGCTCCCGAGACCCCAAGGCAACCGTCAGGCTGAACTGTGCCTCTTTCATCTTACATCCAGCTTTGCGGTCAAGTTACATCATTCGTCTCGGTCATCTCCAGCCCCGTTTTGCTGCGTGCCTCGTCTGCCTCGTCATTGGTAGATCGACAAGACATCAACGGTCAGCAATCGTGCGATGAAACATATGCCAGGGCCGAGTCTCCCGTCATTGTCCAATACCATCTGGCAATCCACGAGTCAGCCTTTCAACTCTTGGGTAGGGCTGAGTTCACTGCCCACGCGATTGCAGACTTACTAGATAGGTACATCAGACCGCCGCTGCTGCAGGGGTCAACCCATCAGCGTCTGGCCAATGCGCCGTAACGACTTACAACGACGTTGGTGGCCTCGTCACTCGCCCAGTTGTGCGCCGTCGCAATTCGATGGCATGCTGCAAGGCCCGATCGACAGAAACGAGTGCCAGAGCGACGCTTATCCAGCACAGCTAAGTGACCAACACCCTCCAATCTGTTCCGCTCAGTTCCTACAGCTGTCGTACGCATCATAGTCGCAAGACGCGAGAGGCACTGGAAATGGTACGTTACGATGTACCTCGTCCAGAGATAAATGTTCTTACGTCCGTTAGGAACGCCTTCTTCAACAAATCCACCACTGGAAACACGCGATATTTATAAAATGACGTTAAATAAAACATCACCAACATGCTGTGCTGCGCGGGATCTTGCTTGTGGTCGAATCAGCATTATCGTTGAATCGTTTCACAACAGGTGAAATCCCCGGAAACTTCTCTTTCCAGCCGTCACACTATCCCTATCTGAGGTACCTTGAGGAAACACAATGGGCATCGACGATAACTGTTGCTGCTTCTAGAAACCTGTTTGGCCAACGTCAGCTCGGCGATGCGGGTCTGGCGCACGCAGCCCATCTCTCGTCTTGTCAGTGTCACCCAGACCAGCCAGGGTCTGCGGAGGCATTCTATGTCATGTATAACCCTGAACAAAAGGAGTCGTCAAGTGCGCGTGGAGTTCAAGGTCTTGAGCCACAGCCGGTGTTCATTTATCCGTTGTCGTACTGCTACATTCAGATGGGCAGATTCTTCAAAGCCAGCAACGTTGTCTTGCCGCTCAAAGTATCGATCCATCGGAAGGCAGAACGCAATTCGGGCCGTCATTCTCTCGTTGAGCACTGTGTTCAACCCTTCAAGCTGATAATCGAGCATCGGTGCCTACGGCAGACGGCGGAAATAGCCGCTACGTGGTTGCCCGAGAGACCCTCAGACGTGCCTGGTATCCAATGTCGACCTATCAGAGTTGATTCATATCGCTAATACATGATGATCATCTTTGAGTGAGTAGAGCGACTTTACTGGCTTCTATCAGATGTCAGAGATGTCAACGGCCGACGAGCCGGCTTCTTGCCGCAATTGAAAGTAGCTTTAGAGTGTCAGCACTGGTCTCAGTATATTCTCTTGTCAGCACCTTCTCTTCACACCCATTCAGACTCGCGCCCTTCTAGGCAAGGAGGCGCTCTCTGAAGGATTCGGCTTATTCGAATCCTTCAGTCGGCACTTGGAAAGATGGCTGTCAAAGTACTCCAGCCTGTTGGGATCTTTGTTCACACTTCACTGGCGACCAGTCATCACTCAAAAGCAGCAAGTAATTTGCTTATCAAAAAAAGTAATTGGTATTGATTTAACTCAGGTATCCCTGCCGCCAACGCCAGCTCCGAAATACAAATAGACGTTACACCGAATTTCAAGGTCATCACTACGTCTGCCCATCGTCCTTAGACGTGGGTGCCGTACGTCTGCCCATCGTCCTTAGACGTGGGTGCCGCCACTCGCATCAACTTTTCGTATTCCTCTTCCGAATTGCCGGTCGAGAACGCTTAGTTCCACCAGTCTCCCTGGTCGTGCATGGCACGGGCAACCTTGACGAAACCGGCAATGTTGCTACCAGCGACCAAGCTGGGAAGCTCGGTCTCACCGCCCTTGACGTACTCCTTGGCGGTGTTGAGGCCGTTGAAGAAGGCAGCGGTCATGATGTCCTTGAGCTTCTGGTCGACCTCCTCGCGGGTCCAGCTCAGGCGCTGGCTGTTCTGGGCCATCTCGAGGCCAGAGACGGCGACACCACCGCAGTTGGCAGCCTTGCCGGGAGCGTACCAGATGGCCTCGCCACCCTTCTCCTTGCGCTGAGCCTCGAAGACGTCGATGGCCTCCTGGGTGCAGCCCATGTTGGAGCCCTCGGCGATGGCAATGCAGCCGGCGGCAATGAGAGCCTCAGCCTCCTCCTTGGAGACCTCGTTCTGGGTCGCGGAAGGCAGAGCAATGTCGACCTTACCAACGTGGGTCCAGGGACGAGCACCCTTGATGTACATGAAGGAGCCCTTGTGGTCGAATTCGGTAAGAGACTTGCGCTGGACCTTGAGGTCGGCAATGTTCTCAATCTGCTCGGGGGTGAAGGCAGCGTCACCCTCGGCGACAAGGCAGCCCTGGGAGTCGGACAGGGAGACAACAGTGGCACCGAGTTCGATACACTTGAGAGCGGCGTACTGAGCGACGTTGCCGGAACCAGAGATGGCGACACGCTTGCCAGCGAAGGAGCCCTTGTTGGCGTACTTGAGCATCTGCTCGACGTAGTAGACGACACCGTATCCAGTGGCCTCGGGGCGGATCAAGCTACCACCCCAGGTGAGGCCCTTTCCGGTGAGGACACCCTCGAACTTGTTGCGCTCCTGGCGGTAGGTACCGAACAACCAGCCAATCTCGCGGCCAGAGACACCGATATCACCGGCGGGAACGTCGGTGTCGGCGCCAATGTGCTTGCTGAGCTGGCGCATGAAGGAGACGCAGAAGCGACGGATCTCGTTGTCGCTCTTGCCCTTGGGGTCGAAGTCGGAACCACCCTTACCACCACCCATGTTGAGGCCGGTCAAGGCATTCTTGAAGATCTGCTCGAATCCGAGGAACTTGAGGACCGACAGGTTGACGGTAGGGTGGAATCTCAGACCTCCCTTGTAGGGGCCGAGGGCCGAGTTGAACTGGACGCGGTATCCGCGGTTGACCTGGAGCTTGCCCTTGTCATCCTCCCAGACGACGCGGAACTGGATGACGCGCTCGGGGATGGAGACGACCTCGAGGGCGGTTCTGTACTCGGGGTTCTGGGTGAAGAGGGAGGAGTTCTCGAGGGTGCTGACAAGCTCTATAGATGGTGTTAGTCTTGTTAGATTCGTTGTGTAAGAATGGTTGTAGATGGCAACATACCGTTGTAAGCCTGCTGGAACTCGGGCTCGGTAGGAAGGTTAGACATTTTGACGGTTTAGAGGTATGTTGTATATGTATGGTGCTTCAAGGTTGTGTCTCTGAGAGGTGAGTTCCTAGTTCGTCTGACAGAGAGAGGAGCTGATGAAGTTGCAAGTCGAGAGGATGGGGGAGGGCGGTGCGCCCGCAAGATTATATACAAATCTGGGAACCCCGTCGATCGAAACGAGAGCCAAATCGAATCGAGTAAGAGCTCACAGGCTGGCAACGGCGAAGCGTGTCGTTGCCCCATGTTCCCCCCGGTCATCTACTCCTCCAAGCTTCGGGAGCCCCTTCATGGTGAAGATAGATGCAGGCGGGGACCAGGGACTAGCGTGAGAGCAAGACATGTCCGGGTCGGCCGTGGGGGGCGTGGACGGTGGAAAAAGAGAGAGATAGGACTCCTCCTCCCTCGCCTCGCCTCGCCTCTCACGTCTGAAGCGCGTTCATTCGGCGCCAGACCGACAATTTGTCGTGTCCCATAGCTAACAGAGAATAAAAAAGGGCTCGGGTGAAACCCACGCGGGTTGACGTAAAAAAGACTCAGCGAGTCTAGGCTGGATGAGAGTGCCGGGACCGGGCCCGGGTTTTCACGCTATGTGGCCGGCGGGGGCCTCTCAAGGTCCCTTCATGCAGCTCTCTGATTTGCTGCCGAGTGACAATTATTCACGACCATCACAAAGAGACTACGAGACAAGAGGGTTTGCGCTGCCGCGCGAGCGGTTGCGATCCCGGAGGCGGCGAGCCGAGCAGGCATTTGCTGGGGCGGAAACCAGGAGTCCGCAACTGAACTGCAGGGGCACAGGGGTCTCAGGGAAGGCCCGGACGCTCCATTGTTCGGGAGAGGGAAGAAGAGGACATGCCCTGGAATGCGCGAATGCCTCTCCCATCGACAAGCCCGGCGCGCGTGTCCCAAACAGGCCAGAACCTGGGGGACGTCATCCAACAATTGCAGCCCATGCCCGCGGACCCCCCACCACTGGCACATGCTTCCGCATGCACGGATTTCTTCTGTGTCTCGCCCTTCTTTCTTGACCTGTCACTGTCACTGGGGAAGAACAAAAAAGGGACCCCGTCAGATGTTGCTGTCATTGGAAATGGCCTTGCATGCCGTGGCGTGCCACTTGGGAACAAGAGCCGAACTGTAGTCCTATCAACCGTCTCTTATTGGTTGCCCCGGGTGTCGAGATACAGCAAGGTAGATCAAATCTTCAAGTTTTCAAAGCTGGGCTTCTAGCTCTACGACGCTAGAAGCCCATCTACCATTCGCCTGTCCGTACACTTCTCCCCAAATCGTCGATGCTGGTGCGGCAGCGCTGATGGCGGCACTAGAGAATTATCTGGGAAAAGGGAAAGGGGGCTTGTCACAATCTGGCCCATGACGCAGCAGGCGTCATGTCTTGCATAGACCCATGGGGTGTTCTTTTGGTTTCTCCATTATGCCACTTGAAGGTTCAAGATAAGAAAATCGCAGAGACGAAGATTTGCGACACATGTGAATTGATCATTGCAATTCGTAAGGTGTGGTGAGTGGTTGGACTGGAACCCAGGACCACACAGAAGCAGGCTAGCATGAACGGGAGATTGATTGACAAGAAAGAAAGTGTCCGAAGAACGGCGCGTCGAGTCGCAGTTCCGCGATCGGAAGTGAAAGGTGCCAATCTAAGTGACGGGAGTGTGCGACAACGAAGACGGCCACGGCTGGGCTGCCGTCGGTGTAGCGAGTGGTGCGGCGCTGCAGTGGGTGACAGACTGAGCTGACATGCGAAAATGCTCAGCCGATTTGAGTCGGAAAGTGCGACGCAACCCGATACAATGCGCTCCTGTCTTCCCATACCTTGTCCTTTACCCCGCCGACGTCGCCCCTCCATTTTGGGGGACTTGGGTTGGGTTTCTGCCCCTCGCTTCTGAACTCCCGATTCCCGAACCCGCTGTCGCGTGTTTTTTTTTTTTTTTTTTTCGTCTTTCCATTTGGCTACCGTAGGTGCTTAGCACGTAGTCCCCAGAAGACAAGCTAAGCAGGGGTTTCTTTCCTCCGGTGGTTCTCCGGGGCCATCTTATTCTTTGCCGCCGTTGCTGGAGAAAAAAAAAAGGAGGGGTTGAATCTGTATCCGTACGTACTATTTCGAAACCTCATCTCGGAATTGGGTTGTCCAAGGTAGTTCGGTTCGCAGCCTTACGGTGCGTTGGATCGCTTGAACTGTGTTGGCTGTTGACGGAGGCAAGGAATCCTCGAGTCTCATTCGACGGTCACGGAGCAGGCATTCCAAAGTCAACAAACCACCACCGCAAACAGTTCCAGGGACTTTACTCGCAGCTCCGCTACGGAGGATGCTTTTACACACAGAGACAGAGAGTTGCTCGGCACGTACGTAATAAGATGGCTCTGTGAATAATGCAAACCACGGTATTGGCTACCAAGATCAGATTGCAACTACGAAATACAAGTGAGCTGCATCGTTACTAGAAAGCTTAACGTATCCGGTGCATGTTTATCTATATTGATAGATCTCGTGGCTATTGATATCGCGAACTCTCAAAACCACACACACACACACAGCGCACTTCGTGTAGGTTGAGAACCGTGGTGTGCACCCTCGGTAGGTAGGCCGACGGGAGAAGAAGCACAGTCAAAACTCCTCGGCGTAACACAGTAAAAGCAAGAGATTGATTGATAACCTTAGATCCAAAAAGAACAGCGAAGGGGAAGGGGGGAAAAAAAAACAAAAAAAGTTCCCGCGTGGAGAATCCCAGCCAGCTTTCAGCCCAAACCCCGACCCGAGCGGATGACCGACCGACTGCGGCGACGACATCTACGGAGTAATAGAGTCTAGGACCGACGTGTTTCCATCTGTCTGCCCATCTCATCTCATCTCATCTCCCCCCTCCCGAAGTGCTCCCATCCAGTCCCCACCGCCGCCGCCGCCACCACCAAAACCGCCGATCCAGCAGCTGGTCAAGGCGGCCCTGAACCTGGCTCACTGCAGACACCTCAGTGAGTGACACGCCCCAAAAGAGGGCGGCGGCTGCTTTCTCCAGTTCTCACGTCCCGCCCATTCAGAGAGCAGCCGCCGCCCTTCCGCTGCCGGCGGCGCCCGGGGCGACCGACCGTCCCAACGAACCACAGCGCTTGCTCAGCGGTGCCCAATTCTCTTTTACTCAATTCACACACACAACCAGAACTCTCTCACTCGTCCCCGTCCTGCCAACCTCCGTACACATCTCCGATTCCCACAACGGAACTTGCCCATGGATCGAGACACTTTTTTCGGTGGAATAATGCCGCAATCTAAGCTCATCTCTCTTGCTTTCTCCTCGTATTATGGCCATATTGGGACTACATACAGGACCACTCCTCCCGGGTTTTCCCGACATATGGAGGATGCTTCTCCGTCTTTTTGAATATCATGTTGCATCTTGTTTCTCCTCCATACCCTTCCCTTTCTTAGCTTACTCTGTTAGACCCATTCCCGACCTCCTTGTGCGGAATTCGAAATTCTCTTGGAACCCATATGGAGACCCAACGAAGAAAAATACAACAAAGCGAGCAAACGCCGTGAAACGCCTGTCCCGAAACAACATATCTGCCTGCGTAAACCTGTAGACCCTCCACACCACCGCTGCATCTGTAGCTGCAGAATCTCAAAAGGTCGGCTCATGGAAAAAGAAAAGCTTAGCGTCGTGAAAGCCCCCATCCATACCCCCTCCATGTTCTAGGTATCCCACTTCTTGGCACGCCTTCTACCAGATTGCAGCCTGGTCAAAGTCGAACCTCTTCAGCTCCTTCCCTGCGTCTTCCAAGTCCTTCTTCGCCTTCATACGCATGTAGAAGATGGGGCAGTCCTTGCTACTGCAAATCACTTCGCAGTGCATGCTGCCCTGACACCGCTGGCACTGCGTCCAGAGCCGGCCGAATCGCACCTCGAGATCCGACGTCTTGTCCAGTGTCTTCTTGTACAATTCGCCGACCCGAGGCGCGCAATCCGAGCACACTGCCCCCGCGCTCTCCTCCTTGCCTCGGAGTGGTTTCTTGCATCCCATACATGTTTGCGTCTTCTTTGCAAACTTCATCAGGCCTCCGACGGCCGGCGCCGACACTGCAATCGTGCGCGTATGCGCTCCCGTGAGCAGCGAGTTCGCCTTGGTCTCACCCAGAATGGGCTCGAAGATTCTGCCCAAAGGCTTTGCAAGCTGGTTATCAAGGTAGTATCGGGTGTCGATCGGTACGTTGTTTTCAAGGACGTAGATGGGATCCTCAGACTTCTCGTAGTTCTTCGCACCTGCCGCACCCTTGATCATCACATAGGCAACTCGATCACCTAGACCTGGTGCCGAGCCTGCATCGCGCTTCTTCATTCTCTGAGCGAGTTCGACGTGAGCCTGTTTGGCTGCGTAGTCGTCTTTGGTGAGCGCCTTCGTAATGACCAACTTTGACATATCAACCTTGTTTTGCAACAAGTCCGCAATCGTGTCTTTGACGTAACTGAGAGTAACAGGTCAGTCGACATTATTCAGAAATCAGATGGTGCAAACTTACTCTTGCGCTCCCTGGACATCTTGGTCGATGAGCATCATTCGAAGCACCTTCTCAATCACGGTTTGTACGAGCAGGCAGTTGTCTCGTCGAACCGTCTCGATACCCTTCGTATCCATCTTGTCGTACTTGTTGGGATTCGTCCAGTACAGGCCGGCGTATCGCTTTTTGTTGATGAGCAGGTATGGGTAGTATACCTTTTCGAACTCCAATTTGATCGGCTTGACGAACTTGGAAGAGACAAAACTAGCAGCTTCTTCGCCAAACTTCATGGCCTCGGGAAGGTCCTTGGTGCCAAACTTGACCATGACAGAGTCAGTGTCACCATAAATGACCTGAGCGTCGTGGGTGTATCCATTGGCAATGCAGTACTTCTTCTCAACCTCTTCCTTGGTTTTCATAATCATCTGTCGGCCAAAGGCTGTTGTGCTACTGGCGATTTCGAGACAAGGCAGCTTGCCGGTTGTCGCACCCGTGAGTCCGTAGACGGAGTTTGCACTGATCTTCAAAGCCAGTTGTCGACCGTTCAACACTGCTTTCTTGAAAGGATCCGTTTCCCCAGCCAGTTCACGCTTGGCCTGCTTTCTTGCGGTCAAGAGTTCCTCGAGAATCTGAGCAAGGAGACCCTTCCGTTGTTTGGTGGTAACAAAGGTGTCGCCGTTCGGGGTGACGATGTAATCATCGTCCTTCTTCAGATCGAACTTCTCGATGGCCTTCTTGTTGACCAGTGTCGTATAGCATAGGTTGTGGGCCTGCATGATACTCGGGTACAGTGAAGCGAAATCGAGGGTTGCGATAGGCACATCGTAGTATCCTCGGGTCGGCTCGATGACTGTGGCACCTTCATACTGCTCATCGCTACCCTCAGATCTCATATTTGGAATGACCAGCTTCTGTTCTAGGGCCTTCCGGAAAAGCTGACTGATGAATTTCACCTGCTGTCCTCTGGAGAGCAAAAAGTTGAACGGGATACCAGTGACTCTGGCCATCTCTGTGTAGTTTTCGAGGCAAGATAGCTTGTCCATGAGCCGCTGCGGGAGGTATGCGTCCTTCAGACAGTAAAGAGCGAGACGGCGGCGCGATTCAGGGGTACCGTTGAATAACTCTGTGATCATGGTGTAGTGAACATCTTCCTTTTGCTCTCCCAAAAATTGGGAGCACACAGAGTTGAGCGTGTAACTTCGAAGGTGGTGGTCGCGCTGGACAAGCTGCAGTAAGTCGAGTTGCAACCGTCCATTGGTATTGGTGGCCTTGCTGTCGCGATTACCCATCTGCTTACTGGAGAAATTCGTCTCCTTGGCTCTGGAAGGGATGCTAGGGATTCGAGACCAGTACTCGAATCCTCCAACCTTCAATGCCTTTGCCCTGTCGAGAAGGTATGGGAAATCAAAGTTGGCAATGTTGTATCCGATGATGATATCTGGGTCGACTTTGATGAGGAACTTCTGCCACTCGCTGAGCATCTTCTCCTCCTTCTCGAACTCGAGAATCTGTGTGGCGACGATAGGACTGGTTGTGTCTAAGCAGAACACGTTCCGCACGAAGGGCTTCTTTTCTCCGTATCTTGTCACCACGTTTGCAATCTGGATGACGGGGTCGTGTGTCGCCTCTGGGAAGATGCCCTTACGTCCAGCGCACTCAATATCGAACGACATGATTCTCAGAGGAGCCATCTTGGACCACTCCCCAACCGGCTTGTGAGCAATAAGGTCGAGGTAATTGATCTCGGCTTCGATTTGGCAGTTCGATTGTCGTTGAGACTGGTGCAGGACCTGGTATTTTGATGCGGGGGCTTCAACCCAAGACATTCCGAAAATCTAGCAGAAAAATATTAGCCTCATCGAGAGAGTTGATACCAGAGAAACGCACCTTGCAGTCGACCATGAAACGTAGGACGTATTGAATGTTGTCAAATGTCATGATGCCGCCATCCATGCCCTTCCACAGACCCTTCCAGTTGGCATTGCCCGACTCGATCGTTGTCCGAACTCTTGCGATGAACTTGGGGTCCATGACAGTGACCTTGAGGTAGGGGCTTTTAACATTTCCTTGGAAACCATAAATATTTTCCCTCATCAGGAAAGATACTGAGTGAATACAAGGCTGGTGCTGTGCTACTTGTGACTCGAGATAGGCCTTGAAAGCATTGCAGTCTTCGGGTCGGAACGCCACCGGGGCAGCGACGTAGAGGTAGTGTTTGAAGTCGGTGACGTGCAACATCACTGAGTGGCCTTGCTCGGTAACACCAAACAGCTTGACCGTTGCTCGACCGCCGTGTAAACTGCCCTCCTCGGCCTCGATTTGCTGGAAGGTCAGGTTGTCCCTGGCCGGGTTGAAGTCGACAAGCGGAGGTCGGTCCCATGATTGATCCTTTTCGGTATTGTTCTGCTTGCGTTCAGAGATATCCTGGCTCAACTTCTCGAGAACTTCTGATTCGAAGGCACTCTTAGGTTGACTAGAGCCCGGAAGGTTCTTCGCATTCTTCTGGGAACCGACATGGCGGGCGGGTGAGGACGAGAACCCTTCGACTTTGCGCTTCTTGAGGGATGACGGTGTCGACGGGATGTTGCGGCGGGTGCTTGGTGTCTCCCCAAGCACACGCTTTTGAGGCAGCACTGTAGCCATTGTGGTGATCTGGCTGTGGTGGAAGAGTTGTGCAGAGTGAATCAACCAGACCTCATAGTCGGGTGGATTTGGGGGGTCGTTAGGTTGTTGCTATGGGATGGAACTTTCAGAAACCCATTAACGCGAAGACGCGCTTGACGTGATTGACGTCGACGTGACTTGACCCACCCTAAAGTGGCTGATGGAAGGCGCGAGCTGATGACTAAGGCATGTGGACTTGGGTTCCTCTGGGTCTGAGACGCGACGTCGACGCCAAAGACGGGAGGTGCAGGAGAGCGGGTACTTCCCAGATTAACCCCACTCAAGTTCAGGTACGCCCTCCAATATCAACACTGAGGCAACCGAACAAAGTTAAGAAAAGAGCTTACCTTCTGTTTCATTTGTCAATTGGTTGCCTCCCCAGCATCTGTTATTTCTACGCAATTGTCGTTCTTATTTCTGCCCTCATTTCCCCCCTTTTCACCTGAGCGATGGAATGATGCTTGTTAAGGCAAAACTTAGTTGACCACAATGTTGTCAAAAGGTTGTCACGAGAGACAATAGTGATAGATGACTCGTCGCAAAACCAACTCTTGATATTTACTAGATGAGGCTAAGGTATATTTGGATATCAATATGTCTACAACTACAAGATGTTGGAAGCTTCTATACAGAACAACATGCTTCCAGAAATGACTGGTAGCTGTCATTGCATTCTACACATTGTCCCTGTTAGCTATGATGAATTCGACAGTACAAGTGATTCAAAAAGAGCAACATGGTGGCACATAGTCTCGCAAGGCATGTAGTCGCTCTTATTTCGTCGCGAAGAAACAAGAGAAAGAGAGACGAGATTGCTTGCAGTTGTCTTCAGATATCCATTCTAAGAGGCATCAACGGCGGTTTGTCACGACCGCTCAGCTAAGCCATGCAAATAGGATTCATCAAGAGATTGTCAAGAAACTCATGGTAGAAACAAAGAGAAGCAAACTTACTCTCAATCAACTTCCGAAAAATCTGCTTTGGCGTGGCAGGACAGCATCTGACGTAAGGCGACGTAACGGGGTATCTTGGTAATGCGTCTGTGGGCGCGACCATGGCAACCTACTTCCTCAACGGCACACAGGCAAGCAACTAGACACAGAAAACCATGGGGGAAAAGCGTTCATTTATGTTTTCATATTAGGACTGGGTTGAGTTTTAGATACGTAAACCTCGTGCAGCCCATCGAATGATATGTGCGGGGTAAACCAGGGGCGTCCGAGGACGATGCGACTGCGTGATGCCGAGACGGTTGGTCGGTCAGCGGCAGCGAATAGAGAGAACCCTGGCAAGCCCCCGCAGCGCTATGTGTATGGCTCTACCTATGAAGACGATTTGTCTCTGTTGGACGTATGGGAGAGGATCCTTTCCTTCTTCTTTCATAAAAATACCCATCGTGAACCGAGACGCCGTCGCTGAGCAATGCAAATCATGAACCACCCTTGCCAAAGTCCAGAAACCAGTGCAATGCAAACTCTCGTAGCATTAATTGGGTCGTTCCTCCTATGATGTCAACTCTTCATGATGAAGTGATCTTGAAGTTGTCAAGCTCGCACCAGTTGTTTACAGGCTAGGTTTAGGTTAGCAGATGATCGTCGTCAGCATGGGTGATCAGATAACTTACAATACAACTGAGGTACTTGCACCAACTGCAAGTGTTGTGGTAGATGTAGAAGTTATTGAGTAGGACGATGAAGACAATGATGACCGTCAGCAAGAAGCCGGCTCTGACCAACCACCATGCCCACCAGAGTGGCTTCCTGCCCTTGAAGAAACCGATGGGATTCTTCAAGAACGGCGGTGGGCCACCCTGGTTGGGAGTGAGATGCATGGATGCGTATGATGGATCCTCAGCGCCAAGTCTCCGTCTCAAGGAATTGGGCGAATGCAAGACGCAGATGCCCAGCGCAAGACCCATTAGGAAGCCACCAATATGGGCAAAGTTGTCGAGTCCTGGCAGCAGACCCAGTACGAAAGAGATGACTACATCCAACATGATGAACATCAGGTCTTTCACAGGGCTGCGGCGGTCCTTCCAGGAGTACAGGAGATCGAGCAGGGTGAGAGCGATGACGCCGAAAAGGGCACCTGAAGCACCTGTAGATGCAGCCATAACACCGGCGTAGTTTGCTCCCATGACGTTGCCGAATATGCCTGCGCTCACATAGACCAAGAAGAAGCGAATGGAGCCGATGGCTATCTCCATCTCCTTTCCTATCGTCATTTGCAGAAGCAGGTTGAAGCCGATATGGATGAGACCTGCGTGCAGGAAAATGGGTGTGATGAAGCGGAACCACTGGTTGGGTTCCGGTGACTGGTTGATGTCGGTGTAGGTGGGCTCCGGCACACCTCCGAAGCCGCATAAATCGCCGAGGCCGCACTGGTTCGATGGGTTGCTGGCGTCGCTCGAGGTCGAGTTCGGGCAAGGCCATGTGATGGGCTGGCCGAGATCCTGGATACCCTTGACGTTGTGCATGCAAGCTACGTAGCGAGCACCCATGTTGATCATAACGTAGGTGGAAGGTCCAATCATGGGGTTGAATGAGGGCTTGGTCATGATGGGAGAACCGGTGAGTTGAGCTGCGTTCCGTTAGTATCAAATACTATTAGGTTTGACCTGTTGATTTGGCTTACCGTTCTTCACAATCTCAGCGATGAACACTGCAACCTGAACCAACGTGAAAATGTAAACGACCCATGGAATACCCTTTCTGTCGGCGCCAAACATGCCCAGCTGACCAAATCCAACCTTGTTCTTGTCGCGGCGACTCTTTGAGCGGCGAGATCCCGCAGGTGCGTCGTAGACATGGTCATTCTCGTTCATCTCCACATCCTTGTGCGGCTGCGTCGGCTGCCGGCTTTGCAAGGGAATCTCGTCGGCCACATTTTGTCTGCTCGAGTCTGGAGAAGTGGAATGACCGTAGTAGGCAGTGTCCGGCTGAGCATAAGGATTCTGCTGGTGGGGATCGTGGCTGTTGTAGGCCGTCTGGCCGTGGCCCGAGTAGGCGGTGTTTACTGTATTCATCGTGTTCATGCGCTGGGGTTGCATGTTGTTCGTGCTCTGAGGATGAGGGCTCTGTGTGTTTCCGTTGTGGCGAAATCCGTCCTGTGTTGAGTCTACGGGATAGACATGATCGTCAAAGACGCTTTCGAAGGGGGATACAGTGTTGGCGCGCGGTGGTGGTGGTTGGCTGGCGCCGGGCGCAGGCGTTATTGAGCTGTAGGGAGGAGCGGGTGTTGAACTGGTTGAGGGAATGTTGTTGTAGGCAGCACCACCATAATAGGGAGCAGGCGAGGGAGAAGCTCCTGGAGGGGGTAGCGGTTTGTTCTGGTAATAGTCGTTGGCAGCCATGATATGTGCTGGGTCGGCGGATGCCAATTACGAAGGGACTGGAATTATGTGAGACCAGGGGAATGGGAATCTGGGCGAGGTCTCGTCCTTTTCTGAGAGTCGAAATCTCGCTTGGAGCGGCTGAACTAGGCTTCGGCGGGCAGCGAAGGCAAGCAAGGCAAATCGGACTAGTGCGAGATGGAGAATGGCTCAGGTACCGACCGGAAAGGGATGGGACGCGGAGAAATGTGACAGCGGGAGGGTTGAAATGAGGTGTGTGTCGTAACGCGGTCGGGGGGTCGTGGATATTTGTTCGATGCAGCGTTTTGGCGTGGATCGATGAGCCCGAGCTAAGCCTGGAAGACGGATGGAGTGATTGAGTTGAGGTACGGATACAATGCAGGGTGTCCGTGAGCGCGGTGGGTCGGTAACAAGCAAATTAAGCCCGGCTTAGCCAGCCTCTCTGAATGAGACCAAGGTAACCGGAGTAAGCTGAAGCTGAGGAAGGGCAAAGCCGCCAAAGAGAAGTGAGAAGAATGTCGTAAAGTAATTGCAGGTTTACCTCCAGGCGCGCAGTAGGCGAATTATGAATTAGCGGACTGGGAGAATGCCTGTGCACTCAACCTGAGCTACACTACTTCGGATGACGGGGTGAGTAGAAGATAGTTTGGGTGTTTTGGGTGCTTGAGTGTCGGAGCGCGCAGAAAGGAGAGTTCCTGTGTAGCACCTAAGGGGTTATAGGGGGCAGAACGAGTGAAGGGAGTGCGACCTTAAGCAGTAAACTCGTATGTCGTCGGTCAAGGGATGAATCTGGTAACAGGAGCAGGACACGTTCTCACGACACGAAGGGGGGATGCGAGGAGGTTATTTCTTTTAAACAGCCCAGCTTTCAAACGCAAGCCTTCCTGGTCTTGTTTCTGTTTTCTGCCCAAGCCTGCCAAGTGGGAGGCAGAGTACCTTGCGGCTGGTGCTGGACCAACAACTACACCGGGTTGGATCCATAGGTACGTAAGATACAGAGGAGGAACGGCAATGTGGTTGGCAGCGAAGAGGACCCAAAACACTGCCCGCCTCTCAGACTCGAGGCCTCTCTTGAGCGAGTGGATCACGGTGACGGGAGTGAGTGGGAGGGAGGCGGCCCAGTGAGAGGTGAAGAGGGGGGATGCACAATGGCACACCACCAAACGGGAGTCTGAGCAGGGTGCAGTAGGCTTGCAGTAGTTCCGGCTTTGAGGCTGTGTCAGCAATGCCAGCCCTTTTTTTTTCTGCATCTTCCACTCCGACCAGAGTCTTTCCCCCGCCAAATGGGACTGTCGCCAGTCATACCTACCTAGGTACCTTACGGTGCCTGTTCGTACAAAGTACACCTGACGTACGGATCGGACATTTAAGCCTGAGTTAAGGTGGGCAAGGAACAATAGCGCCCTTGCCTTACGAGGTACGATGCCCACGAAGTACAAATGTCAAAAGCGACAGGGCGGCTGCCATTCAGCAGCGCATCTGCATCTGCAACTGGCAGCCCTTCGTGGCAGCGGCACATGTCGCGGTACGAAGACTCGTGGCTGCACCTCTGAGCTGTGCTATGTTTGGAACGGAGACCCACAAGTTTCAGATAGTTGCGTAACCCAGCCTGCCGACCCCCGGCGTGGCAGGTGAGCTGTGAGGTAACTCGACCAGACGGGACCCTTCGTGCCTTCTTCCAACGTCCTTTCTTGCCTCTGTCGAATGTACCTTTCCACTAATCCAAGCTGGGCTCGGAACAGAGCCACATCTCAGCCGAGGTCGATGTACCCGCCACTTCTCTTCTTCTTGAGCTCTTCCTTGAGCCTCTCGCTTCGATTCTGCGGGCTGCAAGGCAGCCTACCGTGCCTACCTGGGGATACATCTATCAACTTTAGACAGCAAGCCATCCGCCTCACTCGCTGATCCGCTTAGGGAAAGCAGGATGACATGATGATCAACTGTCAGCATTCGAAACCTTGAAAGCCAGCCATAGCAGCAGCTTCTTGCAATCCTTTCGCAGACGTGCCCTATGGCCAACGACTGCCGATCCATGCAGTACATGCAGACTACGGGCAGCATCCTGGCAGCCTGGCTCCGACACTCGCTCCACAAGACGACCACAACCCCAAGCCTTCAAGAGTCATGACCCTGCAAACCCTCGGCGATTCCACAGCGTTGGGGGAGCAACACCAGCATGAGGTGTTCATTCCATTATTTCCATCCCATCAACATCTACATCAACTGCCCTGCCGCCATCCGACAAGGACCGGCCTGGCGAGGCAGGAAAACCTTCGTTTTCTAATCGGCCTCTCCTTGGAATCAATGACAAGAAACCATCCTGGATATCTGGGTTGGTCCCCAATAAAGCTCTCCAATGTGCCTTACAAATGGACCCCAAGGACATACCGACCGGAATGTGGATTTCGCAACACCCGCGATAGTACGCCTTCCTAAAGAATCTGCCCGACACTGTGGGTTCGTCGCTTCTCAGCCTCCTTTTGCTCGACTCTTCCCAGTCAGCATTGTGGCACCTTTATATCATTCCAAGCCAAACTTCGCGTCCACCAAGAATTGGTACAAGAACAGAGAAGACAGACCCAGAATGGTCTTCCACCAATATCCGCTGTTGTGATCACGGAACTGATACATGTCAGCTGAGCTTCCAACAGTTGCTGACATTCACTTGCATCGTCTTTTCCACAGTTCGGGCAAAAAAACCTGCGCCAGACCGTCAGCTCACCAACAACGGTCGCGCACTGCGCAGGTTTGGGGCACTTACGACAAATGGTGGCTCGGCCGTCACCCACTAAGAAATGGTTACTCGTGGAGGCAAGCCACATGCACTATCGGAGAGAAACACGAGAAAGCACCCAAGCCCATGAGATGACGTACTCGGACAACATTCGAATCCTTTTTTAACTCTTCCTCGTGCTTTCTGCTTGCGAGAGAGCTGACGCTGGGTTTGACAGCACCCTGCCAGTCATTTTGGCATTCCCCCGAGCCAGCCCTATCCAGAATGCTGGCTCAAGCTGGAATCATCGTTGTCCGTGCGTTGTCGGAGATCGGGGGTCCTCTCGCCCTGCGTGCGGCGCGACTGAATGGAACAACCTATGGGCACCTATGATGGCGCCTCAGGTCCACGACCGTTGCGACGCCACACGCTATCACGTGTCGATAAGATAACAGAAGGGGAAAAAGACCCCTGGTTTAATCAACTTTTTTTTTTTTCCTTCGCTTGGGGGAGCTTTAATTAGCAAGAGGGTCGTTGCGCAGAGTTTCCAGAGTTCCTCAATTGCGCGGAGATTTGCCTACTGCACGCTGAAGATCCAGTTTACACAGCCATTCGAAACTATGAGCAAGAAAATCCGCGGTGGTGATTCCGACTCCGACAGGGAGGACGGTGGCGCCAAGCTCAATGCACCCACGGTTCGCCTGACTTCCCGAGTCTTCAGCTGTCTTGGTTCTAACCCCCACCTTAGGAGGCATCTACCGATGCCATGGATGTAGATGTCCCACCAACTCCTGCCGACAAGAGACAGGCAGCAGCGATGGCTCGCGCCGAACGAGCTGCGCGTAGAAAACAAATCCGTGAGGGGTTGATGCCTGGAGGCTCCCAAATTTCTTCCTTGGCCAGCACGCCGAATCCCGAGTCCCAGCCCGCATCGCCTGCGCTCAAATCACAAGAAAAGAAGACGAGGGGAAGGAAGGCGACAAGAAAGAGCACAATCGTCGCTGAGAAGGAAGAAAAAAAACCAGAGGACAATACGGCGACAGGAACCCCCGACGAGACCACCACAGCAGCAGAGCCCGCAGAGCCTACAGAGTCAGAAGAGCCAGCAGAGCCAGCAGAGCCAACAGAGCCAACAGAGCCAGCGACATTGCCTACCTCTACTCCTGCAACAGATGCCGAGCCGCTCCCCTTCGTGATCGATGTGAACCCCACTAAGATCAAGATTCCCGACAACACAAGCGCGTCCATAGCCGGCTACGCCACATCCATTGCCCCCAGCTCGGCGTTCGGCGGCGATAGCCAGATCGGTGGCCCCAACCGCGCAGCAAGGCGGCGGCAGATGCAGATTGATAACCATCGGAAGGCGATTAAGAAGGAGCTTGGCATACCTGCCGAGTCGGACGAGCGCGTGGAGGAGGTGGACGCGCTACTCAAGACCTGGATCGCCGAGTTTGACGAAAAGACCGAAGCGCGGGCGGCTAAGAAGAAGGCCAAGAAGATCGCGTCAAAGGGGAAAGCACAGGGTAAGCCTTACTCAGGACGAAACAACAAAAATGATGAGAAGCAGAAGCAGATAAAGAAGCAGAAGCAAAAAAATGCCCTACGAGACCGGCAGGGAGGCAACTAGGAGAGAAGTTGGCCGACCTGCGGCTCGATGGGGCCCCGCCGATTCTGGAGAGCAAAGGCGTCGTGAGGGAGTAATGGATGTGTGATGAAAGGGAAAAGGGAAGGAGGATACAATAAGACAAAAGTATATATGCATGCATATTGGCGTCTAGCGGGTCAAATGGGAGGAGGATATATCAATAACAAACTGAACGCCGGGCTCAAATAACGGCATACCGGCCATACTTCGCGAGATGGCGGCATATCCTTACACGTCACAGATCGCAAAGCGCGGACCTTACTGGTGTGATGGTGCTCAATAATAGTAATGTACAGCCAGGGGAGATTGTCACCAACCCATCAATGCTCCAAACTGCAAACCTTCAACGCCTTTTTTGCTAGACTCCCTACTAGCCACAGTGTGTACCTGGACTTGAGTCGGACGATTTCCCCTCCAAATCCATTACTTGTTCGTTCTTGGTATCCTACACTGGCCGTCACCTCTCATCGACAACTCCCCCTCAATTATTGCTTCTTCTCACTATCGTTCTTCTGACTCTCCTCTGCCTCCTCCTTCTTCGCGCCGCTCCAAACCTCAGAAACCTGCTCGGCAATCAAATCGCCCAAACCCTTGCCCTCAGCAAGCGCCTTCGCGTGCTCAGCAGCCCTCTTGGCCTCCCAGTCCTCGGGCTCGCTGCCGTACCACAGCCTCTGCGCGAGGTTCCGCTTCTTGAACTCGATGGCGCGCATCTGCTCCTCCGTCAGGCCCTCGCGGCGCATCCGCTCCTCGCGCAGGAGCTGCTTGGTGCGCTGCGCCTGCTCGGGCAGCGTCGTGGGGAACATGCGACCGAGGCGGGACTGCATGCGCTGGAAGAGGGACTGGCCGCTGTAGTCGTAGATGAGCTGGTTGCCCGAGGCGGAGAAGCCGGTCCAGAGCATGAAGGTGCGCCAGTCGATTCGGCGGGGGGGCATGAGCATGATTAGGGGGCAGAGGACTACGCCTGCCCAGGCTGCGTTGGTGATGATCTTGGGGGTCGGGGTCGGGGCTTGGCCCGTTGGTTGTGTAGAGGCTGAAGACATTTTGTGTGTGTATGTGTGTATGTGGTTGTAATGTTTTTCCGCGATGGAGGTCTTGTCGGGCTTGGAGGTCAGAAGCTGCTCGGGTTCGGCGGCTGAGCAAGTCTTCTCGTGGGTTCGTTTGCGTCGACGCTGTATTCGTAGGTGGTTTTCCAGTTCGGGACGGAGACTGGTGTCGCAAGGTGGGTGGGTGATGCTGAGTGTTCAAGTCAATGACGATTGACGAAGCTGTCTGGTGCAGGTGCGAAAGAGAAATCTCCCAAATTTTAAGAACCGCGCTAGGCCCCGGCGCCGAAAATCGAGGTGGGGCCGACCCGGGGCTCCGGGACACAAACCACCTGAGTCGAATGCTTGCACCTAGCCATCATGAGCACTCCTACCTTAGTGATTAAGCCTTTGAAGTGAATCTCAAGCAGTGGTCATTAGAAACAGATAATCTGGCGAGAAAATGTAATTCGAAGCAAGGTTCAGTGACGAGTTCTCGGCAAGGATAGCGGGAGCCGATTGAATCCAGGATCTTTAGACTCATCAAGATGACCGCGAGGGATGTGAGGAATATCTCCGAGGTTGACAACCAGATTTCTTTATCATGCGGAACAACCCATCACAGGTATCTAAGCAGCTCGCTCGCTGTAAGGGAAATTCATCCAATTCAATTGCATAGTGCAATAGTAGCAATTTCAGTTTGCAGACGAGAAGCAATAGACATTTTACAAGCCTAAATAAACGTCATAGACTTAATCAGAATGAAACTTTCCAAAGTAGTAAGCACCTGTCCCCTCTTTAAATCATCACTGATTTGCTTCATTATCATTGAGATATGACCTCTAAATAACACTGCCCCAAGAAACGCCTTCAAACATGCGACACGAAACCAAAATCCAGACTTTTCTAGTTTTTCCTACTTTTGAACTCCTCCAGATGCAGATGCGTGAACAGAATCCAAGATAGCCTCCTCTTCCGACCACAAATGCGCACCTGTCTCCTTGAGCAACTGCACGCACTTCTCCTTGCCCATCTTTTCGGCGAGGTAGAGCGGCGTGTTGTTGGCCAGATTCCTCGAGTGCACGCTGGCGCCCCTCGTCAGCACTTCGCGCAGGATGTCAATGTTGGGCCCGACGGCGGCCAGGTGGACAGTCGTGTTGCCCGCGTAGTCAGCGGCCTTGAGGAGCTCGTGCTGGGCGTCGTTGTCTAGGATCTCCTTCACCGTCCGGACATCGCCATTTCGTATGGCGTAACCGAGGACGGTAAATGCCGATTCTGACGCGGTTAGTCGCGCTACGACCGAGTCGAGTGAGCCAGATGGATGCGAAAATACCGGAAGAGCCATTTCCGTCATCTCGCCACGCAGAGACTGAGACATTCTCGCGCTGACCTGGGCGGTGGAAAGGCTGGGGATGGCGAGAAGGTAGGACAGCTTGGTGAGGGCGGCCTCTGCTGTGAGATCGAGACCGAAGATGACGCCGGCGCGGCCGAGTTCGGTTCCAGGACCGTAGACGGGAGAGACAAAGCCGCTCATGCACTGACTGACGTTGACGACGATGACACCGCGGTCCACGGCGGCCTTGATGACCTTGGTCAGGCTGCCGTCGATACCACTGGGGGCGTTACCCATTCCGAAAGTCTCGAGGATGAGGCCACGTAGATCGGGGACACGCAGGACCGAGTCGAGCATCTCTGGCCTGATGCCAGGGAACACTCGAAGACAGGCAACGTGAGCTGTGTCGAGGTGCTTCGTGACCTGGAGCTCGGCGATTCTAGTGGGCCTCAACACAATGGGCCAGTTCACGTCAATACCAAGTCCGTTCACCTTGGCCAGTGGCTCGCAGTTGGGGCTAGCAAAGGCCTCGAAAGCGGCAGATGAGACCTTGCTGGTTCTGTTGCCGCGGAATAGCTTGTGATGGAAGAAAAGACCGACTTCGGGGATGACAAAGGTTCCTGCGATGATGAGCGAACCGAGGAGATTGTCGACGGCGTCGGACTGGAGAGCAAAAATGGAGGCCTGGGAACCGGTGAGGATGACCGGCTTTCCCAGATCAGAGAGCATGAATGACAGAGCCGATGCCGTGTACGAAAGAGAGTCGGTTCCGTGCAAGACGACGAATCCGTCAAAAAGGCGGTAGTTTTCCCTGATGGTCTGGGCAATTTCCGTCCAGCCTTCCGCTGAGATGGAGCTAGAGTCCAGCAGAGGGTTGAATTCCAGCACACCGTAGCGAATGTGACGGGAGTAAGCACTCGGTGGTGTTCTCAAACTGTCGATCATGATTCTTTTCCCATCTTTGACGGCCTCAAGTTGGACTACGCATCGTCAGTAAGACTCATTACAGATACTAGTTATTTTTGGCAATTGGTGCTCCAGTCCAGCCGCGGCTCGGGGAAATATGTCCTCAACATTTACAAGAAGTCTTTGTGAGAACGGACCAGGATTTTCAACATGCGAAGAAGGCAGACAAGTACTCATTTCTTGACTTTCGTATTTCCTTGGGACGTGCTGTCTTTCAGAAAAACCTACCAGGAGGGGAGGACTTGTCGTTGAATGAGGGCCGCGGAGCCATGGCATCCTTCAAGAAACCTCCAATGGGCTGGAGTCCATCGGCGGTAGGCTGCATGCAGATGGTTCCGCCCGTCATGATAATGAGGACTCGAGACTCCGGGTAGTTGGACGCCGGCAGGAGTCTCTCGGCGGTAGGTTCGAAAGCCATTATGTCGGTGTATCGGTGATGCCGAGTTCGAGTTGTGTTACGTAGCGAACAGCAATGAGTGAGGGAAAGTTGGGTGTCGTCCAGGTCCAGACTTTATCACGTACTGAAGCCTCCACAGATGGGTATAGTAAATTGAGGGGCACGGGGTAATGGAGGGGCAAGAGCTTTTGTATGGAGAGCGAGGCGAAAACAGTTGGCCAGTGTCACGCACGGGTGGTGTAAAATTTTGTAAATTTTGTCGGATGGAGGAGACTGTGAGAGACTGTGACGAGCGGGCAGTGATGGATGATGAAAGCAAGCGAGTGGAGACGGATGGCGAGTCAATCAAGTCATTTGTGGCATACATCAACAATTTAAAGGCAGTTAGAAGAGCCCTTGGTGTCCGGTATACGGCAACAGCCTGGATGAACCTAACAAGAGCTGGCTGACATTGGGTTTGGCTGCTTGCCGAAGCCTTAGATAAGGAGGGACAAGGGAATGCGGGCAAAGACCAGACATTGCCCCTCGCACTTGACGGTAAGTCTTATCGCGATAAGCCAAAAAGTTGTCGCAAACCTTGGGCGAAAACCCGAGTAGAGCCAAGTATCGCGGGGCAGAGTTGATGGGACAAAAGCCGATAGCGGATGGCGGGCAGAGTTTTGGAGGGGTAATAATTAAGTAACAGAACGGCCACGACAGCGGCGTGACCATTTCAAGGAACCAGGCATGGCTGGCTAGACTCGACGAGGGTGTGATTTGCTGACCACTGCGAAATTCGTGTGGGAGCGCAGAGTGCCTATTCGTACTCAGGCAGAGGCTGATCAGAGTTCTGCGGTTGTTGTCGATATTTCTTGTTGTGCCAAGTTCGGCCCATGATGGAATTGGATCTGGCATTTGCTTGATGGCGAATTGAGATCAGCCTAAAAAAATGCGACAAGTTGCTTGCAGAACTTCCCGTTACCTTCGGACGATGACGCACGTGCGTGGACTAGGCCAAAATGAACCTGCCACCTTTTTTCAACCGAATGCTCAGGTACCTACGTTCCTTTTTTTCTCGTCCATGGTACTCCGTACCTTAGGTACCTAGGTTGGACACGGCCGACACGCTCGGCAGGACCCACAATGCAGGACCAGGGATTTTCCGCGACCTGAGTTCCATCATCGCCAATCTGGAACTTGATTGAGATTCTGCCACAGACACCGCCCAAACACCAACCCATCCTCAGCCATCTGGGCAGGTGAAATCTAACAACTACAGAAGCTCTTTGCTATCGACGGAAAATACTTAACTCTAGCATCAGTATATGTCGGCTACGATTATCCCCGCGAAAACCTGGCCACCGCTAGCAATGCGACCTGTTTAGTTGTCGTTCGCCCTTGACCCCATCTGTCACCAGAACGTCCGATTGAGCAAGCCAGTCTTTCACGCGACAGGCGCATCTCGCGGCGCTTCGCATCCATCATGGATTCCAGTGCGCCCAACGGAGGCTTGTCGCCTCGGGCTTTTGCGATGCAGCACCAGCGTCCTCGGGCCAGTTTCCAGGGATGTTCACGAATCTCCGACTACGAACTCCTCGGGAAGTTGGGTGAGGGTACTTTCGGGTTAGTCCTCTTCCAGACCTCACTTCCTGGTCGTGTTACTGATGTGCTCCGCAGTGAAGTTCACCATGCGAGATCTCGCAAGACCAACGCTCATGTCGCCGTCAAAAAGATCATCATGCACCACGAAAAGGATGGCGTACGTTTGATCCCCGTTGCCAGATAGTCAGCGCATCTACTTACCGATGTTCGACAGTTCCCCATCACGGCATTGCGAGAAATCAAACTTCTGAAACTGCTCTCTCACAAAAATGTCCTGCAGCTGGTGGACATGGCTGTGGAGCACCCTCAGAGAGCCAGTAAGTCGCTCATGCTCAACTACCCAATTCGCCAGCAGCAATTCCTGACCCGAATTGTGACAGGCGACAAGCGCAAGCGCCCAATTATGTACATGGCAACCCCGTACATGGATCACGATTTGTCGGGCCTTCTCGACAACCCTTCCGTTCATTTCACCGAACCGCAGATCAAATGTTACATGCTGCAGCTCCTCGAGGGATTGCGATATCTGCACGACCAACATATCCTACATCGAGACATGAAGGCTGCCAATCTTCTCATCAACAACAAAGGCATCCTCCAGATTGCCGATTTCGGTCTGGCAAGACACTATGAAGGGCCCACGCCCAAGCCTGGACATGGGGCAGGAGAGGGGAAAAGGGAATACACCGGCCTTGTCGTCACTCGGTGGTACAGACCCCCGGAATTGCTGCTTCACCTGAAAAGATACACAACCGCTATTGACGTTTGGGGTGTTGGGTAAGTGTCAGAATCGGCGCATCTTTGGCACCCGGCACTAATGATTTGTCAGCTGTGTCTTTGGCGAAATGCTTGTTGGAAAGCCGATTCTAGCTGGTGAGAGCGATACACACCAGCTCGACATAATTTGGGATCTGATGGGGTCGCCCACGCCGGAAAACATGCCCCTTTTCAACACTCTTCCTGGTGCTGAAGCAGTGACCCCACGCCCTCGGCCTGGTAGCATTACCAACAAGTTCAGAGAGTACGGAACCGGAGCAGTCTCTTTGCTTAAGGAGCTTCTCAGACTCGACTGGAAAAGTCGCATAAACGCCGCTGATGCGCTCAACCATCCATACTTCAAAATGGCTCCCATGCCAGCTGAACCTGGAGACCTACCCACCTTCGAGGACAGTCACGAACTAGACAGGCGAAAGTTCCACGATCGTCAGGCAAAACTCCCACCAGCGCCCAAGGGAGGCACGGTGGGCATGGGCCCCGAGGCGCACGGCGCGAATGCCGGTTTCAACAATACCGATGCTTACAGCAACCGCAATGGCGTAAACGGTCGGAATGCCAATGTACCCGGAGGTCACAGGAACGGCGGCGATGAACGCCGACCAGCTTGGCAGCGCGACAACAGAGGCTTACCTCCGCGACCGCCCCCACCCGAGTATGCTAACGGCGGCCCTATGCCACCCCGCGATGACTACCGGGACAGAGACAGAGATAGGAGGCCGAGAAGTCGAGGAGGAAGAGGTCCTGACGTAGACACGTATATCCCGAGCTACAGAGACGATGTTCCTCCACGACATAGAGACGACCGGCCTCCTCGAGACCGACGCCGCAATAGTAGAGATGAGCGATGGCACGAGCGAGACTGGGATCGCCGGACGCGCAGCCGTAGCCGCTCTCCCATGCGGGAACGGGAGGCGTACCGCAGATGAGATTGCGGCCTGTACAAAAGACAGTATAATATCGAATGGCAGGACAGCTCGGCGAAGCACTGGGACAGGCGTTTGGGGGTGGGAGCATAATTCCAAGCAAGGCTGGTATACAATTGATTCCCCGGTAATGAATGCTTCCCTTCCCAGCAGTAGTGGTTTATATGAAGAAAGGCCGAATTACAAAGTCAAATCTCTGAATCATCGTCGTCCTCCTCATGAATCGTTTGCGACCAAAGCCCGGGAGTTCGCCTCCGTCTCTTTGGGGGCGGCTTGTTCAGCAACTGCCAATCAGTCTCGTAGGATGATGAGTCTTCTGTTTTACCAGTCCCGGGCCGCTCTGACAATGGTGTTCCCGGCATTGGTGTTGTTGAGAAAGAACTAGACCTCTCATCATGCATGCCGAGGACAGAGGTGATAATGCCGGATGTGCAAGCCATAGTCAGGCCAGCCAAGATGCCGATGCACGCACCGCAGGCCAACTAAGGGAAAGGTTAATATATCAGCAGTCTAATATTTGGGTAGGTAAGGCAGAGATCTCACAAAGGTATAAAGGGGCTGTGTTATGCAAGTTAGCGATGCCGTCAATCACATGCGTTTCAAGGGAGGATGGAGGAGGGTCTGCTTACCTGGAGACTAGCTATGAAGTCGATGACAGATTGGCACCATCCCAATACAAATGTTGCCATGAGTAATAGGGGCGATAGTAGTATGAGGATCACGTTGATGAAGAATGCCACAGGCTTCCAAACTATTCTTGCAGGCCATGTCGCGATGGTAAACACGCCAGAGGCGTATGACAGCAGTGCCATGATGTGAGGTGTGAAGAGAAGGCCTCGTGATTGTGGTACTTCGATTGACGTAGCGTTACAGGGGTAGCTCAGTGTAAGCTATACCTGAAGAGAAGAGTATCACTTTTTGATCTCCCGGCATGGCAATTTGGTAAGATTACGATGGCCTGTGAGGTTGTTGAAAGAGTGGAGGTAAGAGTTGACTGAGGAGAGATGAAGCTTAAAATCGAATGGCGGTGGGTTCGTGACACGGGTGTTTACTCCGCGATGTGAGGCCGGTCACATTCCAGCCAGCCTTTTCGTTCAGAAATTCGGGGGTTGATGTTGATGTGCCACGGTGCGTGGGCCAGTTGTGAGAACGGCAGAGAGTTGTGTTGGGTTGGTAAGGTACCTGCAACAAAAGTTGGGTAAGCTTCAGCCCGAATTTGGAAGGAAGCACCGGCTCCTTCAGGTCAGCATTGGCGAGCAGGCAAGGAAAGATAGTCGGACGGCCGCTTTCAGAGGTACGGAGCTTGGATTCATCAGGCCGAGGGGAGGAGGATGCAATTTAAGCCTGCGCGCACTGACCAGCTGGAGGTGCCGACGAGGCACACGCCATCCTTATCATTCCCATTTTGTGATGATTTGGCTCATGATTTCTGAGAAGTACGGAGAGCCTGACTTTACAATGAAGGGCCAGATAAAAGACGGACAATAGAATGCCACTACACGCTAGAGGTCATTTGACAGGTAAGCCGAAATCCAGCTACTGTAGAGATGACGGTAAGGCCGCCCGGTAGGGTGACAGGTCAGGTCAGCCTGCGAGTTGTACTTCGTACAGTGATGGGCTAAGCGGAGGCCCGCCGGTACTTGGTTCCCCATGGTCCGCAATATGGGATATGGAGTACCAATCATGTAGAGCTTATCTGGCTTCGACTAGATTGGAACCCCCCAAATCCAAGTGGGAACGCACCACCACCACCACCCCTCCACACTCTCTCAACTTCGCCTGGCATTGAACTACCTAACTCAACCTCTCATCCAATCTTCGAAGCAGCGAACCTGCCGTGTTCATTCTGCACATCCTCGCCCCATCACCAGCGAATCTCCGCTTCATTCTTTTTCTTGCAGAGCTCAACAACCCCCGACCCCCGCCGTCGTCGCCATCGACACGCCTTGACTCAATCTTTCGAGAATGCGATAATTAAGTCGCAACCCCGCGTCTTTGCTACATACGTAGTAGGTATCGTCGTGCAATCCACGCCTTACCTAACCTGGATCGCACAAACTCCAGTCGCAGCAGCTACGGATACCTTGGCCCGACGTGGAAACATTGGGTCCCGACGACCCCCCGATTGTGACTGCCCGCCGTATCGCTGCATTGCGCTCTTCTGGGCAGCGCTGCCCTCGCGCTTTCCACTGCATCGCTGCCGTAACCCATCCCGCAACCCGCATCGCCTGCCGTGTGTCCGCCCGACCTCGCCGCTTACCCTGAAAAAAAAAGAGATCCAGGACTTACCTTAGGTTGGTCTGGCCAGGCTCCAGGACTGCGGACTGCGGACTGCCTGCCCACCTAACCCCCAGGACGCAGCGAGACCACGCTGTCGTGTCCCACCATACCTACCCTACGGGCGGATCTGAAAGAAGAAACGACACAAAATGGGAAACAACCCCTCGTCCTCGTCCAAGCCGGCCACGCCTGTCTCATCACAGGACTCTCCCAAGCACCACCACCACAAGAGAGAGTCCAAACACATCATCCCGCCCCGGTCTGCCGAGCGAGTTGCTGCCCCGCCTGAACCTTCCCTTACCCAGGCTCAAGGTTCCACGGCCACAAAGGGTCCCAGGCCTCTCCAAGCCATCCCGATTTCCAACTTCACCACCGGCTCACCCTCGTCAAACTCGAGTAACTCCGCCCCGCCGCCGAAGCCCCCAGAATCGAAGAACGTCGTCCGCGATGCGCCTAGCAAGCCCGTAGACGTCCCAGCTGCTGCCGCCGCGACAGAATCCTCCTCCCTCAGATCGCATTACTCTGCCCACATGGTTGAACCACCGCTGGTTGGGAACAGCAGCGTCAACGATATGTCTTACTTGACACGTCCTCCGCGTATGCCACTTCCCATCGAAGAGGAGATTCACACTCCGGGCTCGCCCATCATCGCCCCGACCGACGCCAACGACGCTGGCGTGGCCGAAGTGGAAACCCTCGAGGATGGCATGACTAGGAAGTCCTCGGCCTTGAGCACAAATACAGTCGAAGAGGAAGATGGCGAAGAGTTGATTGTCGATAAGACGCGGCCAACGGTTCCCACTCGCCTCGAATGGCGCAAGGGAGGAGGCAAGGTCTACGTCACAGGAACCATCTTCCAATGGAACCGCAAACATAGATTACATCCTGTGTAAGTTTCAATCTTGTGCGTGTGTGGGCTTGAGTCTCGGCTGTCGGCGTTACACCTGTGACTCTCCAGTGGTCTAAGATGCTAGCCCCTTGGCTGCCTTATTTACATCAAGCCCTACGTGCCATATCACAAGCCGATGCTCCCATGAACACTGAGCTGACAATGCGTGTTCAATAGCGATGGCCAGCCTGGCGTGTTTGCAGCCACGATTCACATTCTTCCGGGAACACACCATGTTAGGTTCTTGGTGGACGGAATCATGCAGACTTCACCCGACCTGCCAACAACCGTTGATTTTGGAAACAACCTGGTCAACTTCATCGAAGTGAGCGCAGATGACATCCCGGCAACAGCACCCGTTGAGCCTGGAAAGGACGGTGTGGCTACAGCAGCTACCATTGACAAGGGCGGCCCGAAGACCTCGGCATCGCAAACTGATGAGCAGCCCAAGGCGCCCAGGGGCAAAGAAGTGCCCTCGCCCAGTCAATACTTCCACCAGATCCCCAAGTACTTGGTAGATTTCGACCAGCCCGAAGACTCGCCAGCTTACCAGTATGCGGTTACAGCTATTGAAAAGTTGCCGACACCTCCGAGCTTGCCAGGGTTCTTGGGTAAGCCCATCTTGAACGCCGCAGTTCTTATGAAGGACGACAACAGTGTGCTCAACATGCCCAACCATACTGTTCTCAACCATCTTGCTACCAGCAGTATTAAGAACAACATTCTGGCTGTGTCTGCAACCACGCGTTACAAGAACAAGGTATGTCATCTGCTACGGCACTCCACTTGGCCCGCGACTAACAAGTCGAATAGTATGTTACGACGATCATATACAAGCCCACCACAACAGACGAGTGATTGGAGGCTTGGGGATCATACCGAGGAAACTGAGCATGGAGTAGCGTACCTGCGCGCTAAGTGGATAATCGTCACGGAGCTTAGAGTGATTGCCTTGTGAAAAGAGGCAAAACAAGTGAACAAAAGAAATGAATAACAGCCAGCTTGTGCCGCATTGGCCAACGGCATTAGTCTCTCCATTTGACGAATACCTCGTCTGTTCTAAATCTTTGTGTGCATGAACTGTCCTCGAGGGACGTCCTGAAGCCGGTCTCGTAGGCCAATAGGCCAGCATGAGCAATCATGATGCCGTTGTCGATGCAGAAGCGCTCGTCCGTCGCATAGACACTGCCGCCTCTCTCCGCAGCCATCCCACCCATCATCTCTTGTAGCCTCTCATTGCAGCCGACACCTCCCACAATCAATACCTGATTGCTGCCAACGTGTGCCATGGCCCGCTCCGTGATCTCGACCAACATGGCAAACACTGTCTCCTGCAGCGAAAAGCACAAATCAGCCGGCGTGAACGTCTCCTCCCCCTTGGCCTGCGCCGCCTTCATCTGGCCTGCGAGAATATCCGCATAGGCGAGGATGCCCGAGAAGGAGCAATCCATGCCCTTGACGGCGTACGGCAGCTCCAGTAACCGCGTCCCCTTCTTGGCCAGCTGCTCGATATTATATCCCGGCGCCGGGTCGTTGCTGATCTCGAGTGTGCGCGCAAAGCGATCGAGGCAGTTGCCGACGGCGATGTCGAGCGTCTCGCCAAAGATGCGGTACCGCTGCTCGGCGTAGGCGATAACCTGGCTGTTGCCGCCGCTGACGTACAGCACGACGGGGTTCTGCGCGCCGGTGATGGTGCGACCCATCTCGATGTGGCCGACGCAGTGGTTGACGCCGACGAGGGGCTTGTCCCACAGCAGGGCCAAGGTGCGGGCGGCGACGGCGACGCTGGTTAAAGGCGCGCCCATGCCGGGGCCCTTTGTGAAGCAGACGCAGTCCACGTCGGCGACGGCGACGCCGGCCTCGCGGAGGGCGCGACGGGCGATCTGGACGAAGAAGGAGCGGTGGTGCTTGGCCGTGTCTTTGGGGAGGAAGCCGGTGCCGGGCGGGGAGACGAAGGTGTGGCGGATGTTGGAGAGGATGGTGGACTCTGTGCCGTTGTGGAGCATCACGCCGATGCCGAGCTTGTTGGCGGAGCCTTCGCAGCCGAGGGCGATGAGGCCGCGCTTCTTGGTCATGTTTGCTGTCGTGAGCTTGGAGGGGGATTCTGCGGTCATGGCTGCGGGTGGTGGTGGTTGCTGTTGCTGTTGCTGTTGGTAGTGGTGTTGAGGTGTTGGTGGGGTGTCGATGTCGAGGTTTAGATCGCGGGGCCTCTTTGGTGGACGGGTTGTGGTGTCGCTCATGGGGCTGGACTTTGCCAGATTCGACCGTTGATTTCACCCTCCTCACCACGAATTAGTTAGTTTTTGAAAAATACCAGAAGATGATTTCGGTTTGACAAGTCCGAATCTATTCTCTTATTACGCCACAAGTATGGAAAATTCCTATAAGCAAAAGAAGCATGGCCACTGTCAGCTGTCTGTCGCAAAGAAGAGAAAAAAAAAAGTCAGCCATGGGCCAATGGGAAAATAGAAGTTGACGTAGGAGGGGTAATCCCGTTGGTGGGATGTCCATGTCGGTTTTCCAACGACAGAACTGTGGATAGGTAATTATGGGGCCCCGATTTTGGTCCCCTGCCCACGGGCCCCAAGAGCAGAAGCAGAAGCAGAAGCGCGGCTGCGTAGCATACCTGCTGCTGTAAGGTACTGCGTAAGGTAGAGCTGCCACAACGGTTCTTGACACACAACGCCGTACTGCACCGGACCCTTTTTCTGGCTTTTGCGCAAATGTCCACAGGTGAGCCGCCCTCCCCCCCCCTCCGCTACCTTTAGCCTACCAGCCTTCCTGCCTAGGTGTAACCTCCCGGCAAACGCCGCCCGCCTCACCTCAACCCCAAGACATCTGCTCGGTCTCCTTCCTTTCTTCCTCAGTCTCTGTGTCCTTTTCCCCCAAGAGATTGAACCTCACTGACGAAATACGCGATACCTCTATTCTATAGCCCATGATCTAGGCATACTCAGAGCCAGTATTTTCCCATTGCCCCTGTTGGCGCACCGTTTTTATCGCTCACAAACCCCGGTCAAAGGTACCTTTCTGAGGCTTCCAAAATGCACACACATTTATCCCCACACCCACCACCGTGCAAGCCTCGACAAGAAAGTGGACTCCCCCTTCCCATTCTCACTACACAATTCTTTCTCTTCTTTTGCTCCAGGATATTTCTCTCTCGCCCCTCTTTCTGCGGCCGGTTGCTACAGGTATACTCACTTTTTTTTCTCCCTCATTCCCCCTCTCCTGTCCTTTGCATTTCTCTTCTAAGCCCTCTTCATGGTTCCCCCATTCTTCCTGTCCTGTCTCGTGATCGGCCGAGGGATCTGCGGGCACATATCAGCCGAATCGGGGTGACGGGGGAGAGAGACAGCCTCTCCAACAAGACAAAGGTCGACCTGCTGACCTCCTCCACGACTACCTACCTCACCCACAACACCACCGTCTTTTCTCCTTGAACAAGCTGTGAGGGCTGTTGCAGGTTTGTTCTCGCCTCTTTGAACAATAATACAGAAGCTGTTCAAATTCAACAACCTGCTAATCCGTGGTTTTTGTCAGCCAGGTACCACCACCCAGGCATAATGCCGCGCCTGACCACCCGCTTGTCGCAAGCTCTCCCCGAGTCACCTTACAAACCACCACTACCTACCTCCTCCTTCCCCCTCCCGACACACCACGACACACCACGGGTTGAGGCACACGAGAGTTCATGAAGCTACCGGTCCTCTATTTTTTACCACCGCCCGCTACCACAGAGCAAGGCAATGCGCATCGAGTCGCCGAGCAGAGTCAGACGCCGCCAGCCGCCGGAAGCCGACCTCCATCGTCATCTCCGCCAAGATCCGGCCGACCGCGCCTATGGCCAACGAGAACAATTCCCTCCGCTTGCACAGGAAAAGCAACAGGCGATCGAGTCACCGATAGAGGGGGGCTTTGAAGTACATTATTCATCTTTCTTTATTGTCTTTGGGGAATCATCTAACCCCGGCCGAGGGCCTTCGTCTTGGTAGACCACGACCACCGGTCTCCAACTCCTCTTCTTTTACATTCATTTACTTTACATGAGACCCATCTCAACCCAAAACGCCACGCCTAACCGACCGCCCTGCCTGCCCGCCTGCCAGCCACCAGGCCCTTTGTACAAAACCGGAAGACAACCAAAACACCAATGGGGGTATACAACACACGTCATCCGAGGATGAGGAGTAGAGATCGCGCCTTGAAGGCCAGACCATCTCTCATGAGGGGGTAGCAGCAGGTTGAGCTGGCGGAGAAGCCTGAGGCGGCTGCCGCGGTTGCTGCGGCGTTGCTTGCGGCTGTGGTTGACCCTGCTGCTGCGGCGTCGGAGGCTGCGGCAGTGCAGGTCTGCCAGCCGCTGCTGCCACTTGCGGAGTTGCTTGGCCGTTGGCCATGCCCTCATGCGGAAGTTGCCGGCGCTGGTACACATACTGCGACAAGGGGATCGTCGCGCGGAACTTCAAGGCTCGCGTGTCATATGGGTCCACCTCGTAAACCTGCGGTTCGTCCTCGTCGTCTTGGTCATACTTCCACCGATCAGTATACTCTTCGCCTTCCACCCTCGGCGGTGTAGTCATTCCACTCATTCCCCGGCGGTCGATCCACAGCCGACCCAAACGGCCAATGCGTCGGCGGAAGGCTGCTTGGCTGCTGGAAGGCTTCTCTTTGCCGCCGCCGGCTGTGAACTGGAAGACCGACATGTCGCTTCTATCAGGTACAGGTTCGGGTTCTTCATCAACGTCCATGGCATCTGACTCGGAAGATGTGGATGCGGGAGGCGTCATCAGATACTGAGTCTTGGCAGGACGGAAGCTGGCCTCCATGCGTTGTTCCTTGACCGGGGACAGGGGGTCTCGCGTGAGGTCCACATGGTTCTGGTTCCACTTTCGGTGGTTGTGGACCTTGCTTTCAACATCTGCGCGCAACTCATTCTCCTTTTCAGCGAGCTTATCTGCCAGCTGCAACAAGTCTGCCTCCATGGATCGACCATCCGGCCGCACGGCAATGCGAAGGTGGTTGCCGGGTGGCTTCTGGAGAGCAGGCGCCTCCACGGGCTTCTTCTTGGGAGGCTGTGCCCGGTCAGCACACGTCTCTGGACTGCCGGACGATGGTGTTTGACATACCTTGTGGTTGATGAGGTCGTCGTCCTCGGTTTTGATGCCGAGCTTGACCTTCATCTCCTTGAGTTTGGCTCTCTGCTCGAATATGGCCCGATCAAAGGTAAGTAGTTCACGTTTGAGCATCTCGCGCTCATAAGACTGGATGATGAGCTGCCGACCATCTTCAAGTTCTCTGCGAAGTCGCTTGAGTTTCTCGGCGCTCTGAACGTCTCGTTGCCGTGTCTTTCGCGTTTGTCTGGCCTCACGGCGTCGGAAACACACATATGGGTCGGCCTCGTCACTTTCCTGATGTGTCTCGAACTTGACGCTTGGGTGAATAGGTTTGTTGCCGAGCGTCTGCCGGCGCGTCTTCCAGTGCTCGTAGACGTACTTGGAGTGCGCCATGAGCTTGTTGCCACCGAGCGAGGTAAGAGAGGGCACCATCAGATCATAGCCGACCACTGTGTTGTCTATGGAAGCAAATGGAGTCTGTTCAGAAGCTGTGTCTTCGAACACTTCCATAATGCGCTCAAAGTCATCTTCTGACAGTTGAGAGGCGACTGTCTTCTTGGTGGCATTGTACTGCTTCAAGAACTCATCATCCTCAGTTGTCATGTCATACGAAACGCCAATGCATTCCTCGACAGTCTGCGAGAAGCGAATGAAAGAGGTAGGTTGCTGAAAGTTACTGGGGTAGAGTTGATCATAGTTGATCTGACTCTCCTGAGGAGGCGGGACAGGAATTTCTTGGTCATTGCTGGTGCCTGCCTCTTTAAGAATTGACTGGAGATGGTATTCCTATTGATTTGCGGTCAGTATGTGGCTGTTGTTGCTCTGGCGAGCTATAAGTGAGAAGTGGATAAGCCGGGGGTGCCAAGGCATATCACATGGTGGGTCACGTGATATCTGGCTGCGATATGGGCAAAGACGTGACTCACAGTTTCTTCGGCGGCTTCGACACCGGTCGCGATTTGAGTCTCGGTAGTCAAAGATTCGTACTCAGCAGCATCGATATCGGTCTCTCTGAGCACAGGAAGAAGCGTCTTGACGCTCAACTTCTTGACTCTAACTTTCCTGGTTGACATGGTGGCGGGTGGGGGTCGAAGGCCGAAAGCCAGCGGAAAATCCGCGAAAAAAGTCGATCAAGTCATACAAGGGGTCATGCGACGTTGATTTTTGAAGTTTTGACGGATAAAAATCGTGGTTGTTGGCTTAGGATTGATGGTCGATCTGTTGCTGGCTATGAGGCGACGTTGATTTGGCGTTTGGCGTGAAGAAGAATTTTCCTGTTGCGCTTCTACGCAGTAAGGTAGGACCTTTCGGGTTGGATTTGGGCGTTCAAGGTACCGTGCAATAGTAGACGTGCTGTAGAGGTACTTCAGGACGCTCGGGCCAAAAGAGATGGATCGGAGTTGGAAAGCAAAGACTGGCCGACACGTCCCATGAAAGCGACTGGCACCTGCCCAAGGGACGCCTGGGAAAAGGGGAAGCTGCTAGTCACGTGCCATCCCCAATCTGTCAACATCAGAAAGCCGCAAGAGCGATGCTAGGTAGGTACCAGGCGTCTAAGTGACAAAAGGTAGTCCTGTCTCTTGTTCCTCACCACCAAAGTCCGGTGTTTGAACCGATATAATACGCATTGAATCTCAACTCATTCATTTCGTTCCATCCTCCCGAAACTCAAATGTGGTGGTAATACATCTGACACTTCGCAAGCCCGTTCAGGTCGTACGTCAGACAATGAGATCTAGAGCTGGCCCGTGCGTAAGCACTCTGCGGTGGGCTCCGGTACAGCTGCCCGAATCCAATCCGGCGCCTGGTCGCCGCCTGGCCGCCGCCTGACTTTACTTCGACTACCTGCCGCACTGCACCTTGGCCTTGTTCCTGTCAACCTCCCTATTCAAGGCGAACCCCACGGCGAACTAGCGAAGTCGAGCTTGACACAAGCCCACCCAACTGCGACGACCCTGGAATATTTCCTGCCAACTACACCGTGCACCCATACAGCTTTTAGTCGAGTCCGATATCGAGTTTCTCCATCATGGGCAACACTACCAGTACGGTGTTGGACAACATCGTCCAGGGGTCCAACTGTGAGCCCCTCCCCCGCAGTCGACTTCTTTGTCGCACAGACTTCGCTGTGCTGGAGCTGACCGGTATGCAGTCGACAGAGAAGAAGTTGACCGTCTGAGGAAACGTTTCATGAAGCTGGATAAGGTGTGCATCCCCTATGGCCTACTCATTTCCTTTTCCATTGCGCTCAACGGCGATCCGTTTGCCACCAGAAGACAATGTTGCTAACCCTTCTTTCGTGCAGGACAATTCCGGCACAATCGAGCGCGATGAGTTCCTCAGCCTGCCCCAGATTTCCTCCAACCCGCTTGCCACGAGGTAGCCAAAATCCTTCCGATGCAATATGCTGCGAATCACGTTACTAAAGCGATCTTACACAGAATGATTGCGATCTTTGACGAGGATGGTGGCGGTGACGTTGACTTCCAGGAATTCGTATCAGGCCTCAGCGCCTTTTCCAGCAAGGGCAACAAGGAGCAGAAGCTGCGCTTCGCCTTCAAGGTGTACGATATCGATCGCGACGGGTACATCAGCAATGGCGAGCTCTTTATTGTGCTCAAGATGATGGTTGGAAGCAACCTTAAGGACCAGCAGCTGCAGCAGATCGTCGATAAGACCATCATGGAGGCCGACTTGGATAAGGATGGCAAGATCAGCTTTGAGGAGTTCACCAAGATGGTAGAGAACACGGACGTCAGCATGAGCATGACTTTGGGTGAGCATCCTATCCCATTTGCGTGCCTTTCTGGCTTCAACTCGTCACGGCCGAAGAAGAAGCTAACATCTGTTTCTAGACACGTTTTAGAGTTGAACACGGCGGCGGGCGAGCACATCAGGATCATGAGACATGAATTGCAACAATCATTATTCGAGGTAGAGATAAACTATCCCCCGGAGCGACATCACGGTCGTCAAATGTGCCTGGATTGCAATATCCGGGTCTAAAACAGCGTTTCTTTGTCTGTTGCGTCCAACTATGCTAGTCTATTGAAACGTGATGACAGCCAGTGGTCGTTATGTTTCGATGACCCTTGTGAACAGACACAAAGGCCTGAGTTGTGGCCGAAAACGATAATGTGCATGCATTTATGGAGCTTTCAAGCAAACCAGGCGGTTGTGATCGTATCGCAGTTAGCTAGGTGGATCGAAACACTACTGCTGCTTATGCGGCAACATACTCGGTGCTAGGATTTCTATCCCTCGAACCGTATATTCGTGGCACGTTCCTTAAACCTCTCACTTGTTCTGCGAATAACTAAACTGCGATAAGTTCAAGGCTATCATGACTAGATTTCTTCCTTCAGTTGGTACTTTAGTTGGAGCCAACTGGGTTGTTTTCGTACTCCAAAGCTAGCCGCAGGTAGAACTGACGGAAAGTTGAGAGAACCATTAGACGTAGTCCCCCACTATTGGACCACTGGGACTGCTTGTAGATTGGCCTCAGAGCATGAGATTATGTCTCGCGTTCCTCCCTATCCGTGAGGTTTCATCAGAGACGCTTAGATTGTTAGACATGATGAGCAACTATTTCCCAAGCCTAGATACAGGGTGAACCTAAGGAGGCATACGTTACCAGTATACACTAATGGCATTCATGTAAAGAGACAATTGCAATGAATGACTACATACAAGCCCCTTTGATCAACTAGAAACAAATGATACAACAAACTGTTACCCATGGTCGCTACACTAGCCACCATTCTACGTGATATTCGAGATATGTCCCTTAGCCTCATTTCCTGTCCGGAGTAAATACAATTTTGGTATTGATTACAGCCTGGAGCAGTGTGTCCTGGATCTATGAATCATGGCCAGAAATTCAATATTGATCCGAAGTCGCGATGCCCAAGGTAAAACGGAGCGTAAGTGATGATTAGCCAAGTACTTCAGTGAGATGATTCAAACTCGTGGATACTAGCCCTTGTCATCGTGGTCTCAAATCGAAACGTGCTATTGAAAGACTGTGACTTCAAAATAGCTCATATAGCGATCGAGATTTCGGTGGAATAGGCCCACCAGATTCGCGACACTACATACAAGCCAGAGAGGAATATATGATGCGCATCGAACTATAGCAGGTACCCGATAAGGAAACCGACCATGTCAAGAACGATCATGTCGACACTCAAGATCAGAAATTGACAGTGATCTCATTCCTCTCCATGATGGATTAGGTGATGAGTATGTGGTATCGGGTTGGCCAGGAGATTTCCACGTACACCCTCGGTCGTCGAATTCAAGAAAAAGGCGGAAATCTTATTCTTCGTGCATACGAAAGATAAGAGGCAGCAGTAATTAATCGCCACGAACCTGGATTGTACCCTAGGCATTGTACGTGATTATCACACCAGCTCGGATCATGCTCATCAGACATGTAAGTGTCCCCAAAGCTTGACTACTTGCATTCTCGAGGACTGCCACATCGAAATAATGATGACGACTACCCACATGAATGGCGCAATGGAGCGTTGCTGGGGGATGAATGGATGGATAGGAAGGAGCGCCTGATAGTCCATCACTGCCACCTGCCCTGAAGATGCACTTTCCGTCTATCGATAAGTTTTCTAGCTCCTTCCTACAGGCTCAATATATTAACAGGCCTCCGTATCTCTTCGGGTTTGCACTTCTCTAACCGTTCCATTGACAGCCCAAGTCTTCTTCATGCTTTACCTCAAATCATCACCTGTCATTCCAATGCTATCAGCTCTCGATAGCTTGTGGCAGACGGCCCAAGTATCCGAGAAGTCCGCCATGCTCCAGCGTTCATGCTCATTATCGGAATACCTACATGCTGATGTTACTCTCGGAAAATTGGACAGTGCAATCGGGCCAGATACTGGACTTTCCTCTGATGTGCCCGGCTTTCAACAACACATCCATTGGCATTTCACTGCAAGGACGTCGTCTGCCCACGGCCATCCGTCGACAGATAGCACCCCAGGCCGATCGCCAATGCCAATTGCAATTGAGTCGCCTACTACGAAATCTGATAGATAGGACGAAAGCAAAGTATCACAGGTATCTCACTCGATCAGAAGTAGACAGCCAAATGTCGATATCACAAGGATGACATCGCCTTCAGTGAGGCTTATGCCGGACATTCCAGGTCTCTACCTCTATCTAAGAAGACGGTCAAGGGGTTCGACGAAAGAAAACACCCATAAACTTGTTGACTTACAATTATATCAGACCGGTCACAACACATTGCTCAAGACGGAAAAAAGCTTGATACAACTGGGCGTAGCCGACATAGAGTTTACCGAGGGAACGGTTAGCGGTAGCATCCGATCGGAAGGGCGTATGACAGTGAGCCAAAGCCATGTACAGGCTTGCTGAGAGTCGACATGGTGTCACTAAGTTCTACGTAGTTATCGTTGAACTCCCCTTCAGAACCATGTCTTGCTTGCTAATTTGTCCAGTCTAGGAACTCCGCGTGTGCGGAATCACAACCAGTCATGCGTAGGCTATCCAGGTAGTCACGTATCTCCCATATCGTCCCATTTCTTCTGGGCTAAACAATTGGCAGCTGCTCTTACATCGTGTACGACCTATTCCCCCTACGATATCTGGTGCAGTTGCTCTACGCTCATCTCTACGCCCATGGAAAGGCACGCTACATGCAGCCAGAAAGGCAGGCCTTCGAGACAGACCTCTCTGATGAGTCCAGAATAGCGCTCTCTAAGCTTACTAGACAAGCCTGCCGAAGACACGGATGTTGTGTGCTAGAAAGGGACGAGCTTTCAAGTGAGGCCGGACGGGATGGACCCGCCAAACCGGGGCCCTTGCCGGCTTTGCCGGGTCAGTAATCGCTCCAGTGGGTGCACGGAGATGCGTGGTGGCCAAATGAAATAGTGCCGTATCTTTGAACGAGTGGCCGGAGCATGTATAGGTACAACAGGCAAAGCTCCACCGTGTTGATTGTCTACATGGATGATCAGATCATGTCTGTCCACTACCAGGGACCTCTTTTCCTTGTCTCAAGCAAGTCCAGCCCATCCTGTTGTGGAGCTACAGGGCGTCCGGGAAAGTGACAGGTCAGATTCCCAAATCAATTCAGCGAAAAGATATGCAAGTCTCAACCCTGCCCCCAGGCATTCCAGCCATGGCACCGGAAATTTAGGGCAGAAAAGGGGAGGGTCAGAAGTCGAGTGAGGGTATGCTTGCTAACAATCGGTGCTGCTCTAGACTCGTCTAGGTCAAGCAATATGGCAATGTAGCGCTTTGCACCTTTACTCCCGAGCCGGCGCCTATTCTGTCATGCTCGAGCGGTCAGACACAGGGTATACCCGAGATCTGCGTCTCTTCCCGCTACTTGGATCCCGCCCGCCATCTAGAGTGCTGGGCTCGAGGGGCGAGACGCCTACTGTGACCAAGTAGGGATGGGCTTGCTCGCGCGCCCAAGGCTCAGAGCCAAAATAGACGCTCCATATACCATGCATGGTTCCAGACGAAGGCGTTCGCTGATAACACACTATCACCGAATCACTTTCTATATACTGTCTAAACGAAATGCTATTCCTTATCGACACCCAGCAGAAGCAAAGTATTCGCTTTACACTGGGCTCCGGTTGCCATATTCCATGGTAGATAGATAGCCTTGCTCCAGCACAAGAACAAGGATAGGAACTCAGCCGTGTTTCAATATCTCTACACCCTTGCCGGCAATACAAATACATACCACCACTGCTCACTGTGCCGCGATCTGCAACTTGGTGCCCTGCCCCTCGGAGATCAGAGACAGCGCCATACCAACTCCCTGTCCCACTCCGCCTCGAAGCAAACCTCGTCTAGCTGCAATCTCATTGCTTGTTCCAGTCTGGTCGTTCCGTGCCTTGGAACAAAACTAGCTAAGGGCTGAAATATTGCTAAGCTTACAGCTATAGCTATGTTCAGGTGTCTTCTTATGCTCATGCCTCAATATGTCGCTACAAATAAGTCAGTATGTGCGACCAATAAGCAACAGCGCTAATGCGCACTAACACGGAAGGTCCCAAGCAGCCGGACCCCATGATCCCTTACTCTTCAGAGACATCAAATAAGACGGAACCAAAACCTCGTCTCTAAGCAGTCGACCAGCCTCATGCAAGGTCCTGGTCACTTGTCATACCGCGGTACTATCCTACTCATATCTGACCTATCCAGTGCTGGGATTCATACATTTCTGGCTTCTAAGGTTGGTCCTACCAGACTGAAAATTGATTACCTTGCTTTTCCAGCATGCATTACTATAACTTCGTGTTACAGATTTTTGGCGACCAAGACTGGCGGGGATCGCGGGGCAATCCGGTCTGTGGGACGACGTGCAAAAGTCCATGGAATTCGCAAGCCTCGATCCGTTTGTCACTCTGTTGCGAGCTGGAGGGGCTTGGTCCCATCTCGCAGCTGCGAGCAAGTGTGAGCAGGCGGGAAGTGGGAGGCCACACTTTCAGCCAGCAACCTGCATTAGCTTTGTCGAGTTGCAAACGCCCATGCCGCCCATAGTCTCACATCGCGTATGTAGGGAACGGCTGAGCTGACATGAGAAAGAAAAAAGTTGCGATGCCCTGCAGAAAAGCTGTCCTGCAGATGTCGCTTCCCGCGCCCATCCGCAGGCCACAAACGGAATCCCGGGAACATGCGGCTGACTTACTGGCCCACCGATTTTGACGAAGGTTCTTGTCTGACAATGTCATATGAACAAGCCCGAGCGTGGCAACCTAATAACGACAAGCCACAGGCCCCGGATGCCGCTGTCTCCCTCATAATCACTGTCAGGTCGAGATTGCTGCCTGACCGTAGGGCACCGCAGACAGGCCTCCGAAGGCTGGCCAGAGAGAGAGGAGCCGACAGATTTCCGTGTAAAGCTAAGATCGGCCTACCTTTCCAGGGTCCAACAAAGCTTCCCAAGTTGCGGAGGAGAGTCACGTCTGGTCTTTGGGCTGATAGGCCCGACCAGAGGTTCGATGCGGTCTGGACTTTGCAGTAGACTGCTCTCCATCTTGCGTCACTAGCCTCCTTCTCCAAGGCGGGAGATCGGCGCAGATTAACACGGTCGTCATTTTCAAGCCGACCAGTCAATCTTGTTGGTAAGGCGCATACACCGCCTATCACAGCCAGCCCTAGAGAGGCCGATTGGGCAGGAATCACTTCTGCGATCAGGTGCCAGCCACCCTTCCCCCTCTCTCCTACGTCTCCCTTCCCTTCATCCCTCCCCCCCCCCTCTCCGACGTCTGCCCCGGACTGCCTTCCTCCAATCCATTTGCCCGGGCCTCCGAGCCCGCATTTCTCGCGTGGCGGCGGCGGTGGGTCAGGTTGACCGCCGCCCACCCCTCTCTCCCGAAACTGCGTTATGGTGTGTGCCCGCCACTTGATCACCCGCATGAGGCTTACAAGGCCATGTTCAAGGGACCTTGCCCGCATATTGCCCATTATTGTTCTTATCAAATAAGCGTAGGGCAGAAAGATCGACGGTGAGGCGCCGGCCGAGGCTAGCGCTTTTTCCAACAACCACACTTTGTTCGACGTCCAACAGTCATCAAACGCCGAGCTGGCCGGCAATCCTTCCAAAGCAAACAACCATGGAAAGGAAGACGGCTGAATTAGCTGAGCAGAAAGCTGGGTTACATTTCCTTCGCTAGTTGCTCTTTTTTTCTTTCTTTCTTTAATTTCTTTGCATATCTCACACCCCCCGGGCGTATCTCGCATACTTGCACGGCATTCTGAACCGGCATCTGGTGGCTTCGCGGCTGCCTTGCTTTGCATTGCGCATCATTGTCTATGCATCATCCGTCTCTCTTTTGATTGATGGTAACAAGGTACAGACAGGTACGTGCGTACATACATACAGCTGCCGAAGTTACTTCGGGCAGAAGAATAACCAGAAAAAAAACCCTAAAAATCCAAAATCCAAAATGAGAAATAGGGAGAAAAGAAGAACCCGAAGAAACGAATAGAAGAAACAAGAACAAGAAAACAAGAGATGAACCCCACCACCCAATTTTTTCTTGCGCAACGACGCAAAGCTCGTGAGAGCATCCAGGCCTGATCTACTACAATACCATAGGTATACATGATTTCTACGACAGGGAAAACAAGAGAGACATACACACGTACATACGTACAACACCAACCCCCCACCCCCGCCCCCATCACACACACACACACTCTCTCTCTCTCTCTCTCACGCAACTCGGTGCCCTTTTCCTTTTTTTTTTTTTTCTCCCGAAGTATTTTTTTCCGTTTTTGTTTCTCATCCCTTCGTTTGCGAGTATCCGGCCTCACTTCTTGAGCGTTATCTGGTGGGCCATCTGCGCCGCGCATTTCATCGTTCGTCGTTCCTCCCGAGTTGCTTTCCTGGTACGCCCATCTATGACCGTCCTTCCGTGAGATTTCCCATTCCCCTTAGGTTTTTTTCTTTACACCACGCACACCCCCTTACCACTTATACACAGACACACACCACCCACCCCCTTGGCTTAGGAAAAAAAAGAAGCCCAAAATCCGCCACCCACATCTCTCTCCCCGTCTTTAGATTTCTCTGTTGTCTTAGCTGGCTGTGCCACCGTTCCCCCGTCTGCGATTTGACCTAGGCAGGTTCAGCCTAGCCGAAGCTTGGCCTACAAGCACATGGACATGGGCATCGGCAGGAGAGCGGAGATATCCTGCAAAGAAAAATGAGAAAAGAAAGAATCAAGAGATGTGTTAAGAAAAAAGAGGAAAAGAAGAAGAAGAAGAAAAAATAGAGAAGAAAACCACAAATGGTTAGCCCATTGAGGATGCTGACATAGATACCTGATGCCTGCCCAACCACCTGTTGGAATGCGTGAGAAGGATGATGAGAGCAGTTATCCTCCCTGAAGAACTCCAAAATCCGCGTAACATCGTGTTGGGTCTCCGTCTCTCGTAACAAGACGTTTCCAACTGCCGAGAATGTACATTGAGGGGGAAGAAAAGAGAATAAAATGAGGCCGCCCACAAAAGCCGACCGCCCAGGCGCCACCATGAATACGTTTACGGGCATCTAGACATTGCCCTGAGATGTACGTTTCTTGGGATTTGATCTCAGGGCGAAGCAGCCGACTAAACCCCAAGTCTTCCTTTTATCTGCTTCCTTGATGAGAGCCGGACCCCGTTTGAGCTCCGCCGCCGCCGTTGCCGCTCGATTCTTCATTTGCCTCGTACTGTTCGAGGCAAGCTTCGATGACTAGGAACGGCATTGTCAGCATGGATGCCTTCCCTCACACGACGTACAAAGTTGGGATCGTCCGGGGGCTTACTCTCTATGATCTGCTGCTCCCATACTCCGTATTGGTAGTCGACCAGACCATGTCGCTCAATGCCGTCGCAAAGCCGGACGAGCTCTTTGCCCATTTTTTCAAGGCCTTCCTTGGGGACCAAGGTCTGCGATCGCTGCAGCTGTCTGCCCGGCTCCATCAAATCCTTCTGCATCTGGAATAGTGAGAGCCACGCGTGATTGAAGTCGTTCCATAGTTTGATTCGGTCTCCATGCAAATTTTGGTCGTCCAGGTTGAGGCCTGTGAATTGTCATTGCATTAGTAAATCTGAACCAGAAGAACCCGAAACTCCAATCCAGAGCTTGGCGCGAGTAACAGAGCAGAGGGGGGGGATCCAACATACCCAGATCGACGACCTGCGTCAGGAGCCAGTTTGACACATCCAGAAGTGACTGGCTGGCGCTTTCGAGCACACCATTGCGGACATTTTGGAAGACACCCCGCAGCGCAGACTGGTATTCCATCCATTTTTCTTCCAGGCCGCCTGTGGCAGAATAGTCCTGCTCTTCCATTGACACGTCGGCACTCGAGGTCTGCTGTGGCATCGCGCCGACGTTAGGGATGTTCGCCTGGTAGTTGGCCATCTGTGGCTGTTGATATGCCGTCGCCGTGGCGCTCGCCGGTTGCGCATGGGGAAGGTTGGAGGTTCCTGTGCTACTACTCGGGTCATTGGAGAAGTACGACGTCGACACGTCTGTCGGCAAGATCGGAGCAGCTGCAGGCTGCCGTTGAAATTGCGCCTGGTTATCGTAGACGGAGCCCGTCGCACCAGTCAGGTTGTCGTATCCCATCGTCATGGCCGCGTTGTATCCACCGAAATTCTGCGCCGGACGGCCGTCCTGGCTATATCCTGAGGGGTAATGCATAGTGTTCGCCGCCATGGGCGCGTTGAAAGAGCCTGCTACCGGCTCTTGGTAATTGTAGGTGCTGTAGCTACCCGTGCTTCCCATGCCTCGCGCCTGCGAGGGCGAAGTGTTTAGTGGCGCTGGCCTGTTGTATCGCTCGGTCGAACCTGTAGCCATGTTGCGGCGCTGCTGCAAAGGGTCCTGTTGCTGTTGTTGTTGCTGTTGTACGTTATATCTTGGGTTGGAGGTGGGATGCATGGGCGCTTCATTCTGCCTCCGACGGCGATTGGGATCATCCATCCCACGAGGGATTTGGTCGCCGGTCGGCTCCGAGGGCAAGCCTACCGTATGCGCCGGCGGCAACGGAGCTGGCGATGTATACAGTAAGGCCAGTTTGGGCCGTCGGACCGGTCACAAGACCGTCCAATTGTCGTGTTGGGGGCCGTTAAACGCTACTGCGTTCCTCTCCCTCTTGCCTTGTCTTCCTCCGGGACTAGCGTGTCCAAGATAGCCAGGCGGTGGCGTGTAACGAAATTTCTTTGCTGATGACAGCGGACGACGCGGGGAGCTATTTTGTCCAGGTGTATGTGGCTCCGCGAAGCAAGATGAGTTGTCGACGTGTCGCGCAAAGTGAAAATAGACAGAGCTCTGGACTCGACCAGGCGGTACTGGCGGATGGTAACGTCGCGAGCCTTAATAATGGCGAGGCAAGGTCGGTGCCGATGGATTCCAAGATGTCAAAAGAGACAAAGGTAAGGAAGCGTTGACTTGGACCTGGGGGTCGGAGAGCCTGATGTGTGATGCCGATGTAGGGTCTGTCTGATGTCGAGCCGGGCAAAGGGCAGCACGGGATGGGCTGGCAGGTTCCTCGGGCGGCGGGTAATAGAAGTGGCTTTTATGAATTGAATTGGGAGGGAAGATGGCGGATAGAGTAAAGGATGGGGAGAACAAGGAAGTTAACTGTTCAGACTTGCTTGTCGCGACCAGCTCGGCGAAGCTAGCGCCGGTCTACTTCATGCCCTGACGCCTGAAGGTTCGGGAAGACTAGACGAAGACTGGCGACGAGTCGTTGGTGTCTTGTGAGTCGTCAGAGAAGTTTAGATTTTGGTAAACAAAAAGCCAGCGAATGGGGTGGATATCGCGCTGAGTTGTCAAACTGGTGTCAGGTTTGATACCAGGAAGATCCTGGATGGAGCATGCACCACGATGTCCAACATTACAAGCCGGTCCCTGCGCGATCTGCTTGGGCAATGAAGCCGCACCAGGGTCTCAGCGACCACCGAGTCGCCTTGACGCAAGATGCGATTCGTCAGAGCAAGAGCAAGCGTCGGGCGGACCGATCTGGTCTTGAGATGAGGTTGGTGACCCGAGGCTTGGGCCTTGAGCCTTGAGAGAGGCTGTGCGGCCGTGTGCTGGGTTGGGGGATATGGGGCTTGTGGTGAGGCTCGTGATGTGGATGGACCAAGACCGAGAACCACTTTTACTGCTCGTAGCTTAGTGCTGCGAGGCTAGACGCGAGTCTATGTAGCCTTGGAGAGGGGAAGGGGGTTCTGCTTTTGCCTGACAGGGAAGAACTGGGTAAGCTTGTGACGATGTGAGAGATGTTATGGGGCGGGTTCGGGGTGTTGGTGTGGAGGAAGACGTGAACGGTAGTCTCGGGGTTGGTCTTATAACATGGGAGGGATGCAGATATGGGTCGATGCCGGCAGGATCAGAATTAAAGGAAGGGTGTAAGTAGGGAGTGAGGGGAGAAAAAAAAGTAATAAGAGGGCAGATGAAAAAAAAGCAATGATAATCCAAAGAGACCTGGACTAAAATGGGGGTAACTAGGTAGGTGGGTGTGAGTGAGTGAGTGACATTGATACATGGGAAGAAGTGTGTGTGTGTGAGTGAGAGTGTGCGAGTGAGAGTGAGGCCCGGGAACTTAGGGTGAGGCGGGAAGACAAGCAGCTGCTGCCAGAGTGAAAAAGAAGAAGAGACAAGCAAGCACTTGCCTTCCAATCCAAAGGGGAACAGACCAATGATGGAAGCTAGGTAGACCAAGCCCAAGGAAGTCTGTGCCGGGAGGAGGGGACGGATGGGACTAAAAAAGAAGACCCGAAGCCAGTGGCAGAGACAATGGCGAGCGAGAGGAGCCCAACAAGTACCACTACCGGTCGGTTGATTGTAGTGTAATGCAGAGCAAAAGAGTAATGAACCCGGCAGACAGCGCCGTGGTCGAGGAAGTATCCGTTCCGTGGAGTAAGGTAGGGCAGATTCAATCCAAGTGCGGCTAGATGGCCCCAAAGAGAAACAAGCTGGACCTCGTACCGCGCCAGGAAGACCCAGATGTAATCTAAAAGTGGTTTTACCTCCAAAAAAAAAAAAAGGTGAAGAGGCCGAACTGGCTCAATGCCTGCTGACAAGTTCGTCTTCTCCAAAAGGATTGCCCTGGTCCAAATGCGCGTGGCAGCCCAGCAAGAGAACTGCGGGCAAAAGAGTAAAAGTGCGGCACCAGCAGAGCAAAGTAGCGGCCGTAGCGGAACGAAGCTGCGAGATGGAGCTTTGAATCTTTAATAAGGTATGGATATAGTTGTCGGACGACGTCGAGAACCTCGAGCTGGATCTGGAGTTGGGGAGATGAAGTTGGAGCTGACACCCGGCCGAACGAGGCACGTTATGCAGCGATCTGCAAGGCAATGTCGAAAGATGGGGGTTCCCTGGTTGGCAACCGGCTGTCTGGTAAAGAAGGCGTAGTGGACAAAAATGGACGAGATGCAGGCGATAGATGATTGATGGGTGTGGACATTGACGTGGGTGCGAGAGACTGAGTGTGAGTGGGCGATCGAGTGTCTCTCTTGCAATGGAGGGTGGGCTTGTGCTTGTGTTGGCGCCGACGATGGGTAGAGGCAGGATAGGCGGATGGCAAGGGGGTGTGAGATACGAAGACTTGGGAGAGGTAGTTGTATCTGATGTATCTTTCCTTCCGATTGTTGCTGAGTTGAAGAGCAAGAGAGAGAGAGCAAACGGCTTGAGAGGCAGGCAAGTAAGACTTGAACTGGCCGGGTAAGTCTGGACAGGTGACCGCTGCAGTGCGTGCTGTAACACTTTACGACTACCCCGAGTAAGAATGACGAGACGAGGTGTTTGGAGAGAAGTAGATGAAGAGAGAGAGAAGAGCGAAGGTGGGTGCGCGTATATGTGTGTGTGTGTGTGTGTGTAAGAGAAAGACAGAAGAGTCAAAGGTGGTAAGAGTAAAGAGGCTTATGCAGCAGAGCCAAAGCCAACTGGCTCACACCCCATAACCGGGGCTAGTTTGCGAGCACAGAGTCAGGTCTTGTCAGGTGCCTTGCGCTGGGTTCGTCTGCAGGACTCTGGAATGTCAAGCGGCAGAGAGCTTTGTATTTTGCTACGGTAATCGCTGGTGCGTTATTGTTGGTGAGAGTTGGGCGGTCTGATCTGGTAGTACGGATGACCTCAGGATAAGTAAAGCTCGATGAGGCACGGTGTGAATGAGTAGAGATAGGCGATAGACAGTTGTCGATTGAGATATCGATATAATGAAAAACGCGGCAAACGGGCGGCTCTCTTTTTTCTTCCACACTTCCTCAGTATCTGAGAGGAGTATTGAGGGGGAGACAAGAGGTATGGCTCAGCAGAGTGTATCGAGAGGACGGACGGGCGGACAGACGACGAGAGATGAGATGGGATGGGATGGATGAGATGGAAGCAAAGCAGCCGGCTCAGCCAGGGAAAGACTGCCATGGGGGTGTGCTGAGCTTGCTTGTTGGTCCCCTTCCCATTCTTCCCACCCCTTCGTTTTCTCTCGTCTGTTTCGCGGCAGTGATGGGGTTGCTCGAAGCACGCCCTTCCATTCTCTTTCACACCCCATCGGGGGCTGACATACCTACGGTACTTGCCTATTGCACCTTATGTCAGTTTGTATTGCTTCATCGTCACTGGCTTTGCTGTACCTCGTGTGTTTAAGCCGTGTCTCCTACTCTACCTACTTGATCGGGCATCGACTCTCGAGAGAGTCCTGGCATGGTTGGATGGCACTGTCCCTTTCATTCTACAGTTCTGCTCTGGAAAAGTTCGGCCTCGGTGTCTGTAAAAGTCAATGTGTCCGCCCACACTGTGACCCGTTTCGTTTCGATTTTCTGCTCGATGTCGGGCGGGTCTGAGTAGTTGGGGTCATCGACATGACTTAATCCGTCATCTCCTCTTCTCAATAACACCAGCTACGATTTGAGTTCCTCCGATCGGGACCGCAGACGGTCGGGTTGCTGATGAAGCTGAGACAAGAGATCATGGCTGATTGACTGAATGAATGGAGAGAATGATACAGAGTCCCTGTCCTGCTCTACTGCTTTCCCCTCGGTGCGATGCCAATGACGAGCCCCCTGGACGATGAGCTGGAGGGATCGTAAAAGTTAAAAAAAGTCTGTGAGCACCCAGATGGCTGGATTTGGGGGCGTTGTTTATTACCTCTATGAGACAAGCCCAGTGACCCTTGTTCGTAGGTACTCCTCGCCTCCCCTGGCTCTCAGCCAGGGGGAAGCGCACTCCAGCCACTCTTCCACACAATTGCTTGCATTTCTTTTGTGAAGCACCTTTACCCTCTTCTTTCCCCGGCACATTGTTTTCCGCCGAAAGGCCTTGTCACTGGGTCCCGTTTGGAACCCTCGAGGCACCGTATTCGCTAGCCTGGCTTCGATTGCTTCTGTCGGTAGAGCTTCAGACCCCAGATAAAAAGCCCTTCAATGATGAGGCGAGGCGAGGCGATGCACTGCCGATGCCGAATGACGTACATACATCGTCGTCGTAGACACCCACTTCAGTCCATGGCGGAGCAACAGACTGATCGTCAGCTTCGGAGCGGAGGAGGGAAAAAAAACAGGAGAGACTAGGGAGAGCATGACAAAGCCGTCGAATCTCTCACACTTCAGATGCTCGAGACAACGATAAACCATGCTTCAAGTGTCTCTCGCCCTGGCTGGCAACCTCGTTGACTAAGAAATCGGAACTTGAAGCGCATCGTTATGCGAATGGGGTAACCGTTAGCCGGTACAGACCAGCTAGCCAAGTCCCAGCTAAACTCGATACTTGAATCGTGCAGCAACTGCATCCCTACAAAGGAACCCGACTCATTATGGCCTCCAACTCCAGCCAATAGCCAAGCCCCCGTCCACTGGACTTCGAGACGCTTGTTTGGGCTTGGCCTCTGATAATATGCGTCAAACCAGTGTGGGATAGCGAACCTCAAGCTGACAATTGAAGCCCGATTTCTCAGGTTTCAGAGCCACCAATGAAGCCAGCAGGAACAGCTTTTTCGTCGCGATTCAGTCAAACTTGGGGGGAGATACCGATGTGCAACGAGGCAAATCGAGCCGTCTCGGATTGGGGGGGGGGGGGGGATACACTGCACGTTAACTGCAGATTTCGTGTGAGGGGGAAAAAATCCCAGATGGAAAATGGCCCGAGTCGGCCCCCAAGAAAAATTGGGCTAAAAGGAAATCGGTGGAGCAATTGTCAAGTCAAGGCCAGACAGGAAGAGGCTTCCGCTCCCGCGAGTCTCTCATTGATAGAGTCTTCGAAGCCAATGGAAGGCGAGAAATGAAAATGACAAGCCGCCATTTGGAATATTGGAAAGGGGGCCAGCCAAGTTGACACACAAGGACTCGAAACCCCCTTTCGCTGACGAGTGCGAAAAAAAACCGAATGGTATTGATAACCTGCCCGAACCAGACCAGGTTCGGCGACTTGGTGAGACTCGACGATGCCCAATGGGTGCGGTGATGGAAGCCTCACTTTTCGATTTACCGGTCTTGGATGGCCATTTCCCTAAGTGCATCCGAGTAGGTATTCTTTCACGAGACGAAAGGGAAAGCGGCACGGACGTTGACACTTTCATTCGAGAAGAACATTATGCAGACGGGCCTTGGAGTACTTGATGGACGTGCATATCTGTGCAGTTCTAAGTCAATTGCAGCCTTCTTTTTAGGAGCAGTACTTTGCATGGTGCGCAGGTAAATAGAGACGGAGATATTTGAATCGAAGGTATAGGTACCTTGGTGATTGCAAAGTGAACACGCGTTGGCCTTGATGAAAGACAAGAACCATGAACCTTGCGCGAATGTCGAGCGTGCCAAGGGGCATATAGGTGAGCGCCAGAAAGGATTAGACGGGGAGCAACTTAGCAAGTGAGGTCGAAGAGGTCGATGCAAGACCCCGGTCAGGCAGCCAGGGTTGCAAACCTGGGCTCTGTGGGTTCCTGAACGAGTGCCGGTACCTTGCTTGAGTGGTTCGGAGTGTACGGAACGCGGCAATGTATCTGTACATTGTGGATATGGCTGCTCCTACTGCAGCTGCAGGGTTGAAGGCCACCCCCTCTCTGGTCCCCTCTCCTCTTAGTCGGGGCCCTTTTGAGGAGGAGCCCTAGCGATCCAGGGATCGTGCCTGAATACAACATTTCACACATGGACGGGCAGGCCTGTGAATGGCTCCCATTGCTCTATTGCGAATGTTGCAGAGGCCGAGAAGGTGGGGTTCGCCTGGCAGCTCGATGCAGCATCTGGCTGGACGATGGCTTCGGTTGGTCTTGTGTGGAACTCAGCCCAGAGAGGTGGTGTGAAAGCTTCTCAACTGCTTGCTTCAGGAACAGGAGCAAAACCCAACCAGCCTCGCTTGGTACTTGGCTTTCGGCAAACGAGGAGGAGGTGGGAGGTGATGAGCACCTGCAGTCGGAGTGTCCTCTGTCATTTGAGATTGCATTAGTCGGAACGCTCCCTGGACACGGCAAAAACGACCAGACCTTGCCTTACCACCAAGTTTCTCCCAGTAAGGTTCTGTGCCTCCCCTTGGCGAGGCATGATGTGTCTATAGTTGTATTGTTCATGGGGTCGTTTGTCGAGCCTGGGTGTGTGGCAGTGGTGGATGTATCCGTACGGATACCTTGAGTAAGCATGCTTTCCACCAAATTGCGGTGCATAGTCCAGACTGCGCATACGCAATACCTACCTCAGCCCGAGTACTTCGTACTGCACCTGAAGGCTCAGGGCGGATGAGATGAGGTGTATCCGTACCGTGTATGTACGGAGTATTGAGGTGAGGTCGGGTGAGGGTCGAGCGCGCGCGATTCGGACGTAGGTTGACCCGGACGTATTTGCGTTGCTTCCGCGGCATCAAGACGCAGGGGAACGAAATTGTGGTCTGGGGCTCAGTGCTCACAGACGTTGTGAGATGCCGCGATGTGGTGGGCCTCACATCTCCGGTGAAAAACATTGCGGTTCCGCTACGGATATGCTCCCATTACCAATGCCGTGCGTGAGCCTGCATTTCGGGGGGCTGGGATCCACATTTCGACGAGATTTCATCACGACAGCTCTGATCCAGCGTAATGAGATGTGAGAGAAGACGTCCGAGTGTTCCAGGTCGCTTCATCGCTTGTATCCGTACCCGTAGCATCGTACCTCTACACACGTAAGATATGGAAGTTGCCTTGTAAGGTAGATGACGGTTATTGTCGTGTGAGGTGGCTGATAGAAGTGAGCTGTGAGGCGAGCTTTTGCCCCTTCCATTTTGGGAGATCGAGTGCCTTGATGCAGGGGACGCGCCTCCCCAATGGAATAGGTATGTACACGTACTGTTGACGCCTTACGGGTCTCAAAAAATATAGTATCAACTGAGGCAGGAAGTTGGAACGTCGGGGAAGCTATTTCGGGAAAGAACATCTCAGCGCACCTTCCATACTTCCATTTACTACTACGACATCCAAGGGCGGGCAGTATCCGTCTGTGTAACTTGCAAGTACATCGGTACTACCTACCTACCTTATCACCCGACGAAGCCAGATACAAAATATTTTGGTTCATGCAATGGAGATGGAAAGCTTGCGTTCGCCGCGCTTATGCTTTACCTACTTCATCATTGCTCCCCCGGGTACGATACATTCGGGTGAGGCATTCGGAGTAAAGATAAAAGGAGACGAGCAAGACATCCGGATCAAGTGCCGTCGGGTGTACATATCACGCTCTTCACACCAAGGTAAGGTAGACACGGAGTAATAGCTTAGTTCAAACCCTCGAATACCTGATAGGTCTAGCGGCCCACGGGTTTCCTGCTCTTCTCCAAAGTCAAACGCTGCGTCCGGCTAATGCATTCTAAGTACCACTGTGGGACTGGGGCGGAGTTTCTCCAACACGATTAATTTTCCCTCGATGTCGTTGGAGTCTTTCTCTTGACATCCGAACACCGTTCCTCTCCAGTCTCCAGTCTCCAAAGTCCAGCGTCCATTGTCCACTCATTCTGCCGCCCATCGTGCTGTCTGCTCCACCACACCACACCATACCGGATTATACGCCACTACACCAACACCTTCTTCACACGCCGCCGGCCTTTCGATACCACCTACATCGTGTCTCCGTCCTGACCTTACTCGGTGTCTGTCTTTTTGCCCGAACTACCTTACCTTGCGCTAGTACTCACTGCAGACGCAAGAACCAAGGCCAAGACGACAAACCTTGGACCAGATAAAGCACGTGTGGTTACAGCGTTGAGTGCCAATCAAGCGCTTGCCCACACGCCTTGGGCAGCACGAACTCAATGGCCCAACCATACTTCTTACGCTGGGACGCTCCCGCCCACTTCTTCCTCCTCTTCCAGTCGGGTTGATTGCATTCCCAACCTACCTAGCTCATCGGGGGACCAGCTGCCTGCATCCAAGGCTTCTCAAGACTCAAGGCACGGCTTACGGCTACCTTACCGCAGCAACTTAAAGTCCGGATGCAAGGCACCATGGCACCGCGCTGGAGTCTGGACAAGCAAAGCCTGCGTAAAGCGCGCTAAGAACGTTCAGAACCGCGCTTAGGTATGCCATCTGCGTTTGCGGCATCGCTTCAAGGTGAGGTTGGCTGACGTGGGGAGTCTCCAGCAACCTTCACGACGCCGACGACGTAGCAGATGGTTTCAACAAAGCACCGTCACCTGCTTTTCAGCCGGCGCCGTCCCTCCAAATCCCCGACTCGTCTCCCGAGGCTTGTCAAATACCGTCTGTCTGTAGCCGTAACAATACAGCTTTGGACAGCGAATCTTCTACCAGATAACTGAAGGCCCGACTCAGCGGAGATGGGCGTCGTGCCTTGGAAACTGACCGCCAACGGTCGAACGAGAGGCGCCCAATCGCCGTCTTTGCTCTAGTCGAGATCACGTTTTCCATCTACACACACACCCTGAAGCATGCTTCCAAGGTGCTAGGTAGCCACCTGCGATTGTGGTGTGGCAGACCTAGCGTGTGCATGTGTTTGTGTACTTCACCCCTCCTCCAAGGCTCCAATACTTTCTTCCTCGGCATGGTCTGGCCCGTCACGCAGCCGTTGGATGTTCTTGGGCCGATCTCAGCCTCACACAAGGCGACTACCGTCGATCATCTCAACCGACGCCTGGTTGATCCCCGGAGCTCACCATGAGATGCTCACTCGCCAAAAGAAAGTCAGCCCGCAGAGAGATCCTTCCCCAACCTCAGTCCGATCTTCCATCCACTCAAGCACATGGCCTCAGAAAAGAATGTAACGTCGGAGGGTGTTTGGAGCACACGTTGGCAGCTCGAGCTCAATAGCCTCGTTATCGTATCGTCTAGCATTGTTCCGATCTTGCCTCCCTCCCAAACCACAAACCACTACCCACCACCCCATCCCGTCGTCTCAAGCTGCCATCACCGCCTCTGCCGCTACCGTTATTGCGCCTCGTCCGCCGGTCGATTGGTTCAGAACCTTTGTCGTTCCCTCCTTGCATCGGGATATACGCCCCATGCTCTCCCACGTTCTTGTCCAAAACGTACATGGCAATAGTAACGGCCTGCTCATCTCAAGTGCCGCCTTGCCTGATGCGGCGAAACCAGCCGAGTCGTGCTGTCCACCATCTCCAGCTTCACCCTCCGATTAAACCCATCACCGGAAGAACAAAGCCGTCACCGAAAACGGCCACCAAAAGGTGAAACCAGCTCCACGAACCTTCGATTTACTCGTGCCATGCTTCTAGAAACCTTCGGAGGACAGGACAGGCTTGAACGTCTGTGCTCTCGCTGTCGTCTCCTTTAGGGGTTACCTTGTGTGGGAAATTGAAACAAGGCCCTCGGCGGACGCACTTCTGCAACGTTGGCAATAGGGGCGCCATCACTAGCCTTGACGCCAGAGATGTCAACGCGCTTGCTCACGGACCCCTCTAATAACGTCCACATCTTCAACCCGCCCGCAGCTTTACACAGGTGCCAGCTTGTGGTCTATGATTCTGGCCTGATAATGACACACGGGGGCTACCTTCACTCTCTCTCAGACCCAGTTTCAATGCGCGCCGAAAAACCTTTCACGGCCGCTCCGTAAGGTACACGTACAACCGTTGCAAGTGGTCATTGCACGCGCTAGTTAAATGAACCGTATCAGCCAAAAGACATCTCTGTCGCGACAATAGTTACTGCCACCACTACGGTCAATGACGGCAGGACATAGAGGGTGGCCCTAAATCGCGCTTTCGAATGTCGGTCCTGAGCATTCCAACACTAGGTTCCAGATCCTGACATTGAACCATCTAATAATCAAATTGGTTGTTAACTCTGACTTTTGCGTTGATTCATGGTCCAAGGTCTGTTGTCTATCAGTTGCAGTTGGGATAAGGACAATTAGAATCGAAGACACCACGTTGCTTCTCCGCGAATTGCATGGATCAGGTATCAAGGCGTGGTAGCAAGAGCGTTGACGCTAAACCGACCGCTTTCTGTCAACCCGTTCAACTAGTGTGTTGCCGGATATGATTCCTCATCTCTTCATGCCTGCAATTTGCTTTCCAGCTATCAAGCGCAGCCGGTAGTACCGATAGCAGACTCGTCCAAAGCTCCAACACCTCTGGATCCGTGCTGGTACAAGGAGACTGCGAGCTATGCCGAGCAGGTAGACCGGAGTTGACCGTGTCCAAGCTGTGTCGTAGCTGTGCCCTAGCCGCATTATTCCTTTGCGTAATTTGGGCTCACATATTACGAAGTAATTCCCTTTGAGAGGAATTCGCCCGCCGATATGGGACATGAGGCAAGTATACATCATAGGCTGGCATTGTAAGAGCTGCCTCTGTTCTATGAATACACGGGGGTGGTAGTACAACAACAAGATGAGAACATTGCCTGGCGATGCCATCATGAACGCCACACATTGAAAGAGATTTCTATCTCTTGACCCAGGCGGGCATCTTTCTGGCCTTGACATGACCATGCTTCTTTCTCTCAACTTGTCTAGGATCGCGGGTAATGCAGCCAGCTGTAGCGTTGAACTTGTCAGCAACAAACCGAAGATCACTCTCACCACGGGAGTTGACTTACCTTTTCTTAGTATCGGCTTAAGAGCTGGTTCGTGGACCAAGACAGCCTTGGCAATTGCCAACGTAAGAGCCTCGGCCTGTCCGGTCACACCGCCGCCTTCAACAAGTGCCCACACGTTGTACTTGTCTGTTCTCGCAGTGCTCCGGAGCGCCCAGATGGCGCTCTCACGATCATGAACTCTGCCGAATGCCTCGTTCAGGGGTTTGCCATTGATCAGCATCTCTCCAGTGCCCTCCACAACCCAAGCGCGGGCGCTCGACGTCTTCCTGCGGCCAACACCTAAAGCGCGTCCATATCTGTCGAGAGGTACAACCTTGGCCACATTCTTGTACGGGTCGATATCGCGTTTGAATTCCTGCAGGGCTTCTTTGACCTCGCTGGGCATCAGTCCGGGGTGGATCTGATGCAGCCGCTTAACCATGCTAAGAACTTGGCTAAAGGGCATCGCCTTGACTGGTTCTCCAGTGGTCTGTCGGTAACCCTTCAAGTTCCTCCATATTTGTCGTGGGACCAATTCCGGGGGCGCCAAAGGAAGGTGCTGGTATCTCTCCACGAGAGCAGAAAGTCGGATGTAGGCGTCGTTGAAGCGAGGCTCTCTGGAGAAGTAGGATGGCGAGACGGGTAGTGGACGAGCCTTCGTAATCCCGTCAAAAGGCCGCTGGGGAGGCAAATCCAGCTTTGTGTCGATTTTGGGTTCGCTGTTTTCAACTTGAGGATCGCTCGTAGTCGACAGGCTCTTGAAGCTCGATTGCAGGCTCGATCGTTGCCATTGAGGCTTCATCGACTGACCCTTTGCCAGTTGGCGCAAGCAGAGCGTCTGCTGCAGGCCCTGGCGTAAGCTCGACATTGTTGCGGGACCTCGAGCAGCGCCCTCGTTGATGCGGTTGCTGTCGCGATATCGTGATATGGAGACAGCCTTGAACGCCAATAGACAGAAATCTTTCCTAGCTTCGTAGCTGGGTTACGGCAGAACATCGGACGAAGATCTAGTCACGTGATGTGGCGTCAGCGCCACAGGCGCTTGGATCCTTTCTTGCCGCACTTTACCCCTCACACACCGCAGCTGGTTGCCCTGGCGTTCGAGCTGCCGTCAATCGAGCGAGGGGCTTTCGGGTGGCGGGGCACTGCGGTCGAAATTTCATTCAAAAAAATTACTGTCACCCTGGCGGGGAACCTGAACTTTTCTCTCTCCTCTCTCCTGTCCATCACATCACGCACCTTTTGATACCCTTCCATCCCTCTCGGTCAAACAACTGATTCAAGATGGCGTTCGGAAAGCTCTTCACCTACCCGGTAAGAAAAGAAACCCCAAATTACTCTTCAGCTTCACGATGTCTAGGAATTTGATCGCTAACGAATATCGTCACCCCTCCAGGCTAACCCCCGCACCACGGCCATCCGTGCCGTCGCGAAGGCCAACAACGTCGACCTCGAGTTCATCGAGGCTGACCCTACCAAGCCCTCCGTTGAGCACCTCAAGGCCAACAAGCTCGGCAAGGTCCCTGCCTTCCTTGGCGAGGATGGCTACCCTCTCTCTGAGTGCATCGCCATTGCCATCTACAGTACGTTCTGAGTCATACTTTGCCGGTCTCGTTTTTCGAACACACAAAAACAACATCCCACGATTCGCAATATGATGATCAAGCTTTTTCAAATACAGTTATCCCTGTCTGAATTTCTTTGTTGACATAGTCTAAATTTCTGATCCTACCATTGGCACCGTCTACTCACTATTAGATATCGTTTGTGTAGCAAGAGCTAACGAGATGCCACAGTCACCTCCCAGAACGAGAAGACCACCCTCCTCGGCAAGACCAAGCAGGAGTAAGTGCACCGGAAGCGCATCTTTCTCTCCTTAAGCTCAGAAGTACGAGGCTAACAACTCTTCATCTAGCTACGCCTCCATTCTCAAGTGGATGTCCTTTGTGAACTCCGAGGTCCTCCCCCCCATGGGCGCCTGGTACCGCCCTCTCCTCGGCAAGGACCCCTACAACAAGAAGGCTGTTGAGGACTCCTCCAAGGTCGCCCTCAAGGCCATCAAGGTCATTGAGGAGCACCTCCTCAGCAACACCTACCTCGTTGGCGAGCGCATCACCCTCGCCGACCTCTTCGCCGCTGGCATCATTGCCCGTGGCTTCGAGTTCTTCTTCGACAAGGCGTGGCGCGCGGAGAACCCCAACGTCACCCGTTGGTACCAGACCATCATCAACCAGGACATCTGGACCGCCGTCACCGAGAAGCAGGAGTTCCTCGAGACCCCCAAGCTGACCAACGTCGCCCCCAAGAAGCCTGAGCAGCCCAAGAAGGAGGCTGCCCCCAAGCCTGCCCCCGCTCCCGCTGCTGAGGAGGCTCCCGCCGCCCCTAAGCCCAAGCACCCCCTTGCTGAGCTCCCCCGCGCCACCTTCGACCTTGAGGAGTGGAAGCGTCAGTACTCCAACATCAAGAACCACGATGAGGCCATGCAGTGGTTCTGGGACAACGTCAACCTCGAGGAGTTCTCTCTCTGGAAGGTCAAGTACAAGTACAACGACGAGCTCACCATGACCTTCATGTCCAACAACCTCATCGGCGGCTTCAACAACCGTCTTGAGGCTTCCCGCAAGTTCATCTTCGGATGCGCTGCCGTCTACGGCACCAACAACGACTCCGTCATCGAGGGCGCCTTCGTCATCCGTGGCCAGGACTACAAGCCCGCTTTCGATGTCGCTCCCGACTACGAGAGCTACGACTTCGAGAAGCTTGACGCTTCCGCCCCCGAGACCAAGAAGTTCGTCTCTGACTCTTGGGGATGGGAGGCCCCCATTACCCACAACGGCAAGGAGTACCCCGTTGCCGACGGCAAGGTCTTCAAATAAGCGCATCGCTCAACGGAGTGATCCAAAATTCATGGCTTATGGCAGAGATGAAATGAGTTTACGAATAGGCTAGGAGGGTGTGCAGATGATGTTATGGACCCGAAGAGGAATATCCTGTGCGTAATGCCCACGGCTGTGTGCCAAGTTACTAGGTCTGAGTCACTAGGACGAGGCAAAAGATGCAGGTTGTTCCTGATCAAAATCAAAAGAACACTTTTTTCAATTTCACTAGTCTCCACGTGCATATTTTTGAATTGAATGTGATGCTTCCATAAGCTCATGCTAAGGGGTATCTCGATGCTACCAAGTCTTATCTCCGTATTCAGTGTCTTTCTTCCCAACCTCGCATATGTCCCGGTTCTGCCAAAGACTCCTTCTCCGTCAATTTTCTACGCTGGACCCTGCACAAGACCCTCTTGCTGCTACTCTAGCCTGTATGCGTCGTTCAGCTGGAACGGATTCGTGCGCATATACGCGCTGATATCCGACTGGTAACAGAGCTGGTTGAGGTAATCATGAACCTGCGGCACCACGTAGCCCGGCTCGCTGGCGTCGCCAAAGAACTCGGGGATCTGCAGCAGGTTGTACGGCTCGCTCCGCGCCTTCTCGAGGGAGTCATCCACGAGAACGGTGTTGGTCTGGTCCCACCGGCCGCCGTACGCGGCGTCTGGGTGTGCCGCCTGCACGTTGGCCTGGGCCCAGACCATCTCCAGGCGCTTGTAGACCTGCACGCGGAGCTTGAAGTCGGCCTCGGAGAGGCCGAACTTGTCGCGTCCCCAGACGGCCAGCACGCGGCGGCGGTACGAGGCTCGCTCTTCATGGGTGTCTGCGGCGCCGAGGCCGCCTTTGAGGAGGAGCTGGTCGCACATGGATTGGACGTTCTTCGGTTGGGCAGAGGACCAGACGACGACGTGGAAGGTGTCGAGGCAGTATTGCAGGAAGCGCTTCGCGTGGGGCCGCTCGACGAAGCTTGCGGCGTTGCGGCGGTTGGGTCGGAAGAGGAGGGTGCCGTTGAGGTCCATTACGACGAGGATCGGTCGAGGGGTCGGGACGAGGGTCGGCGGGATGGAGGCTTGCTGGAGGTATTGCGGCGTGGGGTTCGGAACGCCGCCTGAGGCGGCACTGGGGGCTATGATCTTATCACGGTTGTGCGGCGCCGCGGCTCTGTTGACAGAGATGGAATGTTAGTCTTTGCGACAGCATCGGAGGAGGGTAATGGACCACATAGAGACAGGATGGAAAAGGGGGGGGGGGGGGGGACGAACGCTTTGCGAGGTCCCTTTGGAATTATGGGTTGGTTTCCGGCGGAAGATTGCTCAGGAAGAGGAGTCGCGGAGGTCGAGGCAAAGGGAACGTTCGCGGCGTTGCCGAGACCCGGTATCGTGAAGCCGTTACTGCTCGGCTGCTGGTTTGACGGGGCGGCCATGGCCGGGGCGGGCTTGGCCCACCATTGTAGGTCGGACATGCTTTTGTGTGGAGTGTAGACGAGCCTCGAATCGCGCGAGGGAGTCGTGGGAAAGGGAAGGTAAGGTTTGTTATTGTATTCGGAGAGTGTGTCTTTTGGAGGGCAGTCGCGGGGTGGGCGACCTGGACGCTTGCGCGCGACGGTTTTGTAGAAGCAACGTTGGTGGATCTGTTGCGATCTGGCGAATATCCGGGGAACAGAAGGTTGCATGGATGGATGGGCTGGGTATCGAAGTGGGAAGGCGAAGTCAATTGAGCTGAGTGTGAAATCAGATTGGTCTAGCTGCTTCCGTTGTAGTTAGGTGCAGGTCGAATATACTGTTCGGAGCGTATTCAGGGTCTTTTTTTGTCTTTGATGCGATTAGTGGAGAGGAAATTGTTCTTGCTGGGAAATCGCATTGAAAGGAATGATGGAAGTTTGTGAGGCAGATGTTATCGATAAGTTGCCGTTTCTTATCGATACGAGGTCGCTGGTCACTCTGACCCACTGAAAAGTTGCATCGAGGTGTGGGCGAGCTTCATGTGAGTTCTGGCCCTTCACACTACGAGCATATCATTTAGTGCACCTTTCAGCTTCACAAAATCAACAAAAATTTGAGACAAAATGCTGTCTGGAAAGAGGAAGCAAGGGTTTTCAGGCCTTCAGCGTCGTGTGAGGCCTCGTAGAGAAGCAGAACCTGAAGTCGATGAGCAGACAAGCAGTGAGCCGGAGGAGATGAGAATGGATGGAGAAGAGTTGAGTGAAGACGAAGAGGATGAAGATATGGAAGAGGACGACGAAGAGGTATTTACTTCGAGCCGTAAAACTACTGCAATCGTTACTGACAGCTCAAAGTCCGATGCCTCACCACCGCCAAAGAAGTCCAACATCGACATTTCATCAGTGTCTTTTGGCGCCCTCGCAAAAGCCCAGGCCTCAATGCCGTCAGCCAAACGTCGCAAGCGCGGCGCATCACCTTCAGAAGACGAAGACTCAGACTCGGGTCCGGAAGAAGTCGGCAGGAAACCCAAGCATGGCGACCACGTCAAGCGCTCAAGCAAGCACGCCCCGATGGAGCAGTCAAGCAAGAAGCCCGTCTCCCGCCGTCGCGAAATCATCGCCGTGCCCAAGATGGAGGTGCGCGACCCCCGCTTCGACCCGATGAGCGGCCCCGTCGACGAGTCCAAGGCCCGGAGGGCGTACGCCTTCCTGGACGACTACCGCAAGGACGAGATGAAGCAGCTGCGGGCCGAGATCAAGAAGACCAAGGACGCGGACAAGAAGGAGGAGATGAAGAGGATGCTGCTGTCGATGGAGAGCAAGATGAAGGCGCGGGAGCGCAAGCAGCGCGCGGACGACGTCATTCAGGAGCACAAACGCAAGGAGAAGGAGCTCGTCAAGGAGGGCAAGCAGCCGTTCTACCTCAAGAAGTCGGAGCAGAAGAAGAGGTTCTTGATGGACCAGTTTGCGGGCATGAAGAAGAAACAGGTCGACCGTACAATTGAGCGGAAGAGGAAGAAGGTTGTTGGAAGGGAGCGGAAGGAGCTCGACAAGATGCAGAGGAGACCCAGGGAATGAGCAGACATTGTCAGCGTACTTTGATTCGAGTTGTGAACCCCTTGAACGCATTGCGGAAGGTCCTTTGTTTTGTCTATAATCCTCCTGTATTGTGTGTCTACACATCGATCGTACAGTTATGATACAAAATGGTACAAAGTGGATTGGGGGTAGTTCTTCGTATGCCTCCCTTAAGCATTATATCCGTTCTTCTTCAGACTCTCCTCGAACATCTCGCGGCACCTGACTTTGCTGCCGAGCTTCGCGCAAAGCAAGAACGCACCGCTCAGCTTGCGATGCAGACTGTAAGTCTCCTCGGGTGGTGGCGCAAGTCTCTCGCGGAGCATGACGGGGATAAGAGCCTTGACGCGCTCCGTGATGGTCTGGTCGTGGAAATCGTAGACTTCGGGTGCCGAGCCTAGGAAAGGCTCCGCCAGGGTGAGCACCGAGTTGACGTGGGCGTCCACCATGAGCTTGCTCTCGTGGCCTGTAAGATATCCGAGGCTCTCAGACAAACGCTTCACTTCGTCCCGGTCGGTCCTCGAGGCCGCGGCAAGGAGCTGAACGTATTGGGTAACAAATTCGTCGGGGTACTCCCGGGACGCGCCAAAGTCGAGAAGCTCGAGCCTGTTTGTCTTGGCGTTGTAGAGGAAGTTTGTCCAGTTAGGGTCAGTCTGCATAAACTTGAACTCGGTGATCTCCCGGAGACAGAGACGGAGGATCTGGGTACCGATCCAGTTCTTCTGCTCCTGAGTAAACGACTTGACTCTGGTGACGCCCACACCCTCCATCCAGTCCATGGTCAGAACATTCTTTCCGCAGGCTTGCAGATGAACGTCAGGCACAAGGAAAGTATCCGGTTCATCAGCCAAGAGCTCCTTGTAACGGATCAGGCACTGCGCCTCTCTCTCGTAATCGCATTCCCATCCCAGCTCGAGCCGCGCGTTGTCAATGGTTTTGTTCAGGTACAGGCCCTTAGGTAGGAGTTTGGTAGCGGTCAAGAGAATGCCCAGGTTGTCGAGGTCGGAGTTGATCGAGTCTGCGACTCCAGGGAACTGAATCTTAACCGCGACCTTGCGACCATCCTCCTTCAAGGTAGCCCGGTGAACTTGCCCGATGGACGCGGCAGCGACGGGCTTTTCCTCAAAGTCCTCAAACAGCTCGCGCCATTCCGCACCCAGATTTGCCTTGAGGACCTTGTCTCTCTGCCAAGCCGGCATGTAGTCGGCACGGTCCTGCACTCTCTGTAGAACCTCCTGAATCGGTCCCGGGAGCATCTTTGTGTCCTGGAAGCTCATCATCTGACCCATCTTCAGGGCAGCGCCGCGCATTCTCGACAGCTTTGCGACGAGCCTTTCCATGTTGCCGGCACTGAGCAATACTGAACCCTCACCACCACCGCCAAATGCTCTGCCAATGCTCTCGGTGATGGCACCACCCATCATTCCTGCTGCCAGACCGCCATAGTTCCAAAGTCTGCTTAGGCGCGTGGCGGGCACGCTGGATTCCCTGAGGGCGTATGCAGGCGGTGCTGTTTGGTCGACCGCAGCGCCCAAGATAGCTTCGACGGGAGGTTCATCCTTTGATACCGGGCCGGTAGCGGCATCGGCTGCAGACAGAGGCTCTGAAGGCATTGGTGAGTTTTCGCTTCTCAAAACTTCGCTCTTGCCAACTTCAGGTTGAGGGGCAAGCCGAGAAGTGCTTGGAGCGTCCTCAGGGGTATCTGACTTCTTTGCCTCGGCACTCTTGGACAACTTGGAGAAATCGACAAACTCGGGGAGTTTCGTGGGTGGAAGCTTCCTGCGGTTACCGAAATCAACCTTTGTTGATTCTCCCTCTTTACCTAGCAATTTGGCGGCTCGGGTACTATGGAAGATGTTGACGTTGACACCTTGAGGGAGATCGTCTGCCTCTTCAGAGACAGGAGCCCCGTACGGAGCCGCCGACCTGCTCACTGAAGACCCTGCAGGAACGGTGTTATCCTTGGGCCTTTGATCCAATGGTGATACGCCTGGGAAAGGGAAAGCTGAAGGATTGGATTGCCTCAGTTCAGAGAGGACTGACCCTGAGCTTGGTGAGATACGGGCTGCATTGTTGAGATTGGGCTGGAAGCTGCTTGATGTTGTGAGCGAGGGATTACTGGGTTGAGGTGTCGATTCCTTCATTGACGGCGGCGTCTCTTTCTCAATTGTCGGCTGAGCTCCTGGGATATCGGAGGAGACCGCAGCTTCTGTTGCGACGTCATCTCGTGTGTGCTGAGGTGCCGTGGGGGATTTGCGTGTTAAGCTGGAGGCTTTAGTGAAGCTCTCAAGCTGTCGGCCTCTCAGTGCAACATGTCTGGATGCGACTGAGCGCGAAGCTCCGAGGACAGCTGCCAAATCGACAGCAAAATCGGCGAACCTCATCGGGGAAACAGTTTGTTCAATTATGCTACACGCATGTCTTTGTGATAGTCCTTTGACATCCAGGTGGCCTCGCGGCTTTCAGGAAATGCTGGGATTATCAAATGGTCCTCGTCATGGTGGGAAAATTGAGTGACGGGTTTATGCATCTAAAGAGAACAAAAGAAGATAGCTCTAGGTAGCTTGAAGTAGTACCATGCGTATAACGGGGCCATCTATCAAAGCATATTTGTCCAGCTACCATGTATTTCCAAATAGGCCAATGATTCGACGACACTACCTACTTACTTTTGCACGCAAAACTGGTCAGTGTCTCAATGTATATGCTCGTCGTTCAAATATAGAACGATTGACTTCTCTTTGTGCTCCTTTTCAGCTGTCCTGCAGTGGTATCTCTAGTCTATCCCTGGTCCCTCGTCATGGTCATTATTCGTATAATCATTTTGGTGTTGAATCCCTTGTCGCCGAGGCGCCGCCCTTCAAAAGCGAGCCTCTTGCCCGCATGGGTGTCGCCTTCAAAGATGAAGTATGCGGACTACCTGGCCTTGGGCTGCCGATCTTCCCCCACAACCTTTGGGCAGCAGGCGTCAGACCGCCCGAGACCCGCGGACTGGACGGGAACTTGGGCACTGGTGTTCTGTCCAACTTTCCAGTCAACCCGTTTTTCACAGACTCTCTTTTGGAATGCGCTGACCGCTCAACTAGACGGTGATGCAAAGTCTCTCGCTTCCTGTGCTCTTGCAGCTTGAATGGATTTGGCGTAGCGTCACCAGGACCGAGGTTGATTACGGGCGCAGGGAGAACTTGGTCGTCGTCGTCTTCGTCATCCACAAAGGCGTATCCATTCACTCTCGGTGTCTCTCCACCCCCTACAGCGCTCGAAGCCAGATCTTCTTTACGGGGTTTGCCAGCGATCGCGTCTCTCACAGCAGAAAGCGTCGGGGATGGAGGTCTCTCTACGATTGCTGGCTGCGGTACCCTCGTGTTCTGATAGTTGATCGATTTAGGCGGCATCATCGATTGGGCCTGCGCCTTCTGAGCTGGGCTCTCGTAGTCGTCGTCCACACCATCCGGGCCGAACATCAAATTGTTCTTGGGATTGGCGTTCCAACTGTCCGGTCTCGCTGGCCTGTCATCCACGTCCTTGATTGCCAGTCTGTCCCTTTTCCACCCATCGTCCACCAGACTCCTTGTCTCCAGCAATTTGGCTTCGACTTCCGCCTGTTTGATCATCTGTTTTGAAGGCAGCTTGTTCCCTCGCCAAATCCACTCGTATTTCTCTGCCTTCTTCTGATTCTGTTTATCCATGAGCTTGTAAAAGCTCTCATTGTCCTCGCTGGTGTAAGTGGCCTGGAAATTGGCCAGGCTCATATTGGTGTCCACGGCTGGTTTTGGCGCTTCGTATACCGTCGATGCCACTGATGCCGGCGTATCTGCGCCATATGCGGATGGTGTTCGTCCAGCGCTGTTAAAAGGCATGGGCCTTTTGACCCTATTCCTTCCCGGCGTCATCACACGCTCCAGCCTCTGGCCAGCATTGGAAATCCATGCCTTGTCTTTTGATTCGAGAGCGTCGAGGTACTCTTGCTGTGTCTCGGCCTCGAGAAGTCCGGGGAAGAAGTCACGCGCAATGATCTGCGATAAGGCGTCGGTGTAGGTATCTTCATCTATGACCTTTTTCGGGCGTTTGATTTTCTTCGCGGCAGGCGGTGGTGGCATCAGTTCGAGGTCGGTCCGCTTGCGCACAAGCGCGGTTGATGTACGTTCTTGAGACTCCATCATTGACAGACTGGGGCCGATCACGTTAAAAAGTCTGCGTTGAAAGGAATGTAGGTACACGAGGAGCGCGCCGCCAGCGCCATGCGTTGGGTAGATGTCGCGTGAGGAGTTTGATGTCGGATCGATGTGCTGAGGCCAATCTGAAAGTCTGAGTTGCGCCCAAGTTCGGGTCCGAGTGGCATGGGGCGGCTCCGATAAGCGATAAGGTTAGACTCGCCAAAAGGTGATTATGCAACTACCAGGTATCAAGGCTACGGGTACCTCAGGCTTCCCTGTCGAAGGGGTCCTGCACTACATACATCATGCCTGGAGGTGTAAGTCGTCCGTACTCCGCTAAAGTACCTACCTTCCCAGGCATCCGTAGTGGCCGATGGAAGCTCATTCCTCGCGGGAGTAGAGGGAGGGGCCAGACCACGGCGCCGCCCTTTCAGCGCCCCTGTCGGACTCCTGAAGTGGCAACCCAGTGCCACCCCGCTGCAACTGTATCGCACCGTGCGGTAGCAGCGCACTGTTTCCTGTTAGCTCCGAATACTGAAGAGGGTTTAAGGGCCGAACCGTCGCAAAAGGAAGCTTTCGAATCCGACCCAAGCCCGGCAACTTCAACCTTCGAAGAGCTTCTGCTGCATAGCAAATTTTGCTACAACCACCTCTTCTTTCCCGCCCCCAATTTTGCGATTCGGCTGGGGAAATCACACTCGAAATTCACGCTCACGGAAACGTCAACTGAATTTCCCACTGTTTCGTGTGCGAACGCCAGCTGGAGAAACCCCTCCATCGTCTCTCACCTGCGATACGGATACCCCACACTTTGGTTCTGCAGTAGAGTACCGTTGCCGCCGCCATGTCTACGCCAGAGGAAAAGGCGACAGCCTTCAAGAATGAAGGCAACAAGGCCTTTGCTTCTCACGATTGGCCCGCTGCTATCGAGTTCTACACCAAGGCCATTGAGCTTAACGACAAAGAGCCAACGTTTTTCACCAACCGCGCCCAGGTTCGTTGCCCCCTCGCTGCGCCCAGGCTGCGAAGTCAAGCTGCTCGCGTGACTAATACAATCTTGACTACGAGTAGGCAAATATCAAGTCTGAAGCATTCGGCTATGCTATTGCGGATTGTTCGAAGGCGATCGAGCTCAACCCCAACTTCGTTAAGGTGGGCAATCCCGGACACAGCCAACGATCCTGGTTTGCTGACATCGGTACGACTTTAGGCATACTTCCGCCGAGGCCTTGCCCAAACCGCCATTATCAGACCAAAGGACGCTCTCGGCGACTTCAAGAAGTGTATAGCACTCGACCCAAATAACAAGGATGCTAAGTTGAAGCTGGACGAATGCAGAAAGATTGTTCGCAAGTTGGACTTCTTCGCCGCCATCGAGGTTGGTGACGAGCCGTCAGCTGCGGAAGGCCTTGATCTTAGCACCATCAGTGTTGAGGATGACTACGATGGCGTCAGATTAGGAGAGGAGATGACGCAAGAGTTCATTGACGACATGACGGAGCGTTTCAAGAACGGCAAGAAGATCCACAGGAAATATGTCTACCAAATCATCCTGGCCGTCAAGAAGCTTGTCTATGACGAGCCGACTATGGTGGAGATGAAGATCCCCGAGGGCACACAACTCACAGTCTGCGGTGACACACACGGTATGTTTCTGTGCATCTCATTTGGTACCAAAATACTTACTTGTAGCCAGGCCAATACTTTGATCTCATGGAGCTTTTCCGTCTCAACGGAACGCCCAACGACAAGCACTTCTACCTCTTTAACGGTGACTTTGTCGACCGTGGATCATGGTCTTGCGAAATCGCTCTTCTGCTCTACGCATACAAGTGGCTTCGACCTAACGCTTTCTTCCTGAACCGTGGTAACCACGAGACCGATGACATGAACCGTGTGTACGGTTTCGAGGGCGAGTGCAAGGCGAAGTACAACGAGAGAATATTCAAGCTCTTCTCAGAGAGTTTCTCTGCTTTGCCCCTGGCAACTCTGATCGGCACCAAGTACCTTGTGCTGCACGGTGGTCTGTTCTCAGACGACAAGGTCACTTTGGACGACATCCGAAAGCTCGACAGACACGCCCAGCGCCAGCCTGGCCAGGCGGGTCTCATGATGGAAATGCTGTGGACGGACCCCCAAGAGGAGCCCGGCCGTGGCCCGAGCAAGCGCGGTGTTGGCATGCAGTTCGGCCCCGATATCACCAAGAGATTCTGCGAGAACAACGGTCTCGAGGCCGTCATTCGCAGTCACGAAGTTCGCATGGATGGCTACGAGGTGCAGCACGACGGCCGTTGCATTACTGGTAAGTTTCTGTGCTCTCCCATGACCGTCCTTGACCTGGAATTGACTGTCGTAGTGTTCTCCGCGCCAAGATACTGCGACTCCACCGAGAACAGGGGAGCGTACATCAATGTAGGCCCCGATTACAAGCTCGACTTCAAGCAGTTCGACGCCGTTCCTCACCCGGATATCAAGCCTATGGTAAGACATATCCCTTCCTCCTTTTTTCCTTCTGCCGCTGACCTTCCACTTTCAAGGCGTATGCCCAGAGTTCTCTCATGTCTTCTCTGATGTAGTTTGATGATATGCGGACGGCCGTCCCTAAGGTATGAAAAGGTATAGTTTGCATCTGCAGCATACATGGTGCATGTGATCGGCGCATATAAGGGGCTGGGTGGCAGCGTGGGTTTGGCCATGCGGATAAATCGGAGTTCTTGCCCTGCGGGCGCACACCATAACCCCGAATCTAGAATAATACGACGGTTGGGTGTTTGGCCAAAAGAAAGACCAGTTCTTATTCTTGTTCTCCGTAGCTCTACCGAGGTGTAGGTTCATGACGACCAAAGCTTGTCCTGGCCATCGGTGCCGACGATAGCGCCCAAGTAGTCAGAGCACTGCTTCACCCGGAGAACTCGCCGGCTTCCCTGGTCCGAGACACCTGCCCACGCCGTGATCGCGGCGGCGAAGGGGCTAAGATCCTGCCGGGGCACGCGCAGCCAGCACTGTGCGCCCTCGACTTTGAGTATATCGATGGGAATGGCGGAGCCTGTTGCGCCCAGGAACTGGGCGAGAGCAGCATTGCAATACGAGCGTACTTGAAGATTGTCCAGTTCCAATGCCTCTTGTGTTGTCGGAGACTCGGAGATGATTTCCAAATGAGTGTAGGAGAAGATCGGGGCCTTGATAGTGCATGTGAGAAGCTCGTGAGATTTCTGGCCCGTTGCGCGCCACGTGCTGGCGGGTGCGTCGCCAGCTGATGAGTTTTCCGTCGTCATATTGGCTGTTTTCTCTCTGGTCGATTAATGAGGTCTTTCTCGACGCTTCTCTCACAGGATATGGGCTCTGTAAGTTCCTTAGATTGAAGAGATGTGTGACAGGCGGCAGGAGAGAATTTCAATGAGAGAGAAGAATAGCATGTAATGTGATTCGAGCAGGGAATCGAAGAAGCTCTGGAGGTGGGTCTGCGCCAAAATCAATCATTATCCATGTACTTGTATATATGCATACACCGGATAGGTTACTTTGAGTCTGGGCCATCAATGGAAAACACCGATGCCTTTCACTCGGGTGCCCCACATTTGACTTCCAGCTGCTTGAGGATCTCCCAGCCAGAGCCTCTCTTCCGCCAGTAACACCATTAATGAAGCTCTAGCTTTTGCGACTTTCACCCTCACCCTTGCGATACACTTCTCAACCGCCCGTCCCATCCTTCTCGAACACCGAAGACAGAATCTCCGATCGGAAAGATAATCTCAAAAGGATGTCGGCTGATAACTTCGTCGCGCCCGGTCAGCAGCGCTACCTCCGCGCCTGCATGGTCTGCTCAATCGTCATGACCTACTCTGTACGTCCACAGTCGACTTTTCCTACAACACTATCCGGATGAAAGGCCTCGGTGGGAATGATCCACTGCACGGAATCAATAAGACTGACATTGTCCCTCGAACTAGCGCTTCCGCGACGAAGGCTGCCCCAACTGCGAAGACTTCCTCCACATGGCCGGCTCCCAGGACCAGATCGAGAGCTGCACGTCCCAGGTCTTCGAGGGCCTCATCACCCTCTCAAACCCGAAGCGCTCCTGGGTGGCAAAGTGGCAGCGCCTGGACAACTACGTGAGGGGCGTCTACGCGATCAAGGTCTCGGGCCAGCTGCCCGACGAGATTCGCAACACGCTCGAGGAGGAGTACAGGATACACTATATTCCGTCAGTAACGCCCTCTCTCTATCTATCTCTTTCGGATGTTACGTCTCTTCTTTGGCGTGGATTCCGGGAAAAGAGTGGATGTCTAGCTCTGGGTACATTTTTGACTGACTTTGGTAACAGGCGCGACGGAACGGAGACGGAGGTTGATGCTTGAGATTGGCTACAAGTTTTTGAACAATGTGCTTCTTTACATACAAGGCGTTTTACGGGGAGTCAAAGAAGGTCGGCAAGGAGTCAGGGAAGACTCTATTCAGATGAATCAATTCTCAAAATGGTATCTAAAAGTGCAACCCGAGTTTTGCCCATGGAAGTCATTGAGCCTCCTTTTTCGTTACAATGTGATGCTGCCCCTGCTTTAAACCCAAACGCCTGTCGATGGACGCGAAATCGATCCCTGATTCACAGTTGGACTCACCGCTGATCCGTCTTTTGCTTCTTGAACGCGAACCCGCCAAAACCAGACCCGGATCCGTCTCGTGGTCGTTTCCCCTTCTGCCTCTCCATGTCCTCTTTCATGATCCTTTCCGCCTCACTCATCTTCTTCGGCTGCTCAAAGGCAGATTTCTTCGCGCCGCCCACCAGCGCGTTCTTCTTCGCCTGCGCAAACACGTTCTTGGTCTGAGGTTTCGCCGTCATCTTGAGCGATAGACCGCCTCCGAGAGACGGCTTCTCGACAGGCTTGTCCTCTGTCTTCTCAGACGCCACTGTATTCGTCGCTGTAGTCGAGACCTCAGGATCGGCGGACTTGTACTGCGCTCCCGTTGGGCTGGGCTCCTTCTTCGCCGCCGCAGGCTTGGCGCCGAACGACAACGACACCTTCTCTCCTTCCGTCCTCTGCAAACCCCTCTCCCGCCCTTCTTCGTCATCGGGCTTCTCGCCCCTCGCCTCGGCTGCCTTCTGCGCTCTCTTGATCTGCTCACGAATCATCATCTGCTCCACCTCCTCATTGCCCCGATCCTGGGCCTCTTTCCTCCTCAACGCCTCTTGCCTCTTGAGCGCCTCTGGCGAGTTATCGATCCACGCAATGTGAATACCCTTCTCGTTCTCCTCGACGCGGCAGATGCCTTCCCGCCCCAGGTGCTTCGCAAATTCGGTCAAGCTGGGCCACTTTGTCGCGTTCATGTGCACGTGCTCTTTGTTGGCAATGTACTCCTGGTAAAAGTGATTGATCTGCACCTGCTTCTCGCCGTGCCCCGTGCGCAGCAGCTGCGTGAAGTCGCGGAGGAACTGGTTGCTGTACTCGTTGAGGAACTTTTTCGGGTCCTCGCCCACGACGAGCATCTGCCGCACGTGCGACTCGGACTGCGTGTGCATCTTGAAGCCGTTCTCGTCGCGGCACTGCTTCTCGCAGACCTGGCAGTACCAGCGCAGCCGCTGGAGGCCTTTGCTCTTGAGCTTGTTGCTCAGGTGCTTTGTCGAGCCGACTTCTGCTTTCGGCATCTTGGGCGATCTTTTTTCGGGGCGTTCTTTGATGGACGGTTCTGATATGGAAGAGGGGGCTGTTTTCGAGGTACGATGGTAGGATCTATATGTTGTGGGCAGGGTTCCTATAAGTGGCGCGTGTGGGATTCGAGGTTGGATGCAGTTATGTTGACAGGAGAAGATCGTCGCAAAGCAACCTTGAACGAGCCCTTCCAGGGTCGGTTATGGATCCTTCTGGTGCTGCTTATCTTATCGGAATTGACAAGGGTCTGCGCCCAGCTCATGAAAGAAGTGGCGGGGCAGAGCCGTGTGCGATGGCCATCTGAGCACTGTATTCCACTTCGCCGACCTCGGCCTAACGGGTAAATATTTACGTTCGTCTGGTTACTGGGGTGGTTCTTGATTGCCGGCTATTGCAATATTGACAACTTCTTGTCAGGTAATTCTCATGTTCTCAACTCCATTAGTTGATGGTGTGTCGATATGATTGATTGCCTCTGGACCTGATCCGCGATCTACTCTACCAACGCCTAGAATTTTGATGCCAAAGTTGACCTAATCATGTGCATTTGATATATACCTCTAGATAAACCAAGGGAATCTTGTCTTTTCCGACCCAGACTCTTCATTCTTTCTTCTTTTCTGATCCAACAATGCAAATTCATGCTCCATTTTTAGATGACCCGACCCATGGGAAAACTTATATACTTCAATCCAAAAAGGTAGAGCTCGCTCCCACCACGCGCAGTTGAAGCGCGCGGGGCAGTTCGAGACGAAAGCCCTAGTCAAGGAAAGTGAATAGATTTGTGTGCAAGATGTTCATGGCACGAGTAGCGTCGCGGGCGTCAATGACGCAGGAAATATTGATCTCGCTGGCACCTGTGTCGAAAAGTTAGCAAGCGTCTTCTCTCGCAACCCCCCCCCCCCCCTCCCCCCAAGATGGCCTACCTTGTGAGATCATCTCCAAGTTGACGTTGTGCTCGCCTAGCGTGGAGAACATGCGACCGGCGATACCAATCATGTTCTTCATCTCCGCACCAACCAGACTCAGGATGGCCATGTCATGGAGCACGCTGACGTCGCCACATTCCTCCAGCTCAAGCCGCGCCTTGTCGAAGCTGCCACCCTCTGAATTTCCGGCGTGGATGGCCATGGACACGTGAACTTCACTCGTGGAGATGAGATCGACAGAGATCTGGTTGCTGTCGAGGATAGAAAAGACCTTTGCGAAGAAGCCGTGGGAGATGGACCGCTTGTTGGAGTGCACGTTGATGACGGAGATCTTGTCCTTGATCGTGACAGCCGTGGGCCTCTTTGGCTTTTGGACCAGGGACGGGTCTGCGGGTGCTGACCGTTGGATCTGATGGCCGGCCGTGAGGATGGGGTCGGGCACGACGATGGTGCCGACTCCCCTTGGGTTCTTGACGTTCTTGATGCGGATGGGAATAGGGGGCGAGGCGTGAATAACCTGATCCATGGTCAAGTGATGGATGACCTCGGAACCGTAGAACGTCAACTCGGCTGCCTCAGATGGTGTGATGGAGTGCAACAGGCGGGCCGTAGGAACCTTGGTCGGGTCTGCTGTGAAGATTCCATCAACCTCCTTCCACACCTGGAGCTCATCCGCCTTCAGACCGACTGAGCACAGCGCCGCGCAGAGATCCGTATAGCCTCGGCCAATGTCACCATCGATCAGGCTTCCGGGAACGTTGCCAAAGAAGCCAGTGACCACGGGGACTCGGTCCTCGCAAGCCGTGATCTTTTTCCTCAGTACCGCTGCGGCCTCCTGGTAGAAGCCCTGGCTCAGACGAGCCGTGGCATCATGGTGGAACGCGTCACTAAGATCCACATATTCCGCGGCGACGCCCTGCGAGTCTGATTAGCGGCATTTTCAAGACAGTGGACAGCCATGTCCATTCCGTACCAAGTCCTTCAGCAATGCGGCCATGAACCGGCAGCTGAGTTTTTCACCAAAGCTGATGCATCGATCCTTTGATCTTGAGTTGACCTCGAGGTTAAATCTCCTGGCTGCGACGATGTACTCGACCAGCTCTTGGCACTCGTCGCGGATCTCCTGTTCCAAGGAGGCCTGTAATTCTGGGTTGCGCAGGAAAGTCTTGACTGCCGATACGTGGTCCTTGCAAATGTCATCAATAAGACCCTTGGCCTCGTTCATGAGCTCATTCTGTGTCTCTTCGGGCGTCGTAGGCGCCGCAATGCCCTTGAGCTTGTTAAACACGCCAAGCAGTCTTTGTCGGAGGGTGTCAGTTGAGAATGAAGGCTGGGTTGCGTTTCTGAGTGACTCACCGGCTGGTGGTGCCCTCAATCTTCTTGCCCGTGCTTCTTGCCGAGCAGACGACGACGACCTTGTTGTGGGAAAGGCTTGCTCTAAAACACGAATGTGTCAGTCAGGTCACAATCCTACTTGAGAATTGTGTGTTTCGTACCGGACAATATCCGTGGCGATCTGGCGTGTGAGTATACTGGATCAGCCTCATGCAGCAATCGCGACTTTCTCAGTGGTGAGTAACAAACCTTGTCTGGAAACTTTCCAACACTGGTTCCGCCGAACTTCTGCACCACCCAGCCATTGCTGGAGGTGTTCCCTATCGTTTGACTACTCATGATGTATCAATGGCTACGCGCAGAGCCTAAAGTGGTTGGTTTTGGGGTATGAGTGCTTAAGGCGGGCCAAGAAGGAGGGGCACTGTGAGCGACGGGGGAATGGGAGGGAGAGAGGGAAAAAAAAATAAAGAATGGCGACGGATAGACTGGGACGTCAACCCTCTCAAACTGAGTGTCTTATGCGAGATGCGTCACACAGCAAGGCGTTCAGCAAAAAGGAGAAAGTGGTATGACAGGTGCAGGGAGTTTACAGAGTGGGAAGAGAGAGTCCACGGCTCGAATGCGGTGGAATTGCTATGTTCAAGGTGGTTTATGTTGCGGTGGATTAAACCAAGGCGATGGGGATGGGACGAAAGTGGGATGTGGTGGAGCGACGAAATCGGCGACGCTTGTGCAAGTTGCAGCGTCCAAATTTTTGCGTTTCCGGAATATCGGAGGCGGGCCCGAATCTCTCACACTATTCGTGCCTACCTACACAGAGAGACCTTACAGATACACTGCTGCAAGGTCACCAAACAATGACAGCCGTACATTGGTCAGTTTACTATCTGTCTTGACGTACAAGCCTCAGCAGTGCCGTTCCTTGGTCAAAAGGTAATAATGAATGGGCCTCGAGTTTTGAAACCCCGGGTAATCCTCCAACGCATACCTGCCACGCCGCTGCCGTTGCTGTTACCTACCTATCTGTACGGTCTCTGCTGATAAATCCCCTGGCTTGATCTGGCTTCTGCAAAGACCTGTACGACCGAGGGCTCTGAATTGGGCAGTGTGTCCCGCGGCAGCCTCTATCCGTGACAATTTCTTTGTCTGAGTCATACGCAGTATCGGTGCTTCACTAGCCCCTCTGAAGAAGGTAATTTGACACCGATGGCAAACCTGTCCGTCTCTTCAATATCCCGGAAACTCTAGATAATAGAGTACGGTTCCAGGACGACCATTTAGTAATCACTCATGAACCCCACGGGGGTCACTCGATGTGTGCGTCCGCTCTGGTGGTCTCTTCAAGCCTCTGCGTTGTCGCTGCCGTCTCCCGTCCAGCCACTCCACAAATGCGGTCTCGTAAAGAGCCTATGAAACCTCTCTCGAAGAAAACCTTTAGGTGCCGAATCCTGGCGACCGCGCGGGGATGGCGAATCAGAGACCGGCCGATGACGAAGTGACAGACGGGGATCCCACGCCCCCAGTGAAATAGCCGCATTTGACGCAACTCTGCATGCCACTGATCTGTTGCCGCCGCAACTCATGACAACCCAGTTTTGCTCAACAACACCTGGAGCCTTTCAGGGCCTTGGGCAGTCTTATCAGACAGTGAGCAAAGGCAATGTGAAAATGCCCTGCCAAGTCTTGCATGCATGCATCTGTAACTCATCAAAAAAGGGGCATGCATTGTCTGCTCAAAGCTCTCCCAGTATGGGTCGTATTACCACTAAATAAACGTATAAATGCAAAAGTACCGTTGCTTTGCCCAGAACCAGAGACAATTGGTATAGCAAACCCACGAGAACCAGAACCAAATGCAAATGCCGACCTCGATCGCCACGCACGTCAAACACCGACCGCAAAAAAAACAAATCCCAAACCCCGTCTAGAAATGAACAGGCGCAGTTCCCAGTGACTTGTCCTCACCAAATGGTCAAGACTTTTTCCGCGCTCATACAATCGTGCAGTCGTGCCATCGTCATCGCACTGTTGTCGACAGTCCTCTTCTGGCATCAAGCCTCTACAAGAGACTGTCTGACAGGCGGCTATCGATACATGACACCTGGTTGGCCAGGTGCGACTAGAATCCGATCTCCATTCGTCATTGTTGCAACTCAGCGTTGGCAAGCAACGCTTGATTGACCTCCGAGTGCGAGAAGGTGTATTTATCCATCGGGAAGTCCTCCTCCGGTGTCCGGATGCCGATCCCGCTGTCGTCCGGGTTGTTTCCCGCCGACATATCCGCAGAGTCGACCTGGCCCTGGCTTGTTGATGGTGGGAATGGCGCCTTGTCTGGTTGTGCCTGAGGAAGACTCGAGAAATTGAAATCCTCGCTACCCGCGCTGAACCGAGATCCTTGGCGGTTCGACTCTTGGGCTGCCGATTGAGGGTTGGCCACGGCTGCTGACGCGCCTGACGTCTTCATTTGAAGAAAACCACCCTGCTCGGCAAGGAAGCAAGTCATCTCGTCGATCCAGCACTTCGTCACCCACCACGAGCCGAAACTCTTGCCTTGAGCCATGGTAAGATCCCGCATCACAGCTGTGCCCACTCTTTGCACGGCGTAGACAATCTCAGTGTGAGACGCATAAGGGAACCGTATCGGAAGGGACTTGAGGAACCCAACCCATCGCTCCAAAACATTTTGTCCGTTAGGATCGCCTGCGCTCTCGACGCCGGGCTGGCGACCGTTTCTCAAGGCAATGTCGCCATAGACCGTCAAGCACTCCACCTCCCAAGGGACGTTCATGGGGCTAAGGAGATCCCGCAGTTCGGTGACGAGCAAGTTGACGAGGTCATCCATACCACGTGTGGGAACACACTCCGCCACCTTGCGCACACGCACCATCGTGATCCAGTCGAGGTACATCTGATCGCGGTTGGCCGGGTTGGACAGCATGTTGGCTGCTGCGTGAGCAGTAAGGTTGACCCGCAGAGCTCGGTCCAGAAGAGCTGCAAAGATAGTTGCCGGTGCCTCCTTGGCTCGGATGACGTGGTGCGGCTGTCCCTGGAAAGCCTCTCGAATGTGAGGTACGAGGCGCTCGGAGATGCCGCGTAACGTATCCAGTACTGGCTTGGGCACGACCTGGAGCGTGAGCCCGGAGATGATTCTAAGCATGCGTTGGTACAGAATAAAGTCACATTCCTCAATCCAAGGGGCGAGGCTCGGGTGACCTAGGAGCTTTTGAACGGGCATCGTCAACGTGCCCTGGAATGACGTATAAAGGTGGAAGAACGTCTTCTCCTTGCAGTAGCGAACACACTCCACAAGGGAAGTGCAATGCGATCTATACAGGGCAGACAAGCTCTTGGCAGCATCTGGGTCAGTTCCACTGGGGAGGAAAGGCTCCATCCGGGGTAGCGCGAGAGGTTCGTTAGATTGAAGAAGCAGCTCATCCGCTTCCGAGGGGAACGAGAACTGTAGTGAGGTCTTCGATGCCGATGAGTTCAGATGATCCGCGCTGGTCACATTTGGATGGCTATAGAAGCTATGTGACCTCGAGGTGTGATGCGTCGCTTGAGCTGGGCTCTCTGGCCGTTTCGCAGCGTCGGGTGATGGCAAGACGGCAGCGGCAGGCTGGGCCTTGACGGGTGCCGCGCTGAAGCTTTGAGAACGGGGGGGTTCGGAGATAGCCAGAGGAATGTGAGGCTCGGGTTCGCGGAGGTCAGGCTGGTCGTCAACCAAGCAGAAGTTGACGTAGTGGTACTTTGATTCTCCTCTCACGCCAAGTCGCCTCGTCTTCAGACCTGGGAAGAGTACACGGACAAGCTTTCCGAAACTAGCTGGGTTGAGGACTGTAATTCTCTCGGTGGCACAGCGAGACGCGTAGTTGGCATATACGCGTCCTCGAGGCACAGATCCCTTTCCCTTGGTGCATACAGAGTTGATCCAGAGCATGGCAAAGACTTGTCGGGTGCGTTCGGAGTTGGGGCCTCGCTCATTGCCGTGCAGTTCGCCGGCAACATCTTGAAGGCCGCGGTGCTTGTTAGCATTGAAAAGGTGACGCATCTCCAGCTCGTTGTTAGCACTGGATCTGGCGGAACTAGATTTCTGCATGCCCATAGCTCCAACCAAAGAATCGCCGTCCTCATCACGATCTATCATCTGGCTGTCGTCGGTGAAGCTGTTATTGGCAAAACTCTCGGAAGGCAAAGGGTGTCTTTGCATGGGATGTTGCTGAAAAGACATTGAGTGGCCCATGTGAGCGCTGGACTGGCTCATGGAGGCACTCATTCCGGGCGGCATCGAGTATTCGCGGGCGTTCTGCATCTGGGTAGCAGCTGCATGAAGCATCATTTCCTCTGGTGTGATCCGCGACGCGGGAGCGAGGCTTCTCTGCTGTCTTTGGTCGTTGTTGACCCATTGTGCCGAGTACAGTTCAGGCGCGTCGGCAAACTGTTGTTGCTCCATAGTAGGCTGCGTTGAGATGCTGTGAACCGAAGCAGTCGAGGCCCGAGACTGAGGTCTCTTCTTCGCCCTGAGGGCCTGGGAGAGGTGGTCTGTTTATATCAGACCGTCAGTCAAGAACTACAGGGGAAAGAAATGCTCTTGTTGCAGTGAAGCAAGCCTGGCGAGGCTATAGATCGTACCGTGCTCCATTGGTCGTTGTCTGTCAGCTCGGTGAGGATGTGATGTTGTTGTTTTGCGATGAAAACACACGGATCATGCAGGACGCCGTTTCCAAACAATGAAGAAGTCAACGTGCGCCGAGCAAGGACAAATGGGTGAGGAAAGAAGAAGAAGCGTCGAGGTCGTGAGAGTAATCCGGAATCCCTGCAGCCTTGAAGAGCGCGGTGCGCCGTGGTGAGCGTCGAGATCTTAAAGGACGTGGTCGGGGGAGAGCAGGACCAGGAGCAGAGTGTGGATGTGGGAAATGTTTTGGGAGGCTTTCCACTGTTTTGTTGACTTGACAACCAAGGCTCGGCTGGTCACCTCCACTCAGGTCTTGGAACAACGGATTGGCGTGGCTGGGCGACTCACGTGATGAGAAAGGCCAGTCATTGCAGCGTGTGGTTGCATCCTTCCATGGCCGCGGATTGGATGGTTCCCAAACAACCTGGAGCAGCCAGTCCTGTAACAGCTTGGTCGTGTTTGTGTTTTCCAATTGGCCAGTGCGCCCATGAGTCTGTGATGTGGGGTCTGCTTACTTTGTCTGTTTCTGGCTATTTGGCTCTGGCGTCGGTACGTATACACGCTACTGTGTTCCAAACACGCGGAGAAGCCACATTCAGATCTGTCCACTCAGCTTCAAAGAGCAACAATACTCCCGTCCGTACGTAGGTACCTTACTCCTCTCTCTCAAGGTGTACTGTGCCTTGGACGTTAGGCATCAACACAAAAAATCACAACAGCAATGCAGCCAAAAACATCCGGGTCCGAGTCTTCCCCACCTTCGCTAAGGCAAGGGAGCTCGGGTGCTCTTATCTTATCTCACCGTACGGTAGGCTAGGTACCTAGGTGCGGACAGGCGGTGGCATCCCATATGTAAATACCCACCATACCCTGCCGTACCCGCCAACAACACACTCGCTGGCTGAAGACTCAAGACCGAAATCTGCGAAATCTGACACCATCCGAGCCATGGCCACACAAAGTACCCGCTAACACGAAGGACATGGATCCCAGGGCAAAGTTGCCCGGCACACAAAGTCGGTTGCAACTGGGAGCTACAACCAGCTACGCCGTGCTCACTTCGTCTCGTGCTTGTGCCCCTCTCCAAACCCCCATTAGCCCCGACTGAAGCTCGACGCAAAGGCACCCAGACCATTCCTACTGGCCAGATCTGCACACGTTACGTCGTCATCCGGCCTTTTCCCTTTCACCTGCTAATTCCAACACAGACACAAGGTCACTCAACCCCATATTCTCAGTAATTTTGTCAAGAACCTTACATTCTGACATCGTCAACAGCATCTTGCGGACTTTTACAAGCTACCCACATCGCTCATCAAACCACTGTTAGTTTCCGCTGCCCGCACCGAGCCCTATGGCATCTCTTTTGTTGCAACCTGGCCTGGTCCTAACCCTTATCATAGCGCATTAACGCACAGCTTTTGCTACCCAACCAAGCTCCTGTTCAGCCGTCAATATGTCTGCCCAGGATCGCGTCCAGAACTACATCGGCCAGCTCGACCGTGAGGTAATTCAGCCTCCTCCAGCTCCTACAAGACGTATGTGACACGTCTGCTAACCGGATGTCTGCGATAGCTGTCCAAGTACCCCGCCTTGAACAACATCGAGAAGTCGACCAACGTTCCCAAGGCCTACGCCGTCATCGGCGTTGCTTCTCTCTACTTCTTCCTTATCATCTTCAACTTGGGTGGTCAACTCTTGACCAACTTCGCCGGCTTTGTCATTCCTGGCTACTACTCCCTCAACGCCCTGTTCACCGCCAGCAAGCAGGACGACACCCAGTGGTTGACAGTACGTTGCAACTTTCCCCCGCAATTATTGACACCCAAACCTTGCTAACGTCGATTCTAGTACTGGGTTGTCTTTGCCTTCTTCACGTCAGTTCCTTTCCGGTCCGTCACAGAGCTTCGAAACTAACTCGTATACCATAGCGTTGCTGAGAGCCTGGTGAACGTTGTTTACTGGTTCCCCTTCTACTTCACCTTCAAGTTTGTTTTCCTGCTGTGGCTCGCTCTGCCCACCTTCCGGTACGTTCCGTTCAATCCGACCCGTGATAGATTCCGCTAACTGGCGATAGTGGTGCTGAGATTATCTTCAACTCCTTCCTCTCCCCCATGCTCGCCAAGCACTTCGCCGGTGCCTCCACCGCTTCCGGCCTCCGTGCTCAGGCTGGCAAGGCCGAGTAAGTGCGCCCCGGCGCCAGCTCATCAAATAGGTCGATTGCCTTGAGAGATCCGCCTTGAAAGAGTTATACAGCTGGCCCGGCTTCATCCCAGTGGTAATCGCAAGCTCGTCAAATGGACGTTATGCAGCGACCTAGAGCACAAAGAAGACGGGATGGAGTGTCAGAGGCTAGCATTACCACCCTATCAGACAACGGTGATGGCTTGTTTAGGTTTGGTCGGGGGCTCCAGGAACGCGAGAGTCACGATGTATGGTTAAACCAGTTCCTGTTACCCCATTTAAAGTTACTGTATGCTACGGAATACGGAGTCAATGACTTCTGCAATGGACTAGAGACAGTACATGATGCTAAGAAACTATCGTGCGACATGCGTTGCCACCGTTCTCCCATTGAAATCGGTTCCTTGGTGAAAATGTGGAAACATATACAAGCGTTGTGCGGGATTAAGTGTGGTGGCTTCGAGACAAAGAGATAGTCGAGATGCTATACATGTTTCTTTTGTCATGGGCAACTAAAGCAACAAGCCGTCGAGTGGGCATCTTGCATCAAAGGTGTTAGACCCTGACATAAACCGCATACCAACGCTGCTGCTCAGCGTCGTACAAGACCGTCTCGCATGGGTAAAGTCGAGTCCGAGACTGTGGAGGTCATAAGAGGAACCATGATTCGAGCATTTCTCATACCAGTCGGCATGTCATTGTTGCTGCCCGCTGTCATCTCGTTGCCCCATTGACGCAAGAATCCGGACTGGAATTGCTGCACGTCACCGGAACAACTTAACGGAGGCAGCGAGGCGGCATATTTGGGGCAATCTGCAGCGTTCCTGATCCCTGGTCTTTCGGCCTCTTTTCGCTTTTTGTTGCAGAAAAGCGGTTCATTCAGCTGGCTAGGCCTCGATATCGAGCCCGCCAGCACAAGATGTGGTGTAGCGTGAACTTTGACCCGCGAGTTCAATGCCTGAGTCCAACGGAGAGACGGCACGGGAGAGTTTGTTGCGGGCGGGTGCCAAGTTCGCCGCCACCTGGCCCATGAGCCCAAATGCCAATCCGCTGTGAGCAACCTTAGCCTTAGGGGGGGTTTTCCAGGGACTATTGGCGAGGATAGCCCCAGTGGGCTGGCCGAGGATCCCGAGACGCGGAAACTGGAAAGGGGTCCCCCACACTTTCCGGGTTGAACCCCCCTGTTCCTACATCGACTCTGCGGGATCTCCAGCGTGTGTTGGCCGTTTAGAGCCGCCTTGAGAGGGCGTGTGCCTGTAGCCCGCCTCTCAGCTGTTTGGGATGTGAAACTCGTAAAACGACAAAGGCTGTTTTCTCTCCCTTTCTGAATTCTCCAAGTCCAACTCCGCCATACCTCGACAGCCTTCGTTTGCCCGTTTTTCGTCGACGGCCTTTTCCGTCCATCTAACCTGTTTCGTAGCATCCTTTGCGCTCGACAGGCTGCACGCAGCACGACGACATTCGCCCCGTCGATAGACGCGCTTTCATGGAATGAATTGGTGGATACAGCCAATTTGCGATCAAGCACAACGACATATCGACCCTCGCTGAGCGTAACCTGCATTCCCGCCAACTCCCGGATTCACCGACTCACCGGCGAAAGCTTACCATAGCGAGCGGCGTCTCGGTAAGAGGAGATTCAACGGCATCTGCCCCCGGAGGGCATGTCCACACAATGCAGCTTAGCCCTCTGCAATCGCGACTGGCGGCCTCGCTGATTGCGTCGCTGCTGCTCATCGTCCTCTATTATCTTCTGTCTACGCCCACTTTCGCCCTCGCTGCGGAACTGAGCGGCGCTACACAGCCAATCCTTGACGACGTCCAACTCGACGACAGTCTCGAGCAAAGAAGCAGTCTCGAGCCAACGTACGAGCCCGAATTCACTGCCTTCGACCGCAGTATCATTGGAAGAGCACCTGCCGGTGTTACGGGTCTAACGAACAATGTCAAAGTCAACCGCAATGTCCCGGGGAACTCGACCCAGAGTTTTGTCTTTGAAGCTATCACCATCTTCGCCAACTTCTTTGATGGGACAGATGAGGCGTTCATGGTAGGACCTCGCGAAGGCAGCAATGAATCCATCTCACCGGAGCTAGTCAGCATCGAAGGCGTCAAGCCAGAGGATGAAGAGCGTGGCCTACGCCGCAGGCAAGCTCAGGGAAGGACCGTGTACATCTCAGCGACCACGTGTATACAGCCACAGCGTGCGGCGAACAACACAAAGGAGGATGCGCCACAAATCACGATGTATATCTCGACGTCTCAGGACAATCAGACACCTGGACCAGGGCAGAACTCTACTCTACAGAAGGAGGTCGCCTTTGTAGAAGGCGCGGCAACCTTTAGCGTCAATGCGACAGGTGACGTCTTCATTGGAATAGGCGCACCCTCAAAGGATACCGACAAATTCACGGGAGACTGGAACTTTGATGTCGCGGCGTCGACGGACGATTTCTTCCACAGTTTTGACGGAAATCCTTCTGAGCTTCTCTGGGTCGACAGTGACTCTAGCGCTGCACTCCTGACAACGCAGAACTTAACGACCTCCCAAAATGAGACTTTGATTCAGGAGATCATGGGGTCCGGGCTCCCGTTCATTATGTTCGTCGAGAACCGAGAGCAGCCCACAACTAAAGGTGTTAGACGTTCAATGTGTGGACTGGAGAACTACGCTCAAATCGCTGCGAAAAAGGGTGGCAAATTTGGCAACCTCGCCAGCACTCTTATGACGACGAGAGGCGCCGGGAACCTGCCTAAGCAGCAATTTTTCTTCAACGGACTCAACGCGAGTGCTCTTTACTCGGGCATCTTAGTCCGCACAAGCAATTCATCCTCGTCGAGAAAACGTCAAGACGGCGCTCAGAGTGGCGGCGGCGGAAAGGTTTTCGAAGCGACGCCCTTCGAGACCAAAGATGGTATGTACTCTGCCAGGGCAACAGTGCCATCAGCAACTGATTCTGTGTGCAGGGGAGAATTGCAAAATTGTCACCGACCTGCAATTTTGCAATGAGACGGAATACGCTGTGCCCGCGAACTCCAACAAGATGAATATCACTCAGCTTGCGCAGTTCTACGACAACTATGCTCGGGATATGTATGCCAACTTCCAGAAACAGCTTGCCCAGGTAGCCTGCGAAGCGCCAGCAGTACAGCAGTACTCCCTCGCGCGAAACTGCTCCGATTGTGAGACGGCATACAAGAAGTGGCTCTGCTCGGTGACGATTCCGAGATGCGAGGATTTCACGAGTCCTACCAACTTCTCCTTAGTCAGGAACGTGAACCAGACATTCCCGAACGGAACTCTTCTACCAGTCGCCCAGCAAGAGTTGTATCCCAACAGAGTCAATCAGCATTCGAGAAACCCCCTCATCGACGAGATGGTTGAGCCAGGCCCGTACAGGGAGATTCTCCCTTGTGCCTACCTTTGCTATGACTTGGTACAAAGTTGCCCGGCGTCGCTTGGTTTCAACTGTCCTACGCCGGATGATGACATATTCAACTCGAGCTACGCAGAACAGGGCGATGGTCTGACCTGCAACTACCCAGGCGCCGTGCACAATCCATCTGAGTCCTCATTGCTATCAGTTTCATGGGGTCTACTATCGGCTCTCATTCTTGGTACACTCAGTGCAGCCATACTCTAGGTGGACGAGAAGGGGTGACATGACCGATCCCGCAGAGGGTATTCATTTTCAGTAGATTGACGGCCGACTTTTGTATGATGGGTAAGGGGCACAACGGGACAAAGCAATGAGGGTTTTCTGGATGAATTGCATGGCATCGGCGTTAAGACACGACTCTACTTTGAAGGTTGGGACAAAGACGTCCTTGCGTATGTTCATGGCTGTATTAGCTGTGCTGGGAGGAACTGTCAGAGAATTAGAAGATCAGATAATTTTACAGACTTTTTTCTCTATCTACGTTCGTCTGTGAATTTTGATAAGACTAGATTGATGTCCTTGCAGGACGATAGGAACCTGCTAACAGTAGAGTACAGTATTTTACACTCGACGTACTGGTCAGACCCATTCCGAGCACGTATCTAGTCCTTGACAACAGTCAAGAGTCCCCACCTCCTGAGTGTCGCTCACGTACTTGGCCGTTAGGCCTTGATACCGCCTTTCTGGAACCTCTGGCGAATCGGCATTGCTGATCGGCTACCCCGTCTCCCCTGCGACGAGAGTGGAAGCGATGTTCTCTTCCGCCAATCTAGGCGTCCGGCTCCATTCTCTCGTGCCGACCTCGGCCTTTGTGATCCTATGAGACCGCAACTGATTCCGTGCGTCTCTCTGATTCGTCTCGGATCTCTTCCATTCACCCTCGCCATGTCTCTAGGCCTTCGTTCCCTTCCCTGCCTGCAACTCTGCGACCTTTGCCTCGAGACTCTCAATCTCCTTGCTCTTCTCGCCGCGAATCTCGTCCTGTTCCAGCTTCGTCCAGGTCCAGTAGGCGATTTGATATGTGAGGGTCGCCATCAGGAGAACTTTGAGGACAGGCCGCGTAAACGTTTTATAAAATGTTCCCTGTTTGTTTGTGATTCCCGTGTCAGCGTCGTCGGGGTTCTTCTGCCAGAAAAAGGGTGCAACAGCTGTCGCAGGAGGGAGCAGGTGGGACAGCACGAACCACAATGGATGGCCTCTTCTCGTCATCTACTGATGTTGAATAGAGCCGCGATGCTGCGCGGGGCATCTGTGTTGTGCGCTGGGAGCGGAGAGCTCTGCTCAGGATCATGGTGCTGCTGCGCGCGGCCATGACGGGCTGCGGTCTCGTCGATCGGTCGTCGCTTCGTAACAGTTCGTACCCCGGATCGTGTGATGGCTGATTGAGCGGATTAGTCGCAGAAAAATCCGTATTCTATTGAGAGTGGTCGCAGGTTTCTCCGTAGGTATTGTGGTTCACTTTCGTTGGTAGCTTGTAAGGTCCGTCCGTTTTCTAAAAGCTCCCGTCCTCGGAAGACTCGAATGATTGCGCTGCGCCGCGCCGCGCCGATCTGTGGCGGTGCGCGTATCCCCCACATAACCCGGCAGCGCGTCGACCGCCCTACGGCATTGCGGATCCCGCCTCTTACGTGTGGCACAGGTGGCATTTGGCAATGTGCCTTCTTTCAGGGGTCAAGGTACCTCATTCCAAGGTCCCCTTCTGATTGAGCGGCGCATGGGCTTCGGCACCCCTGGTCCCGAACAGGCAATGGCCCCGTACGTCTTTTTGACGACACCATGTCCCGAACAATCAGAGGGTATTAGAGTGGAGGTGGTGGTGGCCGCCTGGAGGTCCTGAAGGGAGAAGAGCAATTCCCGTACGAGCCCGGTACGAGGGCCGGTACGAATGGTACATGAGCAGTGGAGGGCCCGCGCTTAGCGGGTAAGGTACCTAGGAAGCTAAGGCAGGTGAGTACGGAGTATGTAATACGGCAAACCACCTTTACCACCTCCCCTCGTGGTAATTAGCTTCAACCGCTCTTAGCCCGAAAGCTCCCTCGCGCAATCTGTCCCTTCAACCAGCTTCCCTTCTCTTCTCTCGACACAGTTTCGACAACGATCCGCCTCGCACACACGACCAAACACCACGTCTACCTCTACCTCTTCCAGCGCACTATATAACGAATCAAACTTCGAAACCGAATAACCGGAAAGACGAAGCAAATCACCAAAGAATTCGCATCGGGCAGACCACATCGCCGCAACCCCTTCATAACTCATCCACACATACATCACCACAATGGTATGCAACTTCCAACACAGCCCTCGCTGCACCGCTACATCAAGACCAGTGGTTCTTGACGGTTTCGAGCTTCGTACTAGGATACACTTACGACACAATCATAACCTTACTGACACTTCTTGATCCATAGGCGCAAACACCCCAACAGAGACGCGCAAACGCAAAGTTCGCTAAGGACAACGAGTCCCGCATGGGCAAGTCCGAGGATCAGATCAAGAAGCGCACCAAGGAGGCGCCCAAGTCGCCCATCTCCCCTATTTGGCTCAGTGAGTAGTCTCAATCCGCTTTCTGTCGTCTCCCATTGCGGTCAGCCCCAATTGCCTTCCCAAGAGAAAAGGCTGCCAGTTGTGTTTGGAAGCAGTTGCTAATATTTCCTCTCTCTACAGTCCTCCTTGGCTTCGTCGTCTTTGGTGGTATTGTCTTCGAGGTCCTCTCTCGCATGTTCGGCTTCTAAGTTGACCCGGCCGATGTTCGTACTCAGTCACAAAAGCGAATGAGTGTGTGAACGAGACAAAAAGTCCGCAGAACAGGGGAGGCTGCATGACCAATGTAGTTTCTCAGTCCGCACTCGCTTCTTCCGAGCAAGCCTCCTCTGAGGACTTGAGCTCAAACACAATCGCAGCATTGTTTTGCTTGCAAGGGGAGGATACGGTCAGACAAGGACGCAGCTCAGTCTTCCCTCGGCAGTGGAGAGGGAAAAGGGGGAGTGTTAATTTCCTGGAACACTTGGAGGGATTGAGCCCATATCCCCAAACAGCACCTTGCTTCCAGTGGTGGGAACAAGTCTGTACAAAGAAAACGCCACGCATCGCTTTCTTGTCCTTCGTCGTGGGAAAGCAAGAACACCTGGTTAACGGCGTACTGTATTTGAAGTTATCCGTTCATTTCATTTTCTCCTCCTTTCAGAGGCAGCTCTTTGATAGCAATCACCTCGATGAAAAGCAATTCACTTTTTATTCTACATCAAAAGACTTTTTGGGTTCCCTGTTTGGTCCTGACCATACGGCCTCATCAACATGAACGCCAGAGCTACTAACAAAAGCCACGTGAATACAGCTTCAACAACCTATTGTGTCCACACGAGCTTCCTCGTCTTGAGAAATCCCATAACTTACGCACCAAGACCGCGACGCTGGCCACCAGCATCGTACTTCATGTGCACACCAGCCTGGAACTGCTGCTCGAGTTCCTGGGTGATCTTGTTGATATCACGCTTGCCCTTGGCTCCAGAGACCTGAGGAGCCGCAGCCGCAGCGCCCTTCTTTCCGCCACCCAGAAGACGCATGAACTTTTGCTGACGGTCTGCGCCTCCTCCCAGGTGTCCGACGTCCCACTGCTCGGCGGCAGCAGCGTTGTCCGCAGCAGGTGCCTTGCTCTCCTTCTTGTCCTCTTTCTTCTGCTTCTTCTTATCCTTCTTGAACTTCTTGCTGGGGGTCTCCTCGGCAATGGCAACACCGCCATCAGAGTCGTCTTCATCCTCCTCTCTTGAGCGCTTGCGCTTCTTGTCAGACTTCTTGGACTCCTTGACCTCTTCCTCAGCTTCCTCTACGGCCTTAGACTTCTTGCTCTTCTTCTTATCCTTCTTCTCCTTCTTAGCCGGGGTTGGCTCCTCGGGTTCCGCAAACTCTTCAACCTCCTCCTTGACCTTCTTGCTCTTCTTTGACTTCTTTGACTTCTTAGACTTCTCTTCCATCTCCTGCTCCTGGGTAATGGCTCTCGCCTCGCTTTCGGCGCGGAGTTGTGCGCTGGGGTTTGGTGACTCTGGGTCCATGTTGACATCCTCGTCTTGTTCAACAGCTGCGCCGCCCTTGGTCTCTTCCGCCTCTGAGTCGGAGTCGGAATCCGAATCTGAGGAGGAAGAAGATGATGATGAGGATGAGTCTGAGGAAGAGCCGGCTTCTGAATCGTTCTTCTTCTACAAAACCGCATGATCAGTATCCCGAATCCTATGAATTGGGTATTCCAATCGCCGTCATCCTATCTCGTAGACTTACCGCTCTCTGTTCTGCCATGGCCGCGTGTCTTACGCGCGCCGCCGCAGCCTCGGCCATGAGCTTCTTGGCCTGAGCCTCGAGCTTATCAGCCCGTCTCAGCATGCGGTTGAACCGCTTCTCGTCCTTGTTCTCCTTGCGCGCAGCCTTCTCGGCCGCAGCCTTGAGCTGCTTCTTTTCCTTTTTGGCGGCCGCACGTCTCTCGTGCTGGTTGCGCTTGCGCTCGATCTTCTTCTCTGTGGGATTCCGAAGCGGTTAGCCATGTCGGGTGCAGGTGATGTTGGTGGGCGCCGGCGCGCAAAGCGGCTGGGGTCTTACCCTTGCCCTCGGTCTGGGACTTCAAACCCTCGGCGCTCCGAACCACGGGTTCTTTGATTGGCGCCATGCTGTCCCGATTTCGTTGCGTATCCAGGTGTTCGGGGTTTTCGGGTGGTATCACAATGGACTGGCCGATTGTCCTTCGGGCGTTTGGCAGAAGTGGCTGGGTCTTTTTTTTTTTCTGCCGGGCTGCGATCGACTGGTGGAGGTGCAATGAGCACAAAATTCTGGGCGGGATCGCTTTCTGTCAGGCGGTAAGAGACAATCTTGATGCTAGATCCCTGCAAGGTGGGGTGTTTGATTCCGAGAAATGGACCAGTCTAGGAGGTACGTACTGATCTTTGGTCCCTGGAAGCTTTGACCTGCCTTAACCGGAGTGACGGGACAGAAAGGTCAGGAACTAGCCTACGGCCCCTCTTTTCCCGTACCGCCGAGCACTGCCCGATTTACCGGCAGTACGGTGCTCTAAGATTGTGAAGAGCATTTCTGATTGTTCTGGAGCTGTATACCTTTAGTTACCTCAGCCTACGACAACCTTGTGTCACTATCCTGAATCCAGCCTATGCAACGGTACCTTGTTCACGTAAATGTTGTCTTCCTGGCATCAGTCACCTCTCTAACTAGTACACTACCTCTGCCAGTCTCACACGCGCATCCTGCCTCGACGCCTCCTACGAAGCTTTAGGCATGCACACCATCAGCCAAGGCTATCTGTCGCGGGAAATCGCTACTAACTATGCATAACTTACGCCAAGACCTGCCGTCACGCGATCCGACTTACACGAGGGTCAAAGGGTTATTCAGCCCCAGCTTTGGATAGAAACTGCCGTGTCTCGGCGGTACTCTGAAGGGTCTCCGTGCATTCTATACATCACTAGAGTCACCCAGTGACACAGTCTCAAATTTCGGGTTCAGACGATGACATGTCTAGCAACGGCGAATGATGCGCGTCCCCGTTTAACAACATGGCGACGCCTTGAACTAGTTCCCCACCCACAAAATCCATCTTCAGTATGGATATAATCAGGTAACAGTCATTTGAATGTCATGTTTTCAACTCCAGTATTTGACATAGTGTAGGCAAAACCAGCTCACTACTCAATACCGATCTTTCTTGCCCCCCTAGACTCTACAGCAGACTTTCCCTCACTTAGATTAGCCTACTGCGTGTGAGTGGCACATGCAACGTCGATGATCACACCCTCATCTTTGCTCCAGAGCGAGCCAGAGCTGGTACAGGTTTCCTATTCTTGGGTTTCTATTTCGAATAGGGTGCTCGAGAGTTATGAGAGGTTTTGCCTTTGAATACAAAAAAGGTCGAGAGTGATATCTAATACAGGACCCGTCTTGGTGAATCTTTACTGTCGTGTCTTTCGTCCGCCATTAGATCCCAGACCCCGTTGAACTCCATGCTGAGAAAGCCAAGGAGTCATCAACCCCTCCATAGGATTACATCCATTATCCATTCACTTCTTTTTTTTCCAAAAACGGGGATTCAAGACAGGATGAGTGGTGTGAAATGAGAAACGAACAGAAGAAAAGGAGGTGAAGGTGTAGGGCCCATCCCGTGGACGAATTAAGAATGTCCTACGCGCCCGCCTTCTCCCCTCTTTTGTATGCTAAATCAACCCAGCCCAGCCCATCCCAACCCAAACGCCTGTGCCTTCGTAGCTTATCCAGAGTGTCCCAAGTAATCGCAAACTAGCGCCTGAAACTCGCCATCAGAATACAGTCAATCTCTACAGGGAGTTGTAGATTTCTCTCACCGTCTGTGATGCCCCTGATTCACGTCCCCACCCTGATCATAATCCAAATAATACGGCGAGTCGCCGCCGTAGTAGTAATCCTCCCCGCCACTGCTCCCGTAACTCGCTGGCGCAGCCGGCTGGTACGCCTCCGTGTAGCCGTTGCCGTAGTTGGTCATGTAATACGGGTCCTCTCTGACGTAGTCGTCGCGGCCGCTGCCCCGACGGCTCTCGTGCTCGTGGCCGCGGGTGATGACGTGGTTCATGTTGATGCTACCCCAGGGAAGGCCGGACTCGGCTCCCTCTTCCGCGCCGGCGGCGGCGGCACCGCTAGGATCGGAGGAGCCCGAGGCGATTTCGTACGTATTCTTAGCGTTGGTCTCGTTGTCTGCGTCGCGGTCGGCCTTTTCTTTGCTGTCTTGGTTCTTCTTCCCTGTGGTTGTGCGTGTTAGTTGTGCTGCTATGCTATTTTACCCCCTTCGAGGACTTAAAATTCATGTTCCGGGGGTGCTCCTGGCTCAGGGCTCCGGAGAATGGAAAGAGGACGTACTGAATTTACGTTGAGCCAACCGATTTTGGATGCGGCGGCGCTCCTCGGGGTCTGTGATTTCTGCCCAGTCGTCGTTCTTTGACTTTGACTTTGATTTTGAGGAGTGGTGCTTCTTGGAGCTTTGTTCCGACGATTTCGAAGCCTTGGATGACATGTTGTGGTTATTTTCCGGGTTTCAGATTAGGAAGTGTGCTGTTTGTTCTGCGCTCAAGTGGCGGCTCCTGAGAGAGCTGTGGTCTCACTTGGCCGTGAGAGGATGCCAACTGTTGCGGCAGTGTCTCTTAGACCCCTCGCTGAGAAGTGAGTTTCTAAGCTAAGTGGTTCTCTTCCACAGCAATACGAGGCTGAAACGACTATTTGGTTCGTCAGAAGAGCCCGCCAACGGTTTTGACATCCTACACGTACCGCTCAGTTGTACTTGTGTTGTATAAGATATTCCCTTACGTGATTGGTCGTAACACTGACTTGGTATAGATCAAGGAAATGTCTGAAGGGAAAACGGGTGTGGAGTATCAAAGGCTTGTGGGGGAGGTAACGGCAGTATTGTGAACAGGGTGTAAGTGTAAGTCTATGTGATATTGCCTGTCTGTACTAACAGCATCGCCACCAAGCTAGGGAAGAAGCCTCACTCTTATATCAAAACCCAGAATTTCCAGGCCACACATCAGAACAAGCCATGCTACCTTGGGCATGAGAAGCGTTCGTACCAAAAGTTGGGAGCACCCACTTTCAACGGGGGGATCCTAGACAGCCTCACGTAACGAGTAGGGCAGATTCGAAAGCAACCCAAGACGCGGTCAGTCGCCCGTGGCTTCCGCGTCGTGACGCAGGACTATGCAAGCCGCCATCAAGGAATGTGCAGAATAAGATTCCCAAGTCTAAGCACAGACGGGGCGGAACACCCCCCATCTACCTCCTACATGGGCCCCATCAAGCCGTACCCGCAAGAGGGGCGGCAGACTACGGGAAGGGAGTGCGAGGAGTCCACGACACCGGGTCAAGGTACGGCTGGGGGGTGTGGCAACGGCAATGCAGCAGCCGCAAAGTAGACGGGGACGGGAGTTGGCAAGGGGGCAGCGACGAGCTGAGGCGGTTGGCAAGACTACCTTCGAGACCGGGATGTTGGTAAAAGGAAGAAGGCAGAAAATGCTGGACGCGCAGCAAAGCATAGCACGGATCGGTGAAGCCCGGAGGAGGGTGGGTAATCCCCGGGGCGCCGCCGAGAACGATCTCGGGAGGGCCAATTGGAGGCCATTGTGACGGATGCCTACGTCTCTGGACACGAAGTACGATGAGCCAGTGTGGATAGAGATATTGGACGTCCAAAGGACAGAAGTCGCAATGACTTCCGCGCGTCAGCGGGTTCAGAATGTGCCGTTGATCTCATAGGAAACCAGTCCAAGCCAAGACGAGGCAGATGACCAAGCACTCGAGGAGGAGGGACCCGCAAGTTCCACGTGGAATCGCTCCGGTAGGTAAGGCTTCGAAGAGAGACCGGGGGCCGGGGTGGAGTCTGGAAGAGGCCGGAGGAGGACGAGATGAGACGGGGCAGAATAAGCGAGCAGGGCCCCGGCGACGTCGAGGACGATTGCGAGGGCTCTTCGTCTTCGGAACTACGTATTGAAGGGGGTAGCTTCGTGAAGTTGGTACGTCAGGATTTACGTAGACAAAGACAAGATTCTCACCCAAAATCAACTTTGATAATGGGTGAGTGGGCTGTCACTCTCGAACCAAGCTTTCGCAATCTGTACATGACTGCGGGTACATGCACCTCCTAACAACGCAATGAGAAGAGCTCAAACGCGCTGGAGCAGCTTCCACCAGCATCTAGCCGAAAGTTTGGGGAATCGACAGCTCCAAATTTGCCATCAGCCCTAGGTCGATAGTAGAGTGTGCCCATTCGCCCAAGAGCAACGTTGTTGCTTGTGCCTGACGTGCGTGTTAACCAGGGATGGATGGTGTGCGGGGGGGTCGACCTGCATGGCATGCGGATACAGTCTAGCTATGTACCTACTCGCGGCCGCGTAGCTGCTAGTTGACCTTGATTGATAGGACACCTCTCGCCCGGTACTGGATGCCACACCCCTTCTCGATGAATCGAGGCGTCTCCTATGCATTCCCCGACCCCAAAGCACTTGGTCAGACAACGTTTGAGTGCAGCCGTAGCAAAACTTGGGCGGGACTTGCGCCCGTCATCCCAACTCCTCTAGCAAGGCAGGCTTTGGGATGAAGAGCATCTCGAACCTCGGACTTGATCGTTGAGAGAAAGGGTGTCGTTGTCCATATGATCGATGAGTCGTAGCTTGAGCTCCGCAAGTACGAAGAACAGTAGCCGATCTGCCGTCTTTCGCGGAGTTTGAAGTTCGACACCCTCGTTTTGTCAAAGGTACGTGAGTGCTGACGAAACGGCATGGCGTGTAATTCGTTCGCGTCTGACAGAGGCTGGCCCTGTTGCGCCAGACAAATGAGTCACTCGTAGAGACCTGGCTCCGTTTTTCTTTGTATTCCCTTTCGACATTGGTCTCTTGTCTGGGCGAAGGAATAAGCGACGGCGAGCGTACCTAAGGTAGTGTACGGAGTACGAAGTAGCGTCTTTCCAATCCTTCGAGACGCCGCCGTGTGCGGCCCAGCTTCCGAGGGAGGGGAGCGTGCCCTGGGTGCGAAACATTCCGACTTGCCTGCGGAACGGTGAGGATTAAGCTTATTGATAGACCCAGGAATTGCCCCTAACGGCCCTCACAGAAGCAATGTTGCGAAAAACACTCGGTTGGTCCGCACCCGATAGTAGACCGTCGTGTCAAATGGATTCGTACGGCAGGTTTCTGCCGTGGCTTTGGTTGCCCTCGTGACTGTCAGATCCTGAAAATATCTCAATTGATCAATCAAATCGCTGCGTTATTTATCGTCCTGAATGTCAGGTGTCGTTGAACAGCAGGCTGGCGCCGGGCGCGTGTGCACTGTAAATTCCCGCTGTCGGGTGTTTTTGGGAAAAGCCAAAAGCCTCAACTTCGCTTGGAGACTCAATGGCTGGTCTAATTGTCTGGCGTGGAAAGCAATGTTTAATTGGGTTGATGTCACCAAGGTGGGTCACGCTGTTTCCTTCCTCGTCAGCTATTGAACACTCTTTCCTCCCTTCACTTTCTGGTTCTGTAATCCGGGACTCCTTCTCTTCTCCATCTACACTCTGTCTGGTCATGCTGGGAAAACCAGCGGTGCAATAGCAAGGAACATTGCAAACGTAAGGTAGGTGCTCGATCTCATGATAGCCAACTTCCACTTTCCTACAATTCGGTCTCTCTGCCAGTGGAGATGAACTCCTTACGAAGTAAGATACCTCAGGCGAACTAGCTGACAAGTTTAAATCAGAGAAGCATGGACCTTTGCTTGCTGTTGACCACGAATATGTCATCGTTGCAAAGCGAGCTTCTGCAAAAAAAAACACCCCAGTAATTGTTTAAACCCTTATTTCTTAGTGTACTTCGTAAGGTAGACCGCTGATTTGAAAGATTGCGTGGCTTAGCTGACGAGTCGCCTGCCACCCGGGGACTTATGCAGTGGACTTTAACATGGGAGCCCGGACCACACTATCGCCCTGGCGGAGATGGGCGGGCGATTGAGCGGGACTGATTACGCCGCCATCGTCAAAATTGCTGTGCTATTTAACCGCGTCTACTTAATCTTACTGCTGGGTCGTTGGATCCCAAAATTGCGAAAGCAGAAAAAATCATCTACTGCGCGAGCGAAGCAACCGATGTGACAATGGTGCAGATGAGTTGCCCTTCCTAGTCCTCGGTGACTCAACGTGGTGGCCCACGAGCTCGGTCTCAGCCGTGTGAGCTCCATCTGAGGTATCTGCCTAGGAGGCTTGCATGGGGACAACCATTCACAAAACGCCACAAGTCTAATAGACTCGCTCACGGCGACCATCATAACAGAATGATAATACTTGGGTTGTATGCGTATCTGCCTTTAGTTTACCTGCTCCCTTGCTCAAAAGGGTCTAAAGGAGGTTTCTGCCTGAAATCTTAATTCAGGGTCTGTCACGATACCGACTCTTTCATAGGACGACGATGTGCACCTGGCACCCTGTCGCAGACACGCCGACTATCTCTCTTTCCGTCTCCGTGTCGCAACCGGTTTCCGTACCCGCTTATAGATCTGCCAGTCCGACAGCATGTCTCACGGTAAATACGTTACAGTAGGTGCTGCTATTGGCGTGGCGCACGATGAAAATAGCTTGGAATCATTACTATGCCATCTTTGGCAGCTTCTCTCGAGTCTACACAGATGCATACAGAGAGCTCGTCATCAGAAAGGCGTGCCGTATCACAAGGTGCATCATGGAGGATAGGAAAGTAGTGAAAGGAAGGGAAGGTTTAAGTGCCATTCGCATCGAGATGTTTACCTCACAATCCACATAGCATATCAAAGACGTTAAGAATCTTGATGCTGGGCCAAAGCCGTTGCCCAGAAGCCAAGGTCAGCGTGGGTTACCTTCGGCCAACAATGACGGATGCTCAAAACGTAAGCAGGTTTCTCGGTGGTTCGTGTCGTCAACTTAGGCACGTAAGTGGTCTGGTTCATCCAGTATTAAATGGGTGACGGTTCCTAATTGGGGCAGCTCTGAATTCGGTCATCACCTTCTTTCATATTGCCTCCAGCATGTCAGCACAACTTCGCAGTGCACAAGCTTGGTACTACAGTAAGCTCCATACTAGTGTCAGAAGGATGGCCACGCAAGAATAACCAGTCATAAGTTCAATTGTCGGCGCGGGGCCGTGCCGTTCGACTAACATGAGTATGCACCGACTCTTAACCTCGCAAATAGCTAGTTGCTTCGCCGCGACTGAGCATCACTAAGGTAGCCATGGTATACGACAACACCAAAGCTTCGGTAGCCGATGCAGTATTGGCCTCGCCAGCACAATGAGGCAGAGGGTGTGTGACCACATCACGTCTGATACTTTCCTACCGTTAGACTCATTCGGTATGCAAAGCTCCAAGTATGGCAGGTCCTACTATCATTTACCCCATGTTTGCAAGTTTGGTGGTTGCAAATCCGCAGAATAGTGGCTTCAGCCTGCATGAGGTTGACTGAAAATATGTGGTTGAGCACAGGGGCTGCCCGGTTACAACCCATGGGAGGAAAATGCCTTACTGATAACAGAAAGCGCCTTGTGCTTGGCACCTTGATCAAGGAGATGTTGTAAAGGGATTTTCCACCAACCCTCACGACTCTGACGACAAACACTGTGACTTTAACACAGTTACTTAGACGAACGCCTCAAATGCGGTTCTTTTATGCATAGATATACGACTGGTATGATTTGGGTTAGTCAGTTCGAGGTAGAGTAGCCATGTTCAGCCCTACAGAAGGTAAGCTCTTCGATCTGGTTGTGAAATCGATACCATCCCGACTCTTGGGGCTTTCCTTGCATACTATCGGGGGCAACTTGAATAATTCACAGGCACTGTCTACTTTCTCATCTGAAAGCTATGCTCTGGTGTTGTTATTCATTCTTCATGGTGAGCTTACAACACTGTTTACACCCGGACCCTATTGTTGTTGCAAGCTTTCTATCGAAATCCACAAAGTCGATTTGATTCATCTCTATGAGTATGAAAAATAGTGTAAACTGATTGTGCTTCGGCATTCCGAGTTTAGCATATGCTACCAACCCCAGTGGCAAGTAAATAATTGACGACGTCCATTGATGTATAGCACCCGGCGACCCACGGTGACGATGACGACTTCTACAATGCAGAAAGACAACTTGTGATTATTGGACTCCTATCTTTAGCCTCGAATTTACCTCAGCAGTACATCCTAGTCCTACAGAATGCGTGATGAAGTTGGCTTGGCCAGATGAGAGAGTAAGCAGCCCGAAAGTTGGCCCGATACCTCTCAGCGACCGACCCAGGAGCCGTGGCCTGAGAATAGAGAATTCCTACGTAGCTGCAGTTTTGACCTGTCAAGTCTGTCTGACCATCGCTGCCTACATGTTACCGTGGACTACTGACAAGGGGCTGAGCCGTGGACTGGTAACGAGAGGACTAGGTCTTTCCCGTCTTCACATTTCGACAACGGCATCTCCGCGGCAATTTTATGGCCCCCTTGACCGACCGCAGCTGGTTGATTTGCGAGAACCATACAAGTCTAATAATGGTCGTTCAAGGTCCGCTGTCGACGATCAACATTCAGCTCTGATGCAGTTTCCCCCAGAGAGGCCAAATAAGAGCGCAAGTTATTCTGAACTTTAGACGGTCAGACGAACAGGTCATGTACCTAATGCTGTAGCTCATGCGCTAGCAACAGGTCTGCATCGTTTTTACGAGCATCCCCTTCCAAAATAGAGAACTGGGACGAATCGGAGGGCGAGCTGCTCGCCGGAAAACCCCCCGACGGAACAATTATACTGTCACGCTAACAATAGAACCGAAGAGCATTCAGAAGATTTGACTTCAAGATCCAGACAGTCGATGATCGCTGTCCAATCTTCAACCTCGTATCGTACAAGATCTATGAATATAGTACAGTTGGTGGTGTCAAGTGGTGTGAGGCTGGAAAACGGGACAGTCGCGCAACCCCTAATCGATTTATCGTAGACCCTGAGCCTCCCTCTCGGCCTTGCGCGCGGCAATGCGCTTCCTGAAGCGAGTCTCTGCCCTTCTGCGCTCACCTCCATCGACCTTGTGACCCTGCTTGTGCTCCCACATGCCCTCAGACACGACGACCTTTGCGCCCGCGCCGGCCTTCAGGGGCAGTGCGCTGGGACCAGAGATCGTGTGCGAGCCGCGAACCGTATATCCTGACGGTCTCGTGAGCTTTTCGATAGCGGCGTTGCTCACATCGGCGCCCGCCGGCACGTTGACGACGAGCTTCTTGTCTGTCTTGGGGTCGCGCACGACCTTGAGGTAGGCCTCTCCGTTCTCCACGTGCTTGAAGTCGCCGCCGGCACCGAATGCACCCTTCCTGTATCGATCGAGCCAAGTGAGAAGGTAGCGTCGCGTCCGTGGCGGTTCCAAGCCGAGCTCTCTGAGTTGTGTCGAGGAGAGGGTGAAGAGAGATTCCCACGTCGGGAACTTGTCGACGTGCTGGCTCAGGCCGCGGCCGAGAACCTTGAGGAGGGTCGGGACATCGGGGACGAGGGGTATCGGTGACGGGACGGGGGGGATCTCTCTCGTCTTATGAAGCCATCTGGCCTGGCACGTCGGCGCAACGGGGGCCTTGTGGAGGAAGGGGCTCAGAAACTGCTGGATCCTTGGCGCTCTCATGTTGACCTGAGAGAGAATTAGCATCAATTGGTCGTCGTATACAAGTATTTTGGGCTATTTAGCATACAGTTTAGACAAGTGGGCTTCTCAAGCTAGATGCTTGGCCAACTTGGAGCTTGCGTGGGTGATGTCGTCGAAATCAATGGGTCTCGCGATGTTCCTCGACCACTGTCTCCCAATTTTTGTTCCGACGACGCTAAGGATCGGGATAACTTTGCCTTATGTAAGCCGCTCAGCTCGAATGGACTGTGGCCTGTGCACACAATCTTGACCGCCTTCCTTTTTGGCCATGAACTGTCACCCATGCTGTCATGGTCCGCCGAGGTTCGTTCTGCCACTGAAGCTCCGCTAAATTAGCAATGCCCCTCCATCTTTCGCGCTAAAATCCAGGCGACTTTGGAGACAATGCGACGCGACTTTGCCTCTTACTGCCTGCTTATCGATTAAGCTAAGTACCGAGGAGCTTCCTTCCTTCCAAGTCTGAAGCGCATATTGCGCTTTACCTTCCTCAAATTCTCCTCTTCTTCCAATTTATTTTCAGGGACAACAGAATCACTAAATACGAGCCACACTCTTATTTCATCCGTCTTTCGGGTCTTTACTGCTTGTTCACACAGTTTCGACAAAGCAAGCATGTTTCCAGCACATACTTAAGGCCTGGTGAAGTCGTTGATAAGAGTGTGAGCGACAGCGACCAAGATCGACCATGGCTCGCACAAAGATGACAGCTCGCCGTGGAAGGCCGCTCCCAAAGACCACTACAATCTCATTTCATGGTTTGTCGACCTTCGCTGGGAAGCATGTGTATTCTGACTAACATTCTTAGAACCTTGGCCGGTTGACTTTATTCACCAACTGCAGAACCTCCCGTCCAATGATGAGGCTCAACCCCAAGACCATGATGCGACTGAACCGTCTGCAAAACGACTGAAGCGATCACATGAAGACGTGAAAGCGCTTCTTGTGGCTGATGAAGAACTGGAATTCGTGCGAAAATGCCCCGAGGAAACACTTCCCTTTACTCGACACAATATTGGACCTCATTTGCAACTAGTCGAAGACAAATCGAATGAGTTTAGTATTGCCTCTCGCATCAAACCGTCAGCGCCGTGGATCAACATTTCTGTCACAACTCATTCGAACTCCATCAACCAGCGTCTGGCAGCTTGTCTGTATGTCTTTGCCCAGAAAGGGAAAAAAACTCATGGCGAAGGCGATGTCTGGGCGGAACTTGATGTCGCACTGCGCCCTCAAGGAGATTTTCTCTCCGTAGTGTTTTGCTTCAAGATCTATTGGAATGAAACGAAGGCACCATATAGCTGGCTGCGATCCGCAAATGAGCGTCAAGTCAGTCAGAGAGTCCTCAATACTTTTCTACACGACCAAACCGCTTCATCCGCCTCGAGTTCGACACAACAGAGCTGGTCCCCCTTGGACTTCTATGAGGCAGCTCACGTACCACCCGCCGACGATAAGCACGCGCTTTCGATCGATATCCCCGAATTGACGGCCAAACTTTACCCTTACCAGAAGAAGACAATTCAATGGCTTCTCGGCCGGGAAGGTGTTCGTTGGAGGGGGGCAAGCGCGGAATTAGGCTCGAACATTGAAGAGCTGCCCCCTGCTTTGGGTACCGATATCGCACACAGCTTCCGCAAAGTTCGAACTGAAGGGGGATCCGGACAATCATTCTACGTCAGCGACCTGTATCATGTCGTCACTACCGACCTGACAGCTTTTCAGCAAGCAGAGCGGGACATCCGGGGAGGGATTCTAGCTGAAGAGATGGGCCTTGGCAAGACTCTCGAAGTAATCGGCCTGGTCACGCTACATCGCCGACCCCCGACCGATAGTTACATTGTCACGCGAGAGGGTGATGAGCTTCTGACAACCGGCGCAACTTTGATCGTTACGCCAGAGTCACTAAGAAACCAGTGGATCGCAGAGCTTGCACGGCACGCACCTCATCTACGAGTCAAATTCTATCCGGGACGCAAGAATGTCAAATTGGGGACTGAGGATCATCTTCGTGCTGACTTGGCTTCGTACGACGTGGTCATTACCACATATCCAGTCTTATCTGCAGAGGTACACTTTGCTTTGAAACCCCCTGACAGATCTCGGCGCCAAGAGAGAAAATACGACCGTCTGGTGTCGCCCCTGACGAGAATATCCTGGTGGCGTGTCTGTCTTGACGAAGCTCAGATGATTGAGGGTGGAGTGAGCGGTGCAGCTATCGTAGCAAGAGTACTTCCTCGTGTCAACGTTTGGGGCGTTACTGGAACACCTGTGAAGAACGACGTCAAAGATCTCCACGGTTTGCTCAGCTTTCTGCGCTACGAGCCCTATGCATCATCTCCGCAGATTTGGAAGGCTCTGACGGAGTCACACAAGCCTCTTTTTAGGTCTCTGTTCGGAAGCATTGCCTTGCGCCATACCAAACAACTTGTCAGACACGAAATCACGGTGCCGCCACAGAAGCGATACGTCATTACATTGCCCTTCACCGCCGTGGAGGAGCAATACTATAGCGAGATGTTCAAGACTATGGCCAAGAGTTGTGGACTAGATCTCCTTGGTGCCCCTGTGAAGCCCGACTGGACACCAGAAAAGAACGAGACTGAGATGCGAACGTGGCTTAACCGTTTACGGCAGGCAGCTCTCCATCCTGAAATCGTTCAGATACGCGGCACTGGTCGGAAAGTCGGACCTATGCGGACAGTCGACGAAGTCCTGGATGCTATGATTGAGCAAAGCGAAAACGACATTCGAGCCGATCATCGAGCCTACCTACAGGCCAGGCTTACACGCGGCCAAATGCTCGAGAATAGTCCTAGGGTCAAAGAGGCTCTCGAGATATGGGAGAAGGTCAAGGTGGATGCTATGAATCTCGTCGCTGAATGCCGGCAGGAGGTGAAAGCTGCCGTGGGTGCGCCATTAGGGGGGATTCCTGCCGCAGTTCAAGAAGGGGAAGCCAGCGATCAAGGCGAAGTTGATGAGGGCGCGACAAATGCTCTTGTTGGCGAGGCTCGCACTAAACTTCGGCATGCTCTGGAGGTCCTTCATAAAGCCACGTTCTTCTGTGCGAACGCCTTGTTCCAAATCAAGAGCAACACCGACATGACCGAACCGGATTCGGATGACTTCAAGAAGTACCAGAAACTCGAAGAGGAAGAGTACAGCAAGGCTCAGGAGGTCCGACGAGAGATCTTGTCAGAAAGTCATGCCAGAGCAATGTCGCTTATGAACAGGCTGGGACGCCAAGCCGAAACCCAGTCTTTCGTCGAAATTCCAGAACTTACCTTGAGCGGGCCAAAGGGACTGGAAAGCGCCCCGACGCTTGACACATTGGAAGAACTATATGGTATCCTTAATGAGCAGGCAGATCGCATTGATGAATGGAGAGAGGCTCTCATCAGTTTGCTCTGTCAGGCACTGATCGATGAAGAGGCGGAAAATGAGGTCACTGGTGAAGAGTTCACCGACTCCACGCAGATTCAAGAGGAACTCATCGTCCATGTGCAAATCCTGCGTGCCGCCATTGCTGACCGTCAGGACGCCATCTCAGGGCTTGAAAATGCGTTGGTCAGGCATGAGACCAACGTTTCACTGACTGCCGCAGAGAATGGCGATGGTCCAGCCCCAGAGAAGTTCCTGGCTCTCAATGACGCCAGGGATTCAGTGAAGCCGTCCCCAGTCAGGCATGGTTCACTTCGTCGTGCCATTGCCGAGTTACGAGCTATTGCCTCGAGGCTACCAAGGGACGGCGGCGGTCGGGCAAGCCTTGAGCACGGGATTGTGACCAAGCAGATTCAACAAACACAGGCAAATATCACCGCTCAGACCAAAGCGGCCACAGCTTTGGAACGAGAGACCGACCGCTTCACAAGTGCCATGAATGCCAGGGTTGAGTACTATCGACAACTCCAGGCAGTGTCAGACAGTGTTGCCCCCTATGAAGGCCCTGATGATGGACCGGCCGTGGCTTCCTGCATCGCGAGCGAGAATAATTACCGTAGAAAGCTGGATTCTTCAAAGGCAAAGCACAGATATCGTGAGTTCTTCCCGATGCATTTACCTTGATTCACACTAACAATGTGTCTTCTAGTGCTGAATCTCAAAATGGACGGCGGAAAGTCTAACGAGCCCCGGATGTGCATCATTTGCCAGTCACACTTCACCATTGGAGTTCTGACAGTGTGCGGCCATCAGTTCTGCAAAGACTGTATGAAGCATTGGCATAAGGCTCATCATAATTGCCCTATGTGCAAGAGGAAGCTTCGACTCACCGAACTCCATGACATTACTCTCAAGCCAAGAGAGTTGAAGTTACACGATGAGACCCCAGTTTCTGCCTCGCCTGGAGTGAAGGAAGATGAGGCTGCCAAAACAAATGGCATCTACTCCCGTTTCAGCACCGAGAAACTTGCTCAAATCAATGACATTGAGTTATTGAGGATGTCCTTTGGGACAAAGGTCGACTCGATTGTCAGACATATACTATGGCTGAGGGAATCTGATCCTGGTGCCAAGTCTGTCATCTTCACCCAGTAAGTCCAGTGTCATGAACCCCCTTTGGATTTGTCCACTAACACTTCGTTTTGTAGATACAAAAGTTTCCTGGCAATCTTGGGCGAAGAATTTAGCCGCTATCAGATCGGCTTCTCCGCAATCGACAGGCCCAATGGTATTATGAAGTTCCAGAAAGATGCTAGCATTGAGTGTTTCATGCTTCATGGCCGGGCAAATTCGAGTGGGCTCAACCTCGTTAACGCCAGCCACGTCTTCTTGTGTGAGCCGCTACTGAATACCGCGCTTGAATTGCAGGCGATTGCTCGTGTAGACCGCATTGGTCAGAAGAACGAGACAACCGTTTGGTTATATTTGATTGAGGGCTCTGTAGAGGAATCGATCTACAACCTGTCGGTCAAGCGACGCATGGAACACATGGGTCAGAATTCCAAAGGAAAGTCCAAGGAGTCCACTCCCGAGGTCCAAGAGCCTACCCTGGAGGCTGCGAACACTTTGGAGCTAGAGCAAGCTCATCTCAACCAACTGATGAGCAGGGATAAGAATGCAGGCGAGGCGGTTGCCACTGACGACCTCTGGGAGTGTCTATTTGGGCGTGTGTCCCGGCGAATTACATCAAGCGTTGCGGAGGAGATTGTTGCCGAGGACTAGACAGTCCATCAATCTACGCAGCAGTTAGTAAGGAAGTGTACTGTTTGATACTGGGAGTAACGAGGCAACGCAGATCATATGGCGTTTGGTAGACTTGGTCATGGGGGGCAATGGTGGTACCGGCACCCATTTGTGGGGAGGGATTCTGTAGGTATGTTTGAGTATGGACGTCGCGGTGTGGCCCACTACTAGGCTAGGTAGATTACAACACAATTCACTTTCAACACCTAACACCCAATGACCTAAGAGCTCTAAATTGAGTGATCGCCAGCTTTCCAAATCTGAGCCGAGCTGTATCAAATAGGCCATATAAGGCCCGTCTTTTAGCCTTGAAGAACCCCAGAGGTTGAGTAACTGAGGTAAGTTTAAAGTAAAGTACCTTACCTCAAGCATTTAGGGGTTTCGTGGCTCAGGGGCCCACCACAACTGGCGCCAGGTGCTGCGGGGACCTTGTTGGAGATAATTAGGTCATAACTGAACCCCAGGCTGACAGACAGGCAACCAGCATCGAAACCATTGTACAGCATTCCAACCACAACATCAGCAACCCCGCCTGAACTTCCCAGCTACAATTAGGTAGCCTGATCATGCTTTGAAAAGCCTGACAACCGCCTCGAGGCTACACGCGACCAGGACTGCACTCCAGATGCACCAGCTATACCCTTTACGCCAGCATGTATAGGTCTCGAGGGACTGCCCCTCAGGGGGGCGGCATCCTCGGCGCCTTGAAGGCGACTGAGATGCTGGATTCGAGGCCGACGCTCCCAGCAGGTTCGCTCCCCCTTCCCGACGAAAGAATCGCAGGAAAGCTGACAATGGGTAGAAATCCTTGTCGCCATATTAGACTACCTTCCCGTGGCAGACCTGATGCAGGTCGCTCGAGCTTCCCGACGAATGCAGGAAATGGTATACGATGATACAAGATGGGTCACTCGATTGAAGAGCATGGGATGCTGGGATGAGCAAGAGGCTAGACGCCGTTTCGAAGACGCCGTGCGGAGGAGACGAGAGGCGGCAGAACGTGCAGCGACTGCAGCCAACAATCAGCCAGGCGCCCCAGCGAACCACATGGCGCCGAAACCCACGAGTACCACGTTGTTCGATGCCACACTAGAAGAAGAGCGGCGGAAGCGCCAGTCTGTCGCACCACCCATCGACGGATTCGAAAAGATGACGGTGGGAGCTCCGGCGCCGAAGGACCCTTTCAAAGACCCGGAAGCACTACTAGACGTGATCAAGAGCGCCAAAAGTGTAAGGGGACATGCGAGAGAAGAGTACGGGAAGATTTACGGCGCATTGGCACCTTTCTACTTTGACCTGGCAAGGGCAAAGAGCCATACGGATCCCATCGTCTTCCAAGTCTTCAGAGACCCCGAACGACAAGCCAAGATGCTCTCGAATCTGCAGACATTTGCAAAGAGCGACTGGGCGCAGGGCTGGAATCAGAGGGAGGAACGACTAATGACTATGACGAGTATTTTTGAGAGCGCTGTACTACGAGAATTCGAACAGGGTTATGAGTCTTGGGACGTCGACAACAGGATGAAACGGTATGCCCATGTGTTGCACGCGCTGAACGGCGGCAATGCGGGAACAGAGCTCTTTGTGCAAAAGCACCCCATTTTCAGCGATGAGGACGTCTTGAGGGCAAACGCAGTGGATTGCATCAATCGGGCCAATCCAGACGACATCAACCTGGAGCCGTCGCGAATGTTCTTCGAGATCCTATTACGAAAGATGAACGAACAGGCGGAAGTTATAGAGCGGGTGTTTGCGAACCCCGACATTGTGTTTTGGGAGTTGATAGAAAAAGTCAGGGAGGATATCATCATGGATTATGTCACGCCCCTTTTCGACGCTGCACATGACCGGAACTTGCAGGCGTATCTCAAGGCCGTGGCGGGGGTCTTTGAGCAGGGCATGCTTTTCTTTCAGTCGCTGACAACACCGCAAGCTTTCAAGGGAAGTCTGGAGGAGAAGGCAAAAGAAATGATGCTACGAGTCTTTGAGCCGCATCTCGACTTATACCTACAAGAGGAGCTCGACTTCTTCACGCAGCACGCCGAATCAGAGGTGGCAGAGTGGGAGAAGAAGCTGTCGGAGCAAGACGCCTCGGTCGAGTCGTTCTACATGAGCAACTTCAATAGGCAAGCGGATAAGAAGGACTTTTTGAGTTCATTCAAAAAGGTCGTCATGATGCCGGTCACTGTGCTGCCCTCATTTGGAACCTCGACGAAACCCGTGACGCCAAACGGCACTGCTGCTCTTTCACCAGAACCATCGAGGCCGCATACGCCCAGCCTGGCTCCCGGCGTAGATGGGAACGGACGGCTGAGTCCACTGCCTGAGAAGGCACCGACTGACGAATTGGCGGCCAAGGCAGCCCTAATGGCGTCGCGCATGGAGGGTATCAAGACACTCTTCAGTATCGAAGTGGCGCTCAACCTGACCCACGTCGCCAAGACGAGCATGGCGCGGGCATCTAGCTTCATCAAGCTGGGAGGCCAATATGGCGAAGAGGCGCGGGAACAGTGCGAGACGATATTCGTCGTGATGCTTCGCATCCTTGGAAACAGGCACGTCAAGCCTGGCTTTGACAAGGCCGTGGACCACCTCTCGCACTACAATCCCCGAGAAGTCAGCGACCACAACCAGTCCGGCGTGGCGCCCCTGGTAACCTTTATCGAGCTCGTCAACGTGGGTGACCTCATCTCCCAGATGATTGACGTCTTCTTTGAGCAGCAGCTCGCGGGACCCAAGATTGCCGACAAGAACGACTTTCTCGACCCGTCGGGCATCGCCAAGAAGAAGTGGGAGCAGATGCTCGACGAGAGCGTCGCGGCGGGGCTGAATAAGGGCATCGACGTGCTCATGGACGAGGTCGAGTACCTCCACGGCACGACGCAGCAGCCGACGGACTACAACCCGACCGAGACGGGCGGCATTCTCGCGGACCCGGGCCCGACGCCGACGGCGCAGCGCATCAAGGAGCTCGTCTCGGCGCACACGCGCATGCTGGTCGGCAGCACCGACAAGTCCATGCTCGACGTCTTCAACGGCGAGGTCGGCCTGCGCCTCTTCACGGCCGTGTGCAAGCACCTCAAGCGCCAGCGCGTCAGCACCGAAGGCGCCATCAAGCTCATCGCCGACATGAACCTCTACTTTGAGTATATTCGCACCCTCAAGAACCAGGACCTGTTGGCGTATTTCAAGGCGCTGAGGGAGCTGAGCCAGATTTACCTCATCGACCCGCGTCACGCAAAGGAGATGGCCACCATCATTGCTGACGGAGACCGCTTCGAAGGCGTGTTCCGTGCCGAAGAGGCCTACGAATTCGCCCAGCGCCGGGCGGATTGGTATCAGGTCAGGAAAGATGTCGAGAGGGCCATGTACGGGATGGAGTGCTCGTTGATGTGAAAAGTTCCCAAAGAAAGAGAGCCAAGAAACTGGACGATGCAAATGATGAGCAAAAAAGGAAGAGCCTTGATGTTTTGTGGAGTACGAAAACTAGATCTTCCCAGAACCGTTGGGAAGAAAAGCCCCTTTAAATAGCCTGTCCTATCCTTAAAAGAATATACCCCCCGTCCCTTAACCCGGTTGCCTCTGCCATAACGCCCGTGATGCTACATACTTTTTTGTTTGCGAGTGTGGAAAGAATTCGTAAAACCATGTGGAAGTGCAGATTTAAGCTCCAAAGTTGAGCTTGCGAGCCACCTTGGCACCCCTATCCTCATCAACCATGCCTGGACGTCGCTTCAGGTCCGCGCCCATCTTTTCTTCGCCGCCGCCTTTCTTGGGGAGGTCCTCCTTGCGTGAAGGTTTCGGCTCCGTGCGCCACCAGTTGTGGTTCAGCATGTCTCGTGCGGTAATGCGCTTCTTGGGATCGAGAATGAATGTCTTCATTAGGAGATCGACACCCTCAGGACCCACGGTGCCGAACATGGCCTGGTAGAAATCCCTGCCCTTGACGGGCTCGGCATCATCCGGCACCGTGTAGGCTGGAAGCTTGGTCACTCCGGGCCAATTATCCTCCGTCGGTGTACCGACGGCACGGCAAATGAGGGAAATCTGTTGAACCTCGGTCTCGGACGGCATGTACGGCGCACGAATAATGAGTTCCGCAAAAACGCATCCAACACTCCAGACATCGACGGCGCCGCTGTAGTGCTTCGCGCCAAAGAGCAATTCAGGCGGGCGGTACCAGCGCGTGATAACCTGGTTCGTCATGACCTGGTACGGGTCCGCAAAGCTCCGCGCGAGACCGAAATCGGCAAGCTTCACCTCGCCGTCGGCGGCGATCAGCAAATTGTTGGGCTTGATATCGCGATGCAGGACAAAGTTTTCGTGGCAGAACCAGACGCCGCGGGTGAGCATGCCCATCCAGGCCTTGATATCTGCGGCACCGTAGCGGACGTTTGCCGTGTCCTTGATGAGCATCTCGAGGTCACCCAAGGGCAGGTATTCGAGGACGAGGTTGAGGTTCTGGTCCTTGGAGGAGAAGACGGAGAGGAGGGAGATGATGTTAGGGTGCTGGAGCTCTTGAAGGTGCTTCAGTTCGCGGACGGCGTCGGGTGCCATGCCTTCTTGGTATTCTTTCTGGACCTTGATCTTCTTGATGGCGACGAGGGAGGATGTATTCGATCGGAGGTGACCGAGGAAGACGATGGCGTAGGTACCTTCTCCGAGTTTCTTTCCTGTAGGTAGAGCTTGTCAGAGAGATCCATTTCTATCGCGCCATTTAGTCCGTTCGTGATCCCTCTACTAACCTTTCACATATTGCTTCTTCTCGACCTCGTTCATTTGCTCGGCGAGATCCAGAGTCGGGGCTGTCGTCGGGATGGGCGCGGCCTTCTTGTCCTTGGATGGCTGCGGGGTGCCATTTCCCGAGGAAACCTGAGCCGATGACAAATTACGGAATGGCGAGCCGACAGCCCCCGCTGGCTTCAACGCGTCGGCGGGACGGACGACGAGTGGTGATGCCGACATCGTGTACGGCCGTGACTGATGTCGCCGCAATGTAGTCTTGGGAGTTGATGGAGGGACGAGGCGACGGCTGAAGTCAGTAGGCAATAGTAGCCTCGTCAGACGCACCGGATGATGATTGGCTGTAGGTGCCACAGCTAGGATCAAGCCACATTCCGGAAGGTACGCCCCTCCCGGGCTTGAAACCGGGGCCGATTGGTTGGTTGATTCTAGTTTTGCATCCTTATGCTTTTTGCGGCAGCATTCGCGACTCGACCCTGAAGCTCTGTGTGTGCATTTCGACTGAATTGGATTGCAGCAGACTTCGGATGACAGAAGGCAAGTATGTTAGGCGGAGGAAACCTCCACAATACCAATCAACAGTACAAAAGTCCCTCATGATCTTTAATGTTCCACCGAACGTCTCACTGCGCAAAACCACATCATTATCCAACATCACCAGATCTAAGTTGGCTGTGTTCTTTCCGCCGTCGTACCTTGCGCTCCTTGCGCCATCATCATACGCGGCGCGACGATCGTTTGAGTTACATGGGCGCTGGGCGCGGAGCGGAATTTACTATGGAGCGGTCCCCGAACCCGCCATATTTCCTAGTGCTGTTGTGTCCGTACGAGCACTTTGTATTGGGGAAGCACCTAGAAATTGCGGCGGTGCAGCAGAACACATGCCCAACTCGGATGGATCCGAGATGGTGGTGTTGTCAGTCGTTGGTTCGCGGACATGGTTGTTCCCCGTCTCTCCGAAAGATGTGGCTGCCAAGGCTGAACATGCACAAATGAGTTCAAGGCTTTCCTTGACCTTCAGGCAGGATGTTGATGAGAGTTGCCCATCTGTCAGCAGCCAATGTAGGTGGTGTGGAAGACTCAGAGAATGAACGTGTGGCCGATTCATTGATTCCATTCTGAACCTGCTTCACCGGATGCAGTACCAGTAACAAGGAAGAAAAAAAGATATAAACTCAAATCAGAGAAACAGCAATTGATCGAATCAGGCGAGCTGGAAGCCCCGATAATTTCCCTCTAGGTAGGCGCTTAATCCGGCCAGACTCGCGGCGAATCGCGAATTTTGCGATAGCGAAGCTGCGGTCTAAGAGTTTGTTAGCCTGTACCACAGCAGGTAGGGGACCTTACGGTTGGCCGCGCCACTACGTCATCCCCCTGTTGACTTGCACTCCGCGAGACCAATGACATGTTCCCCCCACAACGCGCGCCCCAGCCGGGAAGCTTGCGCACCAAGTGTCCGCTCCAAGTGCCGATCGAATCCATGACTTCAGAACTTTTTGGACTAGGTAGCTTGCAAGGGGGCTACCGAACGATATTGGCTCAATAATACCAGAATCTACTCCTCAGAGTCAGAGAGAAAAAAGAGAGTGCGCCCGACCGCAGCACGCCAGCCCGGACCCATCGGGCAACCAACATACGGGTAACGGGACGCCGATGACACCTCTTAAGCCCGCCTACCCGACCTCCGGGGACACACCTCAGCGCATTCTGCTCTCTTTTCTCCAGGCACCGCCCGATGTTTGACGTACGCAGGCATCTCCCGCGCAACATTCATTAAGGACCCATCCCGCGCGCTCCCTTTCGCGTATGAGACTTACAACCAACGACAACCAACGACATAATACCTACCAAACGTGGTCAGACCTCCTATTCGAGTCCCTGTTTTTTTTTTTCACACCTTCAGCCCAAAGTCTCGTGATCCCTTCAGGCTCTGCCACGAACAACGTTTACGATAGTGAACACATGCTTTTTTGGTAAGTGATGCAATTTTGAGTCCACCTTTCCCTTCAATCGTCATACCTCGTCATCACCACTCCCAATTGGCGTCGTGAACCTGAGTGTAGTACGCCAACTGTTCCCTCAGCGAACAGCCTCCTTTGGCTCAACACCATCGTGAATACTTGGCAACACAAGCTTACGTTCTCACAGAAAGACAAAATCCCAAACGCCAAGGCAGACACATACACACACTTGCCCAACATGAGAATATTATCATACTGGATCTTCCCCATCATATCGGGCCTCGTCTGGCTCGGCATGCTCCTCGGCATGCTCCTCTACTGGATCATCGACACCCACCGCGCAGTCTACCCCTCCATGTCGCCGCCCCAGAGCATCGCCTACATCAGCGACGTCGGCGCCTACTACCTCAAGCCCCTCTTCATCACCGGCTGCGTCCTCACCACCGTCTTCCTCGACCTCTCCTTCTTCTCCGACCGCTGGCTCCGCCACAAGGGCCGCCTCGTGCCCAACACCTCCATCGGCGAAAAGATCCTCTACGGCTTCACAATCTTCTTCGCCATCGTCGGCACCGTCGGCCTTATCTGTCTCAGCATCTTCGACACCTACCGGCACAAGAACCTCCACCTGCTCTTCCTGCTCTTCTTCATGGGCGGGTACCTGCTCTCGGCCATCTTTATCTGCTGGGAGTACCAGCGCCTGGGCATCAAGTACCCGGACCACACGTACCTCGCCGCCTCCTTCTGGATCAAGCTCGTCTTCATCCTCGTTGAGATTGTCCTCGCCATCGCGTTTATCGTCTGCAACTTTAAGGAGATTTACAACGCCGCCGCGATCCTTGAGTGGATCGTCGCCTTCATCTTTTCGTTTTACATCTTTTCGTTTACCGTCGACTTGTTGCCCGCATCCAAGACGAGGAATAAGGCGAACCGGTTCTCGAAGCCGGGGATGAGTCAATGGACTGGCGCTGGACCGGGGAACTTTTAAAGAGTGAGGTATGAAGAGTTATGTGGTAATGGGAATGAAACGGGAAATAGGATACGATTGAAAGAAAAGAGAAGATGGATAATGAATCGGCGGGAGAAGTAATCGCGGGCATGACGAGGCACGCGTTGTATAAATTGGCATCTGCATACCCAGGGGACAAAGATGATGAACAGCAGGCGTTTTGGGCGTAATCATTTGACGCACATCTTAGAATTACGAGTAGCATTTACAAATCCACTGCATACGTGCGATACAATATCACCGACCTTCTATTTCCATATTCAGTGACGCAGTGGAAAGGTCAATTTGCATGTTAGCCGCCATGGATCTACTTCCGTACGTACGCATACCTGTCCCTTTCATCCCATCTCACTATCGAATGCGAGGATAGTCAAGGCGCTTCAAGCGCAGAGCATAGACAGGAAGCTGCTCGTCCGCCATGATCAGCTTGAAGCCCGCTAGACGACAACATTGTAGGCTAGATACGACCGTTGCTAAGTAGCCTTACGTTTGAGATGATAGAGCCTTTATAACTGTGAGCCATGGCGCCTTTAGAGATGATTTTCGTTGATTTGACGTAAAGTGCTATAGATGCTGATAAACATTCAACAATCGGGAAGCGATGTTATATCTGTACGTTAGGAATGCCTCAACCAAAAATGCACTCCAAAGCTCCTCGCTATAAACCCCTTTCCCACCCTCTGCCAAACTGAAGTGTACCTCAACGGTAAGTAAGTTCCATCCATAAACGCCATCATTTCTAAATGAAGGAATGGCCGTTCGCTACCGCAAGTACCAATCTATCTCAATCTATTCAAGATTCTCTCGGAACCGCGAATCCCTAGTCGGGCTGTGCGTCTTGTGCATATTCGGATCCCGAATAGCAGCCGGCGGCGAGACGGGGCCCTCGAGCTCATCGCTCGCCTCGACAAAGTGCTCCGACTCGGAATCAGAGCTCACGGGGCTCACCTCACCCTCCTGCGCCGCTGCCGACCTAGGCGTCGTCTCGCTAGTCTTGCCGGCGATGGCTACCTCTCTCATACTAGCCGACCGCGCATCACCGAGACTGGTCGCGCTCTCGTTGGCGAGCCTCGCCAGCGCGACGCCGCCGACGAAGCCACGCTCCTCGGCATTCTCGCCGGCCGCAGACCGGCCTCGCGGCCGTCCGAAGCGTGACTTGAGCCAAGTCTTCATCTTGTTCGTCGGCGAACCGCTGTCGCTGGGCGAGCGTGGGTTATCGCTGCCGGAGCTCTCCCTGTTCGTGTTGATGGCCCCGGGCTTGTGCTGGCCTGCGTGGGTGGTGCCCTGGTCGTCGCTCACGGGTGAGATTTCGCTAGGCTCTGCCGCGGCGACGGCCGAGTCGCCCGGCGTGATCTCGGGGAGCTTGGATTTGCGCTTCTCCTCAGCCTTGGCAGCCTTTTCCTCTTCCTTCTTGACCTTGAGCTCTTGCTTCTCACGGTGACGCTTCTCCTTTTCTTCCTGCTTCTCTTGCGCTGTGATTACGTTAGAGGCAGTTTGATGCGCATAAGGGAACACGCAAACGTACCAATGACCTTACGGTTGATCTCCTTAACTTCTCTGTCACGTTCCTTGCGCTTCTCTTCGTCTCTCTTCTTGGCTTCCGCCTCTGCTTTGAGCATCTCTTGCCGTTCCCGCTCGATGGCTGCCTTCTCATTGATCTCGTCAAGCACGGGCTGGACTCTCCTCGTAGCAATCTCGTCGACTGCCGCAGGATCCATAAACATGCCGCCGCCAATGTCAACCTTACCCCTATTCACATTGGCAGACTCGTGCTTAGCCATGGCAGCCATCTGAGCCTTGGATTCCCAGTCGCTCTTTCGATCGCTCTTTGAGCTGGGCGCCACCATACCGGTCTCGGCTGAGATCTTATCGTCCATGCCCTGTAGGCGGGCCTTGACGTTGCGTTGGGCGGCGGCTAGTAGGGCCTCGCGATCCTTTGTCCGCTTTTGCTCGTCGACCTTGGTCAAGTTGGAGGAGAAGATGGACATTTCTCTTCGAATACGCTCAGATTGTTCCTTGTCGTGACTTGCGTCGCCGTCGCTTGAGGACCGCCGTCTAAGCTTACCCTTCATAGTAAACCTCCGCTGAGGCGTGGTCTGGGTATTGCTGCCATAGTATTCCTGGTAGTCACGGTTCTGGTGATGCTCCACATGAAGTTTCGACAAGCGCTCTTGCGCTAGCTTGTATGCCGCTTCCTGGAGGTTGACATAAGGTTTGGGTTGGATATCGTCGGGGCTGGTCTCTCCTGCAGCTTGGTGGACTCGTGCCTGGTCGACCATCCTTTGCTGTTGGCTGTACATCTTTTTGGCCATGGCTACCGCAGAGGCGTGGAGAACGTCGGCTCTTTTCTTCTCATCTTCTTCAGGCCCGATAGCGGGCTTAGAGGTGAACATACTCCGAGGCAGGTTTGTGTACGGAACTGAGCCAGTGTTCTCAGTGGGGGACTTTGGCTTCAAAGAAGGGCTGTGAGCTGCTGTGGCGGCACTCAAAGCGTTTGCAGCAGCTCGTGATTCTCCGGGATAGGATTCCTTTGGTACGGGGGTCGACTTGGCTCGTGGCCTTGTCCTCCTGGACGCGGGCATGGCATTTTGGGCTGCTGAAAGAGAGCCAAGGCCGGCAGCGGCGGAGGCGGGTGTCTGGGTGGGCTGTCTGACTGAGCGGCTTTGTCTAAATGCCTGGTTCGCAGCGCTGCTTCCCCAAGACTCGGTAGCAGACGGAGGAGGGGTCGTGTTGGTGGTGAACTGTTTCTTTGCTGAAGCGCTGGCCAGCAGAGCAGCCTTGGCCCCGGCGGAGCTGGAGTTTGGTTCCCACGATGGTGCCATTTTGTAATCCTTTGCGAGCATAGCTGCGGTTGATGCAGAGTTTGACTTTTCGGGTTTCCAGAGGTCGATTGATTTTTGGTTGGCCCAACCTAACGATGCAGCAGCTCCGGCAGCAGCTCCATCGGATTTGAGACCGGGGGATGGAAAGCTGGGTAGATCCCGCGGGTCGGCGTACTTTAATCTTCCCGAGTGGGCTGCTATATTCAGGGAAAAGAAGAATTGATGATTAACACGGATGCTTTCTTTATTCGGGCAACTCCAAGTAGAAACCTCGTATTCTGTAGGAGAGGATGAGGTAAGGTTTCAAGTTACCTGTGGAGGGTACCTGGTACCGTGTTTCCGCCATGCCTGTGCTTGACTTTTGCTGCTGCTGCTGCGGCTGCATCTGCTGCGTCTGTTGCGTCGCTGTCTTGGAGGAGCTGGCTTGCATCATTGCCAGCCCGGAGCCGGCTTGGTGGTATCGATCCCGGGAATATCCACTTAACCGCTGCGGATGCCTGTTCGTCACAGGGCGGATATACCGTAGCGAGGATGTATAATACAGGGAACGGAAGGTCGAAAAGTGGGAAGGCTCGCAGCGGATTTGCGGCTTACACGCGGGTTGAGGTGGACGCGTGGGCAACGCCGCTGGTGGATTGACAACCGAAAGTCGAAGTCCGACTGATGTTATTTCTGGACCTGCTTACCCTTCCACGAGTGTCGCAAGAGGAAGTCGTATCACAAGATGAGATGAGTCGTCGTACTAGGGTATATTGCAAGAAGGATGCGCCGAAAACCGGGAGGTCAGGGAGCTTGGGTGCTTGCTTGGGTAAACCAGAGAGCAGAAAAATTGACCAGGAGCGACGTCGAGGCGCAGGCGGGGGGTCCCGACAGAGGGCATGCAAGTTATATCATACAGCTAGAAGCAGATCTTTCTGGTTCAAAAGGGGGCACTTGGGTAGGGGGGCGTGGGCTGGTGGGAAGACTCCCCGTCTAAGGTAGACTGGCGGCGCGGCGCGGGCGAGCGAGCGAGCGCACGATGAGGTAGTAGGTATTGCTTTCCCCCCAAAAACTGGTGAGCGGGAGCCGGTCAATGATGGTGATACGGCGTGCGCAGTTAGTGCTGGTGGCTAGTCATAGTGAGCTGCGACGACAGCAGCGCCTTACGTCATGCGGGGTCCCTTCCCTTCCGTTTCGGGCGTAGTAACCTGCCATCTAGCACTTCTGCCCCTGTCAAACATCCACCACACCTCCCCTCCCCAGCTCTTTGAATTGGGAATTGGGGATTCCATTTCCCTTTGCGAACGACCGAATGACCAGGTCCTGAGAGATATTGGCAAACAAACGCACCACTGGGCCACTGGCACCACTGCGACATAGCATACAAGCCAGCATGGCCCATCGTCCGCTCCGTTGTGGCTTCGGTCCAGCACCCGCCCGTCTCTGGAGCCGGCCAGTCCGGACCCTGTCGCGCTGAGTGGCGGATCGGGTTCCAGCCTTTGGATTGGGCAATGCGACCATTCAGGCCTGGAGCGTGAGCTATCTAGGGTCTAGGCCATCACCTGTGACCTGGATCACCGAGCAGATAGAGCCTAGCCCTGTGGTGTGTCAGTTGCCCATAATCGGATCTCCCTCTACACCTTTCACCGACTTGGAAGCCCGAGATACCGTCCGTGACGAAGACGATAAGAGGGCGGCCAGGAGACTCCCGTCCATAGTCAAAGACAGGCACGAGGTCCTAGGCCGATAAAAAAACAAAGCCATCGAGCAGCCCGAGATTCAGAAGTCTGTTATGCAAGCTCTTGGGAGGCTTGCTGTCTCGCTCGAGCCTTCTGATTCGTTTGATGGAATGGACTACACAGTCAGCCACATCTCGGATTGTTGATGGATGCGTTCTGCAAGCCTCTGCAGGCTGAAGTAATTCCCAAATTTAGCTCCAACTTGAGACGTCGATTCTTCCATCTAGCGCAGGCAGCCCATATTCATCCGATATCATGGAAAGCAAGCTGTAATCCGAAAGTCTAGAAATTGCTGGTCACGTTGCTGTGGCTCTGATGGACCGGAAACATTGCATGGGAGCAGCAAGAAGACCGAGCTCTCTCTTCTGGACTTCACAGCCCAGACCGCTCACAATGCGCGAGTTCAGGCCATAGTCGCAATCCCTGGGTGCAGATCACTCACTCTCATAATTTACCCATCGGTGACATCAAAAGTCAGTATCCTTCTCTCTCGCACCCCGATCTTAAGCTTTTGGAGACGTGCAGGGATCTACCAGCCCTGGCCAGGGATCCCAGCACGTCCAACCTCACCTCGGCTCCCTATCCGTCATGAGGTTGGCGGGCTGGGAGCCTGATGGTGAATGACGGTAACGATGGGAAGAGGGCCCTACGTCGCTTACACGTTTCCCATTCCGATGCTCCGGGTTTCTGTTCGACGTGCCAAATCGTGGCGTCAGCCACCCCTTTCCTACACATTTCACACCAAGAGCTGCTTGCTACCTTACCACACACACACACACACACACACACTATCACACCCACCACGCCTTGCCAACCATCCTTCCAGTTGTCTGTACCGATACGCGCCGTCGGAACTGCTAGTCTCCAGCCGTTAACCGCTGACTACCGGTATCTGCAGCGAGCGCTCTCTCTATACCGAACTCATTCAGAAGCTTTGACATTGTCAATCATGGATAATAGGGGGATCACGTCTGTCCTCAACTTTCGTGATGTCGGCTCAACGGTGAACAAATTTCTTGGAAGAAGGTATGTCATTTTCTGGCTAATCCACCCTTACCTGCACTGAACAGAGGCCTTTGTAGTGAGTTGAGGCTAACATCCGTGCGTTTTGCTTGTCAGACTCGTAAGGGAAGGCTTGGTATTTCGTTCCGCCAGACCAGGTATGCCACGCGACTCACAATCTTCGCAAACATGTTGATCCTCGGTGCTGATTTTCTCCAAGATGATGCCACTTTGGCAGACAGAAAACGCCTCCGCGATGAGCTGGGCATCAAGGCGGTGATAGACCTGCGTACAAAGTAAGTGCACGTGGTTCCGTCCTTCAGAACATAGAAAGACAGAAAAAATCTCCCTTCCTCTGGAATGCAAGATCTTGCACTCTGACCAGTGAGTGACGACACCTTTCAGAACCGAACACGTCAAGCAGGCCAAGAAGCGCGAGGCCGATCTTAAAGTGCCCACCCTTCTGGAGTCCAATGCTGCACTAGCCGAGCCATTCCAGATCTCGGGTCTGACGTATCACGAGATCAGAATCACTGGCGGCAACTTTGAGTGGTTCTTGATCAGACAGGTATCTTGGTGGGGTTTGTGGTGAGATGTCCCTGGCTTCCTATTCCATATCCCCCACAGCAGCTGATTCGGCGTACGCAAACTTTAGCCGCCTCATCTGTCTCTTTACTCTCGGCTATCGCAATGAGGGCATCTCCATCTTGTCTCGGGAGGTAATGCTGCCGCGTGGCCTAGTTGGTCTAGGCCTTGACACCCTCGATCAATCTGGTGAGGAGATTGCAAAGGTACGAATATACCATTCGCTGGCAGCTTGGTGCGGGTACAGATATCTAACGAGCTTTCATGCGCAGGCTCTCAGGGTATTCATCGACCCGGCAACTTCACCGACTCTGGTCCACTGCACACAGGGCAAGGATAGAACCGGGCTGATTGTCAGTCTCGTTCTGTTCATCCTGGACGTACCGCTCGAGGCGATTGAGCATGACTACATGCTAACCAGTGGTGCGCTCGAGTCTGAGAGAGAGGAGAGACTGGCCGAGATGAGAGAGATTGGTCTCACAGACGACTGGTTCGAGACGGCGCCTGACATGATTGCTCGGACGGCTCGTCATCTCGACGATGTCCATGGTGGGCTCAACGAATATCTGGACAAGATCGGGTTTGGCCAAGCCGATCGCCTGAAGCTTCGGGAGCTGCTGTTGTACTGATTCAAGGACTGGAGGGGGCTTGTTTCGTCACCCAAGCTCCGTACAGCAATACAATAGCTCATTGGCAAACCTCACTCGCCTCAGCTTTCGATTGATGTGAACTTTGGCTTTCTCATTTCTTGGTGAATCGTCCTTGCATCCAGCATCGGTACATCTTGAGCTTACGAGCCCTGTTGACGAGCATGCGTCTGTCGACACCAAGGTCATTGACGTTAAATTCGACCTTGGTGTCGTTGTCCAACGCTTCTTGCGTCTTGCCAGACCAGATTCGCTCAAGCTCTTCCTTTTCAAAGAAGTACACTCGAGTGCCGTCGCCGCGCACGTAGAAGTTTTCATCGAGATAGCGTCCCTTCTTGAAGCGCACTTGGGCAAGGTCACCTCTTCCATAGTCGCGGAAGCAGACCTGGCCACCCGGCTTGAGCAGACGGTGGACGTTGGCAACAGCTTGGTTCCATTGATTCGGAGCCAAGGCGGAGAAGATGAAAATGAGTATAGCAACGTCCACAGATCCTTCTTCCAGTCCGGGAGGGAGCTCTTCGCTCGTAACGTCCCAGACGTCGGCTTGCATGTGGTCTTGGTTGTAGGATTCATGGGTCCGCATGACCTCTACGGCCTGCTTCGAATAATCACAGGCATGGACTCTCAAGTTTGGGTTCTTGTTGGTTGCGAGAATGGGAAAGGCGGTGTTACCCGCACCGGCGCCTATTTCAAGAATCGTCTTCTTGCCAGCGTTCTCCTTGGTCACCTCGGACAAAATAGGGAACTCCTGCTGCAGCCATTTTCTGTTTTTGAAGAAGTTGGCTGTGTTGTTCTTATAGAACAAATCCCACATTCTGGCTGGGTTGTTGTTCAATCTGTCTGAGGAGTCTTGTTAGCAAGCTGTATCAAAGCAAGCGTCTTTCAAAATAATTGGCATTGATAGTGGTGTAGTCAGATGGGAGCGAAAGACTAATTAAGGAAAGTTTCATCATAGAATTCAGATGAACTATGCGTATTGCTGGGGTATCATCATAACACCGGGGGATCGAAAAAATTGAAATGCTAGGAATGTAAACTTACTTTTGTCAAAGTCGGAGACCGGAGACTGACGCTGCATCTCGTACTGCTGCTCAGAGTACTCCTTGTACACTTCGTCAGTCTCGACATGGTCCCAAGCATTGAACTCGAAGACATCATCCTGCTCGCCCAGCAAGCGACTGCCAAACTGGAAAGGATCGCTCCTCTTCTGGTTGAATTGAGGATCATGCGACCTGTGAGCCGCAGGCTCTTCCTCGGTTGCAGGCTTGGAGATCTGGAGCTCTGCCGTCTTCTCGACGAGAACTTGCTCGTCCGCCCCAGCGTTCTCAGACGCAAGAGACGTCATCTCACTAGTGTGAAGCCGAGACGAACTTTTCGACGGTTTCACAGCCGGTTTCTGTGTGGGCGGCAGCCTGACTCTCCAAAGTCCCAAGTGTTGGTTAGGAATGAAAGAGTGGTTGAGATAGAGAAGCTTTTGGAAATTTTCTCGCGTGTCGAACTTTTTGTCTCTGAAAAAAAAAGTCGTGGTGGGACCCGACCTTCGGGGCGATGAAGAGCCGCCAGCCGATGCGACCAATGCCCGATTGTGACAGACCCACTCACTGCAACCACCATTGTCAGGCGCCAGGTGCCAGGTGCAGAACGTATTGGGGAAGGAGCTCAGAATCGGTACGTACCTGAGCTAGGTTCGCGGATTGCGACTGCCTCCCATGCCTCCCGTTAGGTACAACCCGGCCAACTTAGATAATCCTCAATTAACATTTACCCATTGACGACACCTGATCGCGCAACCTCCATCATCTGCCTGTTGTTGATCCACGTCTCGTCCGATCGATACGCAAACCGGTAGACCTGACCGCGACAATGGCTCCTTCGCTCATCCGCCCCCAGGGCCACCTGTCCCCAGCCGAGGCCCTCGAACTTGCCCAGAAAGCACCTACGATTCTACGAAACAATCCGACAGCGTTCTCATCGTCCCCCCTTCTTTCGCTTTTCTCGGCCTCGGAGACGCCCGAGATATGGACCATCTACGAGAACCTCCTCCTGGCCTGCCTGCGAACGGGCGACAGCCAGGCAGCACACCAGTGCCTCGAGAGGCTGGTGATCCGATTCGGGAATGAAAACGAGCGCATCATGGCATTCAAGGGTTTGGTGAAGGAGGCGGAAGCTGATAATGATGGAGAACTTGCACAGGTACTCAAGGAGTACGAGACAATACTAGGACAGAACGCGACAAACATTGTCAGTTGCTCCTCTGCCATAGTGTCACGGCAAACGCTGACCTTGACAGCCTGTTGCGAAACGTCGCGTCGCCCTTCTGAAGTCGACAGGAAAGACATCTGAAGCAATTGCGGCCCTCAATGGTCTCGTTGACTTCAACCCTACAGATGCGGAGGCGTGGGCGGAGCTTGCCGACTTGTACCTTTCACAGGGGCTATACTCACAAGCTATATATGCGCTCGAGGAAGTGCTTGTGCTGACCCCGAATGCATGGAACGTGAGTGTCTCGTAGAGTCGACTTCTGATTGTGTTTCCGACTGACCACGACTAGATGCATGCTCGTCTCGGAGAGGTATTGTACATGGCTGCATCGGCCTCTGAAGGCTCTTCACAGCAACAATTGGCGGAATCAGTCAAAAGATTCAGCCGCAGCATCGAACTCTGTGATGATTATCTCCGGGGTTACTACGGACTGAAACTGGTGCGTGCCATAACGCGTGATAATGGACCGGCAATTGGGACTGACATGCTCTTCAGGTTACGAACAAACTTATCAAGGAACCGTCAAAGCCGTCGAGACAATCAGACTCGGAGGACTGGACCCTTCCTGACGTCGGTACGTTACAGAAGCTCAACGTGCTAGCAACGCAAAAGCTGGCCGACATTGTACGCCGCAACGGAGCGCATGAGAGGCTCTGGCAAGGTTACGATGAATCGGAAGTGGCAGCAGCCCGAGATCTGCTCTCGAAGGAGTCAGTGGACCTTGTGAGATGAGCACCGCGTCATCCGAAGACGAAAAGCAAACGACCCTGAATTATTTCATATCGTGACTGCATGGTCACATTAACGGATTGGCATGCCAACGGGCGTGCTTTATGCACATTATATTAGGCGAGCAGCCATCATCGGTACAGGCTGTACGTCGGAATTAGCAAGCAATCGGAACATTCAAATCAAGTAGTTAACGAAGCTGTGCCTGCAACAAAACGTTCACGTGCTACTGGCAATACGCGAGTATCCTTGGCCCGTCGGCCAGCCAATCGCGGACATGTCGCTCAACATTGGAACACGAAGAGACATTCAGCGAACAGCGGATCGTGTCGCTCGGGCGCTATAGTGGCCGCAATCGATGTCGAGACGAAGCTTGGGAGACTCTCTAGCTATTGGGCAGGAACAAAAGCGAGTCTGGCAGTGGGGATGTTTCACAGATAGGCAGAGGCCGCCGCCAATACCGTCGAATGAATTATCTACCGCTCTCTTCTATTGCCTCGAGGTCCATCGATCCCGCCGCGGTCACACCCGTAGTCGTGCCCAATTGTCGCAAACTGACATTCACTAGGTGGCAGAGCTGCATGTCATCCGACGTTCCAGGCGTGTCGTTGGGAGCCCGATGGGCCAAGGCGGCCCACAAGATGCGCTGGCAGTGAGTCAGTGAGTTGATCCGCGGATGGATCTCAGGCACCGTCATTCGAGACCCTGGCTACCTATGCAGAACAGAGTGCGGCGGCGTCGTGAATTAAGACCCGTCGGGCAACGACGAAGCGGTTTCGGGCTCGAGGGTCGTTGGCAGAATGGACTGACGAAATACACCAGTGCCAATCAAGTTGCGCGGTTGCCTTTGAGGTGTCACTTATATATCTGGGCTGTGCCATGTAAGTAAGCTGAAGGCAAAAAAAAAAACAGGCACTTGTGTCGGTACCAAATTCTTTGACCGCCCCTGTTATCCCCGTATTTTCTCGATTCCTCTGGCGCTTTAGACGACGAAGAGAGAAGAATAAGCTAAAAGTTGAGAGACGCCGACGAGATACCTACCACAGTTCGGACCAGTCATCTGCAAAAGACAAGCATTGTTACACAAACTTTGTTGGTCCGCTCGAAAGATCACCGCCGCCCATTTTTGGTTCCGCCTACGCTTCCAAACCATGTCGTGTATTTCTGAGAAGACTGTTACTCCTCGAATTATCAAGCAACTAGACAAGACCAAGTACCAATCACACGTCGCGGGAGAAACCACCTGAGGATACGGGAGCGCCTGAGAATTTTTCGCCCAACATTGTGAAAGCTACCACTTTCAGTACCGCTGTTGAGATTGTGTCGATGTGTTGTCATGTGAAGCAGGCTGCGTGGTTGATTGCATAGGACTGCTACCGAAGACGACGGGCATGGAACGACAGGGGGTCCAACGATTCAACCGCAGTGGAGACTTCTATCGCTGAAGGTATACTTGGTACCTAGCGCCGTAGAGGGCGGGAGGACGGCTGGGTACGGTACCTTAGGTTGATTATGACCCGGACGTGAGCGGCGTTTTCAGACAGCAACCAACATGGAAGGCCGAGAATTCCAGAGTAGGCTGCGGCGCTTTCCAACGTCGGGTTCAACTCAAGGTACCTTGGTTACTCTGTGCTCCGAGAAACGGTGAGAGATTTGGGCGAGTAAGGAGACGTGAGGGTGAGGGTGAATGGGGGGAGGGGCATAGCTGACTGACGGCTGCCTGGATTCCAGTTCATCGAAGTCACTGCGAAGACGAGCTACTAAGAGTGCAGGTTCGGGTGCGGGTGCAGGATATTAAAAGTGAGAAAGGGCAGGTTGAGGTAAAGTGAGGTAAGGTGAGGTAAGGTACGTTCATCCTCGACTTCCTACTGGTCCTCGGAACGGCGCAAGCCAAGTCGATGAGCCCGAATGGCCGGGCATTGGCTTTCGATGGCCCTAAAAGCAGGACGGGATGTTTCTGCACTAGGGATTGCGTACCCAAAGCAGTAGGTAACGAGCCTGTCGACACTTCCAGGTTCCATCTGCATTGTTGACGAGTGGTGATGACCTGCGATGGAGCAGAGAGGCCTCGTCTTCGCCCCCAACCCTCGTTCATCCCTCACGCCCGTCCGTCGTCGCCCGTCCATCTGCCCCTCCCTCCCTCCGTCTCTGTCTCCCTCCTTTTTCCGTCATCCAAATAAATAGTTTGCGCCGCCTCATCCAGCCTGCTCACACTCACACATTCTGACCGCCGATTTCTCTGCCCTGCATTTCTGGCTATTTTTCTTGTCGCCGTCCAACGTCCCTCTTTTCTAACACTGCAATTCTAAGCAGCAGCACCAACGGCGTCAAAGGATCCTGGCGCCATTTTCGCAAACGAGACAGACAGACAAAGCATACACTCCGTATTACTTTACTCCAGTACCCTCTCGACCGGCAGCCCCACCAGCATAAACGAACGTCTAAAGAGGTCCGTCCCGCAACGGAGCCACGCTTCGAGCACGTTCCTCACCGAAACATTGAACCACCAAAAAGTAAAAGACATCCACTCTCCCCCGGCCAGAACAGTCCGGCGCAGGACCAGCCCAGGCACGGCGCATTGAGAACTGACAGAGCTGGTACTTTGTAGTCGCCTGTGGGTAGGTGCATTCTCTCGGTACCAAGTCACAGTATCTTCTTTCTTCCTGACCTAATTGCTTTTCCAAGCCTATCCGAACCAACCTCGGGTCGTTCGAACTACCTATCACCCCGCCAGAGAGAGCAACCTAAATTAACACAAAGGAGAAGAGCACCATACGAATTACTCCGCGCTCTGTATCGCCGCATCCCAAAAGAGACGACCCTTTGCGTCTGATCTGCCATCGCCCGTCCCAGTCAGGTCTCAGGTCTCAGGTCCTACCCATCCTTCCTCAAAAAGGTGTCTCAAACCTCACCACACCACCACCACCACCACCACCATCACCAAAAAAGGGGAACCAAGTAAACAAGGTACGTGAAACGTTAGTTACGGTTTCCATCGTTCTTCTGGTCGCGCTTCAACTTTCCTCGCGTCTCTGCAATTCCTCACCATCCCACACCCAACACATTACTCATACCGACGCAAGTGTGTGGTGTAACCTCGTTCTTCATCTGTGTTTCCGTACCTTGACTTGGATTGCAATTCTCCATCTGCATCTTTGTCTGTATCCCCTGTCAAGAAGCTGTCAAGTGCCGGCTACCTGCAGGCGGTCCGCAGGGCAACAAACTATCCGTTACCTCGGCCAGCTGCCGATGTCGATTGTGTTGTTTACTTTACATTTACCCCTCATTCATTGTCGTCGTTCCCAGTACTGTTACTTGTGATGGTCGTTGTGCCTATCTTGTGGAAGTAAGGTACGGACAGCCACCCCAGACAACAATTGCCTTGGAGGCTCAGCCAACTATGTATGGACCAGCTTGTCAGTGGCTGTCTGGACTCATACACAATAGCGTAGAGGAGGGGCAACATGGCAAGTCCATGACACACCCGACATTGACGATTCTATGTACGGCCGACGCAACCCCCGGCCAGCGGAGCAGTGCTCACTGCTGACAGTCATTGAATGACAATCGGCCACCCACTTTATTCTGTTAGTCCATTGGATCTGTCGTCCATGGGCCGTGGCCCATCTCCCGGGGCACCCAAGTGGGACAACAAAGCAAGGGGGTCGAGACCGTCGGCCAGCCCAGCACCCAGCAAGGCCAGCACCCATCCCTTCCTCGTGCCCGCTTGGCGCCTCTCTTGGTATTCCCTTCCCTGCCCGTCCCCATACGATGGATGGGACCGATGGGTGCCTTTGGTGCCCCGTCCTCTCTCCCCGTTTTCTCTGCCCGGCGATGGTCACGGCGTTTGCGATGCGAAGATCAGGGCTTCTTCTTCTTCTTCTTCTTCTTCTTCTTCGTTCTGGCACCTCGGATCACTGAAGCCTGCCTGCACCAACCACAACTCTTGGTCAATTTGGCTTGTGCCCTGGTTAACGATTCCCTCTCACCTGACCGTTTTCCAAGTCCCTATTACCAGTACTTTCCTTAGCCTGTACCGCCTGAGAGCGGGCTGACAGGATGGGATGGGATGGCGGGGTTGGGTTGGGCTCGCCCTGGCTGGTCGTAGTGACCGCCAGAAGAGCCATTGTGTTTTTTTCTTGGTGTACATTCGCTTCCCCTCCAACCCGTCCCCCCCCTCCCTTCTCCATGCCTATTCTATCGTGTCTGTGTCTGTGTGTTCATTCCTCATGATTCACCGGAATGTGTGCTGATCTGAGGCTTGTAGCTTAGGTAGGTGGTATCAGTACCCCCAAGGTGGTCTAGGTAGTTTGCTACTGCGTACTCCCACAACGCGGCACTACGGACGGATACGCCTTCTAGTCGCTACTCCGTAAAGTACCTAGTGCTTGAAGCCCGAGGACTGGTCCGCTGTGTCGACCGTTGCCCGCTTTTTGGTTTTGCTCTCACCGACAACCCCCGTCTGTCGGCTACCGGATCCCTGAAGACCAACCGCTTAATCAGGCAATTGCGGTGCCCAGCACGAGATTCCCTCTCCTCCCGCTCCGTCCAAAAGTGGGACGGGTTTCTTCCATTTGTCTGGCACCCTCACTTTTTCTCTCGACCTCTCAACCTCTCGACGCAGCAAGGTACTTCTGCTGTGGACATCGCATGGCATATCGCAGCGCAGCGCAGCACATCACATCGCATCGCCACCCCAACAGGCTTTCTTCTCTAAGGATCTCTCTTTAGGGCTCAGAGTTGCCAATTCATACCGATTCGTCCAGACTTGGCTGCGCGGCTTAGGTTGTGCATGAGGTGTACTTCGTGCCTACTACACAGCACTCCTTCTTGTACCCCGTACGCCTTGGCTTTGGCCTTGTCTACCTAAAAGGTTGTCTTAAACGGAGCGGTCGACTAGACCCGCAATAGCTGCCCAGCTGCCACAATTTTCCTTGCACCCAATCGCGCTTCTTTTTGCGCCCAACTGTACGATCTCGCCAAATAGCAGGGGGCTTCCCTGGTTACATTCCCAAGCCCACGAACGAATATCCACCCACCGACTGCCGCCCTGCCCACCCCTCAATTTTCGCAAACCGTCCGTCTCGTCTCGTCTCGACTCGTCCTGCAACTCAGTCCTTCGCACAGAAACTTTGTTTTCTTGAAGTCTGCCGCCGCCGTCGCCTCTCTTACCGCTCTACGCTGCTGTCATCTGATCGCTCTGCTTTGCTTTCAATCTTAACCGTCAACCCATCCTATCCTCCCTTTCCTTCTTCCGCCACCAGTTCGTTGCTTGGAATCCACCCACCACCCTTGTGCCAATTGCGCCAGGACGAACGCTGTACCCGACCTACACACCATCACATTCGTGCCCTCGACACCGAATTCCTGTCGGTTTCCCATAGAGGAACCCTGACTTTCGCCCACCCTATTTCATCCCACGTCCTCGCTCGATTCACCCCTTTGCTCCGACTTTCTTGCGAGATCGTCGTGAGTAAAGGGTCTTTTTCTTCGCCACAGACTTCCTCATGTCGTCCGCGTAAGTCTTATATTTTCAACTACGCCAGGGACCAATCGACTTGGTGGCTTTCACCATACACCAGTCAACTAACACAACCGGAAGACGAGCACAACCATATCGACGCCCGGGTCATCTGTCGTCCGCGCCCATAGCGTCTCAATCCACCTCAGCAAGTGAAGACGAGTCGTACTACCAAGGCAGCCACCATCACGAAACTGAAGGTATCAGCTCCTCCGAAGTCTCGGAAACAGATTCTTCCATAGCAGACTCCGAGGATCTTGAACCAGACGACTCGGCCTCAAACGACGGTGCTCCCCGATACTCTCGTCCGGCGCTACCGCAACATCATCATCAACATCACCATCAACAACATCATCCGCAGCAACAACGCGCAGTCCAATATCGTCAACACCACATCCCCCAACCTACTGCTCCTCCCCCCGGCACATCCATCCAATACCCGTATCGGCCCGGTCCAGTGCCGACCCCAACCGAAAGCCTGGATTCTAACGACGACTACGCGTCCCCCTTTGGCCCCCGTTCCGGCTACGGTCACGTACCGGCGCCTGGCCATGGGGGGCATCCTTCCTACTATGGTGGTCGTGGTGGTCACCCGCAGCCTGGCTACCCTCAAAGTCACGTAGGCGGCTACGGCGCCCCGAGCCCATACGGCCATCCCGAACCCCGGATGTTGGGATATGGTGGTTACAATCACAATGCCTTTTCACCAATGTCGAGTCACAGTGGGCAAAGCTACTTCGGAGGAGAGCCCGGACGATACGATATGATGCCGTACCAGCAACAGCACCCACCGGCCCATTACAACCCACACGGCTATCAACAGATGCAACACCACATGCAGTACATGGGCGGACAATTCCCACCCCCTCCCCCTACAGAAGCACCGCAACCGTCCAAGACCCCCGCACCCGAGCCGCCACCAAAAGAGGACCCGGAGAAGAAGAAGCTCCAACAAGAACTCGAGCTATTCAAAAAGATGCAGGCTGAGAAGGAAGAGCAGCAGAAGCAGAAAGAGCTGGAGGAGAAGCTTCGGAAAGAAGCAGAAGAGAACATCAAGCGACGAATGGAGGCCCTGAAGGAGGCCCAGGAGCTCGCGCAAAAGGAGATTGAAAAGGCAAAGATTGAGGCCGAAAAGGCAGCCAGAGAGGCTATTGAGGCTGAACGCAAAGCCGAGGAGCAGAGACAAAAGCTTCACCAGGAAGCCATGGCCAAGGTTGAGCGTGAAGCCAGGGAGAGGCTGGAACGCGAGTTGAAGGCCGAGGCTGAGCGTAAGAGGCTTGAGGAAGAGGCCCGCATCAAGGCCGAAGCCGAAGCGAGGCAACGTCTCAAGGAGGCAATCCAGGCTGAGGCCGATGCCAGAGCCAAGGCCGCCGAAGAGGCCGAAGCCAAGAGAAAATGGGAGGACGACATGCGCAAGAAGGCCGAAGACGAAGCCCGTGCCAAGATGGAGGCCGAGAAGAAGGCAGCTGCCGAGGCTGCAGCGGCGCAAGCAAAGCTCGAAGCCGATCTCAAGGCCAAGGCTGAAGCCGACTGGATAGCCAAGGTCGCGGCGGAGAAGAAGGCGGCGGAGGAGGCTGCGGCGGAGAAGAAGAGGTACGAGGAGGAGATGAGATTGAAGGCCGAAGCCGCAATCGCTGCCGAGAAGAAGGCCGCCGAGGAGGCTGAGGCAGCCAAGAAGAAGTACGAGGAGGAAATGAAGGCCAAAGCCGAGTTTGAAGCTCGCACCAAATTGGAGGCTGAGAAGAAGGCCGCCGAAGAGGCTGCTGCCGCCGCCGCCGCTGCTAAGAAGGCCGACGAGGAGCTCAAGAAGAAGTACACCGAAGAGGCCAAAGCCAAGTACGAGGCCGACAAGAACAAGGGCAAAGACAAAGCCCCTATCAAGTTCAAGGATGCCGTGGGCAGGAAGTTCAGCTTCCCCTTCCACTTGTGCTCAACCTGGACAGTACGTTTGCCGTACAAACTATTTGCTCTCGCTGGCGTCAAACTGACCTTGATTTAGGGTATGGAAGAGCTCATTAAACAAGCCTTCATTCACGTGGACGTCATCGGACCGCATGTACAAGAGGGTCACTACGATTTGATTGGGCCTAATGGCGAAATCATCTTGCCCCAGGTCTGGGACAAGGTGGTCGAGCCAGACTGGACCATTGAGATGCGAATGTGGCCCATGGATAAGGCGCCTCCGCGCATGCCTATGCCGCCGCATGGCATGCCGCTCGACCCTGCCACCAGAGAGAGGATGGCGCATATGGCAGGCATGAGGCAACATGGTCATGCTCGAATGGGTAGCTTCCCTCCGGGTATGGCTCCTCCAGGTGGCAGGCCTGGCGGCGGCGGCCCACAGCCACCTCCCCCACCGGGCTGGGTCGGTCCCGGCGCACGTCCCGGCGGTCACGGCATGCCTGCCAACGTCGTTACGGTTGAGCCCGGCAAGTCCTCTAAGCACAAATCCAAAGCTAAGGGCTCGATGCTCAATTTCTTGGCCGGCGGTGCTGCAAAAGCTCCCAAGAAGAAGTAAGTTGCCAAATATTATTGCCACGCTGGTGCTGTGCGCTAACAGATGCGTAGGAAGAAATGATCACCAGCGCGCATATCGGAACTTTCCTTGAACTCTAAAGACCTGTTATGATCACACACAACTCAACGAACTTGCCGGGCTGGGGGTCCTTATTTGTTTTTACATATGATACCTTGTCGCGCCTTCTTTTTCCACATTATTCAGATTCCCGTCAGTCAGATCGAGCCTCCGAAATGCATCTTACGGCAACCACGGTTCATTTCGACGATCTTATAACGCATGTATGCCGGAGTATGAGCTGCGTGAGGGCGGGACACCTATTTCCCCAGAGAGAGACCGTACATGTTTTGGCGGAGCATTGCATGCATCATGGGGGGCAAGCTAAGGGGGACGACAAATATTTTTTTTCGAGGCATGGCGCAAAAAGAGGAGGACAAGACTGTGAGGCCCATTTGGTAGATGTTTATTCTTTTGGTTTATTCTTCTTGCACAGACAAGTTATGGTGTGGTAGATTATTGGCGACGAAAACGAACATTGCACTGTTTTATATATTCACTTCTTGACAATGACCTCACGATGACTTTTACTTTCTAAGCCTTTCCCATGTCTTTATTAGTCTACATGTTGTACAGCTCTTCTACAGAGAAGTTCGGGTAAGAACCCTTTATAGTCTGGGAGTACCCAAAACCGCCTTTACACGTTTCTGGAACGCCTCAATCATGACGCCCGCCACCTTTTCAGAAACCGCAGCGCTGACGGCCGAGTACAACGGATTCGCAAACTGGAACCGAATCACCAGATCCACCTCGGTGCCCGTCCCGGAGGCAAGCGGCCTCAGCTGCCACTTTGTAACCAAACTCCTAAACACGGCGCCGCCCTCGCCTCCGTTACCGGGACTCGCGCCCTCCACGTCGGCACCGCTGATCGCCTCGACGCTTTTCCCCGGCACGCAGTGGAGTCTGCTCGTGAACGTCTCCTCGAAGCCGCCCCAGCCGACGCGGAGGTCGGCTTGCGTTGGGTACCGCCGGCCGCCGTTTGCCGGGTCCGGGTCGGGTGCGGACCAGGCTGTCACGCGGGATGCGGCGCAGTAGGGGACGAAGGTCTGGTAGGCGTCCACGTCGGAGATCACGTCGTAGAGTTGGGTGGAGGGATAGGGCATTGTGCGGGTTGCGGTTAGGACTTGTGGGGTGGTTGAGGGTGCGAGGTTGGGGAGGTTGAAGAAGGGTCGGCGGGAGGGGGTGGTGAGGCGGATTCGAGAGGTGAGGGAGGTTCGTAATGAGGGTGGGAGGCGGAGGAGGGGTCTTGCGGTTGCCATTGTGGTGTTCTTTGGTCGTGGGTTCGGGAGAGTTTGGTGGGAGGTTTCGAGGTTCGCGATGTGGGCTTGGAGGATGTGGGAGGTCGGTATTAAGTCAATGAGCTATGCTTGTTGCGCTCAAAGTACAATGCTGCTGATGGAAATAGTAAAGAACGAGTGTGTTTATACAGAGCCCTCCCGCGAGGTTCTGGTTGCGCCGTCCGAAATGCCGAGTGAGTTCGTCCCAAAGAAAAATGTCGTGGAGCTGGGCGCAATGACGATTAGAGAGAAGCTGTCGGTCGGTGTTAGTGGGATTGGGTATGCGGTCTGCACCGGCCATACAGTGCCCGATAGCGCGGGAAGCTCATAGACACAGTACCAACATATCTTACCACCTTACCTTAGGTAGGTCGTGGAGCCCCAGCACATCATTATCGGGGCTGGGCTTTGGTGGGGTTTGGATTATCGAGCAGCAAGCAGCGCTACAGCACAGCTCTCTCCACAAGCCAAGTTGGCAAGCTCCAGCAAGCCCGCCATCAACCGTCCCGCATCTCCTACTCTGACATCCCTTGGACACTAACCCCCAAGGCGACGGCGACGACAAACGAAGACGACGACACAATACCACCGGAGCCGACCTCCATCCACAATGTACCATAGAACCCGGAGTACCTGACCGAACCTCCCCCAATACTTCGCTCCGAGACTCGATACCTTTTGCCCTCTCTAGGCTGCCTTCCGCCCCTAGCGTGGGGCTGTTGTCATTCTCAAGATGTAGGTCTCTCTTTCTTGGGGAGGTGGACGACGTTCGCATAAACAAAAAAACAAGTCACCACACTCTGCACCGCAAGGGAGCTTTCAGCGCGCTGACCAGACCGGACGCATTGCCTCAGGTTCGAGAAATCCCTCTACGACCTCATCAGAGGCTTGCGAAACCATAAAGGCAACGAGCGCGAGTACATACAGAACAGCTTGAAGGAATGTCGCGCAGAAGTTCGCGGGCAGGACATGGGTGAGCCAGACACTCCCTCTCTCGGCCGCGGGGCCTAGCATCTTTGGGGAACAAGAGAGAACGGTATGCTGACTTGGGTCCCTCTGCCAGACGTGAAGGCGACGGCGCTGCTGAAGCTGGTCTACCTCGAAATGGTTGGTCACGATATGTCGTGGGCCTCGTTCCATGTCCTCGAGGTCATGTCGTCGCAAAAGTACCATCAGAAGAGGGTCGGGTACCTGGCCGCTGTTCAGAGCTTCCGACCTGATACCGAAGTTCTCATGCTTGCTACGAATCTTCTGAAAAAGGTAATGCTACCCGTCCCAATCTTGCGCCCGAGGAGGGGGCGGAGGTTGTTGGATAGTACATACGGGACGAGTAAGACTGACAGCTGTGCTCCCAGGACCTCTCGTCGACACAAGCGACCACCATCTCCCTACCAATGGCTACGCTGCCGCACATCATCAACCCTTCCCTCGCCCTCTCGACCCTCTCCGATCTCCTCCCGCGCCTCGGTCACTCGAACCCGGCCATTCGCAAGAAGACCATTGTGACGCTGTACCGCCTGGCGCTGGTGTACCCCGAGACGCTGCGCGCGGCGTGGCCCAAGATCAAGGAACGGCTGATGGACAAGGATGAGGACCCGAGTGTCACGGCGGCCATTGTCAACGTGGTGTGCGAGCTGGGATGGAGGAGACCGCACGATTTCCTGCCGCTGGCTCCCAGGCTCTTTGAGCTCCTTGTCGATGGCGGTAATAACTGGATGGCCATCAAGCTCATCAAACTGGTATGTTTGGCTGAGTTGGTTTTGCTGCTGTATGGTTTTGCTGACTATGGATTTAGTTTGCGACCTTGACGCCGTTGGAACCACGCCTTGTTCGAAAGTTGCTGCCACCCCTGACTGAGCTGATCCGGACGACACCAGCCATGTCGCTACTTTACGAGTGCATCAACGGCATCATCCAGGGAGGTATTCTAGGCAGCGCAGATGACGTCTCAGGCAGAGAAGAAATTGCGACGCTCTGCGTGAACAAGCTCAGGGGCATGATCATGGTGGACGGCGACCCGAACCGTGAGTCCTAATCCTCGTCAGATAAATTCTGAAAGCTAACACGGGCTAGTGAAATATGTTGCGCTGCTTGCATTCAACAAGATCGTCGTGACACACCCGTTCTTGGTGGCGCAACAAGAAGATGTCATTCTCGAGTGTATCGACAGTGCTGACATCACTATCCGTATCAAGGCCTTGGACCTCGTTCAGGGCATGGTCAGCAGTGACAACCTGGTGTCCATCGTGAGCCGTCTCATGAAGCAGCTCAAGTCATCTGCGCCGAAGAGGGACCGACCGGGGGCATCCCTCGGCCCAGACACAGCAATGGACTCGGAGGAGGAAGCAGAGATCGAGATACACTCACCGACGAAGGCTCAGGAAGAGCCACCGCTTCCCGACGACTACAGGAGCGACGTCATCGGACGGATCCTGACCATGTGCTCGCAGAACAACTACAGCAGCTTGACTGACTTCGACTGGTACATCGACGTACTTATTCAGCTTGTCCGCATGGCGCCAACGCCACGATCAGTTGAGACCGAACTCGACTCCGTCGCTGCGTCTGGAAAATCAACCGCCGGGGATGTATCAGGAAGGATCGGAGACGAGCTGAGGAACGTCGCGGTAAAGGTTCATGCGCTACGAGGGGCGGCGGTCCGGGCGGCCGACCTCATCATCCAACAAATGAATGCGGACACACCCGCCGGCCACTCGCTCTCATCAGCATCGCTCAAGTCGACGTCTTGGTTGGTTGGAGAGTACGCAAACCAGCTAGCATACCCTGAAGACACTCTAGGAAACCTACTACGCACATTATCTCGCACAACTATCCCCGATATTCTTACGACAAGTCTGCAGGGTGTCACGAAGATATTCGCCTACATTGCAGGGAATGAAGGCCAGCCGTGGACTCCTGAATGGAAAACAAAGATCTCGTTGCTCTTGGCGCGTGTTATTCACACATTGGAGCCGCTTGCTCTTCACCCGAATCTTGAAGTTCAGGAGAGATCCGTCGAATTTATTGAACTCTTGAAGCTTACTGCGGAGGCGGCCTCTGGTCAGGCGGCGTCAACTGAGGATACTCACCAGGATCCTCCGTTGCTGTTGACGCAGGCCATTCCATCTTTGTTCCAAGGATGGGAGCTCAATTCCGTCGCTGTTGGAGCGCAGCGAAACGTTCCCATGCCGGAAGGCTTGGACCTCGATGAACCTATTCACCCGAACCTGGCACATCTGCTCGCCCAGGCTGACGTGATACCAATGGAGGCTAACGAGGCGGACGACTTCGAGGTATATTACCACCAGCGCCCAGCGCCTACCAGCATATCCTCTTCCGAACCAGCCATCAGCAGGATCGCCGACGTCCCGGCAGAGGAGGTTGTCAGCTCGTACCAGCAGCAGGCGACGGAAGACAGCTACCTGGACGCAGACATCGTGGCCAGGAGGAAAGCCGAGCGCAATGAGCGCAACCGCGATGACCCGTTTTACATCGCCGCCCCTGACGCGGCACCCAGGACGTCGACCCCGATACACAACATTCTTCAAAAGGAGAACGGCCCAGGTCTCGATATAGACTCTATACCGATAATGCAGTTGGATCTCGACAAGCTGGGCAGCTCGGCACCCGGTCCCACATCTCCCATCAACCGACCGCAACCGCGACCGAGGCAAAGGGTCATCATCGCCGCGGACGAGACACTCGCCGGCAGCGGCGTTTCTACGCCGCGCAACTACGAGTCGGAGAACAACTCGGACAGCTTCACAAAGTCGCGCGCCAAGAAGCTCCGCCAGGGTCTCTTGCACGTCGACTCGTCCACGCTCGGCTCCCTCAGCCTCGAGGGCGACGCTGCGTCGTCCAGCAACACGCCGTTTGACTATGAGCGGCAGCAGCGCGAGGAGGCTGAGATGGCGCAGGCGATGAAGGAGGTCGAGAGGCTCCGTCTCGAGATGCAGCGCGCCAACGAGCGCATCCAGGTTGCGCAGGGCGTCGACGTTGCCGGCACGGTGGTGAAGAAGAAGACCAAGAAGGGCAAGAAGACAGAAAAAGACGGCGGAGCCGAAGGGTCGGCGGTCAAGACGAAAAAGAAGAAGAAGAAGGCTGCCGTCGCCGACGGCGGTGCCGCGCCGCCCGCTGTGCTCTTGACGGACGATGCGGAGAACAGTGCCGGCGGCGGGGAGAACACCGCGCTGATACCGCCTCCCGAGACGGCTGTTGAGGGGTCCGGGGAGGGCGGCTTCGACGCCGCCGGTCCGCCGGTCGTTGTGCCCAAGAAGAAGAAAAAGAAGAAGACGACCAAGATGGCTGAGATTGCGGGTGATAGTGGTTGAGGCAGAAGCAAGCCAGGGGCCGGTCGAAAGAGGTCGTGAAAAGGATGAGATGGAGAGCAAGACAATAACTCCTGCATGCATAGTAGAATAAAAAAGGCGCAGTGTTGAATGACGTACGGATCGAGTACGATCATGGTGACGGTGAAGACCTTGTGTCCAGCACACTAAGCGTATTGCGAGGCAGTGGCATGCCAGTATATTGTTTTCCCTCTTTCCTATGGCCCGCACACATCTCACAAGACACCCATCATTTCACACCATTACAGAAACACATCAAGTTTTTAAATGTTTGAGGAGTACTCCTCTTCTCTTATCGACAACTCCCGGCTCTCTGCTCCTCCTTCCCCGGCACTTTCAGTCGGGTCCGTCTTTCTCTCATCATCCTCTTCCTTCTCTCTTCTCGTGGGTTTTGTTTACGTACAGACATGATACAAAGGGGACACCGAGGGAATCGCTTCCCCAAACGTCACCGTCGTTTCGCGTTTCAAACCGCCAAAAAGGAAAAATCAAAACCAGCCAAAAAGTGGAATTCCCCTTTTTTTATGTTGCCCCGCAAACCCGCCGTCCGTAGCACATAAGTCCTTCCAGCGTCCGTCCACACGTCACACAACAAAAGGGGTGTAGTTTGGTTTGAAGAAAATAGACATTAAGAAAAGAAAAAGAAAGGAAAATCTCATGGCCATGAAGAACAAGGAGGCACGGCTTAAACACGCTTGCTTCAGTCATCCATGGGCTTGTCCTCGAGCGTCACTCCGCGGGGCGCGGTGAGGGAATCGCGAGGAGTCGACGGGCCGCTGTCTGTTCCTGCGCTGGGTGCGGCTGCCACGTGTCGGTCCAGAGAGTATCGAACACTGCTACGTCCCAGGCTGTTACGCTTTTCAACAGGCGATTCCAGAGCCTTGATTCTGGCCGCGACTCCCTCCGCTGCAGGCGCAGGCGCCGCAGCCGATCCATTGGTTGTCGTCTCCTTTGGCGAGCTGGTTTCGCTACCGGGAACCTCGAGACTGGATCTCTTGGCTCCAACAACGCTGCCCAAGCTAGAGCGGTGACGGTCGACTGCCGACGCAGGTGGGCTTGTCTGGATCGGGAAGCGAGTCTCAGGGCCACCCGTGCTGCGGTCACGTCTGTGGCCACGAGGGCTGGGCGCAGGGCTTGTTGCGCGACCACGGCTGCCGGCGGCCTTCTCGAGCAGAGCTCTATTCCGCTCTTCCATGTTGGCTCTCCGGTTGCTCTCGTCGGTGCTGATTGCGCGGGGGCGATTGTTGTCTCTGATCGATCCGCCATGGCCAGCAGTAGACATACGCTTGAGTTCGCTGAAGATGGCGTCTTTGTTGTTGAAGAGGTCACGAACGAGTCTGTAAGCATGCTTCTCTTCCATAGTTAAGGAGGTTTCCGTGCGAGGACGCAAGATGCAGGGCGCAATGCCCGTGGCCAAAGACGCGATATAAGTCTCATCAGCCGAGGTAAGGTCGATTAGGCGGGTGAAGTGGTTCATACAGGCGTCGAGTGTTGCGATATTAGTAAGACGCATTTGCGAAAGCGTCTGTTGCAGCACAGGCACGCGAGCAGAATCGTCTTCCTGGGTTTGAGTCTGGTAGATTGTTCTGACAATCTCGTAAACGTGGGAGGAAACGAGGGAGTCTATAATATTGTTAGTACATGGCTTCTGCAAAACTGTGGGGATTTTCTTACCAGGCAGTTCAAGGAGATACAGCTTAAGCAGCGCCGCAACAGTTGGGATATCGAACTCATCAAAAACTTCGGCCGCTGCGGGCTTGCCGTCATTCAGCTTGCCACGGAGCTTGTGAATCTGCTGGAGTGGAACATCGACTAGCCACACATTCCTTCTGGCCTCGTCACCTTCAAGGTCAGGGTAGTGGTTATCGAGGTAGGTCAGAATGGTGGTGACAATGATAGGCACTCGCTTCTTATCCGCGCGCGCTCTTGCCTCGAGATCCACTCCGAATGTCTGCTCGTCGACCTTATTGTAGTAGTTCTCGTACACCACCACCTTGGGAATGAAGCTACCGGTCCGGTAGTTCTCTAGTAGGTATCTGAGGTCCCCTAGAGGCTGGACGGTCTCCTGGAAAAGCATCATGTGGTCCACAGCAGATTGCATGCTTGGAATGACGTTGCTGATGGTACCAGAAAAGTCCAGGATAACAGTCTTGATGGCCTTGAGACGGTCCAGCTCGCAGCGCTCCAGGAAGCGGAGGTGAATGAAGATGGTCTCCTCCAGATCGCAGCGCATCTCGTCCAACTTGCGCACGCCACCCTTGTACTTGTCGTCGGCTTCCCTGGCCTCACGGCGCAATCGCTCCGGTGGGGTCTCGTTGGGGTGTTGGTTGTTAAGGACGTTCCAGTTGGCGAGGTATTCGCTGACGGTTCCGACCACGGGTGAATCCGACGACTCGGATGCAGGAAGGGAAAATGTGCGACCAAGAGGCGACTTCTTATCGGGGATACCGGACAGTTTGAAAGCCTTGGGACGCCACTGGTAGAACATCTTGGAGCTGTTGGCGAAAGTGCTGCCAACGTTGCCAATCAATCTCAAGTATCCGTTCGAGATGAGGTCCTGTCCAATTCTCTCGGCATAGCTGACGCTCGTCGTGTTCATGTGCCTCTGCAGGTACTCGACAATGTCTGAGCCAGCCGATGTGTTCTGGTAGGTTCCCAGAATGGGCACCTTGGTCTCCCCGAGCTTGATGGTGTTCAGCATGTGCGCCAGGATCTTCTTGACTTGCTCGGGCTGGTAGATCTCGTCGCCGATCTCGATGGGCTCGTCGTCGTCTTCTTGGGGGTGAAGCTCGGGCTCCTTGTTTTCGGAGACCTTGATCTCGGGAATGTTGTTCTTCGGGCTGTTCTCGGGGTCCTGGAAGGCCAGCTTGGTTTCCTCCTCGATATCCTCAACCAGTCGGCACTTGTTGAAGTAGGTGCTCCTCAGCTTCTTGACCAACTCGGCCTGCCTGTCGTGCGCCTTGATGCGAGCTTGCAGCTCATCCTGAGAGTCCTGGATGCGCGACTCGTGGGCATCGCACCAGCGCGAGAAAGGGTTGACGACCAAGTCCCGAATGTTCTGAGCAATCTTCTTGTGGTTTTTGGCGCCCTCTTCCATCTCAGTCCGAACACCATCGAAGGCCTGTGATGAAGGTTAGCACGAGCCTCGGGAAAGCTCTCGGTGGGGACGTTATGCGAACCTTGCGAACGCTGGCACCATCGTCTTTTGAGAAGCCGCCCTGGACTTTGTCTGCGTTTGGTGCAATATCTCCTAGTCGCTGACTGTAAATCTCCTCGGCTTCGGCACGCATTCGAGCGACAGTCAGGACTTGTCGGTTTTCTTGGACACCTTGCTGCAACTTGCTGAAGAGGACGCCGAGTCCTAGCGCGGAGATGCTTAGCCAAAGCGCGAGGGGTTGCAGTAGCGCATTCAGTTGACTTACCTGCAGCATAGTCGCTGGACCAAAAGGAATCTTCGAAGCCCGGCATGATGCCTAAAAGCTCCTACTTGTCGCGGACGATGATGCTGTGTTGATACGGGTTGAGGCTGAAAAGTTTGGCGGGCAGAGAGAAAAGGAGGCGGCGAGAAATGTTTCGTTTAGTCGTTATGCAGGAGGCGGGAGGTGGGAGGGAAAGATGGGTTGGTATTTTCGGCTCGAGATTAGAGACGCTTTTCTGTCGGTTGCGAGAAGCGAAGGAATACGTCAGCCGCGATTGACTCGGCAGTGCAGGCTGTTCTTGGAAAAGACGGCCGGCAACAAACAAAACGAGAGATAAAAGAGACAGGTGCAGGAAGGTGAAGTAGAAGCAAGATGCTGTAGTGTTCGTTGTCGTCGTCCTTTGTCAGGGGCACATGCCAGTTGGAGGAGGAAATTTTGGAGAGCAGAAATGTAAAAGGCTTTGGAGTGAAGGTGCTGGTGGTCAGTGGTTGCTGACAGGTTCAAGGTTCAAGGTTGAAATGCACCTCAGGTTGGGGGGGCAGAAAGGATGGAAGGAGAAGCTGCTTCCACCTGCTGCTGCTTTGCTTTGCTCTCAATGCTCTACCTATTCCTTCCTCCTGGCTCCTGCTGCTTCCAGATTGCTAGGAATAGGAACCTGGATCCGTACTGTGCGTCCAGCTGTGCGTCCCTCGGTCTCCGCAGGGCCATCAGTGAAGCTTTACGACGTGCGGCACCTCTTCCCACTTCATCATCCACCTCCTGCAGCCAACCCGGTGACACGGCATCACACGGCATCAACCTAGATCAAAGGTCAGCAGCATGGTATTCTCCTGCTGTAGGTACGCATACCTCATGCCCTTGGAGGGCTCCTCCTCTGCCACTGCCAACAATCTGCCCGACGAACCGGGGCTACAGAGACACTATCCGTAAAGCAGTCTAGCAATGCTGCAATGGCAACGGTCATTGGGGCCTTGCTTGCGTGCCTTGCCTTGGTCCTTCAAGTTTGAACTTGGAGACGTGGCATTCCATTCCATTGGCCCCCCTGCCTCATGACGAACGATCGAACGAAAGCTGGCCCCTCAGGCGGCAGACCCTTAGCCGGCCTCACTGGGCGACTCGGATAGGCCTGGGGAGTTGGGACCTTGGCTGAAAAGCCGATGATGATGGGAGGAGCCATCTGAAGCCAAAAATACATACATCATGCTCCAGCCACTGCCCGATCCCCACTCATCTCCTTTCCCAGTGTGTGACTGGTCAGGGCCCCAATTGCCCCCCGTTATGCTCCATTCAAAGCAAATGACCCTGAATGAGGCAGCCAAGCAGAAGCAAAGCAGAAAGCTACCGATGTCAGGGCAAGGACAGCTTGTGTGAACCCCCTGCATTCGTCTCTGTTGCAGAACGATGGGGCTATTCCCAGCTGGACTGGAGAGACTCGGCTCATTCACTCACTTGCGAAGCGAACCCCAAAGACGTTCTCAGCCCCCTTCTCACAGGGCTGACCTCCCAAACCAGTTGCCGCCGCCAATTTGGCGCCGTATTAAGCATCATCTTCACAATTTATGCAGTCCGGGATAAGGTTTCCTCGTCACTATCCAGAGGGAATGTTTCTGAAGACGTCAAAATTGGTTATTGTCTTTGTTCACTTCTTTGTTGTTGAACGAGACTTTCCATGGACCACTGCCACCGTAAGTTGAAACTGAAGAGAATTGTCGCCGATCACCAAGCCCCTTCCTCTAACCCCTGAGAACCCTCGTTGCCACTGGGACGGTTCCCCAGACGACAAAAGGCCGTTGTTAATAATTACCAAGGGCTGGTCTGCGGCCTATGTACGCAGGATGTACTAGCGAAGACGAAACCCAACGATTGCCCCATACAGTCCGTAATCTTGTCTGTCAGGCAATACCCACCCAGCCCAGCACATGGGAATCGTTCCATCGCTGAGTTGGCTGGGGAAGGCTCAACTGAACGCAAGAGCCAGCCATCATCCGAAGTTGTAAAGTCATGACTGGGAGCTTCCCGTCTATGAGGTCCGTTCCCGAAATTCTAATCCACAAGCCCACTCTAGTGTATGTACCTAGTCAGTGCTTGCCCCTACTTTCGGATTTTGATGCTCTGTCCTAAAGTAAGAAAAATCATCTGTCCAACTATGCAACCATGTATTTCATTGTAGACTCAAGAGATCTCAAGAGAACACTTTCTCGAGAAAACAATATCGTTTGGGCCTTAATTCACGCTACGCAAGAACTTGCGACAATTCTAGGCTGACTTTCGCACGGCTTGCTGAAGCTCGGGCTAAGGTATTCGTACTAAGTCAACTGGATCTATCAGGAACTGTAGAATGTAATATGACCAGGCTGCAAATCAATCCATGACTTGTCAGTATCTATAAAAGTATGAAATCTTAATGAACGTTGCTATTGGGACTATGAGAAATTCTCACAAACGTGTCCAAACTTAACTAAGTCCTCAGATAGGATTTTGGGAGCTTCCCAAACGGTCCCTTATCGCCGGGATCAACTCGCAGATAAGAGTCTCACGCAATCGCAGCTCGGAGCTTTGACCCCGGGCACTCTGTGACGTGATTCCTAATCAACCAAATGTATTGGAACATGCCTGGAGTCTGAACCCCTCGGCTTCCCTCTGTGAAGGATCATTGACTTTCACAACAAGGCAGTATCTCCTTTTGAGGCGGTCTTCAGACACCCTATTGATAGTAAGTTGTCTGGGTTCATATGACATCGCCAACTCGTTATTCGCACTTATGATGGTGTAATGAAGCAAGCAGCGCTGACGAATAACATAGCCGTGAGACACAGACCTAAGATTGCTAGTCACCCAGGTCGCACCCAACGCCATGGATGAAAAGAAACAGTTCATGTGTGACGAGACTGGCGATGAGGCCCAGTTGCCTCCTCGCAAGACTCCGTCTCCTGCAAAGAAAGCCGTTGTTGCTTGTTTCGCCCTGTGGCTCGTGACACTAACCTTTGGTGTCCGTCCTATGAAGTCATGCTATCATCAAATGAGAAAGCCATGGGGCGTGCCCCTTACCGTCGAGGAGAGGGCTCACAATATTCTATCTCATACTCCATTGATAGGTACGACCACCCTGTGCATTCTGTACGACACGATGAGAAGTGCTGACCGACCGTCATCGTAGATGGCCACAATGACCTCCCTATTCTCGTCCGAGGATTCTTCAACAACCACATCTACGAGAAGAACTTCACTGAGCCCTTTGAGAACGGTGGTCTTGTTGGCCACGTTGATCTGCCCAGGCTTCGCAAGGGTCAGAACGGCGGTGCTTTCTGGAGCGTTTACACTCCTTGCCCCGCTAATGGCAGCGACTTTTCCGATGAGAACTATGCTGAGAGTAAGTCTTGACCGTTTGAGTGATCTGGAATTTATAACTCTAACACCTGTGATCGTAGGCGTCCAGTGGACTCTTGACCAAATCGATCTCATGACCCGCATCAAGGACTCCTATCCCAAGGACTTCTCCTCAAGCGCGAACAGCGGCGCCGCTTTGGAGGCATGGGAGAAGGGCCAGCTCATCTCCCCTCTGGGCGTCGAGGGTCTGCATCAAATCGGCAACTCTGTCGCCAATCTCCGACGCTACCATGCCCTGGGTGTCCGCTACTCGACCCTCACCCACAACTGCCACAACAAGTTCGCCGACGCCGCGCTGCTCGAAAGCCCTCTGCGCAAGGCAGAGCCTCTGTGGCACGGGTTGAGCCCTGCCGGTCGCCGTCTCATTCACGAGATGAACCGTGTCGGGTTGATTGTCGACCTCTCCCATACAAGGTAGGTTTCGAGGACCCGTTGATCCCTACAAAGGATGGTTTCTAACATTTCTTACAGCGCCGAGACACAGATTGATGTCCTCGGGGGCAAGGACTGGGAAGGCAGTAAGGCGCCTGTTATCTACAGCCATAGCTCCGCATTCAGCGTCTGCCCGCACCCCCGCAACGTCAAGGATGACGTTCTGAAGCTCGTCAAGGAGCGCAACGCGGTTGTCATGGTCAACTTTGCGCCTGACTTCATCTCCTGCGTCGACTCCGGCAACGAGAACGGTCTGCCCACCTACGTCCCCGCCAACGCCACGCTTGACCAGGTCGTCAGGCATGTCCTGCATATTGGCAACCTTATCGGTTTCGACCACGTCGGTTTCGGCTCCGACTTTGACGGGATTGCGTCGGTGCCCAAGGGTCTGGAGGACGTGTCCAAGTACCCAGGCCTTGTTGCCGAGCTGCTGAGGCAGGGTTTGAGTGACGAGGACGTGGCAAAGGTCGTTGGCGGAAATGTTCTTCGCGTCTGGAAGGAGGTTGAGGCTGTTGCCGAGAAGCTGCAAAAGGATGGCCAGCCTGTTCTTGAGGATGATATCGCAAGCCCGAAGTGGTAGGGGGCAGTGCGCTGGAATCAGTATCAATGGGTTCATAGATGCCTCAAACTTTCGCTCCTGTGCGTATCTAAGACAATGGTGAAATTGGAACCGGAATTGATGGTACAAGTGGTATAGTTTTTCATAGTCATACATGTTTGGGCACACCACAGACCCATCTATGTTGTACATTCGGTGGTCATGCAATGAGCACCACCTCAAAATCTAACCCATTCGCTCTCCAAATACCCAGTCGACAGCCACCACAAAGGGCGTTTACCATCGTCTGTTCGCAGAATTGTGCTTCCTGGCCGACTCGATCTGGGTCCTCGTCCGCTGTCCTCTCACGGGGAGGTTCATGGCGTGTCTTCTTCCCCGGTAACTTCCCATATCCTTTAGTCTCATGACGTTCTGTTGAATGATCTTCCGCGCATCGCTTTCTATCGTCATTGTCGATAACTCTGCCGTAAGAGCCGTGACGGTTTTCGGTGGCAGAGCGCCGACTTTGGACATGGGGGAGATGGAGTATTTGGCCAAAATGCGGGATGATGTGGTTGGCCCGAGAGCGAAGAAAGACTCAAGCGCCTTCTATAAAGAGAATAATATCGTTAGCATCGTCGTATGTGGTGTTACAGCTGGGTCGTTATCGTTCGCAGGCGAAGGGGATGCCGTACCTTCACGAGCTTTTGCTCGGAAAAGTTGACTCCTAGAATGAAAACCTGTAGAGGGTCAGTCAGTTGCCGCTCCAGTGTCTGTCATGAGATATCCATCTTACCATTTTCTTCAATTTAAAACCTGAGTCCTCGAAAAGAGCGTCACTATCGTCGCCGCAGGCTGATCCGGTGCCTGCAATTGATGATGGGATCGCGAGACTTCGAAATCATCGATGCACTCACGGAGAGTCGGCGCCGGAAAATAGTGGATCCAATTGTAACGCGGCGGTGGCAGGTGCTGCACGTAGTCTAGTGACACCAGTGGCTGCCCGGGTGCATTGATAGCACTGATCCGCCCAGAAGGCGACCCTTTATGCCATGGACGCATCCACTTCCACGGATTGCCTCCCCCCATTGGGCAGTTGCGGCGACCAGGGTCCGAGCTCGACTTCCTCATTCGCGTGCTTCAGAGAGGGGAGTTTGAAACGTAGCTCTACGGTTCCGAGGGTCCCTCTATTTAACACACTGTCCCTTCTGGCGATAACCTCTCCTCCCTTCCCAGACGGTTCTTACTTGCATCCACAGAATCTGAATTTCTTTCCCCAATTGATCGAGTTCAGTGCCCAGTGTCCATCATGTTCAGCATTCAGAGACTCGTCTCTGCCCTCCTCCTCGCCGGAGTGGCTCTGGCCTTCTTCGCGCAGACCGCTGAGGCTGCCAAGGGCCCCAAGATCACCCACAAGGTCTACTTCGACATCACCCACGGCGATGAGCCCCTCGGCCGCATCACCATGGGTCTGTACGGAAAGACTGTCCCCAAGACCGCTGAGAACTTCCGCGCTCTCGCCACCGGCGAGAAGGGCTTCGGCTACGAGGGCTCCACCTTCCACCGCGTTATCAAGCAGTTCATGATCCAGGGTGGTGACTTCACCAAGGGCGATGGCACTGGTGGCAAGTCCAGTGAGTTGTTCTCAATCCAAACCGCTTTCACAGTTCTGCGTGATGACTGACGATATGGAAACTCCACAGTCTACGGCGAGAAGTTCCCCGATGAGAACTTCAAGCTTAAGCACTCCAAGAAGGGTCTCCTGTCCATGGCCAACGCCGGCAAGGACACCAACGGCTCCCAGTTCTTCATCACCACCGTCATCACCTCGTAAGCACACCTCGCCGACAACTACAAACATTCCATACCCACGAAGTTGCGCTAACTCTACAATCACAGTTGGCTCGATGGCCGTCACGTCGTCTTCGGCGAGGTCCTCGAGGGCTTCGACGTCGTCGAGAAGATCGAGCAGGCCCAGACCCAGCCCGGCGACCGCCCCGCCAAGACGATCAAGATCGCAAAGAGCGGAGAGCTGGAGGTGCCCCCTGAAGGTATCCACGTGGAACTCTGAGCACGTACTGTGACAACCCGTCGTCCCTCGCTGTCTCCTCGTTTTATCATCAACCCGACACTTTTTACACCATTCCACCTTGACTCTTCCCGCTGATGACCTCCCGAAATTGATGAAACAACACACAAAAACGTACTTGGTTTGCTGATGGCTACGCCCCCCTCGTTGCAGGCGAATACGGCACTAGCGAGTGGGCGTCAGGCTACTCCAACGAGGATACGCCGCTGGAGGTGGGCTCCGGCGAGGGCTGGTCCCTAATCCAGAAGGGTCTCTTCGGTGGTGTTGTTGTTGCTGCGATCGTCGCCTACATCAAGTTCAGCAAGTCCAGGGCCGCAAGAGATGTCGGCTACGAGAAGACTATGGCGTAAAGGGGGATTTGACAGGGGGAAGCGGGCATCGACTTGGCTCAGGAAATACAAGACAACAAATGCCAGCTAACAAGAAATGGCCAACACATGCATTTGTCAACTATATTCGAATGTGCAATTTGTCGTGATGTTGAAAATGTTGTCTATACTATACGTCTTGCATTCTCTTAAAGCATAGTCCAATAGCTGTAAAGCACCCATCCCAAAGCGCATCACGTGTGGGGTACCAAAAAAATTCCGTACTGGCCAAATTTCAACTCAGACACCCCTCTACATTTGAATAGCGAACAACCGATCATACCTGACGCCCCGAAGACAAAATAAGAGAAAAAATATGAAGCTGCTTAGTCTCAACTTTTTGACCTGCGCGGTCAAGGCCTGCAAGTCCTCCGCGGCCTCGTTCCCCCTCCACCCCAAGGACGCAGAGCTGGCGCAGGACGACATCGAGGTCAACCCCCAACTTCTCTTCAACGTCCTGCCCCGCTTAGACTGGGCCGCTCTGCGAACGAACGCAACTGAGGTAAGGCTCTCGTTCATACTTTATCTTACATCGTATTTTCCCTCATATTTTGGTCTTCCGTCTGAAGATGTCTTTTTCTATACATCATCCAAGCTCATATACGTCCACTACACCATCTCTTTTGTTTCATGTACGTGCAGATTGCTAATTAGTTACCTTAAAAGCTGGGCTTCCCCGAACTCCCCACGGAGGCCCCCTCGGCAGAGCAACTCGAGGGCGACGAGAAGATGCTCAAGGAACTGCACCACCTCCTCATGGAGACGCAGATCATGGAGGGCAAGCTCGTCTGCGGCAACTGCGGACACGAGTACGCCATTCGCGAGGGCATCGCTAACTTTTTGCTGCCGAGTCACTTGGTCTAAGAGGCAACGCTCCGATTATGGGGGACCAAGCTTGGAGAGATGATGAAGAATTTTGATTTGAGACGGCCGACGAGGCTGTAGTAGGCGTTCATGGCGTTTTTCTCCTCTCACAACAAAGCATGAAGGTTCTCTGTTGTGGGGGGAGGGGAGGTGGGCGGCAAACAGAGGAAGATGAAAAAAGGTCCATTTGTTATAGAAATACATCTCATGCCATTTGCGAGAAAAACACTACATTGGTCTCTACAGACCACAGGGCCCCTTTCCTGTGCTCTCTAAGTATCATGCCGATTGGTTCCTCCGCCTTTACACGAAACATGCCTGTCAAAAGCCAGCCGATAACTCCCGACGTTCTCAAATGAAATACACAGGTTGTTGAAGGAGGCACTCCTGGAAAAAAATGCCTGGCGGCGATTTTGATACACATCTACTGGGCCTTTTTGTGAGCCGCAGGGCCGTTCTCCTTCTCGAAAGCACCGTACGGGATCTCGAGGCTGGCGAGAGCCCTGATACCGACACCGAGAATGCTGAAGAGAACAATAGTGGCGATAATGGCGTGGAAGACGCCTACGGTCATGTCAGTCTCATTCATAGCACCACGAATCGACGAGACTCCATCACTCACCTGGGGAGAAGAAGACGTATTTTTCAAAAAGAGGCAGCTTGCTCCACTCGGTCTGGTTGTCGGCCCTCCTGACGTGTCGCAGGCTCGCCTCGTGGCGCTTGAGCTCCGCGTGCAGAGGCTCGGTGGTGAACTCGGCCTCGTAGGTGGGCTCCGAGGGGCTGGCGAGGTAGATGACGGTGTACGAATCCGACGCCTTGCGCAGCTTCTCGAGGCGCTGGCCCAGGGCGTGGTCGTTGTCGGCGAGTGTGGCGGCTCTCGCGCCCCGTCCGAGGGCAGCGAGCCTGGCCTCCTCGACCTCGACCGTCTTGCCCGCGCACGACTTCTTGATGTAATCAGCCAGTTTTCCGATGGGCACCTCGCCGACGACCTCGGCGACGCTGTAGACGCCGCGAGCGTCCTTGTCGGAGATGGCGCGGCACAGGTTGGGCGATTGGCAGTCGCCGCTGGCCGGGTTGCGGATGTCGGCCGCGTTGACGTTAGGCTGGGAGACGAGAAGGTAGCGGTCTGTCGGGCAGGAGGAGAGGAGACCCTGAACGGTCTTGACGACCTGGGACTGAGTCTGAAGCTGAGCGGGGTTGGACTTCGCGAACCTAAGGGGAAGAAAGGCATGTTAGCAGTGTTCGATGACGAGGATGGAAGGGTTCGGTGGTAGGTCGAAACGTACTCAGCGGTTGAGAGCATGATGAAGGGCGACGAGTCGGTGAAGGCCTGCACCGAGGCGCACAAGGCCATGAGGCCTGCTGTTCTTGATAGACGCATGGCTGGTTGTTGTGGTTGAAAGCTTGCCCGTTTGGATGCGATGGCTAACCTTCGGCGTGCTGCCAGGAGTTATGCTGCGGATTAGCTCCAGAGACGACGTAGCTTGGATACATGCGTCTATGCGAGCTCAACGTAATCAGCAACTACACCCACGCCCGCTTAAATACATTTCTGCCATCGCGATCCAACAAGGCCTCTTCAGGTCAGTTTCATCAAGGTCACTACCTGCCCCGCCCCTGCATATCGTTTTACAAGAGCGATGCACCTGCGGTGCAGCCTTAATTCATCAAAACGCCCGCCAGTTGTACTCACCTATAGCTTTTGATGCTTCAAGATCTACATTCTCATGGAATGCGGTATCGGCATTCCAACACAATCCACATTCATAATGCATATGAATGACCACTCGTTCCAATTTCTAATGGATATAGTGTAGCTCACTCCCGGGCTCCTCAAGGCTCCTCGAGGCTCTTCAAGAGTTCATGCATGTCAAGAAGGTATATCTGCACTGAGCAGCTCGCCGTCGTCGAGGGACAATTACGAGAGACTCTCATCGGGACGGGCAAGAAAGTCACGAGTCGGGCCGTACGCAGACCTTCGATAAACAAAACACAATTGTGAGAACTACTGGGTTACGACATAGGTAACCATCCGAACATTCGTGACCGTATCAAACAGCAGATTGACGTGAGCGGAGCTTCATGAACCTTGAAATCATCAGAGGAAATGTCAGCATGTCAGCATGCACGGCAGTCGAGGAATGATGCAGTGAAGCCCCCTCGGGATGTCACCTGCTGCTTTCGCTGGCAGATGCACGCCTAGCGGGCGAGACCTGGAGTCCGTTCCAGCGCATTTAGCTCTTCGGCTTGGCCCGCGTCAGTGGGCCCTTACAGAGGCTGCAGCGGCATGGTCCTGCAAGGCTGCCAGAAAAACCCCCCCAATGGAGTCGGATCCAGAAAATTTCACTGCGCCGCCGCCGCCAGAGAAAAAACCACCACGGCGAGCCAGTCAACAGTCCCCATCATCGACACATTCAACCAAACAGCCACGATGTTCGCCAAACCCCGGCCCAAGAAATCCGTGCTCAGTGCGCCCCCCTCGAAGAAGAGAAAGGCGGTATCGGCGATCGAGGAGGTCAACTTCGATTTCGATGCGCGGGAAGACTACCTCACGGGTTTCCACAAGCGCAAGCTGCAGCGGCAGAAATGGGCACAGGAGCAGGCAGCCTCCAAGGCGCGGGAGGAGAAGATTGAGATGCGCAAACAGGTGAGTGAGGCAACCGCGGCCCTTCCGTCTCCCCTTGCATACGCACACGCATGCTGCTGCCTGCACTTGCTCGTCGCATGTACTGATGGTGTTATCACAGACCAGACAAGAGCGCCAACGAGAAGTCGAAGACCACGTCAATGCCGTGAGCGCTCTACTCAAGGAGGCTCAGGAGGCAGACTCGGATGGGAATCAGGAGATCAACGGATCAGATTTCGAAGAGTGGGACGGCATCGACGAGCCGGCCAAGGATCAGACAGATATTGTGGACTACGAGGATGAGTACATAGACGAGGACCGCTACACATCGGTCAAGGTCGAGGCCATATCCGTGACGCGGGACGGTCTCGAAAAGATCCACCAAGACGGCGACGAGGAAGAGAACGACAGCCAAGACGAATCCAAGGCGGACAAGCAGGCATCTGACCAGCCGGCAAAGTCAAAGAGCCGGAAAGAGTGGCCCAAGAAGCAGAAGAAGAAGTTCACCTACGAAACAAAATTAGAAAGGTCACTGGGAGCGAGGAAGGCAAAAGCCAAAAAGGCAAGGTTCAAGAAAGATTAGTTGAAGGAGGGTATAATATCTCGCATTGGTTGCTGCAGCTGCTTGCCCAAGGAGTTGCCTCACGCCCAGCGTGGTCCGAGGTGGTTATGTGTAGATTCCCATGATGTCTGTGTCTGTTGAACAAAGACCAGGGGGGCATCTGACAGAACAAAGCTCTTTGTTGGCCGGGGTTACAAAAAAAGGAGTAAAAATAAGGCTGCTATAACTCGGTCGCGAACCGTCCCGTCATTTGCATTCCACCGCTTGTTGGGATAGCTAAGTCAGATCGCCAACACAGTGTCCCAAGCCAGGAGTCTATCATGTAGAAAAGCCTTGCATAAATGACACGCGCAACAAGGACCTTAGATGTTGCCAATCTCGGCCTGGAAGTCCTCGAGCTCCTTCTGGACCGTCGCGTACTTCTTGGCCATCTCCTCGTACTTGGACTCCCACTGGTCGCGCTCCGACTCGAGAGCCTGGACCTTGCGCTCGAAGTGGCCGGCCTTGACGTCGGTCTGTCGGAGCCTGTGAAAAGACGGTGTAAGTAATAAGTAATGCATCGGTCGGTCGTTCGGTGGGGCGGGCTTTAATGAACACGATGGGGGTCGGAGAGTGAAAAGGGGGTATCATCGATTCGGCAAACAGGGTCCAGAACGTACTTCTCGTTGGCTTCCCGAAGGGTCTTGTCCGCCTCCTCGGCCTCCTCCTCGAGGAGCTGGAGTCTGCGCTGGAGAGTCTCGTTTTGTGTGCCGGTGCCAGCGCTCTCGTCGGCAGCCTTCTTGAAGTCCTTAACTGCAGTCTCAAGCTTCTCGACTTCGCCCTCGAGCAGACCGTTCTTGTGCTGCAGGGAGGTGATCTCCTGCTCCTTGGACAGGTTCTCCTGCTCTAGAGACTTGACCTTGGTCTGGAGCTCCTCAACCTTTGCGGCGTTATCGTCGGCCTCCAGACGAAGCTGGTTCATTTTCTGATTGACACCGTCGTTGTCAGCATCGATGACACGACACATTGGGGATATCTTACCCCTCCAGACCGCCGGTAGCAGTCGGGTGGAGCCAGAGTCAAAATGGCAAACTTACCTCCTTGATACGGTCCATGATGAATAGCTGCGAGTTGCTTTGACGTTGTAGTAGAGTCGGTGCAGGTTGATTGCGATAAGGAGAGTTGCTGAAGTTGAGAACGGGAACGGGATCGGTGGATGTGGGATCGCAGCTGTCGAGGATGGAAACGGGAGGAAAGGGTGTGAGGTGTTGAAATAACTGCCCCTCTACATGCAAGTCCGCTCCATGCGACCTGTGGCGGACCACCCTCAGCATGCCAGCCAGCAGCCAGACAGGCCTGGTCTTCACACGCTGGAAGGAAGCTGCAATCGGATTAGCTCAGACGCGGGCAGTGGGGTCAGTCAGGTGGGGTTAGGCTGTGGCACGGTGCTTTACTGCTTTCCCACCTAGGTACTGCGGTAGAGCCTAGAGGTGAACTTTGTACGGGGGTTTCCGCAGGGTCTGAGCTTCTTTCGTCGTTGTCCCGACAACAACGCCCCAAACATACGGGTCCGTTTACGATCTCTATCGTCTCTTCAACCCATGACAGACTCCAAAGTGAAGGGATTGATGACGACAATACAGCACCACGCAATTACGATCCAGCACGACCAAAGAAGACGCCGAGTCAACGACAGAATCAACAACCCCTCTGGCTCTATGCAAAATGCTGGCCCTTCGTGACGAGAACGCGGTCAACGCAGCTCAAGCTGCTCGTCTGGCTCCCGGGAAAGGGCAGCTGGCTCCCAAGACCCCTGGAGCCCGGTACCCAAAGACGCCCTTGAAAATTCCCCTCAACGACGAGAACGCTGTCGGAGGCGCCAAATCTGTGCTCGCCGCCAAGTCTAATGCCAACGGAAACATTCAACTCACGGCAAAGAAGCAGAACCTCGTCACTCCTTCTGGTAACACTTCCAATTCTGTCATATGAGGTATCAAAAGCGACTAACATCCTTGATAGAGACACGAGCTCGTGCACCTCTCGGAAACAAGACCACCAATGCAAAGGCTAGAGCCACCCAGAACACCGGAGGAAAGGATGGCGAGAAAACGCAGACGAAACCTACGACGACCAAGAAGCTGAAGCAGCGGTCTCCTAGTGTCGGCCCTCTTAAGCTAGAAGTCCGCAACGATCAGGCTGGTCCAGCCGAGGAGCCTGATGTCGAGTACGCGCCTCCTACCGTCAAGGACTTGCCTTACGAGTCGGATGTCCTGTCGAAGGGAGATCTAACATTCGAGGGACTCAAACCCGAGAACATGTTCAAAGGATACTACAACCACTTCTACAACCCCATGGGCGAGGATGGAGTCAGACTTCAGGACAGGCAGCACCAGGAAAGGCTTCAGAAGGCTCTCAAGGAGAGTGACGAGCGTATCCTCCGAGACATTCAGGAAATGGACTGGTCCGTCTCGGACGTTCCTGAGACTTCCGCCATCTCTCAGCGAAAGGCACCAGCCCCGGCTCCTAACCCGGCCGTCACCAGAAAGGCGGTTGGAGGTGCTCCCAAGTACCCGCCCACGATTACCTCTAGAAGAGCTGCGTCTGCTCTGTCAATGTCCACCGGCAACACCATCAGACAGAAGAAAGTTGTCGAGCAAAAGCCCACGGTCAGAAGACCAATTTCTTCTATCCTTCCGAAGACCAGACCCAACAGGCCTGCTGTGGCCCCGAAGTCTTCGGTCGCTGAAAGTGCCATGGGAGAAGCCGTGTCGAGAAACACACTGGGCTACACAAAGGGTCGCTCAGCCTCTTCCTTTGTTAGCGGGCGCCCAGCATCCGCCGCTGCAGCTCGGTCGGTCTCGACAGATGCGAAAACGACCCTAGCTCCAAAGATGACTATGAGACGTGACGCATCCCCTCAGAAGCATAGACAGGAGGCCCGGAACGACAGCGAGGAGCTCGGCAAACTCCAATTCCTATCCATCTTCGATCCCGCCGGGGATGACGAAGATGATGGCATCGGCAGCGCGGGTCCACGAAACGAAGAGTTCGAAGACGATGAATTTGAGATGAAGTTGACATTTTAATCGCTCAACTATGTTGATGGATGGCGTTTGGAGATGATTACCCTCGTTTGTAAAACAGCAGGACGGCTGGGGACTTGGAGGCGTTTTTTGGCTGGCATTGTTGCCCACATGCAATGCCCGCGAGGTCAAACGGGCGATCAAAGACTGTGTTCGCGACCAGGGTTTACAATGACTGTATTTATTTACTTTGTTTGACTCTGTATAACTTATTACCCAGCATGGATCATTCACACCAGGGAGAGGCTTTGTCTCTCATAGCAAGCCACAGCTGCCTGCATGTATCACTTGAGTCGATTGATTTGCAGTTCTAAATTTCGACTGGCTTCCATGTCCTCAGGTGCTTGCGGCCTGTCAAACCTCTCGAATTAGCATTCAAAAATGGTGTAAACAAGGAGTGTATCTCTCTGACACAGTGATTGGAAGATGGAATGATTGGCACGAGGTTAATCAGTTACTCCATTGGCTCGGCCATGATGCAACTGGACAGTTTATGCGGTGCCCCTGTCCTTCACGTCCTTGCCTAGCAAGACGCGAAAATTGAGCAAAGTGGAAGGTCTGGCGACGCGACTCTCTCCGGTGCCAGCTGTCAGAAGAGGCAGCTTCATCCCCACCCAAATTGCCGACTGTACCCAGCACCGAATATTTGCAGAGGAATACTTGCTCTCACACCGGTCCTCGTCACGCAGGTCCCGTCTGAGCATCCATGCGTAACGGTGCTCCCTCGCCTTGTTCCGTGGCTGGTCTCCGCTAAATCGCATCCCTGAAAGGTTTGGACACTCTTCAACCTCCAACTTTCTGACCTCACTGCTACATTTTCTCCAGCCTCATATCCGTCAGTCGCATCGCACGAATCATCCGACCTCGTTTGCAAATCTGCTGGTTGATCGCATCGACTCTGAGTCCTTTGCGACTGGGACCTATTCTTCCTTGAATGACGCAGTCGGACTCCTGCCTCTTGCCATTCACTCGTGTCGCTAGCTACGCATCGGTCGCGTGAACAGCGACTCCGCGACCTTTTCTCCCGCTACACCGCTGCGGCCGCTTTCTTCGGCGATGACCTCTGTCCTTTAAGATCATCCGACATATAAGAGACGATGGTTGGTGGCAGGCGAGAGCGGTGAAAGCTGAACAATCTCACGATGACCCGCCAATCTTCGGCGAGCTTCGCGCAGTTCTTCCCTGCAGCCCCCCGCGTCGCTAGGGACAGAGCCAACGAACGAGAAAAGGCAAAGGCTAAGGTTCAAGACTCGGCAGGTGGCCTGCTTAGCGGCTCCAAGAGCGGCGGCACCCCTTCGGTCAACGGCACAACTGGAGAAAGGTCATCCACGGCTGATGGCCTACCTTCCGACACTTCGCAACAGCCACACGACGGTCATGAGTCGCCCTTAGGAGACACTCTCAACGCTGTCGGATCTGCAAGCTCTTACGCGAGTACGGGCTCATCCGTCTTCAGTACGGCTGCGCGACAAGCTGTCCCCAGCGGCATATCTCATATCCCTCCATCCAGCGGCACGCCGCTCACCTCCATTGAATCACCTTCATACCCAGGCAATGCTGCCTTATCGAAAACGACTATGCCACAAGCACAAAACACCGATCGGGGCGAGGCAGCGGTCTCACTCAATACCCCAACATCCCGCCTGAACAGCTCACTCCCGGAGCCATATCCTCAAATTGAGCGCATTCCCGCGCGAGATCCCAATCGATCGCGAAAAGGCATCAAGTGCACATATGATCCCTTCAACGACCGGACCCTATCGAAGCACGGCAGAAAAGATGCCAAGCCGATATATAAGGAGTTTGGATTGGTACGTACAAATACAATAAACCTGCCCAGTGTAGGGGGAGGGGGAGGCGTCATCTTTTGTGTGTGAGAGCTTTGGCTAATAAACTGAGTAGGAAGATGATGACGCCCCCCCTCCAGACCCTCGTCTCGCCAAAGGTGGGCGATTGGGTTATATCAATACCGATTTTCATCTCCCAAAGTCCCGATTGCGACAGTCGCCATACAACTTGAAACCATACACCTATTGTCCTAAGACCTCAATTGGTCCTGGGCCGCCTACACAGATTGTCGTTACTGGCTTCAATCCTCTCATCACCTTTTCAAAGGTGACGGCGGCCTTTGCGTCGTTTGGCGACATTGCTGAGAGCAGTAACAAAATGCATCCTGAGACGGGCAGCTACCTAGGTTTTGCAACGTTTCGGTATAAGGATGCGCATCCCAGCAGGTCGAGACCCAACCCCATTGTGGCCACTGAATCAGCGCGCCGAGCTGTTAAAGCCATGCACGGGCAACGAATCGAGGCAAACACAATTCGAGTCGAATACGATCCTGAAGGAAAGAAAAGCCGTCGCATGCTCGAGGAAGTTCTACAGAAAGACAGAGTTACACGGGATGCTTCTATTGCAAAGGCGCCGCCCACCGGCCCTCGAATTGCGCCCGAAAAGATTCCTGGGCCACCACCGATGGCACCAAAGGGTCCTTCTTCTCACAGACAGGCCGTGGCCGGTGTGCCTGCTTGGGTCCCTAGCCAGCCCAAGATGCACATTGCGCTCGAAGAGAAGGTTATCGCGAAGCAGCTTGCCGGCGAGCCGTACATTTTCGTTGCGCATGAGCATGTTCCAGTCATGGTTACGACCATACCTCACATGAAGAAACGACTAAAAGCGTTTGCCCTTGAGGACATTCGCATCGACCGAACGGGATACTACATTCTGTTTCCCAACTCCTTTCATGGACGTAACGAGGCTTCGAAATGCTACAGAGCAGCTAACCATACCGACTTGTTCACGTACAACATGGTGATGCAATTATCGCTTCCGCCCTCGACAGGCCAAGACTCCGAATCTGCAGCTCCGCCACCACGACGGCGAACCCCCAGTCCCGAGCGCAAACGCCGAACGGATATACGAGTGCGCGAGGATAAGGATCGTCGTCGTCGTGAAGAGGAAGCAGACCTTGAGGAAGAGAAGCGACAGAGAGCTAAGAACTTTGATCCGGTCCTCGAGGCTTGCGAAGTGGTCACCCGAGAGCTAGCAGAGCACTTGATCAAGCACATACGGACGAGAGTTGCCGCTCCTGCTCTGACTAGCTTTCTGGATCCAGCAAATCACGCAAGCAAGCGACGAAAGCTCAACTTGGAGGACCCGGCTGGATCTGTCCCGTCTGTCACCGTCGATGCCGGCGATGAGAGCCCTGGAGTTAGTACACCCAACTCTGGCGCAGATCCAATTGAGCGTCGCACAGGTCGCCTGGAAATTGCTGCTCTGCCACGTATCCGCAAGGCCAAGGCTACTGCCCAAGGAGCCTCACGCAATCATGGATTCACAGACCCGTTCTCCCGCAAGCGCGCAGCACAACAGAGCCGTGGTGCCTTCCGATCATTGCACCATCGTCTCAAGAGCTACGATAGCGATGCTGAGTCCGATGATGAGGCCGCCATCAGGGAGTCCCTGGCGAGGGATACTGAAGAGCCTGACTCTCGACCCCGTAGCCGTATGAGCACAGACGACGACGTCAAGGACGACTTTGCCTCCTGGGGTCCCGGCGAGGAGGACTCTATGACGGAGGCAAGCTTCGCTATTGGCGATGGCCTAGCCTCGACGAAGAAGAGGAAGCTCGACTTGGAGATCCAATCGGCGATCAAGCGTCAGAAGAAGTCCGATGAAGAACTATTCGGAGTCAACTTGGAGGGCGTCGAGCCTGACTTGCTGGCCTCTTCAGAGGCCACACCCGATGTTGACCTACTCGAGACCCAGAGCAATCGCTCAGAGACTCCTGCGCTATCGGCTGCCAAGGGATTGGCAAAGAAGCAGAAGCTAAAGAAGAAGTCAAAGAGGCAAGTCTTCGAGGAAAGGGAGGCCTTGAAGAAGCAGCAAGTTCAGAATCCCACAGAGACAGAAGAGGAGACACCAGTTCCGGTCAAACCCTTGCCGGAAGAGGTCGAGACCGAGATTTTGCCTGTAGAGAAGAAAGAGGAAGAGCCAGAGCCGCAGAAGGCCAAGGCAGATCCCTCATTATTCACTACCACGCCAGCTCCAGCCCTCGGCCTGTCTGGCGATTTCAGGCTCGATATCTCTGTACTGCAAGAGCTGTCGTTGTCTGCGGTTGACAGTCCAGATATCTCGAAACTCAGAAAGAGGTTTACTGGGGCAGATTTCGGTGACCCGCTTCTGTGGTTATGGCGGCGTAATCGTGTTCGAGAGCTCAACTCCGCCACTGGATCGGTTGACCAGGCTGTGGGCATCGATGGCTACTATGTACCCAACTCCACCGGCGCTGCTCGAACCGAGGGTGTCAAGAAGATTCTCAACGCCGAAAAGTCCAAGTATCTGCCTCACCACATTAAGGTTCAGAAGGCTAGAGAAGCACGTCAAGCGCGGTACAACAAGGACGGCAAAGACGCAGCGATTGAGGCTAGCAGGCTTGCTGTGGCAGAAAAGGCGGTGGCAAAGGGCAATTCGAGAGCAAATCGTGCCAACAACCGTCGGCATGTCTCTGCACTCCAAGATGAAAAGAAGATCTCGGGCGACTCTGACGCGTTCAAGTTCAACCAGCTTAAAAAGCGGAAGAAGCCTGTCAAGTTTGCACGATCTGCTATTCATAATTGGGGTCTATACACGGAGGAGAATATTAACAAGGATGACATGATCATCGAGTACGTCGGCGAGCAGGTCAGACAATCAATCTCGGAGATCCGAGAGAAGCGTTACCTCAAGAGCGGTATGGGCAGCAGTTATCTGTTCCGTATTGACGATAACACGGTCATCGACGCAACCAAGAAGGGTGGCATTGCTCGTTTCATCAACCACAGCTGTATGCCCAACTGCACTGCCAAGATTATCAAGGTCGACGGAACCAAGCGCATCGTCATCTATGCGCTCCGCGACATCGCTCAACGTATGCTACCCAACCTCGATCCTCTCTTTGTGTTTTCACGTGGAACTAACATTAGCGCAGATGAGGAGTTGACATACGACTACAAGTTTGAGCGAGAGATTGGCAGCTTGGACCGTATCCCCTGCCTTTGCGGTACGGCGGCGTGCAAGGGATTCCTCAACTAATCTCTATCGGTCTTTCTGGTGTTATCGGTGGTCGGGCTGCACCATTAGGTTGCATTCGCCCTGTGTATTTCTCAGGCCAAGTCGCCTGCTGGAGTTGGGACCTGAACTCATTTCCTTGGTGGAGGCGGGCGTCTTGCCGCCTCTGATTTTCATCACCTCAAAGCATACCCATTTGGATCTGTCTCCTGCGATTATACTATATGCATAGCAACCAAGACAAAGGCAATGAAGACGAAACTTTTGGCGGAGGTGGGCGGGAACGGGGAAAAAAAAACTAGTGTATCATGATTCACTTCGAATAGCTGGCGTTCATGTTGGGAGGAAAGGGGGGCTTCTTCATCAACTCACTTGGGCCCGGTGAAGCCCATAGCTTTACATGGGCCCCCGAAATCTGGTGGAGGATGACCAAACGATGAGGGAAAGAAATGCCTCTCGACAGTGAGCGAGGCAGAGAGCCACGCCACCCTTTCTAGGTAATCTGGGCGTATATCCGCACACAAACAAAACCACAAATGTACATATGGCGGAAGGGGGATATGCAAGTATTGAGAAGAGACTCAATCAAGGCGAAAGTACTGCTTATTTTTGATGCTCGGGTGATGCTTGTTCATGTGCTATATTGTCTTGCCTTTTGAAGTTGCCGGTGCTGTCTTGAGACTGACGTTCCTCACAAAGGCGCTGAGGGGGTATAACGGACCGCTGAACTCCATGTCGTACCTGGTGTGGTGGTCAGTATACCGGGGTGCTTACAAACCGCGATGTGTGGGATGTCTATAAGCTTACCAGTAATTGACGGCCAGGACGAAGCCTTCACCGTCTTCCGGACAGGACTGGGAAACCTTGTGGTACCACATGGCGGGTAGGTAGAGCATGTCGCCCGGCTCCAGCGTAACGCGAACAGGCTCAGCGAGGTGAGAGTAGGGCGTCGCGTTGACCTGCGGCTGATCCGGATCCCATGTCGCAAAGGGGATAGTATTTGATGTTGCTGTTTCTTCTCCTTCATCTTCTTCTCCTCTTTCTGCTTCACTGCCTTCAGGCCGGTCCATATTCAACACCAGCTCACCATCTTTTTCTCCCCGACGAGAATACGTCGCGGGCGTGAGGGCCGTCTCGTTGACACAGGGGTGGCAGCATGGCGGGAGGAGGACAAAGTGTTTGCGGCCGCGGACCTGGACGTAGATGTTTTCGTAGTTGTCCTTGTGGAGGGCGGTGACGGAGCGGGAGGCGCCGATCCAGAGGTTGATGGCGTCCGGGTCGCGGTCGAGGGCGATGCGGGCGAAGGGGATGGAGGGGGGTACGTGGGTGAAGAGGGGGAGATACTCGTTGCGGAGGTTGTCGTTTTCTGGGGGGGTTTGAGGGTTAGTTGTTTTTGAGATTCTGTGAGAGTGGATGAGGGTTGGATGTGGTTGAGGTTTCTTCATTGTGATTGAGATATGAAATTGTTGATGTGAAGATATGAGTGTGATGAGAAAGCTGAGAGCAGGGAACAAGTGACATACGTGTTTGAGCATATCTGACTTCTGAGGCCGTATCTTTACTCTTTTCTTGGTTGGTTACATAGTTGAGGAACTCTTCAAAATCCTGATCCTCCTCGTGTGGCTTCGCGAAAACGACATTTCCTTCATGGTCGGTTGGGGCGTCTGCATTACTGCGTGTGAACGAACCGTGTAAGTCAAGGATCGTGAAAAATTTCACCCCCTCCAAAATGGGCAGAGCGAGCACAGAATTCATTTTCCTTCCAAACTCACCCAAAAGGCGTCACGGCAACATTCACAGTCTGATCTTTAAACACGCGCAGCAGATACTCCTTATCCCATGTCTTATTCGACTGCCACGAGGAGGCGGCGCCGCGGACGACGAAGGGTGTGTTGCGGGCGACGTAGCGCATGAACTCGAGGGGGCTCGGCTCCTCGTCGAGTTCCTCGATGAAGGCGCCGTTGAGCTCGTTGTAGGTGGTGATGAGCTCGGACAGGGGGTCGTCCTCTGGGGCCGCCTGGTCTCGTGAGTTCATGATGTCTTCTGACTTGTTAGGACTGTGGAAATGACAGTCGTTCACTTGAGTGGCTAATGATGAGGCACTAATGGTGAGTGTGAGAATGAGGTATGTGCGGTTGCATGACTAAGGTTGCAGCTGGAGCATTTGCGAGAATTGCTGCGATGGGTCACTTGAGTGCGAGATTCCCATAGGGTGGGTAATTACCTGCTATTGGGTGTCAACGTTGGATTTGATCTATTTCGTTTTAAACTGTAAAATTGAAGCCTCCAACTAACTTGTAGAATATTGAATGTTTCATACACTCATAAATTGGTTTTATGCGGTGTAAATAGTTCGCGGTATGTGGAATTCCCATGTCAAACTCAAATTTCGCATCCGCGCACCCGCACCGGCCCCGATGTCACGTTCACAACCACAGCCGGCGTGGAAGGCGTACCCCGGACTTCGGTCCTAGTGTATTTACATACCAAAAACGCAAATAAGAAAGAATACGATGCTCCCTCCACGCGAGCACAAGGGTCGCTTACCATTGGCATTGGGTTTTGTGAAGATACCCGGGATTTGTCTGCCGAATGCTGCCCGGGCACGGGAATCAGGGGTGGGTTAAACGCGGGCAAGGCGGGAAGGGGTCCTGCGGTGGGACTTTGGGACTTGAGGGAGCACGAGGCACGCCGCACGAGGGTCCCGTTCCTTGGGGCCCTGGAGGGGGAGGGATTCGGCAAAGGTGGTGCCAACCGCACAGGGCAAAAGGGAGCGGAGCCAATGAGGAAGACGGCGCGAGTGGGAAGTCAGGCCACTTGAGCGTCCTCATGGCCTGATTATGATGAGTCCCGGTGATTCAGAGAGCTTACCACGGCCCATGGCCCACGCAAGGTGTGATTAACCCGTGTGTTTGCTTTTGGCATTTGCTGCTTGTCTTCCATTTCTCGGGCTGGCGACTGGTAGACTGGTGCTGCGAGATTGCCCATCTGATTAATTATAGCTTAGGCAGATCTACTTCTGGGTTGGCGGGTGCAAATGCTGGCCAGGGCATTTTGTGGTATATAGAACGGCCTGTTCCCTTTCCCTTCCATCTTCGTGGGAAGGTTCTCCGACGCTGTCTTGTACCGAAACATCGTGAAGCTATTTCGGACAAATACATACACCCACAGCTTCTCTGCTAACAACACCAACATCAACATCAACAACCCAATGCCATAGCGACGACCCTCACATCATCCACCACCGGTATCGCTATCAAGGATGATGGGTATCAACGAAAAGGCCTTGTCAGCCGGTCAGCCTTTGGGCACAAAAGCTTCGTCATCATGTTCTTCGATCATCTAGCTCCATCGCACGTCGGCCCCCCAAACTCCAATGAGGCATCCATCATGGTCGATCAGCCACTCGAAAGCAGCTCCCCCTGACGCGAATTGCTACCCGGACCACACCTACGAACGTCGAGCTCGCCACGCGACTCCTGCCGTACACGATACATGCCAGACTGTTCTCGCCAGAAAGCATCCGCGTTCCAGAAGAGCGAGCGATGACAGCGCCTGGCTGTCGCAGCGCCAATCGAGCTCACGGGCCTACACCCTCAAGACGGGTTTCTTTCACGCATACATGGGCAAATTCCTCTTCCCAAGTGTCACGGTCCGTCCATGGGCGGGATGATGGGAAACTTCAACGAGCATGCCCACTAAAACATGGGCTTCGACCCTTTCGCTTCGCCGGTTCCAGCACAGCCATGTTCCAGGGTTCTCCGTCTCCGAGCTTGACCCTTTGGGGGGGATGTTGCCGAGGCCCGCCTAGAAACTTGACGCTTGCAAACTGGTCCCGGGCCAAGTTGAACAGGATAATGGCCGCTGCGAGCTACCCCAACCGAGCGTACCACCCCAATACGAGCTGGGAAAACCGCGCAGCTTGACTTACACGGACACACATCCACCAATTTTGCAGGAACCACGGACGCCCGGTCCCTTTCCAAACGAGCATCATTGAGTTTTCCCTCTATGGCAACTTGGCTGCGACGCTGCCTGATATTCAAGCAAAGACGAGACAGCAGGTGTCCTCGACGACGTGAAGGAGGGTGCCGCGACTCATGAAAGGCGAATCAGCAAAGAGGCGCGCGCCAATGCTCCTGCGGCCAGTTGCTCCAATCCCTTCGTCCATCGATGTCAATGGAACTTGTCCTGGCTTGGCTGGCGAGATGGAAGAACGGAAAAAGCCACCATGTCGGCACCATTATCCGACTGTGGAAAGATGTACAGTTCTACGGTACGCCAAGACCAGCCGCCCTGCCGAACCCTTCAAGAAGTCTCCGGTCGGGCCAGAGGTTCCAGGCGGCCCAGTCGGGAGCCAGAGAATGAGGAAAGGAAAAAGCCAGGGAGAAGAGCGGAAATGTGACACTCTTCTTCAGTTCTGGAATGTCGCAGAAAGCTTATCAAAGGTCTGATGTTTGAGACTTAACGCATCACTGGCACAGGTTGGTTATGGGCGGCTAGCCAGAAGCAGCATCACGCAAGACGTCCCTCACCTCTCACTCAAAGGTAGGGCAGGCGAGAGGAGGGCCAGCCATCCGGAGTGCTTCCCTCGGAGACCCAGAGCGCAGACTTGTGGAAGCCAAAAGGTGCAAGCCAGATGCTTGTGCTTGTTCTTGTGCTTGTTTCCCTGTCTCTTCTCGAGGTGTCTCGAGCTTTGCTTTCATCTCAGGATCCCCCCAGTTTCCCGGCTGCTGTTTAACTTTCTCCGACCCAAAATAGGCCCCAAACCGCCCCTCAACTTTATTTCCTTCTCCATTGTCTGATACTCCAAACCTGTGGGAAGCTTTCCATGTTTTCTGGTCCAGATCGTTCTTCCTCTGGCTGCGTCTGTTTCCCATCCCCTATGCGGCATGCCATGGCCTATGGGTCCCGGCACACCGACGCACACCTCGACTCGATAGCTAGCTGGTCCGGGTTTTCCTCGAGAAACCTAACCGTTTGACGTGTTGCTTCTTCTCTGATGCAGGCAGGGCATTGGTTGGTCGACCTACGGGATACCGTGGCAGCTCATCGCTAGTGGCCCTCACCCTCCTGCTTCTGTTGCAATGGAAGAAGTTCTTCCCTGCTCTTGGATTTGTCTCACCATCCAAAGACGTGCAGACGTCAGCGCTCGGTACCCAGTTGGAAGGGGTGTCAGGTTTTAGTGGGACGATGCCCCTATCAGACACCCCAGAGCTGGAGCAGGGACGGTCTCCAGCTTGGCAGTGACGCCAAAACGCCCCTGGCTTGGCCCCCCCTTACGCTGGTACGTAGTCACTGCAGTATGAGGTCCATGGCTTTTCTTTCCATTTTACTCCGTATCTACATACCTAGGTGTTGCCTTTACGGGAGCGCTGCTTGCAAGCTGCAAGTACCAAACAAGTCGTTAGTCTCCTCCAGGTCTCAGAGACCCTCCGAGTACCGAAACATCAGGGCGAGAGCAGAGTCATCGACTGTCGCTCCATCTTTCCCCCCTCCCCCGGACTCAAGTGCGTCTACGGTTACTTCATTCTTCGACCCTGCAGGTCGCATTCTGAATCTCAGGTCGAGGACAGTCTCCTTTGCGCGTTACAGGGGTTGAAGAGCGCAAGTCACCTCACATTGTAGGGAAAGTCGTCCCATGTTCCCCGACAGATGCTGCCACCAAGCCACTACCATCGGCAGGTTCCACGGTTCCCCCCCCAAAGATACACCTGCCCAAGACTCCGTACCGCCGTCTGCCGGTCTAGTTACCTGATCCTGAGTCCTGAGGTGGCCACTATTTGTGCCAAGCATCCAAGGTGCGAGATGAGGGGAGCGCATACACAGTACTCCGTACCTACCTTACTTTGTAAACGCTAGAGGGCCACTCTGAGATTCTAGCGCGGTACGGCACGGTACGGACACACACTCGACTACCTTAGCCCAAGGAACCTTAGCTGTGCCTCATACTCTCAGCGCCGAACGTCAACCGCGCACCTTGCACCTCACACCTCACACCTCACATTACATTGAATCGCACCTTTCCCAGTCCATCTGGTCGTGTCGCTAGTCCTGTCTCTGTTCACGTCTCTCCAGCTTACCCACTTACCACCACCCGATCGATCATATCGCCGTACCTTAAACTGCCACCTGCGAGGGTACTTGATCCTTTCCGGACGACAACCCTTCCTCTTTCTCTCTCTCTATCTCTCTCCAGTCCATGCTGGGGGTCGCTCAGAAAGGTTCTGATTTGTCTTGGCCGCATATTATTTCTCCGCATCCCTCTCGTTTCGACCAAGATTGCATGCACCACACCACCCAGCACCGCATCGCGCCGCACTGCAATCCCATCGAACCACCCATCCACTCACACCGAAGCAGCGACTACAGTCGGCCCTCCGGTGAACGTCAACCAGTCTCCTCCCAACCTACCTGATCCGCCCCTCCACCTGCGACTAACACAATCTTCCACAACGTCTTCCAAGCCTTCGCCCAGCACCAGCGCGACACTAACAATTAGTCTCGTCCTGGCGTTTTTTGGGCTCCATCGCAGCTGCCCGCCGCCGTCGTTCCATTGTTACACACTTCGACCGACACCCGATCGACCGACCAGCCTGGGACCCGACTGACCACGTCCCATCCCCGTCACGCTTCCACGCAACGTCTACATCAGTAGCCCACATCCCTCCACCAAAGGGCCCTATTCACTTCAGAAGCTTCCTCCGTACCTCTCCGCCGCGTCGAGAATACCTCTTGAACCAACGATCCCCCGATCGGCGCTCCGCATGTTCGATTTCTTGGACCGCCACACCTGAACGCTCAGTGTCGAGTTGAATCATGAGGACGACGACTTCCACTTGCATACCGACAACAACAACAACTTTGCTATCCCGTGCAGTTTAACACTGGATGGATCACAAGCTCAACTAAACAGCGTCCGCTCCTGCAACTCTGCAATTCCAACTCCCACTTCTTCTGCTGCAGTCGCTGCAAGTCTACTTGCAACCATCGCCGCAGATGATTTGGTATCTTTTGTATCCTTTGCGAGGGTATGGATCTCTTCTTTTCTCCGACCAAGGCTGGTGCCACTCATCATGGATCAGCCCCATTGTAATTCATGTCCTGACTGACCTGCCTTTAGAACGACGGAAGCTCCAGCCCTTGCCACAAACCACCCTCTCCGCCGAGCCTTCGCGCGATACGGTCGATATGCCGCCAGACACGTCGTCACGACTCTCATCATCTCCGTCACTGTCGCCGCGATCCTCATATACCCTTTTCCGTTTCTCTATACCTCAGATCTGAGCAATGGCGCCTCCAACTTGCCCCATCATGTGTGGACTGCTGCGCAGCCGCTCAAGGAAAACAGCACCGAGTCCGACGTAATAATGCGCTCCATTTGGGTTCACGGCAGCTACATGAAAGCATTGGACCACGACGTGTTGCTGGGCGCGCTCGAATTGCAGGATGAGCTCTTGGGTCCCACCAAAGATTTCAGCCCACGGCAGCCCGTAACGTCCCTCCGGGCCCACGATCCATATGCAGATGCAGATCTTACCCCTCGAGACCGGGATGCATTCCATGTCATCAACGGCCTCACCAACCAGTCTTGGTTCTTCTCTTCGCCACTCCAGTACTGGGCCTGCTCCAATGAGCGGATAGCTTCCGACACGGACATCATATCAACTGTAAATGCGCGGAAGACGCAACCGACCTCAGTAAATGTGACTCTAAGACATTCAATAGTCTTCAGCGGCAAGCGCTTCGAAGATCGAAGACTTCTGGCCGCCGACGCTCTCGTCATAACGTTGATCCACTTGCGTGATTCCCCAGTCGGTCGCCAGTGGGAGAGAAAGGCCGAATTGCTCGCGAATCGGATGAAAGACAAATGGACAGCTTACCCAGCTGACGGAAAAAGCATGGACAGTCAGCTCTACGAGTTCCAGTTCATGCCCATTTCCATGCAAGACACGGTAATCCTGGCGCTGGCATATGGCCTCGTCGCTATTTACTTTCTCTACAGCCTTTCCAAGTTGCGGGCGGTCAAATCCAAGTTTGGCCTGATAGTTACAGTCTTTGTCCAGATTGTTGTCTCTATCATGTCAAGCTTCACTGTTTGCGCCGTTTTCCGGGTAGACTTGTCCGGAATCCCGCAAGCGGCATACCCGGTCGTGGTTCTTTCCATGAGCCTCGAAAACATTTTTAGACTTATCAACGCCGTCATCTTGACTCCCTCGGAGAACAGTACGAGTAGTCGAATCAGCCGTGCGTTTGGAGAAACGGCACATGTTGCGCTGGCCAGCTCGGCGCAAAACGTGCTCATTTTATGGGGGCTATCGAAAATCGTCTCACCGGGCGTGTCCGCCTTTTGCACGTTTGTGGCCGTCGCTATCGTGTTTGACTTTTTTTACTTATCGACCTTCTTCCTTGCTGTTCTCAGTGTGGACGTGCGACGAACAGAGCTCAGTGACGCGCTTGCCAAGGCATCGCTGAAGAATAACAGATACGGGCAGGACCAGCTGCCAGTGAACAGGAGCTGCTTTGAGGCAATGCTGCAGGGCAAGATTGCTTTGTCTACGCGCATCGCGGGTACCGTTATCATGATCACTTTTGTTCTGATTGCTCAGTGGCACTTTTTCGAAAATGATACCTTCGTCCGACTGGCGCGTGGGATTTTCAGGATCTCCAGAGACACAGTCAGCTTCAGCCAACCGAAGAACTCAATGCTACTCGACATTCACCAGGCACGCAGCCCAACGTCTTGGCTTCGGCTTCAAGACCACGAAAGCGCTCGCGAGGTTATCAACGTCATCAAGCCTAGATCCCACAGTTACATCGCTCGGGTGTATGACCCTCTAGTATTCGTCCTAAAGGGTGCGGATCGCACACCCGTCACGCCCGAGCGTCCACTACTCCCGGCTCTCTACGACTTCATCGATCATCACCTGAAGCACTTTCTCGTCACCGTGCTTTTCATTCTGTCCGCCGTCCGTCTTCTCATGAACTACCTGTTATGGGGAGAGGATGCTGAGTCGAGGCGCAACGACGACATGGGAGATAAACCCCTTTTGGCTATTGAATCTCTACCAGAGGCTCACACTCTGGATGTTTTGCGCATGACTTCGTCATACGACGGACATATCATTTCTGTCAGCCTGGACCGCTCAATTCGTGTTTGGGATGTCAGGTCGGGCGAAAGAGACTACTCGCTCGCCGACATCGAGGCACCCCCCGAGGACCCCTTTCCGGTATTGGCAGTCGCTACAGACAAGAAGTCTAGCTGGTTGGCATTGTTATCCTCCAACAAAGTCTTCCTATGGAACTTGGTTGAGCACCGGTGGAGTCAGCCGATCCCGGTTGACTTGAAAAATCCGAGGTCTGACAAGCCTCCTTATTTCTTCTTCGGCACGCCGACTTTTGACTTTTCGAGCCCACTCGTGATCGTACGACGAAACGGAACGATGATACAGATCGTTCCTGGTCAAAATGAGCCCATGGAGTTCTCCATCTGCAAGAGCCCTTTGGTCTCGGTTCGTCCGCTCGTACAGAAGATCCCACCCAGCGGCACCGCGCAGCTGTCTATTCTAACGGCGTCGAGAAAAGGATGTGTACACGTCGCGACACAGCAACGAGACGATACTTGGATCTCGCAAAGCCTCGACGTGCATACAGCCGATGACCGCGGAGCATCTCAGGTAGTGCCGCTGTCGGCACTGGGCTCATTCCTTGTGGCGAGGTCTCACACAGTTGACCTGGTTGATGCAAAGACGAAGGCGCTGCTTCACACTTTTGAGACAGATTCAATTCAAGCGGGGTCCCTGAGATGCTTTCACTCGTCACGAAGAAAACCTCAATGCGGTTCGATTGGGCTTGTGTCATTCGGCATCGCGTACACCAATGCAGAGAAAGGCGACTGCGTGATTCACACCTTTATACCAAAGGAAGAAGGCAACGTCATTTGCTTCCGGAATACGAGTTCGCCGCCCAGCCGCAGCTGTAGTGCATGGGCCGAGACCATTGAGTCGAAGAGGGAAATTAGTAATCCGGGGACGTGGGAAGCTCTGCCAAACGGGTTTCTCGTGGGCGTCCGGAGGGAAGTGTACGATGGCGGGTCAAGCAGCGGAGAGTCGTCTCCGACAACAACCGGTGGTCTCCGTCACAGGATGTATCAACGGTCAGAGAAGCGACCAAACAGGTCACAAGACAACTGGGAGGTCTGGGTAGCTTCAGAACTGGGGCGGGAGCAGATCTACGAAACAAGGCCCCTTCATGATGAGTACGAGATGGGCTCGCATCTCATCATCTCGGGACTGGGTCCCATCGTCAAGGTCGGCACGGCATCGGTGGCGGTTGCTTTCGGCAATATTATCAAACTTATCACGGTGGGACACCAGCACTTTGAGGATCTGGCCGAGAACGAGACGGGGGAGTCTCTGCACATTGGCAGCCGACGACGGAAACCGGCAGCTGTTACGCATGCCCGGATGAAAGTTCCGTCATGGATTTGAACTATAAGCGGGAGTAAACTTTGGAGGGGAGGTTTGGAATGGAAGGCAATATTTTCATCTTCGTTTTATATACCCATGATCGACAAAAGGGAGTTGGGATTTTCTGTTTTTTTTTTTTTTTGACATAGTTTCGAGATGATACCCCCCGTCATAGGAACGAGGGGGCTAGAATTATAAGATTCCCCATTTCAGCATATGCATATGATTGCCTGCGACGGCTTCTCTCCGTCAGCTTTCTGCTGGATAGATTAGTGTACGAAACCAAAGGATTATGATGTCTCAGTAGTATCTCTCAAAGCTGAAAGAGAGGTAGTGTTTGTAGGACGACTTGATAGTCTTGAATACCGAGGCATTTGAAGGACATACTATCACTAAACCACGGCTTTCATTGCTTCAAGTAGACTCTACTTCCATTTTCTTTCCCATTTTGTCATTCACCTCGCCTTGGACAAGCAGGTTTCGTAGTCCAATGCTATTCCCCAGGCACTGCTGCTCTTTGTGTGCGCTTCATCAGCTACTCTGCGCCCTGATTCCATCACATACGACCATACCCATTGGAAAACTCGGGATCCCGTCCGCTCTCCCATAGATAAGCCAATGAGGGCCGGATTAGTAGTTGGGTCGGTGACGACCAGCGAATACCTGGTGTTGTATGTTTTTGGTTGATGTTTTTGTCAATGGCGATGGTGGATATCGTGATGTTTTTTGTTTTTTTTTTGGTGGTGTTGTGGGGTTGGGCGCGTGTGGGGTTGGTGGGGGTGCCGGCGTGGGGGTTGACATCGATTGTTAGTTTGGGGTAAGGGGGAACGGGAGAAGAGGAGCTGATGGTCATTGTGTTTTATCCGTGGCTGGATTCTGGATATTTTGAAGCAGGTTATGGTAAGGTCTGTCTTGGTTTTGCCATTTAGGAGAGAAATGTCCTGACTCATTTGACTTTGGCGTGTGTGAGGTGGGAAGGGGTGGTTACGTTTTTCTTACACGCAGCTGATTTGTCTGGGGCTTGCAACGTGGAAGCAAGTCGTTTTGACGTGACTCGCATCTGGGTGCTGCCTCTACAGATACATGATCGCCGTATTTCGAGTGTCCAACATACCCTCTGACAAATGGAATTGGGACCAGAACAGGCACGCGATCAACATCAGCAGAAAGGTCAGTAACGTGGACTGTCTGCCTACTATCTAACCTTCAGCTTTCTTGGCCTCGATGTACTACTGCTCGACTATTCGGGGAATCCTCGATCTCATGACGCCGAGGTAAAGGTGACCTTGGATGGTCATACTTGGTCGGACGAACGTACGTTTCTTACATGGCAGAGCTCATGCCTTTGAAATGGTGTCAGAAGGCAAGAGGCGGCAAGTTGTCCCTATGTAACGATGCCTAACATCTGGTGATTTCTTGTTTGTTTTGTCCAGGCATCGATCGAAACTGTGGAGGTGCTTGAAGTGACCGTACTGAGAGTCCTCATTCATCATGGAGATTTCCTTCAGCTTGGTGATATCCGGCTCTAAATACAAAAGCCACCCACTACGGGAGAATAAAACAGTGTACATATAGTCAATTCTAGGCTGCCGTGTATTTCAAAACGTGACAACCTTCGACGTCGGGAAGCAAATCTACTCCTGGATCGGGCTGCCTTGTGCCTCAATCAGTCAAGCAGTCGCTTACATTATGAATTGTAGGTCGCCTTCTAGACTAGGTCTTGGGCCTCCTTCAACTCCGCATCGAGATCTTGCTTCGTCACTCTACACTTACTTGTAAATTAATAAGAGCAAGAGCAGCTACCTTGGTTGGTAATACATCAAAAGGGACCTACAAACCATTCCAAAAAAACATCACCAACACTGACCCCAATAGCAAAAGAGTTCCACCCCCCCCCCCCCCGGCTGCTCAACTGGGGGCTACATCTCTGGCGCTCATGCTGGTATTCGAACTCGTGTACTTGCTAAGCCTGTCGTCGAGTAGGCTGGTTGGCGTATAAATTGATTGCTGATCATGAACCACCCCACCACCTAGCCAGTTTGAACTGACCCCCGACCTAGAGGGCACCTGGTGGCTGCTGACTGGAATGGGAGTGACGGGGCCTGTATGGGCTTGTAAGTGGGCAGGTGTGCACGGGAAGGTACGAAGGAGGGTGAACACCCTTCTACTCCTTCCTCGTCGGACTTGAGGTACTTGAGGCAGGTAGGCTTTCATGATGCCACTGGGGAAGGCGCCATGGAGGCGGAGCACATAAAGGTATACTGGTCGAGGTCAAAATACTAGGTGAAGGTAATCGACACACTGTTTCTGCCCATTTATCACCTGAGTGACCAAGCAGAGAATCTGATCCGGACAGTTGCGCACGCAGCACGCATCTGCAGATGTTTTGTCGCACAATACTGCTGATTTTTGAACAGCGCTGACTTAAGAACAATCATATCTTAGATTCCTGACTCCCGGATTAGCTATCTAAATCAAAGCTACACGGTATGTACCAAGCTGAATGGAGCATCGACAACAACTTCACCCGCACTACTGCTGGCACCGACTGGCACACCGCTCTTCGCCAACTGATGATGCCAGCGCGCTGTTGATCAGATACCAAATACCCACACTGAAACATAAGACCCTCATGGACGTCTTGACATCCGATTTAACCGTGGGTTGCCGTCTCTAGCTATACTATAGAGGCGGCTATCTGAACAGAGGAAATATCACAATGCTTTCTCTTTCTTACTCGAGGTAAAGGCGAGTATTGGGTCTAAGCTAGTGATTGAGAAATGCTCGGGCAAGGAAGGGTTCATGTTATTAGGAAAAGCTCTGATCTTTAACATCATTTATCGTTTCTTCTTCACCACCCCTCAGCATAGCTCTAGAAGCATTCAATCCCGAATACTCTGATGACGAAACAGAATCGTCTGATGCCTTTATAATATCGAGGGATTTTATATACTGACGTATACGTATGTCACAACATATAACATTTACGCCGTGAGTGGTGGTATATCAAATTGGCATATCGTCCTTAGTAGCTAAGTCCAAAATGACGCTTGGTATCAATGAAATTGTTTACGCACAAGATCGATAGAGCAAATATAACGAGACCAGTGTTAACTCGGCTGACATCCTTGCATGGAAGCAAGACCGCCACAAACGACGTTGAGCTCACACGGGGTTTGACATGACCGGACAAGGTCAAGACTTGCCTCAAAAACATGCCACCGCCATCATTCGTTACAATTGATCAACTACCAGAACTACGCATAGATGAAGGATCAGAAGAAGCGATAGGCACACAGAAACCACGACAGTGATTTCGAGTCACTAGAAAATTCAAACATCGTGGAGATCATACATTTTCGGCTTGTGATTATAAAGTTATCAAGTGGCGTTTTCCAGAGGGCGAATTCCGCGCCCTCGCTTCTCTACATGTTGTCTCCGTCTACATCGTTTGATCCCGTTCATCCCCTGCGAAATACCGAATCTGACCTCTAAACCTTTTCACCTTTTATAGCCCATAGCTGACGCCAGAAACAATAACTCCAGATAACCCGAAATAAGGACCAGACTTGAAGCAGCTTGCTCTTCCTCTAAGTACTCCAAACATCCTCTACAAAATAATCATCACGTCGTTAGGGAACCAGCCAAACGACAACATCCTACCCGTCTCGGCCCACGTTATCGACCTACGACAGCAGCCCCTTACCCCTTCAGCTCACTGATACCGCGGTCTCCGGCACGGGTACTGGTCAGGGAACCAAGTCAAGCACTCCTCACAGGCGTCGTCGAGGCCAATGGTCTGCCATACCTGCCGTTTGGCGCAGGGTTTCTGGATGAGGCTCGCGGGTTGACAGAAGCGGGCGAACGTGAAGGAGAGGTGCTTGCACGTGAAGGCGTGAGCGTAGTATTGGCACATTATGAAGCTTGTAGTTGGGTGTAAGTCGTGGGCGGATGAGTATTGTTGTACTTCAGGGGACGTGTTTGGTTCTGTCTCTCTTGAGTGTGGTTGAGACTTGGCGCCCGGAGGAGTAGCTCTGCTAGTTGATGGATTCTCTTCGACTTGTACGACTTTGCGGTTGTCAGGGTATCTCGGTAACCGGTGATAGTTGCGGCTGAGAGTGTCAAGAGTAGACTTGGAAACGAAGGTTGAGGCTGGCTCTTTGGTATCTTGACGGGCGTGCAAGAAATGAATGTGATTATATCGAATGAATACAAGATCCAAGGGATGGAAAGCACGTCTGGGAAACCCAGACTGAGATGGCATCTATTTGTAGCCCCTCGCCCCTTATCTTACAAACAACAACGTCAGATCAGTTTGCCTACGTCGGGCACCAAACCGCAAGCTACGGCGTGACCTCGATCCTACCAGACAACACCGTTTGAGAAGCTGTAGGAAGCCTCCTTTCCCCCTACCCTACACGGAACTTCGAGCCGGAGGCGAGGTACGCCGAAATCACCTCCAAAAAAGGAGGGAAAAAACCCAAGCCGAAGCGTACCGAGATCTATGAAATCTCACAAAGCAAGGCACGCGGGTCGCGGGTCGCGGGTCGTCCGGAAGCTGCAACATCCCGCTCCGGGAAGCAAACGGTGGTTACCGCGGCCAGGAACCAGGAACCAAACGACGCAGAGTCTCAAACGGAATCTTCAGCTCTGATTCGAGAAGGAAGGAGGACACCAGGGGAGGGGGGGGGGACGCTTGCTATTCAGCTTCACATGTTGTCCGAAGTGACAGCTAGCAAGAGGGTGTGTTGCACTGTTCGATGAATGCATCCACGTTCCAAAATCTGTGCCCGACAACACGTCATGATGTCTCTCGCGCTGGTATTGAGGCAAGTCGACACGACCAAGGGGCTCCAGAATGGCTGGCTTATCTTCAACCTCACCCGACATCGAGGCTGTGATCGTGACATATAGGGCTGCAGGCTCGTGATCTCAAAATCGCAGCGTAACGCAGTTCAGAAGCGAGTCCGACCCCCGAGTGAGATGACGAGGTCGTACAGTATGGTGGCGGAGCGCGCGACGTTGAGGCTGGCAGGAAGTACGACGGCCGCTCACGCCTGTGTTGACAACACACTATACAGAGAGGATGCGTTTGTACGTACTGCGACCTCAATCACTACGTTGAGGACATGTACATAAGTTGGCAGGCCTTGTCACAAGGCCCGCTTGCACCTAGAGGCTTTGACTGCACCCACTTACACATAGCAGCGCTCGCCACCCCGGATGAGCTCGCATCATAGCTTGACTCTTGACAAGGCGTAGTGGAGGTGGACCCATCCAGAGACAATAAATCGTAACTCCAAGATGACATAAGTGACATAGCCGCAAGGAACCGAAGGCCTATTCTTCACCGCCAGTTTTGATACTGCCTGTTGCTGCTGCTGCTCACTTCTGCCGTCGTCAGGCTGGGCTTCAGTATGCAAGCGGTATGTTGGGTTTCTTGTATTCTTGAAGATCGAACGCCGTTCAGTGAAGAATAGGTACCCAAGGTGGATTGTGAAGGAGGGGCGGCCGCATTGATTTTGGCCAAGCGTGAGGTTGGTAATAGGCCATAGGCTTGTCAGATTCAGGTTCATTCTTCTAGTCACTATATCAATCTCCGAGCTTCATCAGCACACGCGTGTTGGCGTGGCGTAACAGTGCGAGATTTTCCCTGGAGCGCTGAGATAGAATTGCCTTACGCAGAGTTGTCAGGCGCAGCGAGGCCATTGACTTATGCGCTGGCACCATTGAGGCCTCTGGGAGGCCACACATAAGGTCGGCGAATCGCCACTGAGAGTATTAGTAGGGGGATTCTTCACACTTTGGACTTTTGGTACAGCGAAAAAAGAGGTGGCTGGGATGCCGAGAGTTGAGTTGAGCGCAAAGGGGACGTTTTCCCTGCTTCGAGAAAGCGCGCCGCGTCCCGTTGGTCAGACCAGAAGGCGATCAAGAGACGTTGGACGCTAATCCATAGAAGGACTAGAACGACCCAGAGAGTAGCTTGAGGGGCCACTGCCAAACGCTGGTGGGTCCAGCGCGTAACCGGTACGTATCCTTTTTGGTGGAAACACCGTGGAGCACAACTTCACGAGTTACTCCACGACGGACGACTTGTGCCATTTAACCCAGTCTTGCTCGTACAAGACGGCCTTGTGCAACCTGGATCGGTGAATACACCACGATGTCCGAGCAGCATTTGTTTCGGGACGTGGGCTGGGTAATCTGAAACCCCCAGACTGACAAGGGTAAACAGTCGCACGGGCTATTCATGGCTGTTCGAGGGCGACGGGAAGGATACGGGACTCGATAGTCGACATCCGGCCACGTTGTGCGCCTTTGGGCCCCTTGCTTTGCCTTTGCCTGCGTATCCGTATGGTGCATCAAAGATTCTGGGCACAGCCAGAAGCAGGCCTGCGTGGGGAGCATACAGGTGATATCGATTCGTCGGCAGCGGGCCACCAGAGCGCAATGCGCATTTGCGCGTGTCTGTGTGGACGCATGGCGAAGTCTCAGAGCGACACGAAAGACAGGTTCCGACAAGGGAGGAAAAGCAAGCAAACCAGCAATCTAGGCTGATTTGTGCGCATCAAGCGAGATGGCATCTCCCGTGTCTCAGACCGGCGTGATACGTTGATATGACGGGAAAAACGTGAGAAGATGGTCCAGAAGTGAGGATCGTGTCGACCCCAAGTTGGCCATCGTCGCAAGGACCGGGAGAGGCTCCGGTCTGACTCGAGGGCCGCATAAGACATTGTCTTCGTAAACTCGTAGGGATAGAGGGGTTCAGTCCGGCCAAGCAAGCTGCTGGTTAATGAAGGATACTCGAGAGTCGAAAGTCGAGACCCCGCGGACCCTTACGATATTAGTTGGTTTGTCGGCTTGTGTCGGAACGTGGTCCCGCGCGTCAGAAGGAAAGCGCGGCGCTATCGCGTCGTCGGCGTCAATTCAGATCAGAAAGCATCCTAGACCTAGGGTTCAGATGAACGGCGCTTGGTCCTGTAGCGCGATCATGTAGAAAGCTTGGATAGCGAGTGACTGGCGGGGAAGACGCACGTCGCAATGCCTAGAGTAAGGACGGATACTCCTTACTCGTAGGATAAATCAACGATTGAGGTCATATCAGCTAGGCCGCCGTTTGTTCGGAGAGCGAACTGGAAGAGGAAGAATGCCGATGAGTGGAAGAGAGGGCCGGTGGAGGCGAGGCAAGCAGCGCAAAAGAACGGCCAGGAAGGATTCCCGTCTTCGCTCCTACCTTGGTGGTGTGTCTGGCTCGTTCGGCTTGCCATGCTGGGGGCATGGGGCAAGTGGGCACCTCAAGTTCGCAATTGAATTGCCAGCGCCAGTTCCCATTTCACAGTTCAAAAGTCAAGCGGGTCGCAGGGATCCCATCTTAGCGCGGGCATCTTTTTACCCCCCGTGTCCCCGTCCAAGTTCGTGGGAGACTGTGCCTGAGCTTGGCTTACGGACGGGATACCTTGACTTGCACACTTGCAAGCCTTGTTCCCACGCTGTTTCCTGCCTCCGTCCAGCTCCAGCTGTCCAGCCCAAGCTCCAGCTCCAATTCCAGCTCCAGTCCATCGCCCTTTTCCCTTTCTCTTTCTTTCTCATCACTTGGTTGGAGAACCTTACCTATCCGTACGAATACTCAGCTTCTTCAGCCCCAGCCTACTAAGCAATTGAAAGCTGATGTCACTCGCGCCCAATCCAACACCCATCTTCGCGCTCGATTCTACCAGGGCTACCACATCAATCGCTCTCAAGCCTTAACTCACACGGTGCGCGTGTCTTCCGAGGGGTGGACAACTCATCTTGCAGCATCTTGCCCCCGTCATCCAACCTACAATACCCGACTTCATTCGCTGCCTCTCGCCTCTGTACGACGTCGCCCGCGGCCGTCATTGCTGCTCCTACTTCTCATCTCAACCTCATAACCACCCGACCCCGGGTGTCCAAAGACTCCATACTCAGGCACCCTATCGCGCAACCTCCATCGCCTGTGCGGTACCTGTTGGGCGACTTCGTCATCCATCTGTATCAGTACCCCGGGAATTGCCTCCATTCCCAATCGGCCTCGGTTCTCCCAGTTCTACACTACCTTACGGCCAGACCGCGCAGCAGCTCTCGCAAAGGCCCACACTCGTTCATGCACAATACCACCGCATGCCCCAGTCCTCTGCGCCTTTGTCTGCAAGCTCTCCTTTAGGGCACATATAACCTGCAGCTACCTACATTACCTTACATTACATTACATCGCCCGAACCCGTCTCAAAACTTACCTGCATCGCTGCTGTTCTTCGACTCATCCTCAACCATTGTCGAGATGCCTTCATAGCCCGACATCCGACACACTACCTCGTCACACCCTAATTCCACGACTACGACTGCTGCCAGCCGTCTCATCTCGTCTGGTTCCATTTGGCCTGCTCGCACCTTGACTTGCCAGACGTTTGGCACCTAGTCCCGCCCCCGCAGCCACGCCGACGCTCACTTCCACGCCCGCTCTTCACCGCCTCCTACGCCGGCATTATCCTTCGACACTCGTTTATTCTCTCAGGGATCGTCCTCGTAGCCCATCGGGGAGCTCTATCTACGCCTGTCCTCAAAAGGTTTCTCGACGACAATCCACCCAAGCATTGAGCGTTGTCGTCATGCTATTTGCGAAAAGATCACTCAATCACTCATCTTCTCACTTGAGCCTCATCCCGCTCACACTTGAATAATTGATTTTTGCGCCTAGCAAGTTGCCAATTGGCCGAACGATCGAACTCCCTCACTGAGTACTTACTAGTAATGTATTATACCTGTGAGTATTCCTTTCTTCCAGATTACACTCAATGCGATCGGTGCCTGTAGTCGCTGACAACCGGCATAACTCAGTTTCATTATCAGGCCAAAGATAAAAAACATAATCGGCTTGTTCTGCTCCCCGAATATCTTCTCACCCTCGAGCTTTCCGCAGCTCTCATAATTGGCTCATTCACTATTGCCCGCGGCTCACTCTCAGCCATTGCTTACGCCCTTCTACTGAGCGGCTCTGAATCAGTACAGAGAACGGCACTTAATTATCATTGGCGAACTTCCGGTGAATCCCAGCCGAATTCCTCATTCCGGGCTTGCTCCTTCTTCGTCAGGACCTACAGAAGCCGTAATACCCATCCCTGCCATCTCACGCGCCGCAGACGTGCGGACAAATCCTCATGGCTTCCTCCGAAGTTGACCAGAAGTTCCTCGGAAAATGGGCGAAAACCGTCGAAACCGATAACCCACTCTTGTCATCGATGCTTTACAAGATCCTTGGACTCTCACTAAGCCTTGCAGAGCAACTTGTCACAGCGAAGAAACAGCGCAGACCCGATGCTGCCCGCGCGCCCCAGTCTCTCGACCTCATTTTTCACATCATCTGGCTTTCAAGAGAGGGCCTAGTGATGCTGCAGCAATATGTGATTCCTATGGTGGGAAACCATACAGAACTCCGGGTATTGGCGTACAAGCTACGAGCATCGTTCTACCACATTTTCGTCCTGTTTCACAACAAACCTGCAGTGTCCACTATGGGCATCGCAACTCCAGACACAATGGCCGGATTGACCCCACCAAGGACGGACAAGGGCAAAGGAATCGCAAGGGAGGATTGGAACTCATCGCAGGGCTCAATACAGCCCACACATGCCCTCGAGGGCGGTCCAGTGAACCCTCCGCCGGGTTTCGCTCCTCGAAGCGGCTCCGACCAACCCGCCGCCTTCCTCGAGCCGCCGAGAGATTACCTCCCCGAAGCGCACAAGTACTTCAAGGAGGCGATTGCTCTGGCTGATCAACACCTCTGGGGGTCGCATTCATTACGACTCTCCGTCAAGACCGAATACGCCGCGTTCCTTTACGAGTGTGTGCACGACGCTGACGGGAGCCGAAAACTGGCCAAGGATGCCATATCCGAGGTCTATGAAGCGACCGAGGGCATGGATGATGACATGTTTTCCGATGCTTGTGAGCTGGTTACTGTCCTGGGCAAGATGATGAAGCGGGGGCTCGGGTCAAGCAATAACACTTTGACTAGAGGAACAAGTCCTAGTCCAGCTGCACCTCCAGGAACGACAATGGCCCCCGGCATGGAGAACCCTATCTAATAGACGGTATGTCTCAATGGTGGCTATTCTATGACTTGGCTAGGAGGTACTCGATATTACTCAACCCCCGGTCACAATATTCTCTGGAGAGGCGCAGCTTGGTGGTGGTGGCCATAGACTCCTGCTCCGACCGACGGCGAAAGCTGCACTCGGGTCAGGCATGATGACCTCTCATGCAATGCGTCTACGGTTCCCCTTCCACAGGCTTCTTCGATGTACAAGATTCAGCTCGAAAATACTACTGCTACAGCGGAGTCGAGCAGGCTAAGGGGGGCATTCTCGAAAACTTTGAGCGCACACAGCATCTCAAACGGCGCATTGGGTGGCACATCATATTACAGCAGACTCCCTTGGATAGTTTCCAAGGGCTGCTTACCTGTACTTATATCTTGGATACGGCGAGAATGGGAGGCGAATTGATACGGTGGGAGTTTTCGACATGCACCATGTATAAGATGGCTGCTTTTTGTTGTAATGGTTGATTCCCATTGATACCCCCCCATCCTCTGCGGTGGCTGGTGGTGGTAGTAGTCTGCACCTTTTTCTATAGAATCTTCAAAATTTGGGGATTTCTCTGCAAACCGAAATGCTGTGAGATCAAATCCACACCATTCACTACCAGTAAATTGAGATGCAAAAGCAGTTCATCGTGAGTATCAGTATGGAAATAGGGTTCTCTCTCTCTCTCATATTCATCCTTCTCTCCCCAAACCCTACGAAGTAGCAGAAAGAAAGAAATAGAGCAAAGGATGGCTGGCTGGATATGGAAAAAGGATCCATAGTCCTCATACGGAGGAACTACCTTGTTACCCAGAGACGACCCAAAACACAAAAATGCAAATTAGCACTCCATCTATCCGTTATCCCGAATCCCCAACCCCAATTTTCGATATCCGATAACCCATTTCATCCGTCTAAACCAGCTGTCCCAAATCAAAGTTGCGATCAAAGTCGCGTAGACGCAAAAAGGTGAGGATGTAACCTTCATCGTCATCATCATTCGTCAGTCGTTACCCTCCTCGAGCCAGGTATCTCATGAGGATCGCATTTCGCAAACAAGCGTAAGAAAGGAGAAAAAAACGGGGTGTATCAATCCTCGTCATCATCGACGAGAGCATCCTCAGGAGTGTCCCGACCCTCGTAGGGGTCCAACAAATCCTCGCTACCGGCCACCGAGGAGGCCCAACTGCGCACGCCGGCGGCCTTGCCTCGGTCCTCCTCAGCCTCGCATCTCGACTTGATCATGTGAAGCGGCACCATCCGGCCCGTGGCATTGTAAAAGTTGGCCTGCATCTCGAGCCACTTTGTCGCCTCCCTCTTGGACACCACGGCCGCGAGAGTCGCGTCGTCTCGGCGTTGCTGTCTGTCTGCCGGGCTGGGCGCACGTCTATTGGCGGGAGGGGGAAGTGGTCTCTTTCTCTTGTGGGATGCTGCCGGCGCGGGAGGGTAGAGCGCCGGGTGGATGTGGCGGCGGATGTAGCGCTCCTGGCCGGCGAGTTCGCGTTTGTATTGAGCTTGAGGATCGGCGTCGTTGTCGTCTGCGCTGGTAGCGGATGACGTTGACTCGGAGGCCGAGGAGTTGGCGCGGAGGAGGTTGAAGCGGTCTCGGTAGGATGAGCTCGGGGTCTCATCGTTGGTGTCGGACGTAGCAGGCTTTGACGAGTCCTCTGACGGGGCGGGCTCGGCGGGTTTGCCTCTCTGTTTGGGCTCCTTGGGCTTGGACTCGGGTTTCTTGCCCCCAGTGGTCTTCACCTCCTTGGAAGGTTTTTGCAGCTCTTTCGCTTCTTCATCAGACTTGGGGGTCTCCTTGTTCTTCTGCTTCTGCTTTTCGGCTTTGCGCTCCGCCTTTCTCTCTGCCTTGGATTTGTACTTGTCATCTTCTGACTTCTCTGCTTCATCTTGGCTCCCGTCGGTTTTGGCATCAGCCTCGGTATCGGCCTGGGATTCGGCCTGGGTGGTCTCTTCTCCAGACACTGTCTGAGCCTCGCCTGTGGATTCGGCCGAATTGGCAACGTTGATCTTCAATACGTGCCAGCGCTTCTTGACCTCGTTCTTGCCTCTGTTGATTGCGTTCCCAATGGAAGCCCAGGTCTCACCACCCTCCTTCATGCCGATGATGAGGGCATCCTCTGAGGCTGTCCACTCGCCCGTGGTTGATGATTGGGCACCAGTAGAGGCGTCATCGCTCTTTGAGGATGCATTGTCGGTTGTACTCTTGTCCTCTGAGGCTGTCTCGCCAGAGGCTGACGACTCAGCCACCTCTGAGTTGGCTGCATCGGATGTGACTACAGAGGAAGTCTCTGCTTCTGTGGCCGACTGGCTTTCTGTGTCTGCGGTCTTGCCCTTCTCGTTTGGCTTATTCTTCAGGCCGACCTCACTATCAGCGACGTCTATGCTGGCCTCTGAACTCACAATGCTGGTCGACTCCCCAGATGTGGTTTTGTTATCAGGCTCGGTGAGTTCCTCGACGTCAAGATCTCCGAACAGGTCGACGAGGGTCATGGCGTCATCATCTGTAACTGCTGTGACGGAGGATGTGCCATCGTCAACGACTGTGGCAGCCAGATGATTAGCTTTGGTCATTGCGAAAGCATAGGTATGTTGGCTCGTGGAGTGTTGAGGAGATGAATCTGGAATGTTTTTTTTAGCAAATAATTTGGAAAGGGAAGGTTCGCTGGAATTGTAGCTCACTTTTTGAAGTTTGATCTGCCTGTGAGTATTCCGAAAACCACAAAGCTTTGAGAAATGAAGTCGCTGCTTCCGTTCCGAAATATTGCAATTGTCCGATCCGTAGTGTTCAATCCGCGCAGAGTGACAATGGTGGTTTTTCTTTCAGAAGACGACTTTGATGATGCGCTTGAGATATCTGAGTTTGAGGTCGATCAGGTGTTGTTGATGGACTTGATCGTGATGTTGATGAGTAGGTTGTCGGTGAGTTCAGGCTTTGTAAATGCTGTTGAAAACGGCAGTGTAGTTGCAGGATTCTATTGATAGAATGATCAATGAGATTGCCGGCTGAAGAAGTATAAGCTGTGATTGTCACGAGGTGGTGCCTTGTGAGAAATCTGGTGGGTAGCTGAAAGAAAGAACAGAGGGTGAGGTGTGTGGTCGAGTTTGTCGATTGATAAGGTAAGGTAAGGTAGGTGAAGTTGGCAAAGGAGGCAGGAGCGAGAGGTCACAGGTGGTAGAAATCAACCAGGAAGCTACGATTTCACCAAAGCAGGCAGGAGCAGCGTTCCGTCATCCTTTCCCAAACAGACAGTTTTGCCCTCTCGAGTATTAAGTGGGCAATTGAATCAATTCTGTTAGGTATGTTGGAGAAAAAGAAGAGAAGAGAAATATTCTGCTTGTGGCTGTGGTGAGCACGAACCCGAAAATGAAAACTTGAAGCTGGCTTTGACGGCCAAGATGGGGCAGAAGGACCTCCTTGAAAGCTATTAATATGGCTTCATCAGACTGGCAAAGTGTCAAACTTCAGCTTAAGCGGTTGAATGGGTCCGACCAATCAACGAGCATGAATCATACGCAGTAGCTTGGGGAAGTGTGCGTATGCAGCATCGGCCATGGTGGGACGAAGGGACGAAACGTCACGGTTCGGGGACCCTTCTCCAAGTTCCCCCTTCCTGGATCGCAAAGTATCCTCCGGTCTAGAACAGGCGAGACTGGGCGGCAGGCGATCTGCCGAAGCATGGAAGCGTGGGGCCAACGGATTGACAGGTTATGGGTCCTGTCGATCTATATGCTGAAAATAGGCGTTAATTGTGCGACGCGGTGAGTGTGACATTGAGTGGGAAGTTTGGTAGAGCCATGGTCTGTTGCGTGGGGGAGTAGGATGTGTGGGAAATATCAAGTTGATGTTAACAACAAGGTCCGGGGATTGGTCCACGGCAACGAGGACGAGGTGAGCCTCTGACCTCTGATGCAGGTCCGGGACGGGCGATATGTGAGCGATGGCCAATCATGCCCCGGGCTTACTCATCGTCCAGAATGGAACCCGCCGTCGGTGGTTGCATTTTTGATTTCGGTCTCTGAAAGGGCGACTAGCGGCTCTCTCTCTCACTGGCCAAGAAGTTCTCGCAAGGCCTGAAACAGCAACCCATCTCTTCCCTCACCAGCGATCTCCGTTCAAACTCACTCATCCCAACACCCTCCCGTTGAACACACCCACCATATCCCACCTCATACTATCACATAATCATCGCACACACCAAAATGGCAGCGTCGTCTTCACTGCCCGATCTGCCACCCAATTACCTCAAGGCCCTCGAGCTGATCGACGAGGCCCACAAGCAAGATCCCAGGCCATCGTCCGTTGAGTCGGTTCCTTTTGAGCTTCACTATGCCCAGAAGATGACGCGCTGGCTCGCCGTCAGGTCTCCGGCGGCCCCTCCGGTCCTACAACTGGCCTGCCGAGCCCAACATTTCAGGAGGTAACATTTCGCAATCAAGCATTCCTTTCTTATTATACTTTCTTACCTTTTTTAAAACAAGCAATTATAAGCATCACAATGTGCATGTCAAGCATATCACGTTGATGAATAAGACCCCTTTCCAGTCATAGTTACCTAACAAGCCTCATTATCTGACTCACCTGATTTGCGAACCGTAGATGGGAAATCCCCCGCAACACATACCCAATGACCCGTCCGGGCTACCTCACCTGGCGCGCGAAGCTCAAGTCCCAAGCCGCCGCTCAGGTGGCTGAGCTCCTCGCCTCATCGCCCGGCATCCAGCCCGCCATCCCCCAGGAGGACGTCGACCGCGTGGCGGCACTTATCCGCAAGGAGAACCTCAGCAAGGACGAGGAGACGCAGGTGCTTGAAGACGTGGCATGCCTCGTCTTCCTCGACGATCATTTTGACGACTTCGAGAGCAAAGAGGAGGTTGACGAGGATAAGATTATTGGCATCCTGCGCAAGACGTGGGCCAAGATGAGCGAGGAGGGGCACGCGCTGGCGTTGAAGATGAATCACAGCGAAAGGGCATTGAGTCTTATCGGCAAGGCTTTGGCGGGGTGATGTTGATCTAGCTTCATATGAGGGAGAGGCTTTGGAGAGGTAATTCCACATGAAAAGAAATAAAAATAATTCTCCCACCACGGGACCACCACAACCGACAACCCAATGCGACATCGGTGATTTGCAGTGATGATGAGCTCTAAATCCGTGCATCTTTAGCGAGCGAGAGAATCTCCCCGCGGGCCCTGAGGGTGCAATCCACCCCCGCCTGCATGGGGGGGCGGCCATCATCCAAGGGCAATTGCCAGCGTCGCATCAAAAGGGAAAACCGGGGAGGACGGCACGCTGCAGCCCCACCATCCCGAGGGATCCTCTCGGCGCAATACCGCCCGAAATCGACTACCCCCTTCGGTCCCGGGACATGTCAGACTACGCCTTGGCGCCCGGCCCGCGACGACATACAAAGACGGTGATGCAAGTCTTCACCTCTCAACATCATCCCTCTCTCTGACGCCATTCTTCTACCCATCTCACCTATACTCCTATGATAAGAACATGCCCCCTCTTACACTGACGCCGGCCGAGGTATCAAAACACAACCGCCTCGACGACCTCTGGCTCGCAATCGACGGCGCCGTCTACGACTTCACAGACTTTGTTCGCGAACACCCGGGCGGCATCGCCGTGATTCTCAAGTGCGCAGGCAAAGACGCCACAGAAGTCTACTCTGAAGTCCACGGGCCCAACCTGGTCAAGTCGACCATTCCCACCTCGCACCACAAGGGCGTCCTACCCCTGGGAGCCATCATGGCGAAACCTCAACCTCACAAGTGGCCGCAGCAGCAGCAGCAGCATCGAGATCCATCCCAAAAACAAGACAGCCAAACACCACCAACACCACCAACCATGCCCTCAAAGCCTCCCCTCACAACCCTCATCAGCGCCCACGACTTCGAATCCGCAGCCTCCACCTCCTTCTCCCCCAAAGCCTGGGCCTTCGTCTCCTCCGCCGCAACAGACCTCTTCACAAAAACCCGCAACGCGACCCTCTACTCCCAAATCACCCTCCGCCCCCGCGTCCTCGTCGACGTCGCCGCCGTCTCCACCGCCACAACCATGCTCTCCCACCCGATGCGTGCCCCCATCTTCTGCCCGCCCACCGCAATGGCCCGCCTCGTCCACCCCGAAGGCGAAAAGGAACTCGGCCGCGCCTGCAAATCCGCCGGCGTCCCGCAGTGCGTCTCCGTCTCCGCCTCGTTTCCGCTCGAGGACATCCTCGCCGCCCAGCGCGAGCACAAACCCGCAACTCCCTACGACGTCCCCGTCTTCTTCCAGCTCTACGTCGACAAGAACCGCGCCAACTCGGAACGCCTGCTGCGCTCCGCCCAGGCACAGGGCGTGAAAGCCCTCTTCCTCACAATCGACGCCCCGATCCCCGGAAAACGTGAGGCTGACGAGCGCGTGGCCTCCGACGAGTCCCTGGGCTCCCCCATCTCCGGCGCCCGCGCCGTCAACGACGCCAAGGGTGGCGCCCTCGGCCGCATCATGGGCAGATACATCGACGCCTCGGTGAGCTGGTCCGACATTGCCTGGCTGCGCCGCACCGTCCCGGGTCTCCCCATCGTCCTCAAGGGCGTGCAGACGTGGATGGACGCCGAGCGGGCCGTCGAGGCCGGTGTCGAGGCCATTGTCCTCTCCAACCACGGCGGGCGGAGCCTCGATACCTCCCCTGCGACCATCATGGTGCTGCTGGAGCTGCAGAAGAATTGCCCGCACGTGTTTGACAGGGTCGAGGTGTACGTGGACGGCGGCATCTCGCGTGGGACGGATATCTTCAAGGCCTTGTGTCTTGGTGCCAAGGCCGTGGGTGTTGGGAGGGGTTTGTTATATGGGCTTAATTATGGTGCTGAGGGCGTGGAGCGATACATTGAGAGTGAGTACTTTTTTTTTTCCCCTTCTTTTTTCGAATTCCATTTTGTTGCAGCTTTCTGGGCGAATGCATACGCTGTGAGATGTATAATCGGAATACTGACTTATTCGTAGTCCTGCGAGACGAACTGGAAACGACGATGAAAATGTGCGGTGTCACAGACCTAAACCAAGTCCACCCAGGTTTCCTCAATACCTTGGCCGTGGACCACCTCATCCCGGGACGACATGATAACCCAAATACACCCTGGCGCCGTGATCTACACAGCAAGCTGTAGTCAGTTTAACGATTATGAAACCCAGCGCACAAGCAGTTGACATGTCTCACGACATCTCTTGGCAATCTCATGGTTTATATATATCTCAATTGCATTAGAGAGGGTTTCATACGCCCATTGAGGCCATGTAAAAGACTTTGGGTATTACATATACACATAACGATAGTTGCCCCTCCCTCCAAAGAATCCTGCTCAACACCACTGCTGACTACACGTTCACAACAGCATTTGAGAGCGTGAGCTTCGTATCCATTCAAGCACCCCGCATTCATACTTGAAAATTAAATCCATCATTAAACCAAAACATCGACTGCGCTTTTCCACATTTGCCCGCCTCAGTCCACACTGACAGCCATTCAAGCCAACTCACGCAGCTCATTGTCGCCCCTGTGAGCAGGCAACTCAGACGCGAAGCCCGGATGTTGGTGCTGGTGCTGCTGTGGTGCAGGTGGCTGTCCTTGAGCGGGAGGTGGTGCGTTGTAGTAGCCCCCTTGCTGTTGCGGCGGCTGCTGCTGCTGGGGAGGATACGTTCCCTGCGTCGGGCTGACGCTGTTCTGAGACGGCACGTACTGCGGCACACCGGACTGGTAAGTGGGCGAGGGGCTCATGGGTGGCGGGCTGGCGGGCGGGCTGACGCCGTTGTTGCTCTGGTCGTAGGATCCCGTGGTGACGTCGTAGTGCTGCTTCATCATGCTCTGTCTGTTATTGTTGTTGTCCACAGGTGTGAAGCCCTGCGGGTAGTGTCCCTGCTGTTGCTGAGGAGGGTATCCTTGGGGCGACGGCTGCTGCGCTGGGGGACCAGGCTGCTGGTACATCTGCGGCTGTCCCTGGTTGGGTGGCGGGGGTCCGACATAAGACTGGTGGGCGGCCTGGTTGTTGTTGACGTTGTTGGTGTCCTTCTTCTTCTTGCGGAGGAGGAAGATGATGCCGAATACGATGAGTGCGATAGCCGCTACGCCTCCGACGACGCCGCCCACGATAGCGCCAACGGGAGTGGACGAGCCGCCGCCGCTGCCACCACCACCGCTAGACGTGCTAGTAGTCGCTGCAGACGTAGCAGTGGTTGATGCAATGTTGCGGAGGGAGGTTGTTGACGGTGCTGTCGTCGACTCTTGGGTGACGGAAGAATCTGTAGGGTTTGCGTAGACAACAATCACTTCCTCGGTGGCAGCGCATGCATAAAGGGTATAACGGTTGAAGAGCGAGCCCGAGTAGATGTAAGTGGCACACTCGGGTCTTTCCGAGGCAGTGCTAGAAGCATTCGTATGAGACATGGTTCACGTAGGGAAAGAAGAGCGACAGTATAACGTACCAGAGCTGCATACGAGTATCACCACTGCTGGCGCGACTAGCCGACCTTGATGGGAGACAGCTCGTAGCAATTGTGGTGCAGTCTGTGACTGAGGAAGAGCTACAGCAACCAACAACAGAATAGAAGCTGTTGATGACACAGGATCCAGTACCGCAGTAGATGGAGTTGGCTAGACAGAGGTCAGCATCCTTTACAAACCACCATTCTCTGTTCATCAAAAGATCGTATACTTACTAGCTTCTCCAGAGATGTAACCACAGGTGTCGTCGCCTCTTACACGCTTGGCCAGCTTCAGGTCGACATTGCCGGGCTCAGGCGCCGCAGTGGGCTTCGGACTGAAGCCGAGCTCCTCCATGTTCATCGCAGCAATGGTCTGCCTGGGTGGAGACCAGCTTGGGGTATCGTCCTGCCATCTCAGCGCCTTGGACTCCACGCCCAGGTACAAGCAAGCAAGAGCTCCGAGTTGAATGAATCTCCCCATGTTGAAGCTATAACGATCTGTTTCCTGTGTCTTTACAGAATAATACAATGTGGAGGAAAAGTGCGAGAAAAAGGGGGGAGAAGGGAGGGATAAGAAGAGAGACGAGGGCTCCAGAGAAGGATGCGGGAGAAAAGGGAGACAGATACAGCCAGCCGGGCAATCCCAGCTCGGGCTGAGATGAAAAGTTACCGAATAGAACGCGCCCTGCGGGTGAGCCAATAGACCATGGCGTCCAACAACGCCAATGAGGCTCAAAGGAGGGATACACCAAGGGTCCAGCTCCAAGTCTCCTGCACTTGACCGTTCGTATCTTGGCCCGGGGTATAGAGGCTGGTTGGGATTGGACCATGTGGAAACTCCGCCTCGTGAGGTGCGGGTATGGACCGATGCGCGTTGGTAGCGTTATTCGACCAGCCTGGCAAGGCAGACAGCCAGATGATCATTCCAAAGCCGTTTTTCTTTTCTGAGACCTAGTTACATATCTCGTCGAGTTGACTCAAGGGGGTAGATCTCACGTACCTTTGCCCCTCTTTTGCTCACTTACATGGAGATCACTTGATCCAATTCGTGTCTCCTGCGCAGCTTCGTACGCTTTCGACTCGCGACTGAGGAACTCACTTGAGTCTTGATAGACTCCTACGGATACGGACAGTAAGCAACAAACAAGGCTTTGCGCCCTATGTCACGACAACTCATCTTTGGTGATGAGCTTTTGGCGTGATAGCGGTGTGGTGGAGTCTAGCGGTGCCCAAGACAAGACTATCATGGCCTTTAGCCCGAACCGGAGAATGTGGCTTGCAGCTGAAGGCAGACCTCAGTCCAGCTCCTGGTCAACTCGCCAAAACCACCCAATGAGATGTCGGCCAGCTGAAATGCGTGCAGCGAGCTTGACTGACGATCCCGTGTAATCTTTGCCGAAAACCCCGGACGGGTTGACAGGCCCCTGTTGGCAACGACTCGGACAGCCTTGAATGTCGAAAAAGGGTTCCGTCGCGCCCCGCCTGGCTGTTAAACTAAGGGTCGCTCGCATCCACAGCGGAATCGGAGTCTTTGCGCGGAACGCGCCCAGAAACAACGCAATTTAGGCATCCTTTGCGCGCCAGGTGCTTTTAATCCATACCGTCGCCTGGCCCCGGCTACATTCTGCCGGTCCGCCGGCAACGGACAACAACGATGGAACGCTCGATTGTGCGACAGCATCAGGCAGAGTAGCTGAGACTCCATGAGAAGTGTTGAAAAGCTCTCATCTTGAAGACGAAACGACTGATTCTTGAAGCCGAGCCGAGCTTTTGTGGCTGGCGTGGAGAATTTCTGCTCTTCATGTAGCCAGCGCGGGTGCTCACGTGTATGTGATCTATCAGAAAACATAGTTAGCATGGTATGCTTATACGGAGTAGATCATCATCTCGTTTTCCAAAACAATGCATATGAAACAAGAAGAAAACCAGCAGGGTCTTTCGCAATATCTCATTAGGTATTCTCCAAATGATCGAACCGCCGAGTGGCTTAGAAAATCGAGAGGCTCGTTGTCTGATATCAAAATCTCACTTCAGCTTTCTTTTCGTTCCATTTCGGTGAAAATGGTAAACAACCGAGGTGATTTGCTACGGCTATTTAGTTTAGAGAGTCAGTTCCAACCAACACTTGACGAGTATCAACGCTTGACAATTTTACCGTGTAGCAATGAGTCGCGATTCACAACTGACGGGCGACCCGACAAGAAGTCGAGCTGTCGATTGGCATAATGAAAACGGTTCCTAGAGATCAAATGTGGCCATATGAGGCAGTGACTTTCAGAACTTCCCACGATCGTTCTCTCGTGACGCGGGAAGCGGCTGATTCTTGAGCCGCGAAGCGGAGACAACGGTATGAAATCGAAGGCGCTTGAGTCCTAACGCTGGACTACGTTGTGGCCTGTTTGCTCATTGATAAGAACTGGTCATGGCTTGGAGTGGCTTCAAGATCGTCTCCATCTCACTGTACCTAGTCCTCGCTGGCAAGTCGATCTGAGTTAGCATCGAGGAACGACCGATCAGGCCACGTCGCGGACGTCTCTTCTTTGAATGATCCGGTCGATCATCGGATGTTCTGGAAAGATACCAAATCGGCAAATTTGACATCGGTAACCAACGCCATCTCGGACGATGGATACCCCTAGCTTGCTAGGCCATCGAATGCCACAGCGGCAATTCGAGACGACGCAGTATATAAAGCAACGGCGTGACATCAGCTATAGAATTGGACACAAATTTGTCAGAAACTTCGATGGCGGTTTCTAAAGAAGAGCGTCTGAATCGGTATTGGGGCGATGATGAGCACCATGGACGGCTTTTGCGGCGCGCCACCGGCCGTAGCCTCTCAACTACCACACGAAATGGCAATAAAAGTTTCCGAAAGTTGCAGGGTCAAAGGACTGTCTGATGAAGAACCGAGATGGATCGGCGTGAAGGCACGCAGCTGGATAGACAATGACGGTGTCGGGTCAGAAGCTTACACAAGCGTTACTGTGCCTTTGCCGGTCTGGTCCGATTGCAAGTGAGCAGGAGGATAGCCTTGAATCCTATCGTATTTCCACCGTGAGCTTTCTTTTCGTGCCATTCGGAGTTCATTGCCTACATCCGCTCGGCTAGGCGAAGCCGCGAACGACAGCAAGTCGTCGACACGGTGACCCCGTGCAACTCGATGGTTATCGCTGAATTTCTTCCAGCCTACACATGAAGTCAATTAGGATCCAACATAGCCCAACATTCCAAATTCAACTCGCGAGCAACTCCCAGCTTCCGAGAGAGTTCATCACCCCTCGGAAATGAACTGCATCCCGTTTTGGACCCTCAGCTGTGCGACACTCGTACATGATGGACCATTTGTAACATACCGAGTCCTGCAGGGGTAACGTCTGGTCCTCTGTGAAACCATGAATGTATAATCGTACCACTGTGACATAGTTGAAGCATCTCGCAGGACACAAGTAAATTGTGGCCAAAGCTACTTCGATTCTGTAGCGATGAGTGCCTAGTCCGTGCAAGATCCGTATAGCCCGAGACAATGAGCCAAGGGCTGGAATTTGGCAACTACTGGGCTACAGAAGGAGTGCGTGGATTTCCAGAGGATGTGCTAGACGCAGGCAACAGAAGTTGCTGGCATAGCTGTAAGTACATTTGGAGACAATGATGGGCCTCTCTTAACCTTGAAGTCATGGTTCGTGTGATTAAGGTACTGGTCTGTGATTATGCCGTGGATCTCAGTGGGGTTGGCGTAAACGGTCCCGTTTCCTTCCAGCTTTGTCTGTCTGACCATACACCACGGCTGACAGACCGTTGTTCGAGGGAACGGTGAAAGCGTCTGATCACGCTAATGGTTCCTGAAGCGCCGGTCCTTGATGGTGTGAAGTTCCGCTTAGGCCCGAAGGCGCAGCGACAAGTGGAAGCAATAGCTGCTTGTCGATAATGTCGTCCAAATATTCAGAGACGTGTAGTTCGCAGAGCCTCAAGGTTGAGATGAAGTGTGCAGGGTTGGAGCGTCTCAAGATCCCGACGTCAAGCAGGGGCTAAGAATGGTGGCCAACTCACCAATATACAGGCCAACCAGGATCCCTGGCCGGCACGCCAGAGGTAGAAGAGTGCTATTCGTGACCTTAGCACTGAACCTATGCCGTACATATTCGATCAGAAGCTATGCGAGGCCTTGAACTCGGCTTCTCGCGAATTGGGGATGTCGGAATGTCAAGCCGCATCGAATGCACTGGACCATTTGGTATCGGCCGCTACTTCCGACAGAGCATAGCACACATGCTGCGCATCTTCGAGCTGATCTTTGTTGCCCACCACATGAAAGTTGATGATGTAGTACATGCAGACCCTGAAAAGCTACCGTCTGACTGGAACGATGCTGTGGCCAGATCCGGGACCCCGAGATCTCAATAGGCGCCGCCGTTCTGTGCTTTGCATGTCGCACCACTAAAAGGCCGCTAGCTGATAGCCAGGGTTGGCAACTAAGTAAGGGAAGTCGGTGAGGGCTGGTGGCCGATCGTACATGAGGGTTGGCGGCATCGACTGCATATTCCGAGCACATCCAGCCGGCTAGCTGCATGTCTCTTGCTCGACGGGGGGTCTGCCAGAACTGCGTTCTCGACCTAGATGTATTGTATCTGGTTGCTCAAGAGGCTGGATGTTCAGGTATGGTGGTAGGATGGGTGGTTGGCAGTGAGAATGGCAGTCAAACCGATGTACTGGGCCGAGAGCTTAGAGGGACGTCTTTAGCAGACCAAAGCAAGATTGACGCATCGATCGAGGCGTCTATCAGTATCCTTCTTGGCGAAAGCGGAATCTTGACGTAGATGCTTTTTCAAAGTTCTGCCCACTGTATGACGACAAATCCCACTGGTCCTTGCAGCTTTGGAATCGCTACGGAGTACATGCCACAATGATGGCGCAACGCCGGGTGCTCTTCGAGGGGCACAGGGACCAGAGCCATGGTAGAGCATAATGTGGAATCTGCAAGGCGGCTGTCTGATGCCCCTGTAGATCGTTCCCGTGATGCTAAGCTGCTCTGACTCGTAGCGCCATGCTTATCGGTGGATATCAAAGAGTATGTTGTCTCAGACGACTGGTGCGGTGGCTGTCCTTTACATCCATCTACCTACCCATCTAGGTATATTTGTCAAGGTGCAGGACGTGGAGAGGTGGCACTGGCCGCCCCTACCAGTCGGGCAGTATCACATATGACGGGCGAGAGCTGATGCCGGCGAACTTTTGCTAGGCATGGGCCACGAATGACCAAGCGTTGCTAGTTGGGGTCGGAGAATTAAATCGGGAACCATCGCTAAGGCCAACAGGGCCACTAGGTACTCTGAAGACAAGGTGTTAGGACCTGAAGGCAGCAAATTCGGCTCGCCTTGGAGTTTGCATCGCTAATATCGCGTCGTCGATAGCCGAACCCAAGGGTATTTGGTAGCACGCATGTAGGGCTCTCATAATCCTAACCGTTTTCGATGAGTGGTCCGAAGAGCAACTGCGGCTGTCCCGAGGTGAGGGTGGCATGACAGCCTGCTCATTCTAGGAAAAACTTGATGGATGACTAGAGTTGAGGGAGGCTAATGTATTTGGAATCGGGTCTCGTTGGGGCGCGCGTGTACATTTTGGAGCTGGACTCTGACTGCGAGACGGAACAAGGACGTGTGGTAGGGGAGTATGGGTTGGCTCGGGGATACGTTGGTTGGTAGGCCAAGGGGATGCTCCGAGCCCTAGTCGGTCGAACCAGATCTGCCAGAGAAGACGAATCGAATATTGGGACCGGGCAGATGGCCAGACGGGAGATCAACTTGGGGATGATCTTTCAGAGACAGACAAGTTGACAATGTCTCGGTCGACCGAGCCACTAGTTCGTCCAGCTTCCTGCTTAATCCAATGAGCTTCTGTGCTTCTGTTCCGAATGTCTATAGCAGCATGAGGACGCACCGAATCAGACAGATCAAAGAGCCCTTGGCTCAGCGTTACCTACTGTACGGATACAAGCAAGAGACATTTAGGTAGCGGCTTGAGGTCGAGAATCAGGTTGGCCCCGTTCATTCACTTCTCGGCCGGAGCAGGGGTTGAATCCCTGCCACCACGCACGTCTGTCGCTCACGGCTTCGTCCGCAGTCCAAACTGATGTTCTCGTCGACGTAAGAGACCGATGTACGCGTTTCTGGTCCGAGATACAGCAAGAAGCCATGTTGTGCAACACGATCTTGTGGGAGAATTCTGCTAGATCGGCGGGGTCACGATGACTTGCGAATGCAACCCGTCGATATAGCGGCCATTGCTTGAGTAAGTAACCTTTGTGTAGGACAAGGCCCGAAAATAAATGGAAAACGCGACTCCATGTGGAACTGCAGACCTCGCAAGTTGGTGTATTGGTGATACATGGAAGGAATATCTATATGTGTACTCCGTACTGACAACATCGAAACGTCGGCGCGTGAGAGTCGAAAGAACGTATCTGGTTTGGTGTACCCAAGCCGTTACGCCTTATGTAATGGGTCTTGGCTTAGATGCGTTCCCCACGCCTGCACTCGACCGGAAGATGCAACGAAATCTGCGGTTCGTTGGGCGCTTGGAGGAGAGTCTTGCATGCCTCAGCGGACTCGACCGGACGCGCCTGATCCGGGTTGTTGCATGATCCGCTAAAATACTTAGGCAGCTGAGCAATGGGGCCGGCTAACCGGAGCTTTGATGCCGCGCCCATGGTTGTGAACTGATATTGGTCTGGCTCTGCTCCCATGGGCTGCTTCGTTCGTCACTTTTTCAGTGGTGCAAGGGCAGCTGAAAGACATCGTCATTGAGTAGTCGCCTGCGGCGGTGATGTTCCCCAAAGTGCCCTGGCGTGAGACGCAGCCAGGACTGGTGGCTTCGTTGGCTTGCACCAGTGACATCGTCTTAGCCTGGCCGTTTGCTTGCTTATTCTTCGGCGCCCATCGATTAGTCTTACTAGCCGACCACTGGCGTGTAGTGTTTCCCCCAGAGTCTAGTCGGCTTGTCGCACCCTCGACAATCAAGTCTCTCGAGAGAATACGGATAACAAAGGAAGCGAAATAGTTGACGAATATAAGACTGGATTGGCCGGAGGATGGCAAACACAATGAGCGTGGGACACGAAGAAGGCTCGAATCGGCGAAAGGACCTTGCGCCGTGCGCCAGGAAAATTCCTTCGGCTATCTCGAGGCTCGGATGCTTGGATGCGTGATTGCAGCCTTTCGACCGAGGTGAAGACGGTTTTGATGAGAAGAGAGAGGGCTAATAGATTCCAAGGCGGAAACGACCAAAGATCGTTTGGCGCTTCAAGCTCGCTAATGCGCATAGGCAGGCTCTCGGAGACAACAAGGGGATTGCCCACCCTGCTCGAGGTGGTAGCCAAGCCAGGCAAGATCCAGTCATGATATCGGAGTCGGATGGAAGAGGCGAGAAAGGGGTGGGGGAAATGCGTATGACCGACGATTGACTGGTGGACTCGTGTCTCGATTGTTCTTCAGATTTCTTCTTTTCTTTTTCTTTCCTTTTCTTTGCAGTCGTCCAGGTGGCAGGCAGGGGCTAGGGGTGAAGTGCAGAGAAGTTGAGAAGGCCACGGTTGGGAGTGAGGGGATTGAGCTGGCAGACGGCCGCGCTCTTCATCTCAATGCTCAGATTCCGGGCTGGTTCATGGATGGAGGTGGTGTGTGGTTCCCGTGTGTTCGTGATCTTGTTCCACTGTCGTGTAAGACACAGACGTCCAACACTAGGATGGCAGGGATTCCGCGGTACCTGAGATCTGAACCTGCATCTACGTCAAGACTCAGGCAATCGGACAGCGGAGATGGGAGAGCCAATAGATGTCTCTCCGGACAAACGAGCCCTCTACTTTGGCTTCGGGTACGGGACTCCCGTGTTCGTGCGAGAGGCAGAAATTGCCATGGCGTATGGGACAAAGTGTGCAGTTGGAATGTGTTTGGTCATTTTCAAGGTTGGATGGAAGGCAGGTGGACGTCTGGAACCTTGCGCAGCTGGTTCATGGGTACGTATACCTAGGTAAGGTACCTACCTTACCTTAGGGCTAGATGAGGTACGTACTAGGATTGTATGGGTGGCCCGGGCTTGCTGGTCCAATATGGGGAAGATGTTGCTCGAAGGTAGGTACGCACTTCACTAGGTACGGTACGTAGTATCGGTAGGCAGACACACAAGGTAGGTAGGTAAGAAAGGAGGACAAAGTCGGCACCTTCTCTCATTTCACGCCCCTTCCTGACGTCGATTACCTCAATCTAAGATATCTGAGGAAAAACCTGACCTGTCCAAGTCACCTACCTTGGGTTAACCTAAATCAAGGGAAGGCTAGCAACAGGTATGCATCCAGTGTTTTCTTCCTCATCTTTTCGACCAAGCGTCTTTACTGCTACCTAGGCTTCAGCTAACAGATGCGCCCTACTGCCAACCGCCAGGGATCCCGCCCTTCATCTCATACCGCCTCATGCAACGCTTCGTCCAATGATGTCTTTCCCGGCCTCAACTCCGGCTGAAGTGCTTAGCCTTGGCACCCCTGCTCTGCGTCTACTTCCTCACAACCCTCCTGCGTCTTCGTATCGCCGACGACAAAGTTCAAGTAAGCGTTGTCTCTTTGTTCGAGGAAAGTTGCAGTTACTGACTATCTAGATCATCGCAGATCCGGCATGGGATTCATAACAAAATAATGGGAATTCCGGTCCGGAGTATCCGCACAATCAGTAATATCCATGGCTGGGGTTACCATGATCCATCATTTCCGCCCGGGGTTGCTTGGGTTGAGAACTGTACGGGTACGGATACAGTTACCCAATTTCGATAAACCTGTGCCCGTTTCCTCGCAATACTTTACCAAGATGCCCCAGCGATCATTCTCCAGCTTCTTATTCTACGGACACAAGTGCGAACACTCATTGTGTGAGACCACTGTGGAAGACATTTGTCGATATTGATGGTTTCCCGCCCCTCGATCGGAATTCCCTGCCATCTTGTCTATGATCTCTCGTTCAGTCATGTTTCGTAAGTCTTGTCTCTCATTCTTCCATTCTGCCACTAATGAGTTTGAACAGATTTAGGTTGGTGGCCGAGAATGAGATGGAAGGCCCCATTTCCTTCCGCCAGCCGCCTTTACCAATGTACGGATACCACCTAGCATCTCCACTCGCCATCATCCGTGCCACCCTTCTCTTCCGACGGCGGCGAGGACGACGGACAAGCCGGCGCAAACACTATTTCCACACTGTCACGGAGACGCAGAGGCAGACGCTCACGCAGGCGCTGAAGGGCAGAGCAGACCCTGAAAAGGGTCGACACGGGCCTATCACCCCACAAATACCTTACCCAAACGCCTCCGGGCTCGTCCCGCCTCTCCGTCTCCTCCCTCATCCAGTCTTCTGGTCGGTGCTCCCACACCTCCCTGGCGAAACATTCCATTGCGCACACAATGAAGGAAGTTCCTGGAGGTTCCTGGAGGTGAGATGTATGCAGATGCAACTACACCACAACCACGGCGACAACAACCACCACCAACACCACACGAAGCCATACCGGTGCTTGTGCCTGCGCCTGCGCCTGCGCCGCGCCAACCAACATCACACGCCTCTCACACACTACTCGACTTCCTAGCCCCATTCCCACTTATCTAGCTACGCTATCAACGGGATGGCAACGCGCTACCTATCCCCAAACCTACCGGATTGCCTAACTACCGGGCTACCGTGCCTACCTTACTACCAATTCGCAGGTACTTTCTTCTTCTCCTGTTCTGGGCTGTCATCCCGCCTACCTATTTTCATTCCGTCCTACCTGAGGCAGTTGACCTCACACGTTTCTATCTACACGCTCAAGATTCTCCCGGATCATGCACCCATAATACCCATAGGCCCGAGTGGGCGGTGGATGGGCAAGTAGACAAACAGGTAGAGGTACATGCCATGCCCGGACCGAACACACATAACGACCACAACGACCACCGCCGCCTTTTGCTTGTTTCCGCCCCGTCCCTCCTCTTTCCCCCCTTGTATGCATGTATGTATGTATGTATGTGTGTGTGTGCCTTTTGCTCCTCCTCCTCCTCCTCTCCTGCTTCACCGGATTGGTGTGCCGTGGGTGCAGACGCGATCTCGACCCAAGTTGCGGTAGGTAGCCATGTCACATTTTGATGTAGGTACCCTCTCCTCGGCTCTGCCCCTGCTGCACCTAGCATGTACCTTACCCTCCGACCACCTCATTCCGCTTCGTCGCCATACTTTTTTTTTGGTCCCTTTTCCCTTTCTCTCTCTGCTACCCTTCCTTTCCTATCATGTACCTTATTCTACGGGGTGGGCGCCCCGTCCATTTTCCTCAACCTCAAGCACCACCTTAAAAAGAGAAAGGCAAGGCAAGGGAAAGAAAAACAAGGGACCATTTCACTCACCCGTACATAATTTTTTCCTCTCCTCCCCTCCACCCCTCCCCTCGTACGGATACAGGCAAACTTCTTGCACACTGTCCAGAGTATATTAAAGTCGGCCGGCGTCCCGTCCCATGTTCCATCGTCGACGTTTCTTTCGCTCGTCATATCCCGTGCTCTGACAAGCCCTGGACCGAGAACCCTTATTCCGTTGGGTGCTGTCATTGCTTCTCCGACTCCATCTCCATGCAGGTCTGGCTCCGCATGTGGTCCTGCTCCTCCCTCTCCTCCCCGTCCCGCATGTCTTCCTTGCCTGATCAGCGTCAGATCTGTGCCTCCGACCGACCTTCTTTCAAATTCTCTGCCAACCTCCGAGTCGACCCTGAGACAGAAGACACAGAAGACACAACATCGCAACCAAATCTTGCAACCTCGTCGGACGCCGTGTTATTAGACACAATCACGTACGAGGTTGCATCGTCCGGCTGCTCTGTTGTTCTTTCCATCTGAAGCTCTCTTACTCGCCCTCTCCGCCCTCTTCCCGTCGCGCAACAGTCGTTGCCATCCCTTTTCTCCGGCTACCGCCTGCCGCTCTCTGGTTCTATCAGCGTCTGATACCGCCAGAACGCGGCCGCCAGCACCCAATTCGCCGTCATCGCCGACGACGAGGGCTAATTCCGGATAAGGCACCTGCTCCCGCAGCAGCCTTTCGTCCTCCTGTTGAGGACTCATGGCATACCACCACTCGAGCGGCTCATCCGCAGCCTCGGGCTTTGAGTATGCACAGGTAGGCCATGCCTTCACCGGTCACCAAGGTGCTCCTCCGCTCAATGGGCCCCCTTTTCAGCCGTTCCAACAGTCCCAATTCGACATCTTTGAATGGTATCCAAAGTTCCAATCATGCCTCCGCTATTTCTTGGATCATGCCCAGTACACCGGGCCCATTCAGGCTGTGGCAGCCTTTGTCAACATTCAACTCCCGTTTCAAAAGGCCCACAACCCGGTATTGTCCTCCAAACACACCGGTCCCAACTCCCCCGCCGGGCCCGGGCCCTCGACCCCGTCCACGGCTCGAGCCGCCGGCAAGATGCCAATGAACGCCCAATTGCCGTCTTCTACGCATGCAACGCTGACGCCGTACATTCGGCGCTTGGTGGTGACCGGTTTCGATTATCCCGCCGTCTTATACGGCTTCTTCGGTGACGATTGGCTCGGCGGCATCGGCCCAATGCACGAAGCTGAGCGCCGCAACTACATGTTTGCCGCCAAGAGCGACACTTGGCTCAAGGTGAAGTCGCACTACGACATGGACGGCGAGCAGCAAGTTCCCTTCCTCCGACCTTTATCTAATGTCACCGAAAAGGAAATCCAGAGTGCGGAAACCCAATGGAGTGAGTGGCTCGCCATGCAAGATTGGATGTTGGGTCCACGGGCACCGGACCAGGACCAGGACCAGGAAGTGAGGATCAAGCAGGAGGACGACTAGAATCCAGGCCGAAGTCATGACACGCTTATAATGGCGGCGGCAGTGGCGGCGGCGGCGGTGGCAAAAGAAGAGGAGGCATTTTGCATTTCGCAGGACAGCATTCGGCGTTTTTTCCCTTCCCCCTTCGGTTCTACAAACGGCGGTACGAATACACATGCAGGCGCAGGAAGAGCTGTACGATGTCGAGAGGCGAGAGAGCAAACGGTTTCTGGGAGAAAGAAGAGGACGGCGTTCGCATCCTTCCGCCTCACTTGTCAAGATCTCATTCAAGCTGCTGTAAGATATGCAGCATGTGGTGCTCGGTACCAGACTTTTGTTTTGCTTTTTTTCGGCGGCGGCATATTCTCATGATTCCCTTCCTCCTTTGGATAGAGGCGCGCGTACAATGGCGGTCGGGGGTAACGTCATTTAGCCATGGTGATCTCAAATCTTTTTTTTCCCCGTTTAACGACTTTTTTCTACTTAACGATACGATAATGCACAAAAAAGACACACGATGATGCACATCCATGCCAAGACTTTTTTACACACATACGCAGATCCGCCGTGAGCTTTTTTTCCATTAACACATTGATGCGCCTGATTTCCCAGCCATGCTTTGTTTTGACAAACAGAATTGGAACATCATCCCGGGATGATGAGGTCGGCAATCTACCGACATTAACGTCTATTTCTTCTTCTTGGCTAGCCTCTTTTGCGCCCTCAGGTCCTTCTTCATTCGTGAATCCACAATCGTGTACCGACCCTTGACGCCCTTGGGACGACCCTGGATACCACGGTTGGCACCTATACGTGTGGTTAGCAAATGGAAGAACATGTACGATACTTTTGATAGAGAAAGGGGAAAAAAGACTCACCCCTGGCGATAATAAGAGTAGGCTTGGGTCTCCTCTTGACCTTGCCCGCCTTGGCCATGAGCTTGGCGATGCTCTCGGCCTTTTCCTTCTCCGTCATGCCCTCCTCGTTGGCAAGCGAGTCTGACTTCTTCTTGAGCTTCTCGAGGCGCTGCGCCGTCTTGAACTTCTTGCGCGCCTTGGCCTCGCGCACCTTTTTGATGGGCCGCGCGTTGTAGGCGCGCAGCTTCTCGCGGATGGCCGCCGCCGCGGCTTTGGTGATGGGCTTCTGCTGCTTGTCGTGCTTCGACTCGTCGTCGATGAACCAGTCCGGAAGGCCGTCGCGGTCCTTGAGGGCCCACTTGTTGAAGCCGTCGTCCATGAGGTCCTGTTTGGTCTTTTCGCCCGTCGCGAGCTGGTGGGCGAGCGTCATGGCCTCGGCTGTGATGATGTCGATGTCTGGTGACTTGTCAGTACAAATTGTTCTTCTCTCCACGATGGATTGGACAAGATGAGTCCAGAGGTAGGTAGCTGGACTTACCGAGTCTGCCGTCCGGCCGTCTCTTCTCCTGGTTCTCCCAGTCTTCCTCTTGGTTCTTGACGACCTCAAAGCCAGCATCGTCTTCGCTCTCGGAATCTGAGCCGAAGCCGTCGGAAGCCTTCTGCTTCGCCTCCTTGGCCTTCTTCTTCTCGTCCTTAGCCTTCTGCTTTTCCTCAGCTGCCTTGGCCTTTTCTTCCTTTGCCTTCTTCTTGTCCTCCTTTTCTGTCTTGGCCTTCTTCGGTTTTGGCTCCTCTTCAGCAGGCTTGTTGTCGACGCCCCAGTCCTCGTCGTCAACATCTCCCATATCGATATCCTTGAAGATATCTTGCCCGAAGAAAGCCGATGCGCGCTTCGATAGGTTACCGCTCTCGGCTGTGCTGTCCAGGTCCGTCACCAGGGGCTTTCCGCTCGCATCGTCATCTTCGTCCTCGTCATCGTCGGAGCTGTCAGAGTCCATTTCCATGTCCTCATCGCTGTCGCTCTGTTCGCCGCCCGAAACACCCTCCCATTCGCCGTCCTCGTGCTCTTCGCGAGCTCGCTTGGCGCGCCACTTGGCATCGGCCGCCGCCTTGCGCTCCTTGAAGTTGTCGTACATGCCGTCCAGCTCGCGCTCGAGGCGGTCCTCCTCTGGGTCGCTCTCGGAGTCAGAGTACACGATCCCGGCTTCGGCCTCCTTGGACTTCTTCTCACTCTCCTTGAGAAGCGCCATCTTGCCGCGGGAGATCTTGTTGATGCCGCCGGCCTTGTCGGCTGTCTTCAATGCAAACATGGCGTCCGGGCCGAGGGGTCCGGTTTGCTCCATACCAATGTCCATTGGCGCCGTCATGTTCATCTGCATGCGCACAATGTCCTTCTGCTTCTTCTCGTTCTCCTTCCTCCTCTCCTTCTTCTTCTTGGAGTCGTCCTTGTTCTTGAGCGCCTCCAGCTCCTGTTGAATCCGCAGCTCCTCGTCCATGGACTCGATCTCTGCGACCTCCTCGCCCACCTGATCTTGCAGGGACTTCTTCTCCTGCGTCGTCTTCTTGGTTGGGAAACCAAAGATTTCCCTTACCTTGAGACGCCATTTCAACAATTGCTTGAACTCTTTTCTTCCGAGGACCTTCAAGTCTGCGCAACTCCTGCGGATCTCGTCTGTCGTTTCAGGAAGCTTGTCCAGCGCGGCGAGCGCCACGTCTCCGTTTGCCGGCTGGTCAAAAGACAACTGATTGGTTTGACCGAGAATTGCAATGGGGTCAGCGGTTTGGATGAATTCGCTCGCGGAGACGACCTTGTGTTGTGTGTAATCACCCTCCTCGTAACCCTCACGCTTGCGCTTCTTCTGCTCCGGGTTGTACACCTTGGCCTCGTTGTTCGGGGTCGCGTCCTTGAGCTCGGCGAAGACGGCACGGGGGTCGAGGAATCGGGGATCGATGCGCTTCGGGGCCTTGAAGCCCTTGCAGACGACGAAGATTTCGGCAGACACGTTTCTCGAGGAAGGGGGCTTGGTCGCCTCGACCTTTGTGAAGAGCTGGTTGAAGACCCACAGCAGGGGGTTGTAGTCCTTGGATCGGAAGACCTTGGTGACAAAGGTACCGCCCTCAGCCAAAAATTCCGTCGCAAGCTTCATCGACTGCAGCACCAGCTCGGCCTGGTTGAACGAATCCTGGTTCCACGCAGTACCGACGTTGGGCGCACCATCGTGGAGAACACAGTCTGCCTTCCATGTCTTGAGATGCGATCGAATCGTGGCTCGACATTTCTCGGTCGTAATATCGCTTTGGAAGGTGATGACCTTGGGAATTGGCTTGATGGGTGACAGATCGACACCGACAATCAGGGCGCCGACGGGGCACGTTTCCGCTGCAACTTGACACCATGACTGTGAAATATTAGCAAGAAGATCTTTGCGATTGGGTTATCATTGACGTGAAGGAGCTTACACCGGGCGCAGCGCAAAGATCGACGACGACCTTGCTCTTCTCTAAGAAGCCATATTTCTTGTTCAGCTGGATCAGCTTGAACGCTGCTCTGGCGCGGTATCCCTTCTCCTTGGCAAGTTTGTACCACTTATCCAAACGTCCTTTTCCGTGCTTCTTCTGGATCGCCATCTTGTCTGGAAGGCGAGGCCAAGTCGAGATGCACGGGGTAGTCTTTGCGAGAGTTGGGAAGCTCTTCTGCAGCCAAAGGGCGTCCTTCTCTGCAGGATTATCGGATTTCGGACCCGCCCCGCCGCCTCGACTTTCGCAACGTCCCTTCTCTCAGAATTTTTTTAGCGGAGCTGCAGGGGAGCGATAAGAATCACGTGGAGATATCACTAGCGCATGGCAATGTGGGGTGTCCCGCGCTCGGTTCATCGGATGGAATGTCAATTCCATTAAACATCCTCAGGTGGGTCCCCGCGTTCACCACGCGCGCACCGCGACGTTGTCGCGTAGAGAGCTGCGCTAGGGTCAAGAGGGAGTCTCGATCGGGCAAGTAAGACGTCAAGAGCTTTACCTACCTACCACAACTAGATACCTTGCTTCAACCTTGACTGCTCAAACTCGGCCATCACCACCCCGCCTGCCGGACCACACGTTCTCTTTCTCTGTTCTCAAAGACGTTTCTGTCTGTCGTCTGTTTCTTTTATACTATTAGGTAGCCATTGAGTCTGAAGCCGAATCGTCATCGTCACCACCACCACCACTCCCAGCGTCATGGTCTATCACGGCGGCATGGCCAGTCCGCCACCGAGCGATGGCCTCGTTCCGGCATCCTCTCCCACCCTCCCTTCCTCTCCGCCGTCACGGATGTCTCGAAAGGAAAAGAAGAAGTCTATCCTGACTCCCCGGAAGTTTCGTCGTTTCTTCACCCCTCGCGGGATGCCCTCACAGATATCTCGGGAAAGACCAGCCCTTGGCGAGCTACGCAGTCCTGCACTCAACGTTCAACCGACACCTCCACGATCCAGCCCCCGCTTCAACGAACCGATATCACCGACTTCGAATCGCAGCAGCAGTGCGCTTTCTCCTTTTGGTAGCGAAGATGGCCCGAGGAAGCGGAAGCGGAGTGTCGTCAACGCTATACCCATGAAGTTGCCACAGTCAAGCCGCGGCTCAGACACGAAGCGTTCAAGGACCCAACCGGAGGATTTGGAGGAAGACTATCCTCTAGGCCGAAGTCCTATCGCAAGATCACCGTTGCAACAAAATGAAAATGCTCGTTCCGAGGACCATCCTATGGGTTCTCCGGAGTTACTCTCGCCCTCGGCTAGTCGAACGGCAGCTTTGGGCAGAACGTACTCGACAGGACCTCAAGTAACGCCAGACGAATTTGCACGGAGGCTTAGCTCCTTGACTGCTAGCAACTTTGCGACCTCGGGGTATGAGGGTCTTCGGCCTAGGTCCACGCTGATTGACTACTTCAAGTGCAACCGGGCAGGGATTCCCGCTTCTAGCAGAGGAAAGGCCGTTAAAACTCTCACTAAGCTTCCTCTGCCACCAAAGGATGAGCCTGTATGTTTGATCCCCGACGATTTGTTCTAAATAGACTAATATATCCCAGATTGTTCCGGAGTACCGGCCACAACCCGTGATTAAGCTCCGCAACCGGGGCTTTGATGCTCAACTGCTGCTCCGGGAGCAGGGTAGCACACCCCGCCCCGGGCGTGAGCATCTCGAGTATCCTGCGTTTGGTGAGTTGTTCACTTTTGCAAATGACGGCTTGTAACTAATATCGACAGATTCGAGAGCAGATACGGCATCCTTCTGGAGCCGAAACACTGACGTCCACATGTGCAACGCGCATCTGACGCAAGCGAATACCATTCCCTTTAGTTTGGCAAGTTGTCACAGTGAGTGTCCCTAAGTCATAGTCCTTGAACTTAAACTAAGCCTCGCAGATGCCCCAATGACGGCGATTGGTGACGAAGAGGGATTCATCCGCTTCTTCGACACTACCACAACCCCTTTGGGAGCAGCACCCCGTACAAAGGTTGATATTGTCATCCAGGCCCACGAGAATGCCATTATGGACCTCGCTTTTTCGAACGACGATCTTCGCTTGGCAAGTGCATGCGGTGACCGCTCCGGCAAAATCTTTGACGTCATGTCGCAGACGGTTGCTGTGGAACTGAATGGTGGTCACTTCCAATCGATGCGCCGTGTCGAATTTCAACCTGGCCAGGCCAATGGAAACGTTGTGGCCACGTCGGACCGCGATGGAAAGATTCAGATCTGGGATCTGCGATGTTCCATGGCACCGGCTGCTGCATTCTCCACTCGCGGCCCGGAAGGTATCGTGCACCGCGATAGAGACCGCAACCCCCTGTGGGCCCGAACGACTAACACTCTTGACAATGCTCATGATCGTACGATCCATGGAGTTACATCACCAGCATCCGTCACGGCGCTGCAGTATATGCCGGAGGGTCGTGAGCACTTGCTTCTCTCCGCCTCGGAGGCAAATGCCTGTATCAAGCTGTGGGATACGCGATACATAACCCCGCGCAACAAGGAGGCCGTCCCCCTAGCGGTGACCGCCGAACCGGCGACCCATCGCTGGCGGCCCTACGGTCTTACGTCTCTCGCCTTGAGCAGTGACGCGGCCCGCCTGTACGCAGTGTGCAAGGACAGTACCGTCTACGCGTACTCGACCTCGCACCTCATGCTCGGCCATGCCCCTGAACTTTCCGTTCGACCTCCGCGTCAACGGGCTGGTTCCGCTGTGCAGGGGTTGGCCCCCTTGTACGGCTTCAAGCACGACCTTTTCCACGTTAAGAGCTTCTACGTGCGCGGAGCTCTCCGCCCTGTATCGGCTTCCGGCAACGAGCTTCTCGCCGTCGGTAGCACCGATAAGTGCGCGGTTGTCTTTCCCACCGACGAGCGCGCCATGCGGGAGTACTGGGACACGCAGAGTCATCTTCCGGCAACGGAAACCATGTCCACCTCGTCAAGCGCAACTACGTCATCGTCCCACGCAAAGTCTGTCAACGGTGGCGGAGCTCAGGTGCCCATCATCCGCAACGGCACGCCCCTCATCCGCGGCCACCGTCGCGAGGTGACGGGCCTCAGCTGGTCCAACGAGGGTAAGCTCGTGACCATCTCGGACGACTACATGGTGCGCCACTGGCAAGAGGGCAACGACGATGGCAGCCGTGGTGGTGGCCGCGACGCGTGGGAGCTGCGCACTGGAGGCGAGTTTGGCGGCAATCGCCACATGGCTGGTTGGGCTGACGTTGCGGACGACTGGGACGAGGACTGCGACTCGCATTCTGAGTGCTGATCCAAAAACCCAACAAAAGACAGAGCAAAAAGAAAAGAAAGGTGAGAAAAGAAGCATGCGTCTGGATTGGGCTATTCTAGACGACGAAGAGGTCATGAGTTGTTTACATTTTTTTTATGACGAGAGTTTGATAGGCCGACTTCATCGTCTGGCCCTTTTTGTGCGGCTTGTATATGCGCGGAGAGGAGTCAACTGGATCGGGGCGCGTTGGGAGTTTTTTTCTTTTCTCTTTTTTCTGAAAGCATTGATTTGGACGGGTTACAACATGAGAGAGTACAAGAGCAAAAAGACGGGGGGGGGGGGGGGGGGGGGTGTGGGTGGGGGGGGGGGTGGGGGGGGGGTTTTTTTTTTTTTTTTTTTTTTTTGTTTAAATTTTGGAATGGGGGGGGAAAGGAAAAAGAGGAGAAAAAAGAAGAGGGGGGGGGGGGGGGGGGGGGGGGGTTGAGTTCGGATTGGCTTGGCATGAGGAATTAGCATAGAATGGCATCGCATCGCTTTGCATTATACTGGACTGGCCTGGATTGGGGGTTTCTAGATACCATAGCACTCACGGGATAAAAAGTTCCTTACACATAATGAGACATGTCAGAAAGCAACACTCAGTTCACTGGGAAACACGTATGCCACTATGAGGGAGACTTGTTTCGGAATATGCTGTCTAGCAGCCCTTCTATCTAACCTCTGAAAGTCTTAAAAGTCCGTCACAGACCATCTACTGCTATGCCATGTCGTAGGAAAAAACAAAAGGTCAAAACACCTTGAAAATGCAATAGGGGGTATCGTGTATCTATCCCATGCAGTAGGTATCCTGAGTTGAAAACGCTCCGAAACGCCGAGGTCGTCATGCTATGCTGCCACAATGCCTTCTTTCGCTCCCCTTCTGCTACACGCCCTCTGTTCCCGTCCTCTTTGCTAGAAAGAAAATACTGACAATCGCAGCTAAGCCTGCCACGATGATGATGTTAGATATCAAGGACGTGGCAGAGCGTGATAGCTGCCCCTGCCTAGACATCACGCCTCCTGCAGATGACGCTGCGTTAGCTGCGCCGTCTGTCGAGAACGTCTGCCCCTTTTCCTTTCTGTTTGGCACCGCAAGCTTCGGCTCGAATCTCATAGACTTGGAGGCCGGACAGCATGCCGGGGGCTGTTTCTCCAGGTCGCTCAAAGCATGAGATTCTGGAGTCTCACAAGCCTTCTGCCTCGTGTGCCTGGAGAGCCACGAATCAGACTTCTCGCTGTCCTCGGATTTCTTCGAGGCCGTCTTTTCCCTCTTCCTGTCTCTGGCAATGGCCACACTGTCGCGTAGACGGCCGCCTGGTGCCAATGATGCCCATGATTCCAAGACGGAAGGACCATGTTCCAAATCTGTGTCGCATACATTGTCCAGCTGGCCAACGAGGAGCAGCATATTGTCAAAGATACAGACGGCCTCTTGGATGATGTCATGCCTCTCGCGGGGTGTCAGGAGATGCTCGGATTCCGCTAGCCGTTTCTTAAACTCCTTTTTGAGGTCCTCGCCGTCCAGTGGCGTCGCAAAGTGGAAGAAGCTCAGGGGTAGAGAATGACGCATGTGCTTTGCGCCGACTTCGATCATCCCGCGGTCATCACCCCGTGCCATGTCGACTGGTGTTGTAGTATGAATAGCCGTGTCTGATGATGGTGTACGTTCTTGACAGGGTGTCTCTGAGGGTGGAATGGGCGACGACGTCTGCTCCCAAAATTCTGAACCCGCAGACTCGAGGGTGGCTCTAATGAAACGTCCACCGGCAAAGAGGGCCATGAACAAGATGTACGAGTACGCCAGGAGGACATGAGGCTTCTTCTCAATGGTGCGCCTAACGTGCATTGTGAACTCAGCGAGGCGCCCTGACTGAGAGATCACTGACAATTGCTCGTCTACAACATCGGGTGACCATCCGGTGATGGAACCAATGTCGGCTCGCAGACGATCAGAACGCATGAGTCCAGGTAGGTACAGCGACGTTAGTATCGAGCGAGTTCGCTCGCATAGAGCAGGTTGGTGTCGTAGGTTTGAGTCAGCGTTCGACACCGATGTAAGCTCAGCTTGGCCTAATTCACAGTCGTCACCGGCCTCGCCAGGTGTGAGAAGTTGTGGTGGTTCCGCGATGGTCTTCCATAGTGACTCAAAGGTGTCGTAAATGGGTGTGATGTGAAGGAGGCCAGAAGCGTAGAGTGAGGGATCTGCCGCGCGGGGTGGGATCGCCAAGGGCAGGCGAGCAATGATAATCTTGTTAAGCTTTGCATGGACAGATCGGGTCGCGGCGGCGATAGACTCGGCCAAGGGACGTTGTGTATCTTCGGCCGGCTTTGCGGCTGGTGAGGTCATCGTCACGGGCACCGGGGCGGCGCCGTTTGTTTGTCAAGCCTCCCGTGACGGAGAGGTGCGGCTGGTGGCTTCTAGGAAACGTGCAGGAAAACGAAATAGGGGCGTGGCGTAGGGGGTGTATTCGTACGGGAACCAAGCACCCCTCGTCCAGATCGGTGAATAGCAGGATAATGAATGCTTGGGGTGACACAGGTTCCGAGGTGATGCGGTTGATAGTCGAGAGTCAAAGTGTACCGATAGTATGGTAGACAGGAGCAGAGACAGAAGAGTAGGTAGCCAGTAGTCCTAGAAGACTTGCTTGTCTGCTGCTGCTCCTCCTCGAGGCCTCCTCGACGAGATCAAGGCGTAACGCAAGATAAAGTAGAAGGACCTTGGAAGGGGACAGAACGGACGAAAACCACAAACGGAAGCGGTAGCGTCGATCTTCAGTAGGTTGTCGAGGGCAGTGATCGAGTAGGGAGTGTGTGTCTCTCTCTTTTCTTTCCCTGGGAGAGGCTGAACCAGTGGCAGTTGCGCTTTGGGTAGGTAGCAACGGCTAAGAGAAGTAGCGGGTGGCAAAGACGGAAGGGTACCGACCATATGGAGAAGAAGGCGGCGACGTCAGAGCTTTCTTTCCTGCTGGAGCTACGGATACCTTAGCGGTAGGTATCCCTCTCTGATACTCTGATAAAAGTGGTCGGTTACCCGGGCCAGCATGCGATGTGCCTGCTCTTCACAAGGAGGAGTGAGACTTTCCCGGGAGCTTGGATTTTTCTGTTTCTTTTCGCGGTCGAGGGTTCGGGTAGGTCCCCAAGGGTTGGGAACTTGGGACTAGTGTTGTCCGGAGAGATTCCACTTTGATTGGCATGCAAGCTGGGAAAACAAGCAAGGTATTGAAGAGACAGAAAAGTTTAAGATCCAAAGGAGCCGGGGACAGGAGAGCAGGGCCCGGCAAACGGGGTTGGAAGAAGCTAGTCTCGGCGAGACGATGTGGACGAGAGAAGCTCGGAAAGCTATTAGTGCGCACCTCCAGCATGGAATCTTGAAAATCGACTGGGCCACGTCCAAGATCGTATCGGGTGTTAGCTCAGGTCTGGTCTTGGGGTGATGGGTGCAGGTGCAGGTGCAGGTAAAAGAAAGAGAAGATGTCTGAGATGGAGATCGGGGTTATCTGTTGCCTGACGGGAACTATTCCCAAAATTGATGTCATCTCTTTATGCTTTGTCGCATCGCGTCGAGGTCTCGTGGACAAGTAGTATCCGTAGTTGTGCCTGAGCAGCTTACATAGCCTTGAATCATATCAGCATACACACCAGAGGAACATCCGTAGAACCTCGGTATAACCCCCCCCGCCACGGCATGGCAAATTTCGCCTTTTTCGTTGCATGGGAAACCCTCACGAGAAGGAAATGGAAATGCGGTTCGGGTACCCTCCCTTACCGTGGAGCGAGCAAGCAAACAAACGAGGGCGAAGAGGGGGACCCGGCGGGGGGCGAGGGTTGTGGAGGACCTCCATTTGGTCAGGGGTCAGGGGTCTTTGGGTCCTATGGCTTTTGATCATTCGCGGTCTCGCCCCGTAAGGGACCACTTTTATCCATCGGGCTGGATTCCAATCGAACATTTTCCCATTGCTACAGTACGCTGCCTGCGACGCCGCATGCCCGACATTTTTGCGCAGCCAAGCAGTCCACTGTGGCTTGCCCTTTTCCTTGTTTCTGAACGCTTTACAGATGCCAATGGTTTCTTCATATTCATGCCTGATGCGTTTCTCATCTTGATGAGTCCAAATGTCTTATGTCTCGATCTCCGAAAACCTGGAAGGCGGGAATAGCAGGACAAGGAGCTGGCAAGACTAACGAAACACGAGTTATGCAACCCTTGGACCCTTTAGCTCGTGTAGGCTCCTCCATCACGGCCATGTACAATAAATTAGACCAATGCATACCGAATAGCGACTGGGCCATCTGCAGGAGGAAGCGCGCCCCAGCGATCGGCTTTCCTGCGGGCCATCAACTCTGGCAGGACCCCACGATGTCAAGCGCCCTTCAGGCTTGCTGCCCGCGGCGCCAACAAGTGATCCCTCCTTTCTCTAGTGTACTTGTGCCTCTAATACCTTCCAAGCTAGGTTCCTTATCACCTTGTCAACAGAGTACACCTTACTTACCTCCTTTCAATTGTCGCCAACTAATTCGCACTTCTTTCCGCATCATGTTTGGTTGCAATCCAGTCAGATAGAGCCCCAAGAGATTTTCTTAGACTCTATCCCTTACAGACTGCTTTCCGATATTTTCTGCCCACCTCTAACCTCAATGCAACCCAAGAAAGAATCCCAGGCCTTCCTTGATACCGCACATGCCAAAGACGCCAAATCAAAGTCACAGCAAACTTTCCCAGTTTCCCGCAACTCTATCAAAAAAAAAAGAGCAGGGGGGGGAAGTATAGGATCACTGTGCCACATATATTCAAAAACATTCTGGAGACTTCAAGTACCCAGCGGCGAATCCGATTGCGCGGCTGTCTCCATGCGTCTGCAGATCACCCCCCCTCCCCTCACAAAATCAAGGAAGATAGCAGAAAAAAAAGGCCCCATGCATCGCATTTTACTCAAATCCGCCATCGGATTCTGCAAAATCCCGTCTTGTCGTGCTCGACCGACCTTCCCAGTCTTTCCAAAGTCACACTACAGCTGCACCTTGACCTCGGCGCGCTCATCCTCTCACCGACCGACCGGCCAGTCAATAGAGAAAAACTCCGCGGGTTCACCCATTGCGATGCAATATCTCCACCGCAGCTGCATTACGTTTCCACTCGGGACCACCTCTTTTTGCCTGACAGCTCTTCCGAATCATCCGCCTTGGTATATGGAAATGGGCTTCGTTAAGAGGTCATTCCCTCCCATGCGTGCCACGTGAAATTGACGCCGTGCCTTACTCATATACTATCACCATGACCTTCAATGATTGACACAAGATTTCGAGGAATGGGTCTCACACGCGTTGATTGGCACGATATGATGCAAGTTGATTGTATTAATGAAGAGACTGAGCAAACAGCTCAGCCTCAACAGCGCTCCAGGCGGAATCCAACAAGGGAAGCACCGTACGCCGTGTCTTAACGCCCTAGCCTTTGCAACACGTCTAGATCCCCGCGCCTCTGTCTGCTCTCGAATTACAACTTTGTGTCTATAGGAACATCCTTTTTCATAATTGCGAGACGCCCCGGGATCCTGCCTCGGGGCTCTTGTCGCTTGACTCGTCTTCGTGGCTCTCGTTATTGATAAACAGAAACGAGATGAGCACCACAGCCGCGCCGACCCAGTACACCCAGCTGGAGTACTGCGAGTACTGTATCATCTCGCCAATGAGCGACAGCGGGATAGTGAGAGACAGACCGACCGTCACGACTAGCGGCGTCGTGAGCAGCATGGCGTACGCCCATGACATATCGCTGATGAAGGACGATAGCGAGTTGCCAATGACAATGGCCCAGATTTTGGCCGTAGGAGGAAACGAGAACTGTGGCAACCTTGATTAGACACTCTCAAAGTCCATGAGGAAAAGGCGCGTGGTGTGACTTACCGGCTCCATCCCCGTGAAGTGCAAGATGAAGAAGACGGGCCAGAGGAACACCAAGTTAAAGAGTCCAACGAGTCCAAAGAAGAGCGGCATATTCACCCGATCTTCGTTGCCTACCCGCCTCTTCATCACAGTCACGTAGAGTCCGTAGATGATGGCGCTCACAAACGCCATCAGGTCCCCAATGGCAATCTGCCCCGTCGTCTTGTGCGGGAACGACCCGCGGTTCTCGTCGCTCGACCCGGACAGGTCCACCGTCGATATCAGCACGATACCTGTCAGCGACGCCAGCACGCCAATCAGCTTGCGCGCCGTGAACCCCTCGACCCCCATCACGGCGCAGAAGACGAGCGTCCACACGCTGCTCGTCGAGTTGAGGATCGTCACGCTCCCGACGCTCGTGTACTCGAGGCACGCCGACGCGAAGTAGTTTGCGAAGAACCACAGCATGCAGAACTCGAGGCTGATGACGGCCGTCTCCCGGAACGTGAGCCGCTCCACCCTCGTCGTTGTCTCAAACCCTTCCATCTCCAGGCTCGGCTCATCGTCGACCAGCAGGCGCTCCCCCGCCACCGTGTCTTCCTCATCCTCGGCCGTCTTAAGGTCCTTGCCGTACCTTTGCTCGTTCCAGACCACCATGGCCTCACGTCGTAGACCCTCGACACCGTGCAGCATCAGAAAACGCACCAACATGGGTATCAGAGACACCGCAAACACTGACGTATTCATATACACCACAAAAAATGGCTTGTCGTAAGAATGATCTGAAAAAATATACTGTGTCCCCCTCACTGTCAGCTTGCGCCAGTTCGCGCCAACGAAAGCAACACTGCCAAAAACTCACAGATGCCAAAAAGTTGGATATCGTCCACAACAACACTGTCACGAGCAACAGCGAAATGCCTAGCGTCCGCCTCGCAACGCCGCCCAGTCCCATCTTTGCCTGCCATCCGGATGACCGCACCGTCGATCTCGACCGATTTGTAGACGCAACCGAGGCGCTCAGCCTGTCGGTGCTCGAGAATGACCTCCTCGGAGGACGGTCATGATCTGGTGGTGCCAACGCGGCGGGCAGCATAGGCTCGCTCGGTGCCATTTTCGTTTCGGGCGATTTCGCAATCTGTCGTCGCACGACGTATCGTCGGGGGAGAGAGGTAGGTAGGTAGGTAATCAGGAGGAGTTCGAGGATTCAGGGAGGACTGTCCGCCTTAAGGTAATCCAGGGTCGCTGTCGAAGCTGTAGGCATTTGACCGCAGGGTCGGCGAAGAGCAGGGCGAACTCTCGGAAAGTCGTCACAGAGCAATTGCGTTCAGAGGGGGGCGGACGGTGGCCGAATGTCCCGTCGCTCGACTCGGCGCATGTGTAGCACGGCACGGATATGCCGTATGCCAACTGCTTCTCGGGCCGTCGGGTTGAAGGCGATGACGATTATGGAGCGATTCACTGGAGACCGGCGAAAAGACTCTAAACAAAGCGAACACTCGAGGAAGCCTGGCGAGCTTTCTCTGATGCAGACGCGTCGTCCGTTATTTTTTTCGTCGCTGGAGCGTTTACTTTCAAGGGATTCGTGTCAATGTGTTAATTAAGGGTGTTTCTTCAAGGTTGAGTTTCAATGGCACGGGCGAAAACACCCCCTGTATTCGTCCCAAGTACCGGCAACCAATAGTGGTGGGTCGATCGCGTGCCACTTCTTCAAGTCTCAGCCGCCCTCAGTACCCATAGCAGGTGGCTAAGGTAAGGGAGCAAGTGAGATGAGTCTCTCTGCTGTATGTAAGGGAAGGTACTTACTAAATCCCAAGGTACCTAAAGCAAAAGATGCAACCTCCTCTTCCTCTAGGCTGCCGCCGCTGGACAAAGCCAAGCATGACGCCTCGCATGAAGCTTACAGAGAGCACTGGCTGCCAGGCTGGAATTAGTGCCGGTTTCCAGCCTTGGGGCTTTAGTGTAGCCTCGGATCCATTCTTCTAAGCGGAGTCTGATGACGGACGGCAAGAATGATCCGCCAGCTCGGACTGTTGATGAATACATGATGGGACAGACGGTTGTCCACCCGGGCCCTGCGCTTGTTAGTTGAGATGGAATGTTGTGAACAGGCATCCTTTTGCCGGTTGCGGGTCCTCTTGCCCAGGGACCATTACTCAAGCATAGTTGGAGGCGTGATAAGTTATTCATGACACAGAAGGCGAATAGTTGTTGGGACCAGACGAATAAACCCTTGATCAAATTCCAATAATAACCTCTAAACACCTTTCACACCAGTGCAGGATATGCAACATCAAGCCAAGGCCAAAAATGGATATGTGGAAAGGCCCTTGGACTAAACATAATGCGAGTCGGACAGGGTCCTAATACTGTGTGCCGCCCTAGTCCTCGACTCGCCAACATCAACCAACTGTTTACCCAATAGCAACTTAGCAAGAACATCCGTCTCGGGGGTTTTCGATGGGGATGTTGATGACGTCCTGATAATCACCACTGAACTCCTCGGACTCTTCCTGGGCCAGAGCGTTCCGCGCGATAACTAGTTGATGTTGTCAGTGCCTACTCGTCGTTACGGAGGCTCATAGATAACGCTGCACCAACCTTCGAATGCCTGTTCAACGTTGATTGCCTCCTTTGCACTGGTCTCGAAGTAGGGAATACCGCCCTTGGACTGGCAAAAGGTCATGGCGCGCTTGGTTGAAATCTACAATCACGTTAGCCAACTGTACCGAGAACAACCACTTTGGCGCACTTACAACTCTCTTGCTCTCCTCAACATCAATCTTGTTTCCAAGAACGACCTGGTCGCACATCAGCCTCGATTCGCACAGTCCAGTGTCATTAGCTACTAACGAAGGGGAAGTTGTCCGGGTCCCGTGGCGAAGCCTGGATCAAGAACTCGTCCCTCCAGCTGTCCAGAGCATCGAAACTCTTGGAGTTGTTGACATCGTATACGAGCACGCAGCAGTCGGCACCACGGTAGAAAGCGACGCCCAGAGACTGGAAGCGCTCCTGTCCTGCCGTATCCCAAAGCTGTCGTCCATTCGTCAGCACATGTCTGGATCATGGATCAGTCGTTGTGTCGGTCTAATCCCACCTGCATCGTCACCTGTCGGTCGTCGACGAGAACCTCGCGCGTCAGGAAGTCGGCGCCGATGGTGGCCTTGTAGCTTGCACTGAACTTCTTGTTGACCTGGGTGAAACATTCACGTCAGCGCCACCAGTCTCCTCCCGGGTGTTGCTTGATCCACGGAAACTCACATATTGGTTCATCAGACTCGTCTTTCCGACACCGCTATCGCCAAGGATAATGACCTGCACGAAAACAACCTCGTCAATTATGCCGTGCCATGATATGCTGCAGCGCTGGGAGGGGAGAGCCCACCTTGAGAAGGACCTTCTTTCTCGATGACATTTTGAATCGATTGCCTCGTTGGAGGAGTATGTAGAGTTTGGGATGGTCAACAAGTGTCGGCGTCAACAGTCGGTCGTTCTACGTAGAGGTATGAAAGTTTCGGTCGCGGGTTGGGTTTCTTATCGGTTCGGACGTCAAGGTGATCGAAAACGGACCGGCGTCTTGCGGTCAGGGGTGGTTGGTTGGTGTCAAGTGCAGGTCGATACGCAGTAGATCGATGGACGGAAAGTCATGGTGGAGGTTGACAGGGAACCAGGCGGTACTGAGAGCTCCCGTCACATTTCCAGGTTTCAGCCTATCAAAGAGCTGCCTCCAGTGCTGGGACTAACCAGGAAGGGCTCCGAGTGTCTACCTGCGCAAAATCGTCAGGTGCGTTACTTCTGTTGTCATTGTGGCTGACGTAACGACTCAGGCGCTGTGGGCGCTGTGGGCTCTGTGGGAATGAACTGCTCAATGCGCTGTACCTTGCCCGCTGCATGCAAAGCGTCTCTCCAGCCACACATAATGCTCCTTCTCAACTCAACGACGGTCCAGGCCAACTGAGCTCAGCAAGAGCACGCCCTGACTACCTTATTACCTTATGCTCAAAACTCATGCGAACACCAAGACCTCTCCCGCCTGTCTCTACCTCACCTAGTCGCACACCACATATATGCTGTGGACGAACAACACACGAGACTACGTTCGTAGCCCAAAATGCGCTGATGGGACCTTGGAGACACATCTCACCCGATCCTCATGGCGGATGAAGAAGATCTCCTGACCAAGGTCCACGGCCTGAGCGACCTTGAGCTCGCCGCCTTCTTGTGCCTGGTCAACCGAGAACACTGTATCGTCAGCACTCCTCCTGTCGCCCTCAATGAACTTATCGAGGAGCTTCAGCTTGTAAGCCAACTTGTTGCGGCCGTCCCGCTGCTCACATCTCTAACCTGCCTGCAGATCGCGACAAAGACCTTTGGTCTGACGTGCGCCATCGTGGACTGCTCTCCGCAAACCACCCTGGAGGACTTTGCATCTTCCATCCTCATAGCGCAGTCGCCCACAGCCACCAGATCAGGCTCACCCCTTCGCACGCGCAACGACTCCTACTTCTACTCCCGCGCCGGTATTTCGCCCCTGACCGCCGTCAACGCCTACAGCCCAACCGGCCCCAGCGGCGCAGCCGGTTCTTCCATCGCCAATGTCATCCTCGCCCGGAACCTGGACCGCGCCCCCAAGGCCGTGCAGATTCAGGTCCTCGAGCTCCTACGCACCCGCCGCATCTTCACCCGCACCTCCGTCCAGACCGCTCCCAAGCAGTTCCTTTTCGTGGCTGCGTTGGCCGCCGAGAGCGGAGGCCAGGCTCACGTTACGCTGCACCTGAACGATTATTTCTTCATCGCCCACTGGCACGACCCAGACGACGGCTTTGCCAACCTGGATGAAGCGTACGACAAAGCTGACGATGCCGAGACTGCCAGCACCGAAAGCGTGGTGAAGAAGAGCATCCACGAGGAGACTATGGCCATCAGCGAGGATCCCCATTTAAGTGAAGGTGTAAGTGAACTTTCGCGTGGTATTTGGTCTCCCCTGCGGCTAACTTTTTGGCAGGACATCGCGTCTTTGGCCAAGCTGAGCCGAGAAGTCCAGGTCAACGTGGATGTGCTACGCTATCAAATGAACATTGTCACATATCTGAGGATGCACCGCGCAGTTGCCGGCGGCATCGAACCGATTGCAACGAAGCATCTCGACCAGCTGCTGAGATGCCTCGCCCCCTTGCATAGCCTGGACTTTGTGACGCCGGCTCTCGTTCACTTGGCTATTAGGAAAATCTATCTGCATCGGATCCGGATCGTGCACGCAAAACAGGAAAGGAGCATGCAGTGGGGCAGCCAGCAGGAAGCCATCGAATCCATTCTTGAAGGCGTGGGCGCCGAGGACGTAATCGAAGACGTGATAAACATGGTGGCGGCACCGCTTTGAAGGCAAATCTGACTATTTGTCCAGCGAGTGTGGTTGATTCTAATCAATAGCTACGTCTTGACGAGTCTTTATCCTTGATACCCATGGGAAACCATTCGAGACATGGAACGCCTGCCGTCGATCCGTGTACTGATGCGTTTCCTGCATCTACCTTGTAACGTTCGTTGTTCTCAAATACACTTATTCGTAATCGAACTTCCCATTTCTGTCGTGGAATTAAAAATCTATAATACTACAAGCCAGCCAACACCAGGGGAGGCTTGCGCAATCTTGTCGCCAGTTAGGTCACCCATCTAGTTGACCTGGTTGACTCTGCACTTCCAACCAGATCCGGGGGAGAGAAGAGGCAAGCTGTGATATTTTAGCTTCTGTAAACTTTCCACTCGATGAATCAAATCTTACCTGGCACCAAGGCACCAACCCAATTCGTTACCCTTGATCTTCTTGGCAATCTTGACCTCACGGTCTATAGGCATCTCGTAGCCGGTGTGGAGAAGAGCCATCATGAAGTTGAGGTCAAGGCAGTGCTCAGGACGGTCCTGCAACTCCTTCATGGCACCAGGAATGCTAGCAAAGAGATCCCAAGACTTCTCACCGCCGCAGACGGAGTTGGCAAGGTCGTGCATCTCGCGCAGGGTGAAGGAGTCGGGCATGCCGAGCGGCTTAGTGCGGTCGTAGAAGTAGGAGAAGATGTAGACGTCCTCGCGGCCAAAGGTCTTGGCCAATGATGGCTGGTGGACACCGTTGAAAGAGCAGGGCGCAAGCTTGCAGCTCTCTTCCTTCTTCAGGATCTTCTCGGCGAGGTTGCGGCACTGAGCGGGGGCGGCCTGGGAGGGGCCGGTCATGTTAAAGGTGACAGTCTTGCCGAGGGGGTGCTTCTCGTCGAGCTCGACCTCAACCTCTCTAACCATGCCGGGGGCAATGCAGGGGTGGATGATGGGCTGCTTGACCCAGCTGTCGTCGGACTTCTTGCTCTCAAAGATCTCCTCAATCAGCTGCTTGTGCACGGCCTTGCGGGCGCTCATCAAGCCATATCCCAGATGGGAGTGCTGGTAGAGCTCGAACTTTTGTCCACCAAAGGCAAGGTCGTACTTGTGGTCACCCTCGGCGAGCTTCTCCGGCATGCCTCCGTCCGCAGCTCCCTTGAAGGTGGGCTCAAAGACAATCTGGGTCGAGCCACCGCCGAGATCGAAGACGGCAGCGGTGGGGCTCTTGTCAGGGCCGCCAATCTTGCCGAGGAGGTAGTTGGTAGTGATCCAAGCGTAGACACCTTCGTCGGCGCCGTCCATGATGGCAACTCCGTTATCTTCCTTGGCAACGACGGGGAAGGGGTACTTGGTCTCGAGGCGGTTGCGCACAGCAGCGAGGATCTTCTCGGCGTTCTCAGCTCCGACCATGCGGAGTCCAGCGGTCGCTTTCACCGCGACAGGACTGCAGGACTTGAGCTTGTCGGGAACGTTGGTCATGGCAACCTCCATCAGAGCGTCGAGAGAAGCGGCAGCAGCCTCGGGGTCGTCCTTATACTTGCTGAGACCACCAACTGACTTCTCCGTCATCTTGAACTCCTCATGCTCCAGCTCGGGGGTGGCGCCGCAGTTGTTGAACTTGTAGACGTGGATTCTGGATCCAGTGCTGCCGGCGTCGATCATCAGGACGTACTGTACGATGGGCTTAGACTTGGAGCTGGATTGAGTGCACTTGTCAGTGCCGTACGAAGCATCGGCAGGGACCTGGCCACCAGCGCCGCCTTTCGATACTGCTGTAGATGTATTAGTTTCAAGTTGATCCAATGGGCTTCACTGAGCCATGACTTACCCCCGCCATTGTAGACGTTGACGCCTCTAGGAGACAGATACCAGAAGAGGAAGACGACGAAGAAGGCGATGGCGCCCGTCCTCATCCACCTCGTCTTCTGTGCTTGAGACATATCTCTGAACGCCGCGAACAGGCCAGTATTCCGTTGAGCGGGTGCAAATCGACCAGGCTTTTCGTGTGGATCTCGCGCGGGTTGCTTCGTCGGCAGCGACACAGATGTTCTTCGCATTGGTCGCTTGTCGTAGGTGCTTAGGGGAACACAGAGTAACGCATTCGAGGTACAGCGGCGTCAAGATGGGACAAAGGAGTGGACTAGGCTGAACCGAGGGCCGATTACCAAAGGGAGCAGCACGGGGCGACTCAAGGAAACAGAAAAAAGGTGCGGATGGCCGAAGAAAAGGAGCGGACGAGATGGGATGGAGGCACTGGACCCAGAGAAAAGTGCAGAAGTCGTATATGTAGGGAGACGTCGTCCAAGGGGGGTGAGGAGATGCAAGGTACGGTTGGATTAGGTTGGTCTCGAAGGGGGCTCGATGGCAATTGCAGATTTTCTCTTTTCTGAGAGGTCATCAAAATCCAGCCATCCCTGTCTTGAGCTGGCAGTTTGCTAATCTTGGGTGCATAGGTGCGCCAGCGGGGACAACGCGAGCCCACTGAAATGTTGACCTTGGAGGCCATCCTCCTGTCGCGTTCACCTTAATGGCCGGCTCTATGATTAGGGGGCGGGGCCACTGACTCCCTGCTACGCCCCCTAAATTGCGCAGTCGCTCCTTCACACGGCACCTCACCCACGCATTAAGGTAGGGCCCATTTGCCAGGCATGTTCTGATCATTCCTGAGGTGATCAGCTTGTGGTCAAGGCACGGCTGGCATTTGAGCTTACCTAAGATTACGTACTGCAGTCTGGCACCTTACCTATCTGCAAGTGGTGGATATATGCATCTTATCGATTAGTCGGCACCTACCTAGGTACCTTACCTTAGATTCCAAGCCACGTGTGGCGCTGCCTCCATCGGATCTGACACTGTGACCGGACCCTGGAAGCTTCTCGTGCAATAACTATTACGACTACGTCTTGTTGCCTCCGGCGTAATGATAGATATGAGCATCCTCCAGAGAGAAAATTAAGAAATCCAAGATCAAACTCTCTTCCGTACACAGCTTCAATCTTACCTTCCATCAGTCAACAAAGATACAACCTTCCCACTTTTCGACTGAACTGCATTACTTCCCAGTAAAGAAGCCAGATCCCGGACTAGACCGAGCGAAGCCTCTCAGGATGGACGTGCATCTCTTAACGTACGACCTATCCCGCGGGCTTGCACGGCAAATGTCCCAGGGCATGCTTGGATTTCACCTCGATGCGATCTATCACACATCCATCCAACTCAACGGACGCGAGTACGTCTACGATGGTGGCATCGTTGACATCACTCCGGGTACATCTCATCTGGGCCAGCCTATGGAGCGTATCTTCCTTGGAAAGACAGAACTACCCATGGAGGTCATTGAAGAGTTCCTAGACTCATTAAGGCCAATTTTTACAGCCGAGGTGGGCTCAACATATGTTTGAATTAACAAAGGCTAACGTTTCACCAGGCCTACGATCTCTGGAGACACAACTGCAACAACTTCTCAGACTCATTTTCTCAGTTCCTGCTTGGGAAAGGCATCCCAGAACATATCATCAAGATGCCAGATGCCGTACTCAGCTCTCCAATGGGCAGGATGCTCATGCCTCAACTCAACCAAGTCATAAACTCCAACAGACAAAATGGTTCAATCCTTGGTATCCAGAACAACTCAACTCCTCCAGGATACGGATCCGCACCACAACCCACAAAACCCCAATCAAACATCAGGATTGTGAGTAGCTCACAGGAGCTAGATGCAGCCCTTGAATCTGCGAGAAAGTCTTGCGCTGTGGTTCTCTTCACCTCCGCTACATGCCCACCTTGCAGGGCCATCTCACCCATATTTGACGAGGTATCCGCAGAGGCAGGTAGCAAAGCGATGTTCATCAAAGTAGACGTGGCCCAATTGACGCCGCTTCCCGGAAAGGACTATCCTCGAGCACCTCCGACATTCATCACCTATTTGCATGGAGAAAAGGAGAATGAGTGGGCAGGCGCTGATCCTGCTGCTCTTCGGGGGAACGTCCAGCTCCTGCTACAGATGGCTTGGCCTCGGCACCCTCATGAGTCCCTCAAACTACCCAGCTTTTCCAACCCGAACGCAAAGCCGGTATTGTTCTCAAAAGTACCGCCACTGGCCAAACTTCTGGGCAAGATGGGTTCGGCAGCAGACGAGTCAGCCGTGCAGGCAACCAAGCAGTTCATTGAGGCCCGCGATAAGCAGGGCGCCGCGGCCGCAGTCCTCCCGAACCTAGGCGAATTCTCGGGATTCTTGCAAAAATCAGTGCAGACGTTACCTGTTGAGATTCTCTTCACCATCGTCGACTTGTTTAGATGTGCGCTCGTCGATGCAAGGTTCAGCGGCTACTTTGCTGAGGAAAAGGGGCACACGACCGTTTTGGCAATCCTTAGACTCGTCAACTCACACAGCGACTGCCCGTACGCTTTGCGTTTGGTTACACTGCAAATGGCGTGCAACTTCTTTTCTACGCCTCTCTTCCCGGAGGAAATTCTACGAAACGAGACGTTGAGAGCACCCGTTATCCAATTAATATCTTCCAGTTTCCTAGACGACAGCCACAACAATGTTCGTGTTTCCGCTTCGTCCCTCATGTTCAATTTGGCGCTTTTCAGCAACAAAGTCAGGCGTGAGAAGCCTGGAGACGTGTTGCCAGACGGCGACGCGGTAGAGCTGGCTGCATCGGTGTTAGAAGCCATTGGACAAGAGGAGTCTTCGCCAGAGGCACTGCAGGGTATGCTTCTTGCACTGGGTAACTTGGTCTACTGCACACCAAGTGACAGTGAGGTATCGGATTTGCTGAGGGCGATGGATGCGGAGGACACGATTTTGGCCAAGAAGAAGCAATTTCCAGATGAGAAGATCATCGTAGAGGTGGGCTCAGAGCTTCTGGGCAAGGGGCTTAGACGGCCGTAACTTGGTTTGCGTCGGTAACAGTTATAGAATACACTAGACTGCGTGGCGTTTGGTACAGGTTGGGCGTTGACACCGTCAAAGAGGTGCCGAGTGTACACTAGACTTTTGTTTGCAGGGCGATTTGTTTACACGAATGGAGCACGACTGTCTGTCATCTGATTCTTCCACAACACACCGGCACCGACGCCTTTTTGCGCATCTCTGTGAATAAGCGGCCCTTCCTCCGTCTAGCAAAGACCAAAAAAATCATCACTTACCCAATTGAATCTGAATCCCTTTTCCCTCATTTCATTTGCCAACAAAAAGCAAATCGACGACACTTTCCAAGAACGTACTTGCAACACCCCTGCGTTCCTACCCCAGGCGAACAACACACCGCATAGCTAGTGTGGCGTCACTGCCCCGGCAACTCGGCCCCACCAGTTTTCCTCCCAATTGGGCAACCGAGTAAACAAGCCCGACCGCCTCGAGTTGGGATGTGGGCTTCGCAAAGGCAACGATACCACGCAATTTTTGAAGAATTGAAGCAGACCCTTTGTGGATTGTCTCTCGATCATCGACTGCTACCGCCAGCGGTTTATGAGATGCCGGCTCTCTACTCGTCTGCTTCAACCCCGTCTCTGCGGTCGCACGATGGACCGGTCAGAATGGACGGGGGAGGCAATGTTCGTGTCGTTGTCCGAGTGCGGGCGTTTCTGCCCAGAGGTATGTCGAAGGCTTCCTAGAACGACGTAGAAGAAAAAGAAGAAGGAGCCTGATGAAAGAAACCAGAAATCGAGCGTGGTGCCGAGTGCCTAGTGGAGATGGACCCCATCACCCAGCAAACGACGCTTCTCGTGCCCAACGACAGCGACCCTGCGAACGCGAAAGCAAAGACGAGAAAGGTTATCGAAGAAAAGAATTTTACATTCGACAATTCTTTCTGGAGTCATGATCTCAGCGACAAGTATTATGCCCACCAGGAAGACGTCTACAACAGTCTGGGCGAGGAATTCCTTGACCACAACTTTGAGGGCTATCACACATGCATCTTCGCCTACGGTCAAACAGGTTCCGGAAAGAGTTATACGATGATGGGAACACCAGACCAGCCGGGCTTGATTCCTCGAACGTGCGAGGATCTCTTCGAGCGAATCGAATCTGCGCAAAACGAGACGCCCAACATTTCCTACAACGTCAGGGTGTCATACTTTGAGGTCTACAATGAGCACGTCCGGGACCTGCTTGTCCCGGTTGTGGCTAACCAGCCGCCGTACTATCTCAAAATCAGGGAGTCGCCAACGGAAGGACCGTACGTCAAGGATCTGACCGAGGTTCCTGTCCGCAATCTCAATGAGATTTTGCGATACATGACGATGGGAGACAGGTCGAGAACCGTGGCCAGCACCAGAATGAACGACACGAGTAGTCGCAGTCACGCGGTATTCACAATCATGCTCAAGCAGATCCACCATGACATGGAAACGGACGAGACGACGGAGAGAAGTTCGCGTATCCGCCTGGTCGATCTGGCTGGCAGCGAACGTGCCAAGGCGACCGAGGCAACAGGCCAGCGGCTTCGCGAAGGCAGCAACATCAACAAGTCGCTGACGACCCTTGGCCGAGTGATAGGAGCGCTCGCCGATGCCAAGGCGGGTTCGAGAAAGCGTAGCAAAGACGTCGTGCCGTACCGAGACTCAATTCTCACGTGGCTGTTGAAGGATTCGCTGGGAGGCAACAGTAAAACGGCAATGATTGCTTGCATCGCGCCGTCGGATTACGAGGAGACTCTGTCGACGCTTCGCTACGCAGATCAAGCCAAGCGCATCCGCACGCGCGCGGTTGTCAACCAAGACCAGATCTCGTCAGCGGAGCGCGATGCCCAAATCGCAGCTATGGCGGACGAGATCCGAGCCCTTCAGCTGTCAGTGTCGGAATCGCGCCGGCGGGAGAAGGATACCAAGGACCAGGAGGAAAAGCTCGAAGAGTACCAGAACCACGTGGCTACGATGCAGCGCATGATGGAGGAGCGCAGTCTCGTCGCCGAGGGCAAAATTCGTAGCCTGCAGACAGAGAACGAGGCCTTGCGGCTGCATCTCAAGCTCGCGCTCGAGAGTCTCAAGAACCCGATCCCGGCCGTCACGATCAAGCCGCCGGAGGCCGAGGAAGTGGAGGACGAGGCTCAGAGGGCCAAGTCGGCGGGTCTCGAGGACGCCGAGTCATTGTACGACGACTCGGACGACACGGCGTACGACTCGGACGTTATGGAGGATAATGCCAGCGACATGCAGGAGTACATGCGCAGTCTGCTGAGCGATCTGGGCATGTTCCGAAGGAAGATTGGAGACGACAAAGAACGCTGGGTCGGCGAGGCGCCATCTGCAGGAAGCAAGATGAACTTCTAAAGTTATATGTGTAGGGGGGTTTGATGAATGAGTTGCGGGCGACAGAGCTCGGCTATTGATTGTTACGAAGCGCCAAGACGACAATGGTAAGCATGGTGTTTGGGGAGTCCTTCTTGTTCTTCGGGGTTTACTTTGTTTAGGAGAGAGACAGAGAGACAGAATCCATAGTCTGCAGTCAACACATAGTACATGGCACATGAAGACTCTCGTACTGGGTTGAGACCAGTGATGATAACGCAGTGTGGATAAATGGCTGTTTCCTCTGTCGGGACACGTCACGATTGAAACTCGCAGGAACACGATCCGGCCTGTCAGATCTCATGGAAAGTGGGCGGGTGTTCTTTGCTTGTTCCCATTGATCTCAAACAGGGGATCCGTTCTGGCGGTGCTTCACAAGTCAAGGTGCATGGAGCAAGGCGCGGGAGGGCCGTCGGGGGCCGCTACGCGCCGCTTGCGCCATCTCTAGAAATACACAGTCAACTGTCCCATTGAGAGTACTGCAAATTGGGAATACGCCGATCGTCGAGAGCCGAAGAGGGATGTCGTTGTTGGGGTTAGACAGGGTTTGTGGTTGGCATGGATGAAGCATCCGGAAGAGACGACGGCGAAGCAAGCCAGCGAACTACATTGTCAGGGGGAGGAGTTTCGAGACAGCGGTTTAGTTCTTTCGACGGCGGGCAACGTGCTCCGGAAGCCGTTGGCCGTCGAAACTTTGACGTGCGTCTATGTCCGTGTTGAGTGTCAAACTTGCCAGCCCTAGGAATCCAATGTCCGACGGGAGTTTTGAGAGTTGGATGGACATCGAGGTAAACGGCTTTCGTTTGGGTGTGCCAATTCAAGAGGCTCTCGCAATCGCAAACTTGATAATGCGCTCTATTTGTTGTGAAGATTGGCTTTGCGCCTCCTCTTTTTTCGATTTCCATATCTGGACTATTGAACTGAGTATTGGATGAAGCTTGATGTTTATTCCCTAAGTATAGTTCGGGTGCAAACGCCGTTTGGGTTTTTAGTTTTCTTCTCCGGCGAGGCTGCCCGAAGCAGCTTGCGATCAGTTGGTTTGCCTTACAATGTTTTGATCGTCACGGAAGATCGTGAGGAGTTAGTTTGCTAGTCAACTCGTGGTCTGTATATGGCGGCGGCTCATCGTCGTGTGGCCCTGTTTGCCGTGCTTTCCGCGGGGATGCATTCGTAGGAGCCAACACGTCTCGGATATTCAACGTCGCAGCTTTTTGCGATATACCGTCCTCGAGATCCATCTTAAGTTTTCTTCCTTTTTGACTTTAAGGGGTTCGTTCCTGTCTGATATGCGAGTGATTTCTAGAGGATTGCCAAAAGGGCGAAGAGCGCGAGAAAAAGGTTGAGTGAACGGGCTGTTAGTTGAGCCAGGCGTCGAACCCGACTCTCGAGCTTTGAAGTGTGCGAGTGGTTAGAGAGCGTGCATTAGTGTGACTATGACGAAGTTTTCCGAGAGTCAATTGATCTTGTAGGTGCATCTCCTTCTCCGCTCCGTTTGATAATGTTGAGCAGCTCAGACGTTGGATGGGATGTTAAGGGTCATAGCTGGACACATGTTGACTGAGGTATCCAGAAGAATGTGCCTTCTTCCACGGTAGACATATTCAGGCTTGCAGTCAGTTTACAATATGCTCTGGACCATTATTGGCAGGCAACTGCTTATCGAGGTAGGCAAGGCACCTGGCCTCGCTCGGATCAGCTCCTCTTCGACAAGTTGGAAACTCGAGGGGAGGTTGCGTAAGTTGCGGTTTCCAACGACATCTGCGCGTGAGGCACCTTGCAATCCCATGGCGGCACACGCCTCGTTCCTGGTCCCTGTTCCTGGAAGCTGGAAAACCCCCCTGCCAGGCGGCGACCCTGCTCATTTACACCACCCTCAGAAACCGCCGAACCGAAAAGAACAGCTGTATTTGTATGGTATTACGGAGTAACGTGGGTAATAACCTTCCTTCTCGAACGTGAGCCTGAACATCCGGTCTTTGCTCCCCTTGTCCACCCTCGTCGCCGCGACTTATCACTGGCCGCGCCGGCGGCTGGATGTTTCAGGGCGGTAAGATGTTCCCACCAAAGTTCTAAGTACCATCTCCCGGATTCCTTCTTCGCTTCCTGTGGATCGACTACTGTGATACCGTCCCAGCCGTTGATGAACTCATCGGCTCTGGGTTTGCCAAGTTGCCAATGCCAGTCGGTTCCAGCGTCTCCAGACATCACAGTCAGATCGGGACGGACGGCCGTGACGGCTGCCGCGGAATGTCACCTTGGGTCCGTACCTACCTAGGTACACGGCAGGCTACGGCAGGACCGCAGGAGGATGCCGTTGCCGTTTCGCTTGCGTGCCTCATGTGTGCAGCGGCAGGTTCCTTCCACCACCACCACATGGGCAGCAGGAGCAGAAGCAGGAGCAGGAATCGCGTCCGAGACGTCCTCATTCGCCTGTACCTTGCAGAGTACCTAAGGTACATGTGCATCTGTACGTACCCGTGCAGCCAGGAAATACTGGACATTGTACACTCGGACGGTTCGTGTATCGTCCCGTCTCCTTTTCCCCTTTCCCCCGTCGAGATTCTGACGACTCTTTTGAGAAGTTGAGTCTGGAGCCTGCTCACTTCTCACTTGTTCTCTCGGGGCTCATATGCCATTGCCCACAGGACCAAGGTGCCCTGTCCTGCTGCGCTTCAGACCTCAGATCTAAGCCCCGGAGTGACCATTGACCGGATTTCGAAGCTCCCTGCCCACTCTACCTTATCCAGACAGATCTCCTAGACTCCCGCCCTCTACTTATCCCGCCCATAGCAAAGATGCCCTGCTCTTTGGGACCGCCTGGAGTGTCGTCTTGTGTTGCCGCCCTAGGTTTCTGATGCCCCCTGTGGTGTAGGTACCTCGCAGAATGTATCCGCCCTCCATGCTCTGAAGCACAAGAAAGAGGAGCACCATCGAGGTATCTTGAGTGTCGCCGTGACGAGAGATGGGATGAAATGAGATGGACAGCTTCTTGCTTAATACCCCTACCTCGCCGCGGACTCGTCCTCGGGTCTCTTCCTTCCCTTTCTCTCTACCGCCTCTCCCTCGGTCGTCGTCCTGTTGCATCTTTACGATTCTTTGTCACCAACTCCCTGAATACAACCGTCGAGTCATTCAGAGTTGCAAGGAACCCGATCCCCAGCTGCTGTCATCAGTCGTCACGCCTTGTTCTGTCTAACAGGTATCTTCTGGTCCACTTGTGTCCCTCTGTCGGGTCCCTGGCACTAGGTAACTGACACTTGAGAGGAACACCACCGGGCGCCAAAGCAAGCTGCAAGACAAGGGCATCTGTTCCTGACAATCAAATCTCCCCTCCCCGCGCCATCTCGCTGTCTGATCTGCCAATACGGATACTCCTTACAGACTACGGATACGTACGAACAGGCTGTATCTGTACTCCCCCAGACAAGTCCAAGAAACCCACCAAACCGGTCCTTTCATTGGCGATTTCCAAACAAGCCCAAGCCTCCCGTCTCTCTCCACGTCTTCTCCTACCGGGCCAACAACCACGTTACCACACACACAAGCCAAGTCAGCAACCAGCACACAGCAACTATACAGTAAAGGACGCCGGCCCTCAGGCACTTAAGCGTGCCCCGTCCCCCGACCCGTCAACGGCCTGCCCACTTCTGCCCCTCGTTGCTACATTAGGCACCGCCGCACTCCACTCAGCCAACCAACGACCAGCGACTCAAAAAAGCAAGGGCATCTCATTCTGGCAGCGTGTAACTTGTCACTGTGTCCCGTCCGTCGTCCCTCTTAAGGTACCTCTCTCGGTCACGCCTACCCGACCCCCGATCCCCGACCAGGTCCAGCGGGCAAGCGACGCAACATACGACCTCAACTTCACCTTCGACCGGACACTTGCCTTGCGACTCAACACTCGACACCCTTTTCCGTCTTCTTGCTGCTGCGACTTCACCTGCTGTTGCCCTTCCTGTGCATTTTCATCTCGATACCCCCTTTCCACCGCCCTCCCAACCACTTCACACGCCATGGCCGCCAGACCTGCCCTCTTCACCCGTGGCCTGTCGGGGCTTTCCCAGAGCACAACCGACCCCAACTCGCCCAGTGTCAGCTCCCCGGCCGACCAGCGTGACGATGCAAAGCGCAACTTCCTCAAGGCCATGCGCCCTCTGCCCACACAACATTACTGGAATGTCTACTTTGACAAGTGAGTGCTCCTCTCGAAATTACCACAGTGTCTGTCCTCAGGCGCCTGTCCCAGATCTTGCGCAACCCCACCCCCACCACCCCTGAAGCTTTCAAGACTAACGCCCAATACTCATTACTCCAGACAAGCAAAGGACCAGCAAAAGTCGGGCAACGATGAGGAGTACAAGGTGCAGCTTGAACAGCTTGGTTCGCAGATAGAATCCGTCCAGGACTTTTGGAAGTACAACAACAACACACCCGTCGATCAGATCAAGATGCGCGAGTCCATATACCTCTTCAAGCAGGGCTTCAAGCCCATCTGGGAGGACCGCCGCAACATCAACGGCGGCGCCTGGACCTTCCGTGTGCCCAAGAACATTGGTCCCGATGTGTGGACTCGCGTTCAGCTTCTTGCCATTGGCGAGAAGCTGCAGAGCGTACTAGACGACAGTATGTCGCCCTCTCTTCCGTGTCTTCTTGCATCTCCTTCACCACAAGCGCAACTAAGCTAACCCTTGACTACCTCCAGACGACCAGATTTGCGGTGTTGGTCTGTCCGTCCGCTTCAACTCCCACCTCATCTCCATCTGGCACCGCGACGGCTCCAAGCAGAAATCCGTCGATGCTATCCTGGAATGCGTACTCGAAGAGCTCCCCGCCGAGCTGCGCCCCAAGGCCGATAACTACTTCTACAAGCGTCACCAGGACCATGCCGGCTTCAAGGCACCTCCCGAGCTCCAAGTCGTTATCGACTCACAAAAGGCGGCCGCTGACAAGGCCAAGGCTGCAGCCGGAGGTGTGCCGGCTTAGAAGGCCGGCCGCGTCCCTCCGCACTCTGCCCCCTTTTAGGGCCTTGCTGGGGTCTGAGAGGGTCTTTGCTGCGGCTCCGAGGCCCAGCAGCGTGGCCTCTGCATGAATCCCCCTCCTGAGCCCTTTCTCTTCTCTGCACAAAAGGCAACCCCCATCCAGTGACAGACACAGCGGTGAGGAGGAACCTCACTTGGTCTTAATCTCACCAAATATACGGGAATGGGAATTTATATGTGTTTTGTTTTGTTGGGCAAATCAGGTTAAGTCCGTACTCAATCTCAGGCCACGGTAATTGGCAACGCACCAACACACAAGGAACAAGGCCGGAATAAGCATATGTCATGGGCGTTTTCTTGTTGTCTCTTTGATTAGCATGGAAATACAAACTCTCGGGGGCGATGAAGATATCACACCCCACGGGTGCCATATGGGCTGCACCGAGATCAGATAGAATCATCATTACCACCGGTACTTACCAAAGTGTTCCAGGGACTGCAGCATATTGCAGTTACTCGTGTGGATTGTGAACCTTGAAGCCGTGGGATTGAAGTTCGAACCATGATAATAGAAGTAGCCCGTAGATGCTATAAGCGCGCCCTAAAACAATGAAAGAAGGAAAATGCAATCGCCGTGCCTCCCAAACGCCAGCACAATGGGGTATAATGCAGGACCAAACCCGCCACATAGACCACGAAGCCTCTCAACGTCCAACCCAGCCAGTGAGGTAGATCGCACGCGCGCGCGCAATCATCGCCAAACCCCAGCCCGCCGCATAACCTCCTCAAACTCGTCCCTCCTCACTCCCTTGCCTACGCCCGCGCCGCCGTTGGCTTCGAGGATCATATCCCGCAGCACCTCGTCCTTGACGTCCTCCCTAAGCACGGCAGCAACCCTCTTGAGGTCCGCAATCGTTATGACATCCCGTGGGCCAGCAGAACCCGACGCCGAAGAACCTCCGCCAGCCCCGGCCCCCGTGAAAAGCCCAAACGCCTCCTCCACCTCCCTCCTCCTCGCCTCCCCTCCGCCCCGTTCTTCCCTCTGATGATACTTCAACGCACACACGGCGAAGAACGGCTCGTAGGCGACGAAGCCTTCGCCCTCGGGGTCCAAGATCTCGACGAACTCGGCCTGCTCGTCGCGGGAGGAGGGCGGGATGCCGAGGGCGACGAGGCAGGAGCGGACGTCTGATGTGGGGATGACGCCTTCTTTGGAGTAGCCTTTGAGGGGTTCGGCAAACAGGGAAAAGGCTTCGCGGATCTCGCGCTCTTCGTGGGCGGAGATGTTGTGTTCTTTTGCGAGTTTGGAGGCGCGGGGGCGGGGGACGTCTGTTGTTGAGGAGGAGGGTTTTTGGGTTGGCGGTTTGCGTTTTGCGGGCTTTGGAATTGGCGTGTTAGTTTTGGGTGGGTTGAGGATTGCGAAGAGGGTGGTGGTGGTGGCTTACCATTTTGGAAATCTTGGATGGAGTTGAGATGCTGATTCGGTGTTTTGGAGGAGTTTTGTTGGCTGCGGGAGAGGTGGTGGGATTTGGAAAACGTGGTCGTCGCAAGCACGAGCGAGGCAGGTGCTTGAGAGCTGGAGGTCAATGACGATGGTTGCGCCGGGAAAGAGCGCCGGGGACGCGTTAATGGGTTGTGGAGCCACGCGTGTTCGAATACAGTGCACTGACCATGTGCGCGAAGTTTCGCTCGCACGATTAGCCCGCCCCGCCGTTGCAAAAAAAATTCAACATAAAACCTTCCGCAAACTACGGTTCCTCTCCTTTCTCAACCATCACAACCTCACGACACTCACTCACTGTGAGGAGCGTCGACTACCTCAACCATGAGACCTCCCACACCAGCTCTAGCGCCTTGCGATTGAACAGAGAGACCGACGATAAGCAGGCCGTTCACCGGATCCTGCGCGCGCACTTCGCTCTCTGCTTCACTTCCCATTGCCGATCACATGGACCATTTTCACCAAAAACCTCGAGACCTAGGCAACGTGGTCGAAGAGAACAGTAGTTTACGGATCTATCAAAACCGCCTCCACACTCTGCCATAGGTCAAAGCTGCCTAGAGGAAGTGTGCCTCATACTCAAAGCTCCACGGCCTCCGCGCCGGACCTGCGCCCAGCAAATCTGGGATCCTGCATTCATACCAAACTCCAAAATGGATCACACCACACGGCTATTCATGCCCTCTTCCTACGCGGCGCTTCCAAGTCGGGGAGTTTCCAGCTGCAACATGCCATTGCCACACCCGCAAGGCATCACAACCCGCCAAACATGGCACCCTCTTCGTGGTTTCCTTTCCTCGTCCCCAGCGGGACTAGACAAAGAACCACCGTCTTCAAAACATTGAGACGAACTTGGAAAGAAAACCAAAAACATGATATGACACAGCTTCTAAAAAATGCTAGAGCTTGCCGCTTTCTTACCCAGAGCGAGCACGTGTGGACAGTGAAGCAAGATTAAACAAACGGGGGCGCGTCGCAGGACGTACCGCCCCTTCCCCGGCTCACACTCTCGCTTCAATCACTTGTGGTTGTCGCGTTTAGGACCTGTGGGAGACATGCTCGTGACGCGATGATGTAGTTTTGATGACTTTGATGTTCACCGTCTGAGAAGTAGTGATAGACGTGGCTGCTGTGCTTTTGATTTCGCGGTCGAGAGACTGCTCTCGCATACTGCCTACTTCAAACTCTTGCAATATGTCCTATGGTCTAAACTTGCCGGCCCCCATTTGAGCAATCTCATCATGTTAGATCTTGGAATCAGGAGGTGGACTATTCATCCGTCAGATTTGCTCATGGCATTACTACCGGCCCAAGTGCCACGTCCCATAGCAGGCCGACGCCGTCGGAGAAGAATACCATACGACGAAACGGGAGGGGGATGGAAACCTGCCACTTACTCACTTGAAGTTATTCTTCATCTCACGCAACTTGTTCATGACGGAAACGGGCTCGCTCTCCCCCGTCACCCTCTGAATCTCGGGGTCCTATTTCGTGACAAATATCACCATCAGCCTCTGTGTCTCTCCAAGGCGAGAGTGCCCGCGAGGCTCCACGGGGGCAAAGGGCCTGTAAAAACTCACCTCGACGCGCATAAAGACGTTGTGTTTCTGTGTTTTCAAGCAGTCGTTAGCTCATCTTCCCCAACCTTACTCTCGTACTTCCACGTTGTTGCGAAAGGGGGGGGGGGGGGGACACTAGGAATAACATACCTTCTCATCCCCAATCGTAAACTTGCCCTGCGTCTCCTTGTTGTTCTCCGCGAACGCCTGCAGCTTCTGGATCGCCTCGTTCTGCAGCACCGACGCGGCGAACTTGACGTTGGATTTGGTGTATTCGTGGCCGGGCTTTGTTTGTGCTCTGTCAGCAATGATGCCCCCCCTTGTTCCAAGCTTCATCCTGTTCCTGGATCAAGTTTGATGAGAAGTGCAAGAAACTCACAAACACGACCGTGTCGTCGGGAAGCGCGGCCAGCGTCTTGTTCAGCGCGCTGTGCATCTCCTCCGCGTTACCCTCGAAGAACTTGCCGCAACCTGTCGGAAAGTAAAGAAGGATAGTCAGCAAAAGAATCTCTAGCAGCTACGCCCCTTCTTCCCCCAACAGGGAACCTCTCCTTCTCAAAGGCATCTTCTCCCTCGTGATGGTGATGATTATCGAGAGACAAACCCCGCCCCGCATTGTCACCGTCCAAGGGACGAAAAGGAGGCGATGGGTTGGTGGGGAAAAAATCGGGCAAACGATGGGAACCCACCGCTGATGAAGAGCGTATCGCCCGTAAACACAACCTTCTGGTCCCCGTCCTGCATGAACCAGCAGATGCTGTCCTGCGTGTGGCACGGCGTGTGCAGCGCCTTGACGGCGATGCCCTCGCCAATCTTGAACGACTCGCCGTGGCCCGGCGTCCGCGTCACGCCCTCGCAGTCCTTGCCGCCGATGATGGGGAGCTTATTCAGGCCCAGCTCGCCTTGCTGTTTTTCTGTGTGTGAGTCCGGGCGAGACGGGGGAAAAAAAAAGGGGGGGGGGGGGATCCAAGACGTACCAGCTTTTTGTTTCCGCCTGCGTGGTCCCAGTGGCTGTCAGAGATGTCAGATACGCGCACAATGTCTCGAGGGGATTCCCCGCGTCGTTTGTGAATTTTTCTTAAGGACGAGAGTCTCACTGGTGCGTGTTGACGATGGCTGTGAGGTTGATCTCGCCGCTCTTGATAGCATTTTGCAACACGGGAGTCACTCTAGAGATGGTTGTCAGCTTAAGCTCGATACACGACGCAACCGCAGTCCAAGATGCCCTTCCTCTTTCCCTCAGATTCATGAGTAATGGGGGAGAAACACTTACTCGGACGGGTTGGCCGGGTCAATGATGACGGCATCATTGGTCTTGTCGTCCTTGACCAGGTAGGCGTAGTTGTTACTACTGCCCACCCCTGAAAACAAGTTAAAATCTCATGCCAGTATGATGGAAACATATACTCCATCTGCTGCCTCTCACTCCCGTTCTCTCGTGTTTAATAACGAAAAGGGCATCAAGAAGCTTGCGGGAGGTGACGTACACATGGGAATCGACTGGATATGCATAGCGTTGGCGAATGTGAGCTATGGACCTTGTATAAGCTTCCCAATCTCTCACAGATAGCTAATCAACCTAGAACTGAATGGGCAAACACTAGAGGAAAAAAACTCACTGCAGCTGTAACGGTGGCGAGTTTTTGTCTCAGTAGTGGTCTCCTTGCGATGAGGGTATTCATGAAAGGCAATTGTGCAGTGTAGTGAGAGCTGTTTCTTCTGCAGTCAGTTGGGGGATCAGAGCTGTGAGCTGTTGCGTTCGGGAGCTCCTCGGCAAGTCACGGTGACGTTATTACAAATCCGCGAGGGGGCAACGACAGACGACCCGCATCCAATTGGCATCGTCATACCCCACGTGATGTCGCATGTGCACTGCAACAACAACTCCATCAGTGATATCTCGATGCTGAATACCTCACAGGCAAGAGCATTTTCTTTCATAGATGATATGTAGTGATGATGGTATAACGTTTGAATATTCACATATGACACCTGCGGCTGGAGTCGACGATTTACGCGACGCCAATAGGTCGTGGCTTCCAAGTCCTCTCAAACTTGGCCCATCCGGTGCCAGCGCTCTCGGAAGCCTCGTCCTCCTCCATCTCGCCCTGCCCATCTGCTTGTCCCTTGCGCGCAATGTCCTCTGATAACCGCTGAGCCGCAAGCATGACGGCGTCGCTCGGCGGCGCCTCAATAATCTTCTCCAGTGTCGCCAGCAACCGACTCTCGTCCAGCCCGTCAATCCATTTCCTCATCTCAGCCCTCCTCCCAGCGTCCTGCTCCTCCAGAAACGCGACCACGACTTCGCGGCGCACAGGGGCGGCAGAGACGGCGGCGACGGCCACGGGACCCGTCCTTTCGGGGGCCTGGCTCACGACCTCATTAGGCCCCAGGTGCTGCCAGTAATACTCCCAGATCCAAACCAGCGCTTTGCGCGCGGCGGACCGCAGCTTCGCGAGAGACGGCAGCGTCTCGTGCGTCGCCTGGTGCCGCAGCTCGACAAAGGTCGCCGGCAAGCCAATAGTCTTTGCCACCGAGTACATGCTCAGCTTGCGTTGCTTATCCTGATGGCCGTCCAAGAGCCCAGTTACGAACCTAGACGAAAAAAAGAGCAGTGTAAGCAACACCGAACGATCGGCAGGCGGTGACAGTGGCAGATTGATCAATCAAGGGGTGCACCGTGTACCCGAGGCGGAAAAGGCAGGGCTCCCGAAGCCCGGAGGCTCGAGCAATGAATGATCTGGGCAAGACACTTGCAAGCCCTCACACCCATACTGGGTTCTTGAACCGGCGCCCATTGACTACAGGGTGAGAAACGAGCTATGGCATTCCGGGTTTGCAGCGACGGGCCTCAAAGAGGCCATAGGAAGTTTAGCATGCCTCAAGCAAATCAGGCCAAGCTTCCCCCGATGCCAGGAACGTCCCTCAGACCATAGCTCCCAAGTGTACTGTACCGCTGACGCTTCCCGAACAAGGTGAGACGCCCAATTGCAAAACCACGCCGGCTTGCTGGGAATCTTGAAGGGGGGGAGAGAGAGGGTGTGGGTGTACTGGTCGGCGCGGTGTGCGTGTAAGTGAAAGCCTGTCTTGGTGTATGTGGCTTCCAGCAGTCGCGCAGATCAGGCGATTGTTGATGGCCCTTCAGACGGGACCCGACTCGGGTAGGGGGGAGTGAGGGTGAGTGGGCTACGGTACGTACGGTGCTTCGGTGGTGAGAGGGGGGCGTGTGTATGTTTGTGTCGAAGGATGGGTGAAAATGACAGAAAAGTCAAATAAAGATGTGAGATGTGAAATGCGCCGAAATCCAAATGTAGAGGTGACAAAAGAGAAGAGGCGGCCCAGATCCCTGGAGGATTGAGATTGTTTCAAGCCACTCTCTAGAGACAAGACTCCAAGGGCAGAAAGAAGGAGGAAGAGGAGGAGGCGGGCGTAGGACGGAACGTAAAACACCCCTACTAGACTTTCCTTTCTCTCACTGGCACGCCGCACCTTGAACTTGGAACTAACAAACAGCCTTTTTTGGCCCTTGAGATGATGGAGGACAACAGAAAAGAGACAAGTGATAATATCAGAGACAGAGGAGAGGGAGAAGAGAGGGAACTCTGGAGAAAGATGTAAAACGTACCGGCTGAAGGCAGCAGCGTAGGCAGCGCGAACAGCATAGGTGCCGGCGCCGCCCTTGCTCTCGGCGTCGCTGAGGATGGCGGCCGTCAGCAGGGCCGTGGACTCGACCATGTGCGGGCAGTTGCCGCGCTGCATCCACATGGACACCCTCGCGACGGCATGGTGCTTGTCGCTGCTTGGGGTCGTCTTGTTGGTGCTGGTGCTTGTTGCTGGTGCTGATGAACTTGACGATGGCGTCGGCGCTGGTGCTGGCGCTGGCGCGTGTGCTTGTGCTGGTGCTTGTGCTTGTGCTTGTGCAGCTGTTCCTCGTATCCAAGACCTTGTCAGGGCCTGGGATGCGGCGGCCGCGGACGCTGCTGTTGCTGCCGTACCGCTAGCTCGGGCGGCGGATGTGGATGTTGTTGGTGCCGCTGATGCAGACGCTGGGGCAGCGGGATAGAACTGCTGGCGAACCTTGAGCAGCTCGCGGCGATCGCGCCACGGCGTCAGGATGTACTGCACCATTTGCTGGGTGTGTGTAATGTGCCGGGTGTGTGGTGTCCAACTGCGAGAGTGTGTGAGTGTGAGTGGGTGTGCGTCTCTCTGCGCTTGTGTCTGGTTGTATGTGTGAGAGTCTGGATGGCTGGCCGCGGGGAGAGACTTGCTGTACCCAATGTGTCCTGGCCTGCTGGTGTGTGATCGAACGTACGATTACTGACGGTGTGCTCAGATCCGCCCTCGTCTAGCTTTCCTTGACCGGGCTGCCGCTGCTGCTGCTGTACAGACGTGCTATGCTTGCCAGTCTGTCTTTTCCAGAGGGCCCAAAGCCAAATTCGACTCGCGTGTTCCGTTCCGTTTGTCTTTTTCCCCCCAGGTTTCGCTGTCTGCAGCCTTTGCTCCCGACCCCCGTCTGTCTAGAACTCTAGTGGTCCTCAGAAAAGCTGACGACTTGCAGTGTTTCAGGCCCTATGTGTGTGTGTCCCCCCTTGAGAAAGAATGTCGTTCGCTTTGGTTTCGTTTCCTAGTGTGTCGCGAGGGGAGCGCTCGCGGTTTTTGGCGTTACGCTGGAAGCTTTCTTACGGGTTTGCGGCTCAGAACGACTGGACTCGCTCGTTTTCCCCAGACGGATAACCCGGGAGAGTCGAATGGAACCCGTCTGATTTCGTCCCTTGTTCGAATGGCGTTCTAGCCGGGTCCAGTCTGATGGCGGATTTGGGTTTCAAAGGCTCCGTTGAGGAAAATGGGGAAGAGGATAGGATGGGAGGGGGGGAAAAGACATGAGGTTGAAAAAAGTTCAGTTTTGGGACGGGGGGGACTGCGAAATGTGTTAAAATTCCCCGATTAGTATCGAATAGCGGCCGCCCGATCTTCAGATTGCACATTACACCTCACCGCCAACCACATTTCACACACTCATCCACTGTCCCTCACAACTCACACGGCACTCACATTTGCTTACACTCACACGCCCCAAGCTACTTACTCACCTGTGTAGAATAATCCATCTCTCTAGGACACGCAACGCCACCACATGCAACACGTTAATACACTCCTCCCACCTCACTTCACTCACACCAGTCAGAAACGCAAATCAAGTGCAAAAAAGCATCACTCCATTCCACGCGGTTATTCGGACTTATCGTTGTCCTTGTTTTTGATCATCAGACGAAGTGAACCCTCCAATCTCGATATGTCACTCTCCTATGTTGTCTGGCCATGGCGTTTCGTGTGGAGATCCGCTTTCTTCTCATACTGAAAAGTTGAGATGAGTAGCCGCCACGTCCCGTTCTTTGGCCCATCATCACAAGGCGAACTGATCAATCTGAGCATTCCCGCGGACTCAGTCGGTCCACCGAATGATGCATGGTCCGATACACGCGATTACTCCCTTCAAGCTTCACTCCAGACATGACTAGGCAACAATGTAGGAAAACATCATGGACACGTCAAAGCGTTTTCTATTCTTCCCGATGAACAATGTCTAAACTTTTTACTCTGTTCTCATCAAAGTCCAACTGCGCATGCTTTTTTTTGCCCATTCCCACGCATGACAGCTGAACCCGGTAGGTAGACATACAAACACTATCTCGACCAACAAGACCTCCCTAAGACAAGGTCTTCTCAATGAGGTAGATGCCGTACTTGTCCTTGAGCTCCTTCATGATGGGGTCGTTGATCTTGGAGTTCATGGGTGCCAGGACGCCGCGCTCGGCAATGGTGCCGTTGAGCACCTGCTGGACGGCGACACCGCAGGGCACGCCGACGAGCTTGGCCATGGCCGAGTAGCCCTTGGGCTCGCCGTACTCGGCGAGCGTCGACGTCCGCGTCTCGCGCGAGCCGTCCTTGTGCTCAATCTCAAACTTGTGCTGCAGCATCACCATGTCGCGCTCGCCCTCCTCGAACTGCATCTTCTTCTCCAGCGTCGCGCAGAGCGTGTCGAGCGGGTTGCCGCGGGGCGTAATCTTCTCGTCCGAGAAGACGCCGATCCACCGCAGGCCGCTGAGGATGCGCTGCTTGTCCTCGGGGGACTCAAAGTGGGCCTTTGCGACGATGGCGGCCTCGAGGTCACTCTCGCTGCTCGAGGCGGCGCCGACGACGGCCTTGGTGGCGTCCTTCCACGCAATGGGGCTGGCAAGCGTCTCCTGGGCGGCGTCCTCGAGGAAGCCAATGTCGACGAGGACCTTGATAAACTGGGGGAAGCCCTGGTAGCGGAGGGTACCGCGGACAATGGTCTGGGCCTCGGGGATGTTGTAGCGCTCCTTGTAGGGGGTAGAGTCGCGGTTGGGGTAGGCGACGAAGGCGTAGCCCGGGTAGATGAAGTAGGGCTTGGCGGTGGCCATGAGGTCCTTGGAGGAGACGTCGACGACCTGGCCGTCCTTGTAGTACTTAGCCGCGTTGCGGAGGGCGAGCAGCACACCGCGGGAGGACCACGAGAACTTGTAGCCGAGCGGGTTGTCTGAGGCCTCGGGGGCAGGGAGACCGCCGCAGTAGGAGAGGAAGGAGAGGATCTTGCCGCCCTCACGGTGGACCTCCTCAATGGTCTTGACGGCGTACAGGTGGTCGATACCGGGGTCCAGTCCGATCTCGTTCATGACGGTGATGCCGGCATCCTTGGCGGCCTGGTCCAGCTCCATCATGGCGGGCGAGACATAGCTGGTGGTGACGACGTGCTTCTTCTGGCGGATGGCCGACTTGATGACGGTCGCGTGGAAGGTGTAGGGGATCAAGCTGATGACGAGGTCATGCTTGGCCACCTCGGCGTCGAGGGCCTTGTCGTCGTTGACATCGAGAGAGATGGGGGTGGCGTGCTTGACGCCCTCGGACAGCTTCTTGGCGGACTCGAGGGTTCTGCAGGCTGCGTGTTGAGGAATTAATTAGTTTTCAGTTACTCTAAGTCTGGCGGTTGATATCGGGTGCCTTCATATCTGGTTCGGGCGGGTAGGGAGGAAGAGGAGGAGACAGTGGCGGTAGTGGTGGTAGGATGAGGAGCTTCGTACCAACGGTAACGGGGATTCCGGCATCGCTGAGGATGTCAAGCGTCGGCCGGGTCACGAAGCCCGCGCCGAGCATCAAAACGCTCCTATTGTCATCAATCCATTAGCGACTGGAAGTTGTTTGGGAGTTAAGCATTCGACGGGAGTATCAGGCTTACTGGGATGCCATCTTGAAATTCAACTAGTTTCTTCCGGATGATGATGGTATCGTGGTTGAACTTGATGCAACTTTTTTGGTTGTTCTGTGTGAGTCAATCCAGGTTCCGACAAGCAGTAGCAGCAGCAGCAGCAGCGAACGGAAGAAGAGGGGTAAGCCAGAAAGGGAACCCACCCGAACTTGGACTCGAGATTGACGGGAGAGAAGCCGAACTGGAGCCCAATTATTTTCTCTCAATGTCGTAATTCGCGATTCGTGACTCGACGAGCGAGGAAAATTTCCAAAGCATCCATGGTGGGGTAAAGAACTGAAGGTGCCAAGTTCGATCCGATAACGGCGGCTGTTCCCCCTCGACCCCTCATCATTGGAGTCTAAAACTCTCTGATGGAAGGTTCACTCGCCACACATACTGCGTAGTCAGAGACGGGCAGCAAAGAGATGGAGGTGCACGCTCGGTATTCGTACGGATAACCTCGCACAGTACGGTGGGAAAGGAGAGGACGGGAGGGGAGAGGGAGGGAGGTGGCTGGGTGTGCAACTGGGCTACGGTGAGGTCACCAAAAGAAAATTTCTAGGGGCCACGGGCGGGGTGTTTTGACCCGGCAGGGCTGGCCAGAACGGCGGGGGCGGGGAGCTATTTCTCTCGGCTGATTGGACAACTAACAAAATGTGACAGGGGAGACTTGGACCCACATGCAGCTCATGCCATGCCTCGACAGGGGTGCCATTCGGGAGCCTCTTTTTCGCTTATTTTTAGTGTCCGCGTTGACGATTGCACTTCCAAATTCCATTCCATCCGGCGCCTCTGTCACCATGTAATCCTCGTGGTCGTGTTGGCCGCGTTGGTGCAGCTGTTGCAAGTTTGTGATTATCAACTAAGCGGCAGCTATTACTGTGATTCTAGGAATCACATTGGAGGGCGAAGGGATTATGCAGAGTGTAGGTATATGTTTTGTTTTTCGCTTTACGCGTTTTGATAGTTTCTATCTAGGCGCTTTTCATGGGCCTTTGCCTTTTGTGACGCCAGGGCCACAGATTTGGCCCATGCTTCTATCTTTGGGTATTTTGCCTTTCCATTCATCTTCCTCGCTTCTTTGACATGAGGAGCATGCATAGTGATGCTCCGTCTCTGCGGTCCCCAAAGATCCCCCAAGCCCGATTCTTGATGGTACATCTTCTTGATATCATACAAAGTCTACAGGGTTTCGTCGTAAAATCATCAAACGCTTGCGCTGGTGTTGTAATGTGTGAGAGTTGTCCTTTCCCTTTTGGTCGTGTCATTAATCCGAGTCTTCGCCATCAGCATCGTCCTGCTCATCCTCATCCTCGTCATCGCTCTCAGGAGGCTGCCACGACTCCTCAAGCTTCAGGCCCTTACCCGTACCCTCCAGAGGGCGGAAAGAAACGCCCAGCAGCGAGGACATGGCAGAGCGAGATGTGTCGAGTTGCGGGTCCTGATCATACTTGTCGGGGGCGTCATAGAGTCCCATGCCCACAAGGATCTCTCCCTCCTCCTCAGGCTCGTCGAGGGGTTGATAAGGGATAGTGTCCTCATTCGGGACGATAGGTTGGGGCTGCTGGGCCTGCGGCAGCGTTTCGGGGGTGGGCGGAGAAGTGCTAGTGAAGCCGTGCACATGGTGCGAATTCCATTGTGTCGAGGTGGAAGACGGCGTAAGATCCGGGAGCGTAGTTGGTAGAGATGGGAAAGGCTCAGCGTAGCCAGTGTTGTCTGAAGAGACGTAGGCCGGTGGTGCTTGAGGAGGCACGTTCCAGCCCTCGACAGGCAGGTAGTTGGACCCATCATATCCTCCAAAAGGGAGTGACAAAGGGGAGAATGAGGCAACAGGTGAGGTGTTGCACGAGTAGGCTGCCGGTGTTGGTGGGAATTGCTGGTATACGTGGTAGCTGTCCGTGTCATATGCCGACGTGACAGGAGGGAATGGGTATTGTGCCACGCTCTGAGGGACGGCCATCTTCTGTTGTTGAAAGGTCGAAGGGTGCCAGCTGAGGGGACGACTCGGTCGTGACTGAGATCCATAGTCGGGCATCGGGACTTGGTCCATGGGCTGCTGCCTCCGCCTCGCCAGGTTTCCATCGTTCACCACAGTCCTCCTCCTTGCCTGCACGGCTGCTGCTGATCTCGGGCTGTTGCTGGCGCTGGTGGGCTTGGCTACACGCATGGCTCCTGCGTTGCGTTGTCCGTTGGAGCCTCGAGATAGTCTCCGTGAAGCCTGGGAGATGGCCATTTGTCTCGACAAGTCGTCCAGAAAGGTGTCGGTGTGATAGGGTGTGGGAACGGGCCCAGGAAGAACGCCTCCCATAAGTGTGGGCATCATCTTGTTTAGTGTATGTGTGTGTGTGTGTGTAGTAGGTGCCAGACAAATGTTGTGTTGTGGTAAATAGAGATGGTGAATGAAGATGGGAGAGGTTGCGGGTTGTTTGTTTCTTAACTAAGAGTTCCTAGTCGTAGGACATGCGGTAGATGATGATGATATACGTGATATGGAAAGGACGGACTCAGCCCAGGCTATGTATGGACAAGAGGTCATGGTCCCAAAAGGCCCAAGGGATTACAGTAGCGAGAAAAGACATGGGTGATACTAGATCGGTCTTGAAGGATAAAATCAAACCTTAGCTCCAGTATCCGTACATAGAGGAGCAAGTCGCCCAAGGGTGCGAAGTGGGCCAACAAGTAATTCAGACCATGAACGGTTTGGCATGTGTGTGTGTGTGTACTTCGTACCAAAAGGCTGCGAGCGCGGGTTGCTTGCATGGGTGGAGGATGGGATGTTGATGGGAGGTATCCGCGCAGCCAGCGCAGGCGGCAGGCGTCCCAGGCGTGGCTGGCCAGGGGCGGTACGTACTGTTTCCGTCTTTCTTCGTGTGAGTGCTTGGGGTACCGGTATGGGTGTGTGCTCCGTAACTGAGGTGAGTGCGGACTGCATAGTATGGGAACGAAGAAGGTGTCTGGGATTCTAGGTACACTAGATGGTAAGGGGGGCGGCCAGCGGGCTGCGTCATATTGGTTGAGCATGGATCTCACCTCGGAGCGTCGTGCATTTCAGAGTCGAAGCAGACGAGGCGGCTGATTCCCTTTGGGGCTTGAGGTACCTCTTAGAGTAGGTACTCCACGACCGCCGGGGGGGGGGGGGCACGTCCATATGGGTGGAGGAGAGGAAGAGGAGGGAGGCACTGGGAGTCTGGGAGGAGTGAAGCATGGGACAGACTTGTCGATAGCGCTGGTGTGCGTGTGGGCAAAGCAGCGGTGGGTGTGGATGTGGATGCGGAAGTGGATAAGTGGTTGATTGCCTCGCCTCGCTGGTCTCGCTGCCCTGGTACTCTAGCCTAGATTGTGTGGCCCTGGCCTCTCTGGCACACCGTAGCGTGTGTATGGGCACGAGTGGACACTCACCCACCAGACTCTGGACTCTCTGGAGGAGGGATGGATGGTTGAATGGATGGACGGATGGGATTACTGTGCTAGGGAGGGAGCGTCGGCGGTGGGTGGATGAATGGAGTGTGGAGCAAACCAGGTTGCGGTACCAATGCCACAGGACGCTGTGTGCTGGCCAGGACTGAGGACTCGGTGGGTGCCGTCTGAGTGAGGAGTGAAGGAGTGACTGACTGAGTGAGCGTCGCGTCTTCATTGTTTGGGTAACAGAAGGCAGCTGAGATGGGACATTGGACAGCCCCTGGCGACAGAGTACGTACTGCCTAAATTCCCTTCACCTCGCACCGCGCCATGCCAAACCGACTGTGACTGCAGTGCCATGGCGGGATGCAAGGTTCGAAATGTACGACCAAGACAAAGTGCCTGAGGGACAACGGCACGCAAGGTATCGTCCTGGTCAACGGGTGAGCAGGCACAGGCCAGGGGGCCAAGGGGGGTCAGGACAGGGCATCTGATTCTGATTCTGAGCAAATGGCTGGGTCTTGGGAAGTCAGGTCTTGGGAGGGAAGACTCAAGACTGAGAGGAGAGAGTCTAGCACTTCCCGGTACCCAAGTACTTACTGCAGCAGCCCCAGAGATGGATCATGGTCCATTAGAAGGGGGGGCTTCACGAGCGGCGGGCGGTCAAGGACGCAAGGAAACCAAAGAGAAGATGGATGGAATGTCCTTGGCCCCAGAAAGAACCGCTCGGCCCAGGCGCTCACGCCGCCAGGTCGGAGTCTGGGACTCTGTGAGAGATGCTATCCCTGCTTGCGTCTCGTGCAACACGACTGGACTGCGGTACGGATACCTTCCAGGTTGCTGCTCTGGGGCAGGGATACAAAGTACGAATACCACCAGCACCACCTACGAACCACACAGCGCTAAGTATTCGTACACGACAAAGTAGTGCCACCAGAGAAAAGTGTGCCGCCTCCCTTCCAGGGACCCAAAAGTTGAGAAGGGGTCCAAGGGAAACCACACGCGGCGTCGCGGCAGGTCTTATCCCCTTGACCCTGGGGGTGGACTTATTGCATTGAGTCGTTCAAGTCCCGTCACCGTCTGACCAGTCACAAGCCGCCGTCGAGGATGAAAACACCCCGGTACGCCTAGGTAGTTCGAACTGACGGGTCGGATGAGAAGGGGCGTTGCAGTGCTAGCCCTTCGGGGATCTAGGTATGGAACCCAAGGGGAGAGACACCCGCTCCTGGGACCATAAATCCATGACCGTCATCCCTCTAAGGCTCCAAGCCTCAAGCCTTCCCTCCCACTTAGGCCCCTAGCACGGGGACGCTGGTATGTGAAGATGGGGATGTGCATCTTGCGGCTTGCCTTTACATGTTTTGGTGGTTTCCGGGAAAGTGCCAATTACCTAGCTGCCTACCATTGATAACTGAAGACACAATGTCCGTACGCATACCTACAGTGGTGTGTGTGTGTGTGTGTGTGTGTGTGTGTGTGTGTGTGTGATCAATAGACCCTCCTGTCTGCTAACTTGGAAAGGAGGAACTTGCAGTGCGACCACGGCATGCGCTTCTGGTACCGAGCCGGCTGATGACTGGCAACATCGTGGAAATGAGACAAAGATTCATCTGGTCCTTTCTGCACTAGGAAGCATCGTTGAGTCGTTGTCTTTAAAACGGAGCGGAAAACTTTCTAACCATCGTACGGTCAATACTCCGTTTAGAAAGATCCAAGGCAAAAGGAGAAAGAAAAAAATAACATGCGGAAAGCACAGACTTCTGAAATAACCACGATCTCCATCGGGGTCTGGTCTCAGGGCGCAGAAGAACTTTGAGAGAAGCACGGAGATGGCTCCGCATAAGGGAACCCCTGGTCGGGCAGTACGTACTTGTTCGAGAAAGCAAGCCGGCTGCCAGGTAAGGTAGGTTGTCGGCAGAAACTTTGCAGGCTATGATGCGATGTATGCTTCGATCACTTCCCCAATGCCGTACGCAGTATACGAGTAGACGGGTTCCAAATCGGATTTGTGGTATTTGTTTGACTCACGTCTGCCGACCAGACCATGCTTTTGGCGTCTACCAGACAAGACTACCATGTATCCGTAAGAGAAGGACTGTAGTTCCTTGCTGGGCATCGGCATTGGCCGTGAGAGATCGTACGGATGCGCGTGCAATAGTCTACCGGTAGGAGGACGTGCATGCGGAGTCCATACAGGGACGATTTCAAGCCCTGTTGAGCGACAGCTCAAGGTACGAAACGGAACGTTGATTGTTTGCAGCCATCCTTGCGGTCAAAATGGGGCGTTTGCCAAGAGGGTGTGTGAGCGTCGACTGACAAGCCGCTTTCCAAAAGGATGGTAGGTGGGACGGATGGGAGCGGATCACAGATCTCGCTCAACCGACAGTGTTGGTTTGCAGTTCTATCTATACACCCCTTGGCCCTGGACTCTGGAAGATGGTTTGCGGAGACAGCGGCGAGAGGCGGTACGGGTTTTGTTAGGTACCTAATCGAGCGCAGCATGTATGTGAGAGTTGCGGCTTTGGTATTTAGGTGTGGATGTCGTGAGTAACGTGTCGCCTTCTTGGCTCTTCTTCCAAGCGTCAACAACAGACGGAATGGAGAACACGGTTTGTACACGTACGGACACCCAGGTAGGTGTCAAAACAACTGCGAAGAAACAAGCCAAAAGCTAGTCAGCCGATTTGAAAGAGTTGCCGCAGGTTATCTCATTCCAAGGGGACAGCTTAATTGGCAACACTCCGTCCGCCGGGCAGGACAGCCTATGGGCTAGTCTCATTGTTTCGCTCAGACTTTCTTGGTGAGGAATCCGTACGGAGTACGCTGAATGGAGCTTTGGGATGCATCCGCTTGAGTCTTGTGTTGTGCAAGCTGAGCGTGACGAGGACTATGAATTAACCGGAGGCGGTGGATGCGCATGTCCTGGACAGGAATAGAGTGGTGGCAGCCCGAAAGCCATGGGCCGTGTTGTTGCAGTGAATGGCGAGTGGGTATTAGTTGATGGTTTTTTTGATGCTTTCCGGAGACGCAGGCGGCGTGCTTTGATCACGCTCATCAGCCCCAAGTGGTCCGGCCGAGATTGTCTTGATGACCAGGTCATGCAAGCATAGGCTTGAGTCGTAAACGTGGGTGTCATCGGTCATGAGAGAGGAAGAAAAAAAAGTTGCGTATCCGTAGACGGGTCTGTCGATAGATCCCCATCGCGGACATCGCGGGGGCTTCAGGCTTCAGGTTTCAGCCAGTGACATGTCGAGGTGACAAGCCATCATGGTTCCTCCACAGCAGGTTCCATCCATGATCGTGTCTATCTAGATGAGGGAGGCGAGCATGGACTGTTTCTTGGTTTCGGCAAGCGGGTGCGGGCAAAAAGTGTGTTGGCAAGACAGTCCGACTCTCGACCGGGCAAATTGGCGGCAGATTGGAACGTGGGATTGCGAAACCTCCGATATGGATCATGGATGTCGACGCAAGAGGATGTTAAAGACGCTCACACAGCCAGCGGCCGAGGAATAACTAACAAAGGCAGTTAGTTGGTCGATGAATGGAAGATGGTTGGGCGGCATCACTCAGCCTGCTTGGCGGAAGAGTACTGTGTACCGGTTGTTTAGCTGGCAACTGCGTTGTGAACCAAAGTATACCGGTACGCAGCCATCCGCTTTTTCTTTCCGAGCTTGGCCCCTCCTTCATGCCCAGTCCTCAAACAAGAGTCAGCTGTCCCACCCGGGCGTAGTATGCGTTGCGGGAGCTGTAGGGTGCCGAAGGTCCAATTCCACAGGCATGGGCATGGTGTCTTGTGTGGACAGAGCACAGTCAATGTCCATAGATTGGAGAAGAGCAAAAGGAGGAAAGGCGAAGAGGGTACAAGGAAGATTGGGGGGGGGGGGGGGGGGGGGAGATGGGGGGAGAAAAACCCACAGCGGGGGGGGGGGGGGGGGGGGGGGGGGGGGAGGGGAGGGGGGGGTGGGGAGAGGGGGGGGGGGGGGGGGGGGGGGGGGGGGGGGGGGGGGGGGGGGTTGACACTTGAGGTAAGAAACGCCAAGCCGGCGAGGAGCGGTTCATGGCAGTAGTGGCAGTACTGCGTACCTTCCTCCGTAGCAAAGTTAGGTACCTCAGAAAAGATGAAAGAAGAAGAAGGAAGGTTACGAAGGTGCGGTAACTCGTCAGGAAAGAGAGACGGGAAGAATGCGCGACAAGGTAGTCAATACTTGGGACATAGTGAGACATCAATGGAAACCCAGGTAGTGGAAACCTTCCACACCACCCCCCTTTACCAAGGAGGGAGCCCCAACCCCCGGGAATATGAGAAGGAGTTCAATCCTATCCCATCCGCTCCGCAACAAATATAGCATCGCTGCTGCCGCTTGTGGATTCGTAGGGACACTATACGCAGTAGTAGGGCGATACAGTAGCAAACGTCAACAGGGACGGGAGTTTGAGAGGATCAGGACCACAACGACGGGATCAATCAAGGGCAGCGCCTGCTCTCGAGCCCTGACAGCGCAATGCGCAGTAAGGTACATACTTCGTACTTCGTGGAGAGTAGAGACAGACAGGGCGAGAAACGGCATGGCATGCGGCCAGACACGAGGCTCAAGGACGGAAAGAAGGGACCCAGAGAAGGATCCAGGGGCACAGGCCAGGGCGAGGCAGTAAGGTAGGCACGCATCTTTGTCACTCTGTCTCCATACTCCGTACGGATAGTTGGAGTCAAATTGGAGACCGTAACTTGCAAGTTTTGTGCTGCGACCTGACTTGCCTTAATTGTCTAGCGTCTACGGAGTAATTGCTTGTCACTTCCGTGAAGTCAAAGTGGGCTGCGGCAGACTGTGTGACTAGCATACGGAGCGGAGAGAGGGAAGGAAGAAGAAAAAAAAAGCAAAAAAAAAAAAAAAAAAAAAAGATACGGAATCGCCCCTCTCCTCTCGAGCAGAAGTCAAAAGGCGGCTGCAGTTATTGACGGCCCCCACCCCATACCCAGGCACAAATTATGGAGGAAGGTTTGCGGGCAAAAATGACCAAGATGCACCGCAGCAGGCACATAAGGTAGTTTCCGGACAGCGAAGACGGAACTTCCATGGCTGGGGAAAGTATCCGTAAGCAAGCGGCACGTACTGTCAAATTTCGAACAGCCGCCCATGGATGATGAACCTGAGCCAAATTCACTCTGTTGCCTAGGTAGGTATCCGAACCTGGCTTCATAGTCACATCCTAATGTCTTGGAATGTATACTTTACAAAGATTGCAGGAAGGGGCCTTAGGTAGTGCAGGAGGATGGCGCCCAAAAGGAGAAGGCAAGGCATTGCAACCTCAGGCAAAGATAGTGCCCAAGAACATGAACACAACGAGTGGGGGGGCACTTGCTTTGCTGTTGACTCAAGGCTAAAGAGGGAAAGACACACAGGGATTATGTGGCCTCAGGCATAAGGTCGGCCAGCCTGATGTGGTGCGAGGTGGACTTATGCATCCCGCAAGACTTGAGCTTGTCGACTCCAAGTTCCAACGAGAGAGACTTCAGCTAACGTAACTCGGCACCACCACGTACCACTAACTATGTCTGTACGGATACACCACCGCACACCAACAATCTGCATGCCCGTCACTTGTCTATCCATGGCCCATGCTACAGATGGAGACGCCCGTCATCTGAGGCGAGCCCGCGATTGGAGAGTTTGGACCCATGCACCACCACATTTCTCAGCACCCCATTACCCAGTCTCTACTGCGGAGGCCGGTAATCTTTTTTCTCCAGGCCATGTTCCAACTTTCAGCGCTTCTTCTGCCCCTGTCTACGCCAGTACGTCCGGTACCCAGTCTCACCGACAACACCCCCAGGCCGGCCTACCCTTCCTTCTAGGGGTATGAGCTTCCTTTTAGAAGGGGGGCACGGGGATGTTGCGCCCCTTGCGGTGTGTGTGGACGCCAATACTGGGCCAATATCGGTGGCATTTGGAGCCTTGAGCAAGCCGACGGCCTGTGAAGCGAGCTCTTGTTCCACCTTGGCTAGGTCTCCTGTGGTATCAGGCACGATGTCTCGAGCCCATGACTGCTGCCCTGGGAAGTTGAGAAATGGGCCCCAGCCGATCTTCCCTCACGCCCCGCCCCGAAAGACTAGCAAGCAAGCTCCTCCATCCGCGGCTGTGCTTCAGGCCGTTCCCTCCCATCTGAAGATGTCCGGACGTATGACATGGACGCGCATTCAAGGTCTGATGGGCCAAGCCATTGGTGTTTTACTCGCCATTGCTAATTTTTGAGGCCAGCCTTGCTCCGAGACTTCAGAGGTCACACTCGAGAATGCCTGCCGACCAGAAGACCAGAAATGCCATGCCGACCCTATTCGTACATCACGATCTGGAAACAAATTACCAAGTCTTCTAAAGACCCGGATAACCACCGGCAAGCTCATGGACGAGAGCGCCGGGTGCCAGGCACAAGCTGGGCATTACTACGGGCTGTGCGAGAAATGCGGTCCAGTTGGCCCAACGAGTCGATTGCAGCCTGCTCGTCTATGATGGTGCGCACTACGAAGTACCTCACACCTTTTCTAGTTGCTGGACAAGCCAGGCAACTTCCGGACATTGCACCCAAGGCTTTGGCAGCCGCTCTGGCTCTTGGGTTCCCACCAGTCCCTGTTCCCAGACAGCTTCGAGAAGGTTGAAGTGGACAGGCCGCAGGTGATCCGAGATCGAGGGGTCTTGTCCGCTCCACGAGAGGAGATTACCTTATGGTCAGGGAAACCACGGTATCGATAAAGCGGTGGCTACAATCGGTGGAGAAGCCCTGCCACCGTGCCACCCTGGTACTCCCCGAATCCCCAGGACCAATTTCCACGTCACTCCTCACTTTGGACGTCCAGCGGTTAGAGATCAGCTTCCGCAGATGCCATTCCACCCAAAGCCTGCTCTGGACTGCCCGGCAAGCGCTGAATCGCATCAACCATCAAAGCACAGGCACTGACAGGGACTCCAGGCCAAGGTACCACGTTGGTAGGTATGGATCAGCAAGACTCGTTGGCTTGCGTCCGCTCATTCGCTCCCTCGCCTTGCTCCAATCTCGTGCGGCAACAGCATGGAGTTCCCCTCGATCGTTACAACGTCTGACGTCCACCTGTGGTTTCTTTGTCTCACCTTCTCTGTGCGCCTGCGGCCTTCCTGTCGTGGAATCCCTCGCCGCCGTCAACTTTTGTCGTCTTGTTCCGCTGGGCCACCTCGGCCAACGCAACCCAGGAAATACGTACGGATATACGGAACTGTGGCGCGGTGGGTACAGACCCTACAGGACAGGCCTCCATTTCACGCTCGCATTCCTCTCACCACTGACCAGCAGGAAGCCCACCTGGACAGCGGACGCGAGGGGCTCCCTCCAGGAGTGGCGGCCTGGACTGGCCTATTTAGTCATTCTGTTGCTCATCATTGCCAATTTTCCAGGCAAGCCGCCAAACCCACCAGCTATGAGTGTCCGCCTGGCGGCTGGCGCCCTTTACTCCAGTCTCACTTTAGGCATAGCCATCGGGCAATCACCTGGGCGTGTATTGGGCCGTACTTTGGGGTGCTACACCACTACGGACACATTAGCACATTGGCGGTGGTTGACAGTGTACGAAGTAAGTGCTTGCTGGATTGCCAGCGACGTCCGTACATCTAACCTACCTACACTTGACTGCTTGCAGCCCGGTTACGCTGGAGGTGTGCATTTCCTCCGCCCTGATTACCGCAGATGCATATAGATATGCGTCCGGTTTGGACCCTCCTGATTTCTGGTGTGTATTCGTACGAAGTATGCACATGGACTACTCTAGTCTCGGTTTTTTGTCAGGGTGCCACAGTCCGCCAACATGTATCCCTGACACGCTCTCCAGACTCCAGCCGGCGCATCAAGCGGCAACAACACCGGGGAGCGGGCAAGCCTGCCGATTGTTAGGCTTTCAACAAGACTGGTCCAACAGCGTTTGGGGTGTTTGAGTGCTAATAAGTCTCATCGGAATATCAGAATTTAGAACGGGAGGGGGCCGGGGTCGACTGAGGGTCTCCGCCTTCTTCGTGTCCTGCGGCTGCAACTGCTGCACTGCTACAGCGTGCACTCAGGCCGCACCTTGCAGCCTGCATACGCATCTAGGTTTTCCATTCTTCTGCGGGCTACATACAAAAGATGGTCTGGGATTCTGGGTCTAGCCGCCCTGGATTCACCCAAGCACGGCGGTCTGTGTGAGATGGGACCCGTGGTCTCGCGACGCACACACGCACACAAGAACACACGAGACACTGCGCACGTGACCTCGTTGTCGCCTCGCTCGCTTCCATCGTTGGATTTCCTTCCATCTTCGTTTCATCCAAACGCCATTAACGGTACGTGACCGAAGGCTTATCGATGCCACAGCGGTTCAAAGTTCTACTTCTCGGAACACGCCCTCCACCCCTCCCCAGATGGCAACGGATCCCTCCCGTTTCCCGGCTGAAGTCTTTCTGCTCCCATCAGACGGATCCCCCAGGACAGACGGTGCTTGGGTATTATTTTGCGTTAACATAAGCAAGCGTTGCGCAGTGTTTGCCGCCCAATCATCTTGTCGCCCTCACACCCTCACCTTCGCCTGTGTACCTAGATCTCATGCCCGGCGAATGATCCAGGGAAACTTGCCCCTGCTACCACCACGTCACCCATTTCAATCCTTCGGCTGCTGCTGAGTCTTGGGAACGTTCCATCCGCTTGATTGGTTGCATCATTGGGCCAATGGACAGCAATGCTCGGTTTCGACGTTCTGCATCACGCCGTCACGTCGTATGAAAGCATCGTGCCGCGTGCCTGCCATTCTCATCCAATTTAGGCCTCGTCGATGCACATTTGACATCCCAGAAGCTTCCCGATACCCGGTGAGCTATTGCAGACCTGGTTGAATCATCTGTGGAGCCTTGGCAACACTCTGTACTCCGTACAGTCTGCACTACTCAGTACTCACCAAACCCCGTGGCCCTGTCCTGGCTTACGACCAAACCATTGTATGCGTCGCTTCTCTGCCACGTAATTAGCAACGACACCAATCGTCCTGGCTCGCTGCCCACTCAACCTTTTTCCGGCAGTAGGAGGCGCGAGCAGGGCTTGTTTCGGTGGTGTTCCTAACATCAGGTAAGGTAGGCATTTGAACAGCGCCTCGGTCATTCGAAAGTTGACGCCCTGGCTCAGTACCTTAGCCTTCAAGGTTCATGGACCACCTGCCTGAAGAGGCGAGATCTCTTCAACATCCATCCATCTCCCTAACGTTCCCCGAAACGGAGCCAAATACGATTCACTAGCGATGGTTCGAAGCTTACGGACAGAGGTACGGACAATAGTCTCTTCATCAATGGTGTTTATGGCGGCACGGTGCCGCCTTCACCCACCGCGTGCGGATATCAGGTAGGTGCAACAACCCGGTAACAGAATAGCCTCGCGGTCACAAGTCCCTGTCACTTGGCTTACCCTGTAAGCAGTGAGCAAGTATCCTCTACCTTGTATGCCCATCCAAAGGCTAGTAGTCTAGTGTCAGCCAACTTTTCAGATCAGCAAGGCGAGCCCTGCTGAAGCGACATCCCTGCACCACTGAGATACCGGTAAACGTCTGCGCGGAGACGGCTAATCAGAATTAGCTTGTATGCCGCCAAGTACCAACTGCACCTATACATGTCTCTCAATCCAAACGGATATACCCAAAGCGCTACTGCCAACATTCCGCTGCTGACGTCCGGCTGGTCACTGATTCCCTCGCTTCACAAACTTCATAAGGGTTATGCCGTGGGCCCTGGAGACCTTGAAACCTAATGCAACACTTTCTGCGCACATGCGCCTGCGGCCTGCCTAGGACAGCATGATCTTCAGTGGAATATATCACTCACTTAGACACCCTGGGCCTACCACCTCATCGTTGGAAGCCACATTGGCCAAGACTTTCGACTCATCTACCTATCTGGCTACTTACACAGTACGTCTGCGCCTTCATCCTACCAACGTTCAAGGCCCAACACAGTATGGAGCACACTACCGTGTTATTCAAGGGTGATCACAGCCAGGCGAGACCTTTTCAAAGTCTGAGCCATTGAGCCCTGCCATTCCCAATGGCCGGATCACACGGCTACGATCCGTGTGCCACTTAGACTTGTCACAGAAGTTGTCCTCCAGCATCGGCGTGTCTTGTCACCGACTCATCATCTTCCGCCCAACACTGCGCATCAACAGTGCACTTTGCCAAAGACTCGACCGAGTCGGGCTTACGCCGATTTGTTTCCCGCGTCTCCGTCGATGGTTCGATACTGACTATCCGTAGGTATCACAACTCATAGCCCACATTCCCTTTCAAGCGTTCACATACGGGCACGCTTCGTCCCTTTCACGGCCGCCTTTCAGTTGACGACTTAACGAAGGTTGGAAATCCTCGCCGTCACGTTCTCGCTCGTGCACCAATACGAAGCGGTGATCAAGATAAGGCAGGCTCACTTTCCGAGCCACATTCTCGGGGTTGCTAGAATTATGGCTGTCAGCTCTGTGCTGTGCCCACCCGCGCCACAAGGACGCGTGGCTGATTGAAGCTCTCTCGATTTAAGACGACGACACGGATACGCTTCCTTGATACCAGAGGTCTCCCGATTTCTCGAGGAGGTCGGTGCCCTTCGGACAGCAGCCGTCTCTCCTTACCTGCGCATCATGTACCGGGACCAAGTTCGTAAGGATACTGAAGGCCAGCGATCCTACTCCTTGTCAGTCGGCGGAAGTCTGTTCGACCATATTTGGTTTCGTGCACCAGGTCACTTAGGGGCGTGGCTGGATAGACAAAAGCCAAACTTGCTTCCGCGAGATGATCAGCATGCAATTTTCCTTAATCGCGCACGATTGACGAGCCTTGACCCCCGCCCAATGCATTATCCGTATGTACACTACATACGAAGACCCGGTGCTGGGCCGTCTACCTAGGTACCTATTTGATCCGGATGTGAACCAGACAAGAAAGCACGCACGCATGGTCAACTCCGCTGGTATCTGATCGATCTTGAACGCTCACGTCTGATGCCCCAACTTCACTGCCGACCTAAGCTATTTCAATACACACTGCTTCGATCCTCTAAGTCTTATCAACCCAAGATAAAACGTATTGTACGGATACAGGGCCAGGGGTATCTCTGGCATGGCGGACGACACCATGAGGGGTGCCTCCTCTTCTTCCATGAGTCACCAGGCTTTCACCTCAAATACGAAGACAGCGTTGGGTTGGAAGAAATCAGTGAAGACGGCGCAAAGCAATTCCTGCCAGGTGACTACGACCCGCATGTTGCACAAAACGGGGCGTTAAGCTCCAGGTTACCACCAAGTATGGGGTCCGCAACAAACTAATAACAGCCGCAAATCACTGACGTGTTTATTGCTAGCAACGAGACCTTTCGGACTTCCAAGGTTCTATGGGGACAAAATCATCCTCGAGCTAAATAAAGCCCGGGTGACGCTCGGCCGTTTGTGCTCAAGGGGTGGTGTGCTAACTGTGTCCTATTTAGCATTCTTTGATGAACAGAACCAGACGGCAGGGCAGAGCAGTCAGGGCCTCGGTGAAACCGGGGCCTACCGACAAAAACACTTTAATGCGCAAAGCTGTCATGCCAGCTAGCCAGGCTCGAGAAGTCAGGGATCTCAGGGGTCGACTATGGCGGGTCTGGCTGTATACATACTAGCGTGCAGTCCATCTTATGGTCTGCCAAAGATGAAAATGAAACAGGGCAGGGATAACAGGCTTCCCAAGGTCACTTCGAGGTTGTCGACCAAGAATCCGCTAACCCTTGAACCAGCCCTGGTAAGATCAGTCCCACTAGATGATCGCCTGTTCACGCGCGGGCCACCAAGAGAACCCCCTGAAGACTGATTGGGCGTCTTGCATGGATGGGGGAACTTGACAGAAAGCACCGACCATCGGGACGATACAACGGGGCGAGACGGCGCCATCCACGGCCATCTACTTCATTGAGCATTTTTCGGGTTCAGAATTCCAGATAGGCATTCACACTGCCCCAGGTGATTCGGTTCGCGAGAGTATGAATAACTGTATATACCTCTCGGCTACCTGGCGGAAGTGCAGTACGTCTCATCAGCCTATAGAATATACAGAGACTCAAGACCTCTCACTTGAACGACTCAGCAAGAATCCGGGTACGGAATACGTACAAAGGTGCTGTTTACCTTTACCACACCACGCGGCGGCAATTGCAGCTGCCCATGACGATTTAGTCCGACCGAATGCGGGAACCAGCACATACACGCACACACAATTCTAGACATGGGCCATGATATGGCCATGGCTTGTCATCCAGCGAGTAGGATCCCGGCCCTAGTCCCGGCCCCAGAGATTCCAACGTGCTGAAAGATGCCAGGGATTGGCTCGGAGATGATGAGTCCCTTGTCAGACAGAGGACAGCGTCAGTCGCCTAGCGTAGCCCGGCGGGCCTGGCTTGGAGATGGGCAAAAGTATCCGGCCGGTGCCACTCTTTAACCAGTGCCATGGGCCCAGCACCCTTCGCGATTTTAGCGGCTGTCTGACCAGGTAATGGCAATCAAGGCGTTCTTCACGGTGGAGCGGCTGGGACCGGGGACGATCTGGCTGCCGGACTCTCTCCGGTATATCCTCTGTTCTCTTGCAAAAGACTCGTCGTTCAGTCCCATAATGACTGACCGGAGCTTCAGCATTCTGATACTTGGACAGAGGAAGTATGCGGACGGTCGGCATACCGTACCGGTAATGCTACGCGAGCGAGGCTATGGGCATTGGGTACTCCGTATATCGATACATCGAAAGTAAGCCAAGCTCACGAGACTTGCGAGAGCAAAGCCATGAGCACCTGGCCTCAAAGCTGGACGCTGACAGTCATTCTAGGCAAGTGAGGACCGGATCATATGATCTGGATCAAAGCAACCGGACAGAAGATATGGCTGCTCAATAACTTTGCGATGCAGATCATGACTCGTCATAGCACGAGAGGCGGTTCCTGTGAGCCGGGCGCAGAAAGTCACGATGAGATATGCTTGAAAAGTTGAAGCATTGGCTGCATCTATTTGTAGAGGTGGCACCACCTGTGGAGAGGTGCCCAGTACCTGGATTTGACCAGCAAACATAGGGTTTCGAAGCAGAAGCGATACGTACCCGCTACTCGACATAACAGCAAACTACGGATAGTGTGCTTTTGGATTCCTACGTGCGTGCCTATCCGCACGTAGGTAGAGACCTCGCCGATCTCAGCAAGTTAAATGCGGGCTAAGGAGGAGAGATGGCTTGGATGAAAAGGAGGGGTGTGGGCACGTAACGTCGATGAGGATGAGGCAGTGAAAGATTTTGGTTTTCTGCCCTTTTCAGTCTTCACCACCCCTTCCATACGCTAACAAGATCAGTCTCACCCTTACCGGTTGCCGCCGCCGCTGATTGAGCCAGCCATCACCGCCATGACTACCGCTGTCCAATGCTACCCTGACGATTCCTTTCCCCTTCGACTGGCTTGGTGCCACCCCCCTACCCCGGTTCAAGCTCAACTTACCGATATTCCACACTTCACACCCCTTCTCCCCAGTGCCAGGCACGCCAACAGAGATTGAAGACGCCATAGACGGACAGTCCCATTATTTACTAACCGTCCTTCGCCCCCACATCTTCGCTCATCCCCGCTTGCCAGCCCGGGTTTCTTTTCGTCCCACGAGACATGCAAGAATGGTCGACATGAGGCTGTCACGGATACAACTCACTAGCTGTGACCAACGCTCATATTTGCTGCCACTAGCTTTGCGACACAACCCGCGCCGCCGTGCTCCTCCGCTCGCTGCCATTGCTACAACCACCGAGCACAAGCGGGCGTCCTTCGATCGACGAAGCTTTTGGAAGCTATCATAATTAGTATGTACTCACTACCCAGTCATCTAGCCCTTGTCGCACAGCATTCGCAAGCAGTCGCGGCCAGGATGGCTGACTGATGATCCAGTGTGCCAGTCTCATTTTTGCGTTCCATCCGACTATATGGATACAGTATCTTTACTTTCCTTCTTCCGCTAGGTATCCGCATGTCCCTGTTGGTCTCCTTGGTATTACCTACCATTCTGTAAGTAAGCCCGTCCTTGAACACATATCCGACGTCGATTACAGGGACGCCCCCTTCGGCCCCTCGGTCAGACAATCTGCCATGCAGTGCTTGCTTTACTCTACCCTTGAGAATGGGAACAGTGGTGCGATGTTTCCCCCCTACACAGCACAACCAACCCCTGAGAAAGGCGACCCGCAGACTGTCTGCCCGGTCTTACAGATGCGGTCACAGGAGCTTTCGACTGCTCAGCTCCGTCGGGCTCAGCGGGCTTATTTCTGAAGCTGCAGAAGCCTGACTGTGCCAGAACGCCTGTCCCTGCTCCCAGTCTCTGGTACCGTGGTCTCAAAGTCGGCAAAAGCCCCTGCTACCGTTGGTCTGTGGGCGGAAATCGCTACATCATTCTGGACGATCCAAGGTTTTGCCACCAGGCACCGCCCACCGCCCGCTCAACTTCATCCCAAAGCTGTCAAACGAACGAACATCCAGACAAATCCGCTTCCTCCCGTCAGGGGCCACTGGTCTAAGAAATGCGGACTCGCTCGCGAGTAACTTTACTACAACGCCTGACTGTAATCCACCCTCGTCAGCGTTTCTCTGCATCTCCCGAGGTACTCGAAGTTTTACTCGGCACCCCGATCCACGTATCAACGCCAACATTCCCAGAACGAAGCAAAAGTTGCAGCAGTCCGTCACCTTTGGGTGCTCGAGAACATTTTCGCCGTAGCTAAGGAGCGAAGATAAGATAGGCGCAGGCCGAGCTTGATGATGATGATGGGATGGACCGACCCCGCCCGACGCACTTGAGTCGTCGGGCCTGCAAGAAAGGGAACGTCATGATTTGTTGACCGTGACGACCGCAAAGATTTGCAGCCCCGCCGTCGATGTTGACTCCCGTACGGCACCATTCGGCACCACAATGTTAGGATCAAATAACGGAGACTCGGGGCCATATGCGTTGTGCATCCGTACGAACCCGGCCACACTCTACTACGGATACTTCGATTTTCCCATCTCTTCTCGAGACCCGTGGTATGGGAACACGAGGAAATAGACCCGGCTCCACTGACTACTTTCGAGGAACTTCAGGAAGAGCACAACAAACCAGGCTCTTGAATCGCCGCAGATCGACAAACAGGCCGTGGTCCCCACTCGCTGTATCAACCATCGCCTATTCATTCTCTCTCGTGAGAGGTCCAACGTCGTGGGAAGAGTTTTTTTCTTCTTCTCTGCCTCATTTCCAGGCTCTGGCTCCGCAACCGAATTACGAGAAATGTGACAATTCGCTATCCCCAGCCCTCTTCCCCTACAAGGTCACTTGGCCCATCTGTATGTATATTCAGTCACCCACACGGTCTCGCTGCAGTAGATCCATATGAAGGGGACGAAATTCTCGCGACAAACTTCGCTGGCCGGCATGTGAGGACGTACACACAGAGGTATTGTAGCAACGGCCCAAATTACTTCTCCCCGTTTTTGCTTGCGCAGTAGTCTCCGATTAGGTCTGGGGGCCATGCGGCATGCCACTATCAGCTGCAGCAGGCCACATGCAGCCTTGTTCGCCGTCGCAGGCCCCGTGTGAGGTGCACCATCTTCAAGCTGCATCAAAGCATCGGCGGCGCATGAATGCATATTGGCCCGGCCTGTCACCCCTCCACTAATAACAACGAGCGCTGCTAACGCGTCCTGGCCTTTGCGGATATCTAACTATTAGTATATACCTATCCCGGGGTCCTATACGTTAGCGTAGTAAATTAATAAAGTAGTTAGGTTATATACCCTATTTACTTATACGAGGTACTAATTTTATTTTTTTTACCCGTTTTTTATAATTAAATTTAAAAATAGTATTTTAAAAATAAAAGCTAATATCCCTATTTAATACTAATATTCTATACTTTTTTTTACTTACTAAACTACTATAAATTTTATAATTACGGCCTTAATTACGGCCTTAATTATAAGCTTAATTATACTATTTTTATTTACTTTTATTTTATTAATTATACTTATTTTTATTTTATTAATTATATTATTTTTACTTATTTCTATTTTATTAATTATATTATTTTTATTATTTATTATATCATTTATTATATTTTATAAGCTAGCTATAAGTAATATTATTTTATTTTTTATATTTATTAAATTATATATAAAAGAGCTTATAAAAAATTAAAAAATCGAGATTTGCGCTTTTTATAAATATTTTAATTAGATATATAAGTAAATTATAAAAGCTATACTTTTTATATATTACTAAGTTTAATTAGTTTATATAAACTTTTTACTAATTATATTATAAAAAAATAAGTATTATAAATTACGGATTCGTATATTATAAAAAGACCGCTTTTAAAAATAGCTCTTATTTAACGATTTATATAAAAAGATTTTATAAATAAACTTATTACTATTTTTACTTCCTAATTTTTTATTATATAAGGAGTTTATTTTTATAACTATTTTACGTTTTATAAACTATTACTAAGCTATTTAACTATATAAAATTTATTAAACTAAGGTTAATAAATAATAACGAGTTATTTTTATTTAAATATACTTTTAGCTCTATTTATAGCTTAAAAATTAAAAAAATATAATATTTTTAAATAAACTTAAGTAATTACGGACTTTATATAGAAATAATAAGTAATAGTATATATTATAAAAAACTTAACCTCTTTTATTTTTATATAAATAAAATTATATAGTTAGATATTTTAGGGGGCTTTTATTAATAAAATTAAGGGCCTAGGTTTTATTTAAGAAAAGGAATAGAAAAGAATTAATATTAAAAAGTATTTTTTTTAAATAGTACTAATAATTATTACCTTTTTTTAAGAGTACTATTTTAGCCTATTTTAGTATAATAATACTTTAGTTTATAAAACTAAAAAGACCTATTTTATTTTAAAAATACTTAAAGTATTAGTACTATACTAATTAGTATATAATTTTAACTTTAACTTAATAAAAAATATATAGTTTTAAATAAAGAATTAAATAAAATCGTACTTCGATTTATAATTTTTTATATTTAAATAATTACGAGTTACTATCTAGGCTACGTAAGAAGTAATATTTAAAGAGTAGTTAAAATAACTAGTATATTTAATACTTCGTTAACTATAGCTCGTAATTAAGTAAAATAGTAAAAATATTAAGTACTAAAATTAATAAGTAATTTATTATTAATTAAAAGTATACTTACTTAACTAGGTTATTTTTAATTTAGGTAAAGTCTATCTCTATATATACCGTACTAACGTATAGGACCCCGGGATAAGTATACTACCGAGTCCCCTCTCTCATAATAGGTTGCCTCCTCGCTTAAGCTTTATTAACTATATATACCTATCCCGGGGTCCTATATATTAATACGGTATATATAAAAATAGACTTTACCTAAATTAAAAACAACCTAGTTAAATAAGTATACTTTCGATTAGTAATAAATTACTTATTAATTTTAGTACTTAATATTTTTACTATTTTACTTAATTACGAGCTATAGTTAACGAGGTATTAAGTATATTAATTATTTTAACTACTCCCTAAGTACTACTTCTTACGTAGCTTAAATAGTAGCTCGTAATTATTTAGGTATAAGGAATTATAAATCGAAGTATAATTTTACTTAATTTTTTATTTAGAACTATATATTTTTTATTAAGTTAAAGTTAGGATTATATATTAATTAATATAATATTAATATTTTAAGTATTTTTAAAATAAAATAGGTCTTTTTAGCTTTATAAACTAGGATATTATCGTATTAAAATAGGCTAAAATAGTATTTTTAAAAAAAGGTAATAATTATTAGTACTATTTAAAAAAAGTACTTTTTAATATTAATTCTTTTTTATTTTTTTTTTAAATAAAACCTAAGCCCTTAATTTTATTAATAAAAGCTTTTTAAAATATTTAACTATATAAATTTATTTATATAAAGATAAAAGAGGCTAAGTTTTTTATAATATATACTATTACTTATTATTTTTATATAAGGTCCGTAGTTATTTAAGTTTTATTTAAAAATATTATATTTTTTTAATTTTTAAGCTATGGGCAGAGCTAAAAATATATTTAAGTAAAAGTAACTCGTTATTACTTATTAATTTTAATTTAATAAATTTTACGTAGTTAAATAGCTTAATAATAGCTTATAAAATATAAAATAGTTATAAAAATAAACTCTTTATATAATAAAAAATTAAGAAGTAAAAATAGTAATAAGTTTATTTATAAAATCTTTTTATATAAATTATTAAATAGGAGCTATTTTTAAAAGTGGTCTTTTTATAGTATACGAATCCGTAATTTATAATACTTATTTTTTTATAATATAATTAGTAAGGAGTTTATATAAGCTAATTAAACTTAGTAATATATAAAAAGTATAGTTTTTATAATTTACTTATATATTTAATTAAAGTATTTATAAAAAGTACGGATTTTAATTTTTTAGTTTTTTGTAAGCTTTTTTATATATAGTTTAATAAGTATAAAGGGTAGAATAATATTATTTATAGTTAGTTTACAAAATATAATAAGTAGCGTAATAAGTAATAAAAATAGTATAATTAATAAAATAGAAATAAATAAAAATAATATAATTAATAAAATAAAAATAAGTATAATTAATAAAATAGAAATAAATAAAAATAGTATAATTAGGCCCGTAGTTAAGGTTATAGTTAAAGTTATAATTATAAAATTTATAGTAGTTTAGTAAATAGAAAAAAGTACGGAATATTAATATTAAATAGGGATATTAGTTTTTATTTTTAAAATATTATTTTTAAGTTTAGTTATAAAAAATGGGTAAAAAAAATAGAATCGGTACTTTATATAGGTAGATAGGGTATATAACCTAACTACTTTATTAATTTATTGTGCTAACGTATGGGACCCCGGGATAGGTGTACACCGCCTCTTGATCCCCACAGAGCCATAGAGGGTCTTATAACATTTCACTCTTGCACAGCTTCGGAACAGGCGCGACCACCGACGGGTGCTCCATCGGTCCGCTGGCGGGCAAAATACGGCCTCTTGGCCTGGCTTACCTGACGATTGGCGGACAGTCGCCCCACCCGCCGAAGCATCCATCTACGGCACCGGGGGGACACGGGGCCACGACCCGGAGAGCCCACGGCGACAGTTTCAACGCCTGACGGATGGCCCACCGTCAGCGCGACCTTTGCGTATTCTTACGAATATCGTCTCCCAGTCCACCAAACCCCTCTCGCTGGACTTTGAGTGTGGCGAGTGCAACCGCGAAGTCCAACTTGTGCGTTACGTCCCAAGCGTCGGCCTGGCAGATCAGTCCGTACAGCATGCCCGCAACGAAGGTGTCCCCCGCCCCTACCGAGCTGTTCCCCCCCGAACTTATTAGTATCGCGCGCCAAGAAGAGGGTTGAGTATTGAGTAGTGGTATGGCGAAGCTTACTCGACGACCTGCTTCACCGGCGTCTCGACAGGGCTTTTGACCAGCTGCCGGTCCTTGGGTGATATGCACCATGCTCCCTCAGCACCCCACGTAACCATAGCCAACGACCTATTCTGCAGTCAGCAAGAAACGCGTTGCGTACCGGTAGACACCTCTTGACCGAACTCACGTCCGCGGTAACGACAGCGACTCTTCCCTTAGACAATCATCAGCGGACGTATACCCGCAGGCCTATGCCAGTCCTGTCAGTATGCACCGCACACTGCTGTGACTGGCGTACGCCGATATCCAAGAACGAACGTGACGCACCTCGGCCCAGCTCTTGGAGTAGAAAACCACGTCAGCCTCAGCAGCGAGCTCTCTCAACCCCGCCCTGCCCGGCCTTTCGACTTCGACGCTGACCGTCACCACGTCGTCGCCCAGGGCCCGCCTAAGAGCCAGAATGCAGCTGAGTGTCGTCTCCGGAACCCGTCCCTCAAAGTGCCACCACGTCCGGCCGCCTTTGCCGCGGAACGCCTCGACGACGTTGAGGAACTCGTCCGTCGTCATGTCGGGCAGGTCATTGTGGTTTACGATTGTCCGGCTGCCGGTTGCCTCGCTGCGGAAGATGTAACCGCTCGCCGGCGCCTGGTGGCCTTTGCGGAATAGGCAGTGATCAAATGTGATCTCCGCGGCGGTGGCGGCGGCGACGACGGTGGTATCTGGCGCTGGCGGGAACGAGGCCATGATCTGCGCCGTCGCCTGGGATTGACGTTCCGGCAGGGGCGAGACGAGGTGCATCGTCAGGGGCTCGGTTTGTGAATGCGGTAGGTGCTCTGCGCGGAGAAGTTGCTGGATGACTTCCATTGTGTTAGGGCAGTTGCCGCCCCTGCGTACGCGGATGCTCGTAGCTCGTAGCTTCAGGTCCTCTTCGGGGAAGTGAGGTACGCTTGAGAAGAAGGGGTGTGAGTAGAAAAGCCCCAGTCTTGATCAGTGGGCGGGATGAGAGCCTTGCCTGAGGACTGTGTCGACGTAGCACGCCCCGACGAGGATGAGATGCTTCATGCTGTGATGTGACGTGAGAGTTATTGTGTTACAAGTAAATGCCGGCTGTCGTAGACGTTCTTGTGCGCATCGCAATCACCTCCAAACTGAATCGTAAATGCGACCAGGCGTACGGTACGTGATTCACGAGATGCCTTGCGATGACGCTTGCATCAGATGCCGCTGGCTGAATGTTCTTTTGGCCGATGAAGATAGTGTTTTCGACAGACGCTTGGCCCCAAAAACGATACGGCTAGTCGGCTAATCTTTTTAGCGCCTACAATGTCGCGATAATGCAATATTCCTGTTGCTCAACGCCCTTATGACTTGCAGCGACGAGAACCCGATTCTTTTTGACCATCCTTTATACTCCTCTCAACTGTGTGGACGTGGTTCTTGGAATCTAGATCTTCCGAGGGGTTGCTCAAAGTGATGGACGAAGCCGTGGACTCTCCTGACGATGTACGTTAAGGTGTATGTGCAGGGCGGGATGTTATCCCGATGCTCGCTTCAACGGCCTTTGCGTGTTGCTCGCTAGACTACATTGATTCTGCCAGGTCTTCATTGTCTGATTCTCGTCGTCTTTTATTGATGAGTCATAAACGCATTTGCAACGTTGGTCGGTTATATTAGGCTAGAGTTACGAGAATGGTAGATCGTCGACGACAATGATTCGCCGTTTACATCTTTAAGACCATCGCAGAATTTCTTGCGCTGCCACATTTGTTCTTGTGCGTATAGCAGAAACAGCATGGTCTGTTATCTGTTTAATAGAGCGGCCATCTAATAGATTTGATCTCCTGGAGTTGAAGTCAGCTCTCCCCTGGCCCCTTCTGCCGTCTTTCCTGTACAACCAAACAATTCTGTCCAGTCGAGGTAGTCTTGTCAGTCTTCATTGTTTCTAGAAGCGTTCATTATATTCATTTAAAAGTTGTTCGGTGGTAGATGAATCGCGTGTTCGCTTGTGGACGAGAGACCAGGCAACAGCGTCAAAATTAATATGTTGAAGGTTTCTGATGCGTTGGCTGTCAGATTATTGCTGCTGTGTCCTTCGTCTCAACTGACGCACGGCATTCAAGTTAATTCAACTGCAATGAGGCTTCTCCTCTCGCGAGACGATCGCCTGTCTGTGTTCTGGACGTTCAACTTCGTTCAGACATGGTCAGTCTGGATGACATAACAGCTCGCGATGAAAATCACAAACGATCATGCTTTGATACAGATTGAAGGTCTGATGTGAGCATCTAGATCATCGGCCAGAAACAACTAATTTGCGGCATACTAGCTTCAATCTCAAGGTGATGTCGGTGTTGTGGATATCGAGGTCAAGATGTCTCCAAGATACCAAACGTTGCGAATTCGTTTGCCTGGCTCAGCTGACCATGATAATACCCGTCGGCCATCTTGAGAGTTGTATAACTCTCTCTTATTAGCCTGGGTGACGTTCGTTCAAGTTAGCTGAAACATAATGTATTAGGTACACAGACTAGATTGATGGGTTCAAATTGCGAGTGAAGTTCCCGGGGCATTTATATCTACGTCAAGTCATCCAACTAGTCGTCCCTCTGAAAGAGAACAGCATGTAACGGCAAGATCTAAGTCACGAGGGGATACAATAACCAGCGAGTCATATCTGAAATCCGATACAAGATGAACTGTATGATAGAGAGCTCGCTTCTACCCATGCTCTCAACATTGCTCCTGCCTGGCAGGGTTCGCGGCCACCAGGCCCACCCTCGCAACAAGTTTTCCCGAGACGAGTCATCGTATATGGAATCTTCACAGAAGAGAAAAGAAACACAAGAGCGAGTCCCGTCTGGGAGGGAGCTGCGCTGCGAGGTTTTCCTGAACTACGGTTCTTCTTGCTTTATGGAAGGCTGCGGCTACTACGTATCTTCAAATCTTGGTCCTATCAGCACTCCAAGATATCGTCGTGGAACAAGAGTAGTTTAGCCACATTGAAGTTGCTTCTGTGTAGAATGAGCATGCTGTCCCCAAAACGTACCTAAACTTTTTTGTCTTTGCCGAAATGAGCGAATCTCTGTCTTTCTTCTCTCTTGATAGTTGGCTGGAGCATTGTAGTCAGACAAAACCAGATCACTGCTTCCGATTTGTCAGTGAATATGTGTTGTTAGATGTCATCTCTTTCTTATACAATATTGTATCCCCAGTCTACTTGACGTGAGCCCTGAACCCTCCCTGAAGACAGCTAGCCTGTCTTCATCGTCTTGGCGATAAGTGCCTGTCTTGATAGCGACGACAGAAGGAAGAAAGAAGGCAGCTCTTCGGTAGGTGAGGACAAGACGAGGACGTGGGCGACGGAGGCAGCAGAAAGGCGAACGTCCTGGATAACCTGAACGGGATCTATAATTGAGGTACTGAACGCTTTCCCCCTTAAGAGGACTGACCAAGGTCAACTTTTGAAGGACCAATAGCGGTGAAGATGTCATGCATGACATTACCGACTGTAAGCAAACTTTAGAATTTTCCCACCGACGATGACGCGTAAGGATAGGATACTATTTCAAGTAGATGAAATGATTAAAGAGTTGACCCAGGCCTTCAATCTACTATGAGTTTAATACTTGGCTATGTTCCTTGGCAATGATGATCCGCAAGAGTTGAGCGGATTGCACACTGACAACATGTGGATGTCACATTTCTCGCCAGCCGAGAAGGAGAATTGGTTCATCCCTAGTCTAGGTATCTACACATGGTTCATTCGACCTAAAAGCAAATACAGTAACATGCATTGTAATTTTATATAAATGGCCGAAATTCTTGACCAAAAAGGTATCATATCTCCAATCTCGTCGATGCCGAATGTATCAGCATAACTACATGCGCCGGGTCTAATGCCCAAACCCACCCGCATCACTACACCACTCTCACTTCTTATATACTGACAAACGGTTGCCGTTACCGCAGTACTCTGTGCTAGAGCCAGTACACAACATACTGCAATCGCTCAACGGGGCATCAAGCGACGTCGTCGGCAGGGCATTACCGCAATAGCACTCGCCGCCGTACTCCGTGCCAAAGTAGCTATACCCATCGCAGAACGCCGCGCACGCCTCGTTGGTCATCTTGTCGCTGCTGGCCGTAGCCTTGGCATCCAGAGCGCGTCCGCCCTGCGCGGGCTCGGTGCGGCAGCCGAGGAAAGCGTAGACCCCGGCCGTGGCGGGTTGGCTGGGCCCCGTCACCTGTTTGTCGGACTGGTAGAGCGTCAGGCGGTTGCCGCCGCCGCAGTACTCGTACTTGTTGCCGGAGCAGGTCATGCTGCAGTCCGCCAGGGGCGCGGCAGCGCTGGTGGAGGCGAGGGAGTTGCCGCAGTAGCATTCGCTGCTGTATTCCGTGCCGAAGTACTTATAGTCTGAGCAGTACGAGGCGCAGTACTCGAGCGTCATGTTGTCGCCGGAGGCGTAGTTCTTCTGGCTCAGAGCGCGGACGCCGTTGCCTTCTGTCCAGCAGCCTACCAGGGTGTAGGGCGAGATGGTAGGCTTGTGAGCCAGCGTAGGGGAGGCAGTTGTTGAGGTGGAGATGGTGCTGGAGGCAGAGGGCGAGATTATCGCTGAGGTTACGGCGCTGCTGGACGACGATGCGATGCTCAATGAGGTGCTTGAGGAGGACGTGGCACTTGGTGAGGATGCCACGCTGCTAGAAGACGTAGAGCTGGTGGAAGATGCAATACTGCTCGAACTTGAAGTAGACACCTGCGACGAGATCGAAGAATTGCTGGCAGTAGCAGAAGCAGACGTCAGAGTAGAAGACGTTGACCCGCTCGCCACCAAGACACTGATAGAGCTTGATGACGAGGTGCTGCTCGAGGTCGTAGTAGCCACCGTCGACGCCAAAGTAGACGAGGCACTGCCGGCTTGGTACAGCTCCAAACGGTTGCCGTCACCACAGTATTGGTACGAATTGCCGGCACACCTCATGTTACACTCGCTCAGGGACGCAGTCTTGCTGGTTGCTGCCAAACTGTTACCGCAATAGCCTACTTCGCGTTAGTTCTCATTCATGCCCCAAGACGCACTCAACACTCACACTCGCGTCCATACTCGGTGCCAAAGAATGTGTAGTCGGAGCAGAAAGTAGCACACTTGTCGAGAGTCATGTCGTCCGCAGCAGTCTGAGCAGCAGTAAGGGCGCGACCGCCATCGGCCTCCGTCTGGCAGCCGACGAGAGAATACTTGCCGATGGTGCTGATGTGTGCGAGAGTAGCTGTGGGAGCGGCCGTGGAGCTGCTGGTTCGGGTGGCGGTGGTCGAGTACAACTCAATACGATTCCCGGCTCCGCAGTATTGCGTAGAATCACCAGAGCATGGCATGTTGCAGTCGGCCAAGGGCGCAGAACTACTGGACGTAGCCAGAGAGTTGCCGCAGTAGCATTCGCGTCCGTACTCGGTGCCCCAGTAGTCGAATCCCGTGCAGTTTGCCATGCAGCTGTCGAGGGTCATGCCGTCGTAAGCGAACGCGGCACCGGTGAGAGCTCGGCCACCCGAAGCCTCGGTCCAGCAGGAGACGAGCTTGTAGCCACCCATAGTCTGTCGGTGGGAAATCGTAGCAGTCGGGGCCGCGCTGGACGTGGAAGACGACACTGTGACGCTGCCGCATGTCGGAGACCCTCCCGTCCAGCTCGAACATGTCCCACCGATAGGGTCAGCCTTCTTGAAGGGGTCAATCATGGCGGACGCGCCCTCTCCGCTAATGAAGTCAAAAGTCGACTCGAAACTAACGCCACCGGGAATGTTCGTTGTGACACTGTAAAAGGTGTAGCTGCCTACACAGTCGCCCTTGACCATATCGACGGTCATCTTACCCAGCAGCGGCACCACGCTGCTTGTCCGCGCCGTCTTGTAAGAGATTTCTGCCTTGACCGGAAGAGACGTGCGGTCGTTGCGGACTGCGGCGACCAGTGTAACATCGCCGGAGTTCTGCGTCAGGCAGCTCTGGGACGTCTGGAGAAAGATGCCATCCTGTATGGGGTACCCGTTGCCATTGTTGTTGAATAATGTGCTCGAGCCGTCGCTCTTGTTAATCGTCACAGTAAAGGACGAGATGCCCGTGCTGACGGGAATATCCTGCCTGATGGGATACCAGGAGAAGCTGTCTTCCAAGCCCTTTGAGATACCCGAAATGGTAATCGTAAAGACACAGGAGCTAGTCCCGCAGGTAGACCCACCACTTCGGTTCTTATAATTGATCGTCAGACTCGAGATGCCTGTGATAGCGGTAGTTCGGACGCGAATGTATCCTGTAAGAGTCATGACGGTGGGCGAAGTGAGCGAGAGCTGAAGCTGGGACGGTTTGACGGTGTAGGGTGCGATAGCATCGCCAAGAGTAACACCAGATGGCACGGTGTTGATCATCTTCTCAAAGACGGTCTTACAGGTAGACTTGAAGACTGCGAGGTCGGTCATGGCCTTCACGGTGGCGTTCTTGTCGGAGCTGAAGACGGTGAAATCGGAATTACTGGCTCGAGCCGTGCCCATCTTGATGACGAGTGGGTTCCGTGTGGTGCCGTCTAGGTATTCGGTCACAATTCTGTTGTCAAAGACACCGTTTGAGCTATCCATGGGTGCGGAGCCGTTCGCATTTGTGCCGTCTGGAACGATAGTTGGATTCTCGGCCGTGTGGACGCCGCCAATTGTATGGCCGCAGGCTGTGACTTGAATCATCTCCTGTGGCGTGAATCCCATGCGATTGAATTTTGAGTTGAAAACTTGGATGACTTCGTTGGGCTGCGGTACGCCGGCGGCTCCTTTCACGGTTGCGTCGATGCGGCCGGATCGGATTGCAACTGAGGGACCGCCGCACGACAGGACGGAAGTGTAGACTCCTAGAGCGATGAGGTCCGACATGCTGCTTTTGCGGGTCAGGTAATGTCCCATAAAGGTCAGAGTTGTCGAGAAAGCAGGACCGGTATTCTCGCCGGTGCTCGACAGCTCATATTGTATTGATGCGTCCAACCCGCCAACTCCTGCCCCCGCGTTGGCCGGTGCCATATCGTGAAAAGCGGTTCGCAGCCATTCTGCAGCAGTCTGGCGGCCGGTGCCCGTTGCCTCCTTGGCGCAGGGGAAGACGTTGTCGGCAAAGTGCCTTGATCCGAAGTTGAATGACTGGTACATGATCTCTTCCAACTCGTCAATGTCCGAGGGCCAGGTCGGATCAGCCTGGGCCTGTGAGGCCAAGCCAAGAAGGCTCAACAGTATGGAGGAGTTCACCTTCATGGTGGTATGCTACCTCGACTACGAGGAAACCGAATTACAAATTGTAGTGCAAGTGAGTGACTTGGTCGTCCGTAATAGTGACGGCTTGACCTTTGAATTAGAGCACTATAAAGGCATAGATAGACCAAAGAAAGTGTGAAGGATGTAGAAGAAGAAGGCGAAGCGAGGGAGGTGAGAGGAAACAGAGATGAGATAGTGGCCCATGGCCGTTAGATATGAGAGACATGGTGTGAAACGACACCAGAACCACGAAGGAATAGACAAAGAGATGCGGCAACAACTTTTTGCCAACATACACGAGCCGGCCGTCGGAACCGTGGGGACCTGACCGCAGGAGACGGATGATCTAGGCACTCTGGGCAGGCCTAGGCTGTTGTGGAGGGGCTCTATCGCCAGCAAGGGAAGTAGTCTCCGTGTATGCTTGGTGTACGGAGTAGCGCCAAAAGAGAATGGCGGCACAGCTTAATCTTGCCCTGGGAAGAGTGAGTGAGGCCCGGGTGGATGGGAGGCAAATCCCCTACTAGTGAAGGTCCCTTGAAGTGAGGGTGAGAGTGAGAGTGAGAGTGAGGGTGAGATTGATGGTAAGGGTGAGAAATTGAGAGTGAGTTCTTCGTATTTTTGGCAGAAATTGCCAAGGGTGCTGGGACCCCTCTTTCCCTTTTTGATTTAGTGCCAACCTCGCATTGGATGGATCAAGATAAACTGGACAACACGGCCGTCGTGATTGGCCGCGGGCATTTTGTGGCTGCTGTCGGTGCCAGCCGCAAAACCAGGGGTGCCGGGGTGACGATCCCCTGCCCCTGAGCACGGCTTACTTTGCTTAACCTTAATCGGTTGGTTCAACTCTTCGAGATGCCCTTCAAAGGGTTTTCTGGAGAGGGACATGGCCCAATGGTGCGTCGAGCAGTAAATTGCATCCCGACATTTTGGGTGGTGGTTTTGGCCTGGTGATGTTCGGGAGGTGGGAAAGCCCCCTTCTCGGCATTGCCCCAGCAGGCCGAGTCAGCCAGGCAAAGCACTCTTGCACTTCGAGGCCGACGAGCCGCGAGCCTGACTTCTCCTCCGGTTCGTATATTTGGTGTGGCAACCTTGCCCCTGCCCTGCGTTGCCGATGCCAAACTATTGATGCCATGTCAATCATGGCGCTCCAGCTGATGCTGCAGAACGCATGCATCTCTTGTTTGTATTGCAGCTTGCGTAATGCTCCCGACCTCACGCGCATAATCTTTATCAATCCGGGGATTCGATGATAGCGGAGAGGGGTTCGTGCGGAAGAACAAATCAGGACACTGACAGTTTGGCTGACGATAACTCGCAGATTCGGCTCCGACGGCAAATTGATTGTGTCTATCCGTACCAATGTTTACTGTTTTGGACGTTGACAGCACACGAGAAGTAAGCAGCCAGTAGTACAGGGACTGATCATGAGGAGCTCTTTGAAAGGGGACCAGAAACCCGCATATTCTGGAAACGCGCCAGATATCTTCGAGTCAGGGAGGCCGATTTCTGCTCGCCTGTCCTGTCAATACTGGAACCCACCTCCCGCTGTCATCCCATCACGAAAGTTGCCAAGACGCTCTTGCCATGTTGAAGTCTGCCCAGCTTGGTTTCTCCACTTGGGCTGGGAGCGGGCTTTGCAAGGACAAGTACTTGAAGAATCCTCCAGATTGCGAGAGCTGGAGTTGTCATGGCGGCCAATTGTGGCTGCTATTAGTGGAAACGTACTATCGATTTTCGCCGCAATGTGGGAAGGGGCAAATAAACTGTCCAGCTAGCCCTTCTCCACGACCCGAGCACCATATTACCTCCAGGATAGCGCGCGGTTTGCCCACCTGCTCGGCGTCGTGATTCGGTTTGTGGTTTCCTAACGGTAAGATGGGACAAAGAATACCATCCCCACACCGCACTTTACCGACTGACTGCTCGGCCAACGTTAGCAAGGCTGAACAAAGCCAAACACGCCAGGCCATGCGAGACAACAACCTATTATAGGCTTCACAAAGAAAATCCAACGGCGAAAAATAGCCGCCAAATCGCACCGCGCTAGAGGCAGCCCACGAGCTCGATTCGAAGAGACCTCTTTCCGATGTTCCACCTTCTGCGCCCGCCAATCCGGAATATGGCTCGACATCGTGTTGAGAAGCATCATCCGGCGGGGACTGGTTCGCTGATGCCTCCGATAGGTTCTACAAAGGTGGTTGGCGGTCAAGAAACGTCGGAAGGCGCCGAACAACCAACATCGCCGAGGGGACCCACGGCACCAAAGTCCCAGACAGGCACTGTTGATAAGGTAGAGGGACCTATTGTAATCGACCGGCCCCATACCGGGGCACCGGTACGGAACACCATGTGCCGGAGCCTTGGTGCCAGCCAGGAAAGCGGGGCCGCTGCCGTCCATCAAACCCTTCGCCCATTCACCCAACGCCGGTATGCTACGGCCAAACATTTTCCGAAGCCATAGCAGGGCTGGAATTCGCCGAGTGCAACAGCAAAGTCATCGACAGTCTTTGAACAGCCACCCGCAGCCCACCGAACGCCCCATCGGAAGCCTACCCGGAAGGCGCCTGATCCGAAGTGCCCAAAGTCGGAAGGCATTCAATTCCGCAAGACATTACACAAACACAAACGGCGTCTTGTCTCGGGATTTTACGGTTTCTTTGCAACCCAAGATTGTTGTCCAGTTACACTCGAGGTTGACGACTGTGGTGTTTTGTCTAGATGCGAGGAACGCCACTGTCGAGTGAAAGCCCTGGGCTACTTCTCGGACGAACCCTTCTTGCCCAAAAGGAAGTCACGTAGTCCAACTTTCTACCGGTAGTTTTCTCCGCGGGCCGAGGCACTTGACTGGAATCTGACATCACAAATTTCCGTCGAAATCGTCCGATCGTCGACAGCTTCAAAGCCGCCGCTATGATTGCCTTCGGCGCTACCCGTCAGACAATGCGTCGATAGAGCAGGCAATGACATAATATGACCGGACTGAGAGCAACAGACCGACTTGACGCCTAGTCCCAAAAGACCAATAGTCCACCGCCGAGATGATAAAAAAACAGTACCGGTAACTGTGAGAACAGCGCTGACTGCGCTATTATACACAAGTTGGATGAACAATTATCAGTCACCCATATCTCTTCGATGCAGCGATTGTGTCCGAGCTGCACTCCGTACAGAAGAGTGCTCTTGAATTTCTGGCGGGTGGGCTTTTCCACGATCTGGGGAAACCCTGACATAACCAGGGGAAACGACCAGAACCGTGCAAATCCACAAAAAATCTGGCAGCGGGGAGAACAAACTCTACGCGAAACTCAACGGAGAAGAGACGTGCCGTGGTTGCATAGCTGATCATCAATTATCTCATAGGTAGGACCGCCCTTGCAATTGGGTGCCGGCCCGCCAATGATCTTCAACAGCCCGGACCAGGCCTTTAAACCGAGACATACTAGAGCGACGCGTACAGTACACTAAGGGATGTCTTTTGGGTAGGTATACGCATGAGCTGGCCAGACCAAGATACAGACATAACCAAAACTGGATCCAGTGGGGTTGAACGCAGTCTCAAGTTGAGCAGACGTTTATTCCAGATGTGACAGAAGTCCAGAACGTGGGCATTTGCAACACTCGCAGTCTGCCAGTATGGATACATTGACGCTGGGAAATCAGTCATAAATCCGAGAAGCTGCTCCGAGAACCGTCCAAAGGGAGATGATCCCGGGAAAGCTGAAAAACTCTGCCGTTCTTAAACTCTAGCCGTCTTGGACATGAAGCATCCCAGGGCTCCACGACTTTTTGGTACACCTTACTGTACGCAGTAGGTTTTTAGTCATGAACACCACCTTTACAACGTCAACATACGGGTCTGGGCTCTGGGCTATCCCGTGCGAGCCGATAAAAGGTGAAGCCAACCCTGGCATGGGAAGCTAGGGGGCAGTGGAAACTCTCAGTCACAAGTCACATCAAAAGCGAAAGGTAAAATGGGAAGACCCCTGGGAAACCGAGCGATCCCTCCCCACACCTTCCAGGTTCCATAAGTCATTCGCCCCGCCAAAGCCACAGAAGACCCCACCACCGTGGCCGTGCCAGCCCTCCGGCACAGAACAAGTGGAGAATACGTTCTGGCTCCGGCCCAATCACGGCGACGTCTATCCCTCCAAGACGCCTGACATCATCGGGGCCCACTTGCCCACAACCCCCATTCAGCCACAACGTCCTCCGTCATCAACGTCTGCAAACAGCGCCCCGGATCAAGAACCTGACGCCTGCCCTCCGTCATTGGGCGAATTGGCTGCAAACTTTGGGGGTGTTGGTGTGTGTGGTGAATACACTGACTGTGTGCGCAGTATCCGTAGAACGTAAAGAACATGTTCCAGGAATAAACGGGGATGGGGCGGAGAGAGCCCAAGACAAGCTTGAACAGCGCTGAACCTTGCCACGATCTACGCAATGGAGCGGGATCGGTCAGTCCGTTTACCGGCAGACGAAGCAGGGAGGCAGGCAGCCCTTGTTTCCTTCTTTCCTTCCATTTAACCTTTAATTCTTAAGGGTCTCGAACCTCCCTCTCCCCATTCGCTCACCTTGACTCTATCTCATCCCACCTCACCTTTGGTATCCAGGGTGTAGACTTAAACAACAAGAAAGGAAACCCGCACAAAGTCAACCAAACAATCAAGTTTCCGAGTATACTGAACTCATACAATCAGCCAACTATCAAAGAAACCACAAGGAAGAAGCTCAACATACGCCGCAACTATGGGCTTCGCATTAAAATTCCTCCAGTGGTTCATCCGCGGCGTCCAGCTAGGCTGCTCCGTCCTCATCCTCGCAATCTTCTCCTACTTCCTTGCGACCCTCCACAACCACTCTCTCCCGATATCGAACTCCATCCGCGCCGTTGAGGGCATCTCAGGCGCCGCGACCCTCTACACCCTCGTCGGCCTCCTCCTGCTCTGCTGCCTCGCGGGGCTTGCCTTTACCTCCTTCATCGCCATCGTTCTCGACGTCGCCTTCATCGGCGCCTTCATCTACGTCGCCGTCGCCAACAAGGGCGGCGCCGGAACCTGCTCCGGCACCGTCAGCACCCCCTTCGGCGACGGCCCCGCCGACGGCGAGCCGACCAACACGGGAAGTGACGGCTGGACTCACCTACCCAGTCTGCGCACGGCTTGTAAGCTGCAGACTGCCTGCTTTGCAGTCTCCATTGTCGCAATGTAAATGCACTTCGAGCGTAATTTTGAAGGAACGCAGCTAACATATAAACGCAGTTTCTTCTTCATCTTCTCCATCCTCGTCGAAGTCGCCCTCGCCCGCCACCACCGCAAGGAGAAACGCTTCGGCCCCAGCCCCAAGAACAACTACACCTCGGGCTCAGGCACCAAGCCCGGCTTCTTCAGCAGCTTCCGTCGCCGCGGCCGCGCCGACCCCGCGACTAACGACAATGCGCTGCCCATGCACACCAGCCCCGATCAGGTCCGCCCCAGCTACGCCACCGAGACCACCGCGGTCGCCCAGGATGTCGGCTACCCCAAATACGAAGGCACCTACGGCAACACTACAACGGCGACTGGCGGTGCCAACGGCCATGAATACGGTCACGAGACTGGAACCACGCAGCCGCCCCCTCGACACTACAACGATGGTGTTTACGACAGAGTTTAGGTACGAATGAGACAGGAATTGAAACGAGACCACATAATGAGGTGATGGAAGAATTGAAGTTGGTCTAGGTTGGCAAAGATACCCAGGAAATTGAGGAGTTCTTGCCGTCGCGTTCGAGACGATGGCATCTTGTTGGCAGTTTGGTTACGAATCAATGGAACACATGCACACATTGACCCAATCATGCACATAGTGAACTTGCTTGACTAATACTGTTGTCCTTTGATCGTGACTACGTTCGTACAACTCATAAACTGTGTTTAACCCTCTGGGAGTGAGGCATTCGGTGATTGGGTAAATTCATCTCGCACAAGGCATCGCCCGGCACCGACTCTTAGCTTTTAATAACCTATTCCAGACACTCGCCAGGTGTCAGCATACCTCGTACCTCTAACGCTCAGGGTGATTTTATGGCCAGCCGGCCGCATCGTGCTCCCACTCACTGTTTGCGCCATCGTCGGCCCCGACGTCAGCCCAATTCATGTCCAGCTTCTCCAGCTCCCTTGTGAAAAAGTCTTGCTCCTCGCGCAGGGCTGCCCGTAGCTCGGCCGCAATCTTGTCCGGGTACCGCCGCACGTTGAACCAGTGCGTCAGACTGCGCAGTGCTTGCTCCAATGGCAGCGCCGAGTCCACCTCGGCATCAACGTCGCTGCCGGCCAACCACTCGTCACGCAGTTCAGGTCGGCAGTGTAGGTACACCGCCGTGATGACGCGCATGTTGCTCTGCCGCCACTTACGGCCGCAGTAGGGTACTTGGTTCTTGAACAGCTTCAAGGTGTATAGTCGGAGTTCTGGCTGGGGGATCTTGAGGGATTTGCGGAGAATGTTGGCAGACTTGTACTGCACCAGGAGAAGGTTCCGGTGAGCTTTGTGCTTGCAAATCTTTTGCATGATTCGTAGGTAGTTGATCAGAGAGAAGAAGTTTCTTCTCGAAAAATCAGTGATGGGCTCTGCTGGCAGGTCGCCGACAGGATATCCGAGCTCATCAACTTCAGGTCGCACCGCAGCTTGTCCCTCAAGCTTGCTGGTGTCTTCGCCATCGCGGGTGGCGGCAGTCGCGACGCGAGGCGGTGACCGCCTTCTCTTGATAGGTGGTGGCGCCGCTTCGTCCTCGCTCTCCTCCTCGTCCGGCTCTGCTTGTACAGGCGACTTCTCCTTGAATTTCGATCGCAGATTGCAGAAGTGGAAGAAGCTGATTAGTCAGTTTGTGTCGCGTGAGGGTTGGTAACAACACACACCTGTTCTCTAGCCGGTCCGTTTTGCTGTCGACAACCTGTTGAACATCCTGATGGGCGAACAACTTGAGCACCAGCGGAAGGTAGTTAGAATCCAGCAAAAGTTGCGTCATGTATTCGGATTTCAAAATGTCTGCGGCCTGATTAGTCTATGCCTCGGGCGAGGCCAAGCATACTCACGAGAGACTCTGAGCCACTTCAATAGAAGCAGGAGAATGCCAGTAATGGCCTTTGTAGTGATTTCGCGGGATCGCGCGGCATCGACCTCCTCCGGTGACATCTCAGGGAGCTCTGGAGGGCCACCTCCGGCCGAAGAGGGGTCTTGGGGCTGCTGTTGTCTATTAGGTCCAGCGCCGCCATTCATACCGCCATTGGCACCTCTGCCGGCCATGCTTGGGTGCTGTTGACCTTGCGGAGGTTGCGACAACACAGCGGTGACGTTCATTAGTATCGGCCTCAATAGGACAATTACAAGCGACTGCAGATGAGGGAGAGATTCTTTCTGTGGAAGCGTCAGTTAAACTCAGCTCGAAGTGCCAAAACACTCACGTAAAAGCTTTCGACAGCAAGCAGACGTCGCTTGATCTCAACGTTCACTTTATCTGCCGAAGGGCCGCAGTCTATTTCGGGCTCCCGCATCGAAAGTTGCGCTTCTCTACGTTCCTCAGCCTTGGTCTCCGCCTTGAACGCAGCAATCTCCTGCTTCTCTTCAAGGGTCAGCCCCTCAAGGTCGAGGTTATCAACATCACTGTCGTCGCCATCTGCCTCCCACCCTCTCTCGAATCTGAGGAAGCTTTCGCGCTCTTCCCACAGTTGTCGTGTAGCACGGGTCATGCGAACCCTCTTTGCAAATAATTCGCCCGCCTCCAAGATGGATGCAGGAATATCACTGCCCTCCCACCTGCGACCGACAAGCTGTTCCTGCAAGCCAGCTCCACCTTTACCACCAGCGCTGTTGCTTGTGGCATCTAGCGGTGGGTACATGAAAGGGAAATTCTGGTTCGTCTGGTAATTTTGCTTTTTGCCGCCCTTGCCCCCAACACCAGGAGACGGCGGCGGTGATGGAGCCGGTGTCGCAATGTGCACGGGTTGATGCAAGATAGAAGCACCGCCACTTTGTGAGGTGGGCGGTCCCGGGAAAATCCCACTGGCTGCGCTGGTCCTCGTGGGCTGATTTGGAATGGGTGGAAGAAGGGTTGTGTTCTCAGGTTCTAGAGGAATGAGTGTCCGCGGAGGGACATAGGCCGGATATTTGGATGTGAGCTCTTGCCGGAATACATGGTAATCTAGAGGTGATGCTGTGATAAAGTCTTTGGACTTTGCATTGGGCGATTCATTTGTTGCCTTTTTCGCCTCGTCTACCTCTTTTGTGCCGCCGAAAACAAGCAGAATAGTTTTCCAGAAGAGCAAAAAAATCTATACTTGTTAGTATGGATTGTGTTCGGAACCAATCATCGTACCTGGCTGGATGGCATCAAGTTCCCGTCGTCCCAACGCAGCTTCGAGGTTGCGAGCGACATAAAATCAACCAGTCCAGGGTTGAGAGAAACTAGCAGCAATTAGCCGAGCCTTTCCTAGATAGATTGAGTACAGGTGACTTACGAAGCTCGGATCTTGTAGCCTCTAGCTCCTTAGGGAAGCTCAGTGCCTCCTGAATAATGACATACATGATGGTCATAAGATTAATAAGTTCATCCTGGGCCTCTTGGGCGCCGCCGGGCTGGACGAGACGGACATCATCCGACCTGCTTGAGTTAACTTACATTGTAAGACAGATTGCCCGGAGTACTCACCAAAATACATCAAAGCAACTTTGCAGAGCCGACCAAACAGTGTTAATGCCGTCCAAAGAGGTTAAGAAGCTGATGCTTGATCTGATAGCCTCCAATTGTGTCGCACTGGCAGCCGACCTCCTGTCACCTACAGTGTCAGGCGTCGACGTATCGCCCCATCGACCTAGCACTAGGTACAGAACTTTGCCAATATGCGCAGAACGTTGTGTCGGGTCCTTGACTTGAAGACCATCTAGGGCATCTAGCGTGAACTTGGCCTTTGTCTGGTGGTCCGTCTCTTCCCAAGTTGTCTGTATATCGTAATCGTGCTGCCACTGCCATTCGAAAGCTCGCTGAGCAGCGTTTAATCGCACCCATTGCCAAAATTGATAAACAAACCATTCGTCAACCTCCTCATCGTGGACACCCATGTCATTGTAGACGAAATCGTAGGCGACAGGCTCGCCACGACTGAACTCGGCAACTATTTTACGAAGCTGCAACAATGATAGCGAGTCGGTAGGCTGCTGAGGTTCGGGCGCAGGAGGCATTGGGGCCGGGGGTATCGGAACTGGGGCCGGAGCTGGAGAGGGTGCAGATGAGTTTCTCTGCAAGGACGGTCGTGGTGGAGGCGGAGGAGGTGGGTTGCTTGTATCGGGACCAACGTCTGCGACAACAGCATCCGCTATCACGGCATCTGCAACATCGCCAGTCGGTGGAGGCTCGTTTTCGGCAGCGGCGCCATCGTTGGCAGGCCGCGAGGGCCACAGAGAGTTCATCCTGTGAGGAAGTGGAGGTGCGTCGATGGGTGTATCATGCTCTAAGAGGTTGTTGGTAGACAAGGAGCAGTCGAGTGTGCTTCATCCGGGGAGATTTATGGAACGAAGAAGGAACACCTCGCGTCAATAATGTGTCGAAGCGTGTTGCGGGTGAAGTTTCGGTTGCTCAGCGCGAAAGCATTCTGACGTGGTCGCGGTGAAGATGCAGCGATCAGGAGGGATGCTGTTTGCGCTGCAGCTTGTGATTGGTTAAACAGCTGGTTCTTGGTGGTTTGGCGGGGTGAACCTCAATGGACGACCCAGCTCCTTATCGCTTATCGATTATCGCATGTCTTATCTACCCTGGTACCTTACCTTACCTTACCTTAGGTAATCCCCTCTTATCGTCCGGACTTTCCAGTAAATACCAAACGGAATACTTGGGATAGGGCATTCCTCACTCGAACAGGAAGTGGAGGAGTGCCATGTGCCTGGCGATGCCTCTCGCTCACATTGCATTGCACGGGAAAACAAACTCATCCGAGGCGGCCAATGTGATGGAGTGATCGTCTCATGTTAGATAGTACGCGAGCAGCATCACCCGATGTTAATCAGCAGTCAGCAACCCAATGGGTGTCTAGCTTTAGATCCCTACTACGCAGACTTTCCCCCAAGAGTAAATAGATGGTCATGCGGACGTCCGCAAGGTCAACTCGGTTGGTATTAGGTCCTGGACCCTTTTGCTACCTGGCGTGTGCCTCTTTCTTGATTTCCTGGTGTACTATGTTCAATCGCAGAGGTACAGTGCCGAAGAACTGCAAAGCTGACAAGTGCAAGATCTAAAATTCTTGATGCGTTTACTTGACCAGCCCGTGAACCAGTCTAGTCCTAAGGTATGAGTCCCACCGCCTAAAACAGCAACGACGTCAGCGACTTGTCCCCCTACCGCCCCGGTTCTTCGGCAGCACAAGCCATGGACAGATAGGCCCCCCACCTCACTAATCCTGCCCGCAGGGAGGAAACTGACTTCCATGTTGGTCAGCTCGGCCCACTGCGGGCGAACCAGCACCCTAATGGCTACGGACAATGCTGCAATCATCACTAACACCTTGGCCCCGCTGATTGAAGAAGCTTCCACCCGTTGAAGCTGAGGTGGGCAGCTCTCTCTCTGCAACCTCTTCTACCTCTTTAGTTTCCTTGGATAGATTTTGCCTATCACTTCTCCGAGTCACGCTCTTTAGAACAAAACCTTTGTTCATTCATTGTGTGAGCCTCGGCATCGGCAGCAACCTGGATCCTAGTATCTGTTCTTTCATACTTTCGGGGAACGTGCCTCGGGGTTACAATCGCGAACACTCTCTGCTTGCCCAATCGCCTCATTGCCACTGCATATGGGCACTGTGCGACGCAAAGAGAGAGAGACAGCCACTTGATAACTTTCTCTTTGCGCACGCGGTCGAAATAAACCTTTAGTTTGCCGACGATTGAGCCTGCTTTTCACGCTCTCGAAACCACTTCCTTTTTCAATCCGCTGCTAATGCTGTGAGACCGCATCGAAGTCGTCTACAAGTACCAAGCGCGATCAAGCTACCCCGCCATCGTCGCGACTTTGCCAACTTGTTTCGCCTTCTTCGTCATTGCGACGCTCTTGCTGCGGGAAATGGGTGCCGAGACTACCAACGACGAGACGGAGAAGCGTGTTGGCTTTGAGAAAGAGGAGGATGCGCATTCAAGCGGAAGTGACGATGACTACCAAAAGGCTGTCGAGGTATGTGGATTTGAAAGCATCATACCAAACAGCATGCCTTGTATTAAGACTGTGATAGGTCACTTTTGATCCTGGAAACCCTTACCGGCGCAAAAGCTCTCTAGTCACGTCCGAGTCTTCCAGACCTTTGCCGCGACACCCTAGCCAGAGAACTGAGTGCATCGTACACCAGTTCCTCGAAAGCCAGAGAAAAGCTCGAAACGCGGTAGCCTCCGCCAGCAACCAGGGTTCTCGGTCGAATTCGGTATCAAGCGCCTCGAAAGCCACCACGGACAACTACCACCACGGTCATCCCACCTATGAGAACTCTCATCGACATGTCGGTGCCTGTGATGTATCTGGGGAATCGGGCATGTCGAAGACTGTTGAGCCCAAGGGACGGCTCGCTAAGCAAAGAGCGTCCATTCTGGCTGCCGATAGCCCCGAAGGCAGTGACGTTGGCCAGGCCGACGAAAAGTCCTGGCGATCCGAGATTACCAAGTCTGCTTCGCAGATCGACCTCACCCATTCTGACGACGACGACGAGCTGCATAGCCGACTACTCACCAAGAAGCAACTGAGTGAAATGGCTTGGGGAGTCCGAGAGCTTAGCAGACGGCTCAGCAGTATGCGCATCAGATTCCGCGTAAAGACGATATTTCTCCTGACCAAGATCCACGATGCGGATCTGATTGCGCGCACACGGGAACTGACCAAATGGCTCCTGTCACATGAGCGGGATGTTGTGTATACAGTCTACGTGGAAGAAAAGTTCAAGGACAACAAAAAGTTCAATGCGACGGGAATAGTTGAAGAGCTCAAAAAAGACGTTGCCGAGTCAGGAGCATCGAAACCTGGGACAAGCGAGGAAGGCATATCGAAGCGTCTTCGGTACTGGAATGAAGACATGTGTCGGAACCGGCCGCACATGTTCGACTTTGTTATTTCATTGGGTGGCGACGGTACCGTACTCTACGCCAGCTGGCTTTTCCAGCGCATTGTCCCGCCGGTGCTGAGCTTCTCCCTCGGCAGTTTGGGTTTCCTGACGAAATTCGATTTTGAAGACTACCAAAGCATCCTCGAGAATGCCTTCAATAAAGGCGTTACAGTCAGCTTGCGGTTGCGGTTCGAGGGAACCATCATGAGGAGCCAGACGAGAAAACAGCTGGTGGACGGTGAAGAGAGCAGCTCGAGCCAAGACGACGACGGGCGAAAGCTTGACCTCGTGGAAGAGCTAGTGGGCGAGGAGAGGGAAGATGAACACACCCACAAACCAGACGGAACTTTTGAGATATTGAACGAGATTGTCGTCGATCGTGGTCCAAATCCAAGTAAGTCCTCGACCATGCTTCCCTGCTGAGCGAACTCTAGATTACTGATCATGCCACCCCAATAGCAATGTCGTACACTGAAATCTTCGGTGACGACGAACACTTCACCTCCGTCTTGGCAGACGGCATTTGCGTTTCGACCCCAACGGGCTCCACCGCCTACAACCTGGCGGCCGGCGGTTCACTCTGCCACCCGGAAAACCCCGTCATGCTCGTCACTGCCATCTGCGCACACACGCTCTCGTTCCGTCCCATCATCCTACCCGATACCATTGTTCTTCGTGTGGGCGTGCCCTACGATGCGAGGACCAACTCGTGGGCCAGCTTCGACGGTCGCGAGCGCGTTGAGCTATTTCCAGGAGACTACGTGACGATCAGCGCTAGCCGTTATCCCTTTGCCAGCGTCCAGGCTCAGGGTCGGCGCAGCGAAGATTGGGTCAACAGTATCAGCGGCAAGCTAGGGTGGAATACGCGCCAAAAGCAAAAGGAATACAAAGAATGGGAGAAGTAGATCCATTCGTCCAGGGAATCAGCGACCAACGATTAAAAGTCCAGAAAAGTTCCACGACACGCAGAGTCAAAAGGCTTGGCTTCGGATAGCAACTTTCCGAACGACAATCAGTCGGCAAGCTGTCACCACAACCAGGAACTCACATGGTCACACGCAGACGAAGAGGATGGGCACTTTGGCACATTTCAAATCTTTTGTCACCTGCCGCGTGGCCAGCCCAGGAAGAAAGCACACTCACTGCAACCACAATCCTGCCTTACGGAGGACTATAAATCCAAACGCCAAGCCCCGGAGATGGTTCACGTCCTCAAGAGAACCTCTTTTTGAGTCTTTCAGAGGTGAGAACATCCCGTCTTCGGGAGGGTGGCCATTTGGCCTCCGAGAACGAAGATCGACTAGGTTCACGAACGCAACTAAGCTTTGCCTTTAAGCTTGGCACTACGTCTTTCAGCCTAGCCTGGGTGCGATGTGAGTTGCGAGGAAGAGAGGATGAGCTCCGAGAAATCGTAGCAACACAGCCGTCTTAGTAGCAATTCGTTTGTTCAACTGGCTTCGAGGCGGGCTCCGGATGTCGTTTTCGTGCTCGCCATCTACGATTTTCCCTCCACGTTGGTCGATATTCCTCCATCCCATCAAGTCTACAACGAGAAACAGCCCAACAAGCAGACTGTGCGCAGGAAGCAGACAACGTCACCCGGACGATGGGTAGACAGACTCATCTCTGCGTGTGTCAAGGTGTTTCCTCCTCCCAAGACACGAAGGGAAAAAAAACCGCAAACCCAGGGCAATCCAGGCCAAACCCGACAAAACAAACGCGGCAAGCTAAAACACCGACCGGCGTCACCCGCCCAACCTCGCTGGCTCTACGACTCCTAGAGCAGGGCACCTTACTAAGGCCTTACCCTCACCCACGAATAGGCCCCCCGCGGGCTTTCGCAGCGCATCTATTGCCCGCTCGGTCGCACCCGCGGATACCCTTGGTCATGGGTCTGGCTTCTTCCCTTGGCTTCTTCTTCCTCCCACCTCCCGCAGAACCAGGATGGCCCCTGAGTCGTGCGCTGACAAAGGAAACGCTACAATTCTCCCATTGGGTCTTTTTCCCCTGGGCGATTTCAGCATGGATACCGCCGATGGGTTGTATGCGGCTCTAATAGTATCTACCAGGGTGAGGGGACTTGTGACAGATGCTGCGACGTTCCGCTGGTCCCATGTTCGCCGGCAACACAATGGAACGTCTCACAACCACAACAACTCGGAACTGATCGCCATACGTCCATAGGCGGTCAATAGGCGGCTTTTTTTGCCCTTTGAGCTGCAGGTTCCACATAATGCCTACTTGTTTTTTTATGCAGGAACCGCCACGCAGAGCCCACGTCTGGTCGATTTTTCGCTTGAGACGAAACAGGCATTTGTGATTTCCGGTCGTTTCTACATGCACTAAAAAAAGAAACTCTCAAGGAAAGCATAACAGGCAGAAGTCGGAGCTATCAATAATCGCTGGGCAATGTTTGGGTAGATGGCAAAGAGGTATTTTTTTGAGATAGAGAAGAGCAAGAAAGAAAAAAAAAAAAAAAGGTTCAGATACACAACCACTCGATACGCCGCCGCCGCCGACCGCCACAGCCAATAAGGAGAAATAACCAGGCGATTTCCAACTATCAGTGAGAATCGTACACGCCGAATGCTAGTGATTTGTCTAGAACGAACACCCACACCACCCTTCCCAAAATGTTTGATATCATGGCGTAAAAATAAAAGACAAGGAGGTTTTGAGGCCCGTAAAAAGCGAAGGCAAGCCGAGACCCATTGTGTGTACGCGTGAGCCGTTTGTATATAGTGAGCCGATTACTCAGGTGAGTGAAGAGTAGCGGAAGGATCTCGACGAGGGATTAGGGCTGAGGCCGGGAATCGTAAATATTTGAATGAGGTAAGGAGGAGAAGAAACAAATCGTGGCAACGTTCTCAATTTTGGGGGTTTGGTTGAATAAGCTCTTTTGGGTTTCCAGGATTACACACGCGAAAGAGCAATCTACTGCTCGTCCTCCACATCGTCGGCCTGAGTCTCGACAAAGGTCATGGTGACGCCCTCACCGCTGACATTCAGGTTGACGGTGTCAATGGCGCCGCCGCTGACGCCTCGTGAGTTAAGCTCCTCAACTGCGCGCTTGACAACGTTGTTGTTGGTGGCTGGGACGACTTGGGAAACGGGGGCGGAAGGATCGCGGGCAACGAGCTTCTCAGGGGTCATCTCGACGCCTATTCCGTAGTGATTAGCCGCGTGTGCCTCGAGTGTTCCAAGACTTATCTGTTACTTACCAGCAGGAACGCCGGAGCGAACGTACATGGTGGTGACCTTGGCACGGCGGCGAGGGGGCTGCTGGGCCTCGTCGGAGCGGGCCTTGACCTTCTGCTGAGCAACAATAGCGCCGGCAGGGCGGGGTGCAGCGGGGGTAGCGGGTGCGGCCTCAGCGGCGCCTCCGGTTCCAGGACGAGCTGCTGCTTGCTGATTGTTGTCGACGATCATGCCGACACCAGAGCCCTCCTGACCAGTGCCAAGCTGGATCTTGGGTCCCTTAGTGAGGGCAACCTCGGCGTACTTCAGAGCGCGATCGAAACCGGAGAGATCGCGCTTCTCGGCGGGACGGGCTTTGGTAAGCTGTACACGGGGAGCGATCTCCTTGCCCATTCCTTGGAGGGCTGCAATGGCTTGGGCCTGGTTGGAGAGGTAATATGTTAGCTGATATTGGTCTGATAGTACTAGCGTCCGTGTGTGTCCCGTACACACAGACATGAGCCGCCCGAAAGCTAGAAGATTCCACTGACCTCGTTGATCTGGTTGTCCGCGGACGAAGCAGTCACCGGCGTAGCACCTCCGACTGAAGCAGCGGCTTGCTGAGCAGGCTGCTGAGGGGCGGCCGGGGTAGCAGGTGCCGCGGGAGCGGCAGGGGCGGCGGCCGGAGCATTCGCAGCACCTTGAGCAGCATTAACTGCGGCGCCCTCCAGTACATTCATCAACTGGGAGACGTCGTTTCTACCGCCAAATGAAATTTCACCATCACCCACCACCAAGGCAGGTGAATAAGCGCCCAAGTTGATGTTCAAGGGCAGAGCGTTGAGCTGAGCGGCCAGGCCGGCAACGGCGAAGATGTAGCGGTTGACCATCTTGTCGATCTGTTCGGGTAGTCGGTATGTCTTGGTGTGATTCGGGTAGAACGGCTCTTGGAAGAGGCGAAGGGTGGTCTGCGAGACGGTGACACTAAGTAATAGGCGTAGAGTTGTATAATAAGGACACGACCAGCGGAAGAATTGAAGATAGCTTTTAAAAATCTTGAAGAAGAGAGAGAAGAAAACCGAGAAGAGACAGGATACCAGTCGAGCACAGCTAAAGAAGAAATAGAAGAAAAGATCTGAAAAAAAGCACGAGAATTTAGCTTTCATATATTTCCCCACGAGCCAAGATGGATGAGTTGAGACTGGAGACTAGCCACATGCTTGAGACACAGCCGCCAAGATGCCAAGAGATAGAGTCCCGTCGAAAGCCTCAAGTCGGTCGTGGGCCCTCAGACATTAGCAGAGGGGCTACCGTCTGGGGTAGGCTCTTGATCGAGTCGGTACGGAGGCGCAGGCAGGGGGTGCTCGTCGTGGTCGAGGTGGGATTGCCCAGCTGGAAAGCTCCGAATAACGCCAAGGGATGGCCGAAGGACGAGTAGGCTAGCGATGGTACATTGTAGACAATCCGCCCAGCGGGACTGGATATTGTTCAGCGTGAGGTCCAAGCAGTTAGCGACGCAGTCGAGGCATGAAACGCAGGTGACACCAGAGACAGGCAGCGAGCCAATTGGGCAGGTCGGTTTGGGATATCCATCTGGGAGGCCAGCCGCGGTCGAGTGTGCAAGAGGAGGGCGATTCGAGACCAAGCTTGACGGAGAGACCTGACTAGGAGGTCTTGGCATCGTCGCCGTGCCTCTATGCGATGGCCGAGAGATGTCAGGTAGGATGCCAATTTTGGCCCAGAGATCCACGCTCTGATGTTGCCAGGGCATGGGAGGGCATGGGTGACCCCCCGGGACGCGTAGACAGATCCGACTCGACTCTCTGGCAGATGGTCAAGGGACGCAGTATTTGCAGAGTGGGTCAGTCGCTCATGAGACTTTGCCAAGCACTCCTGCGATGGTAGCTGGGACGTGCACCGCAACGATACTGCCCATTTCTCTGCGTCTCTCCGTTGATTTCTGCTTGGGTGGATGGGACGAAGGTGGCGGGTGAGCAGCAGCGTGGACGATACTCGGTGTTGGTGGATTTCGAAAGGAACAATTCAGAGGGCTCAGAATCCCGCGTAGCATCTAAGCATACCTTCATGGTTGTGCCAAGGGGCGGATTATTCTCTTGGCACTTGGCGGGTCGCCGTATGGCCGGTGTCGTCTTCCGTCTGGTACCATCTTTACTACCTGCTGCCCCCCTTCAGCAGGGCAGACTATCGAGCATCGATGCAACGGCCAAGAAGCACAAGAGATCTCCCCGGTATTGGCGTCGTCGGGTGCCGCGGCGGATGGAGTCTCCAAGCCCGCCAAGTAGCCAAGGGCAATCAGCCACGTCCCGGCCGTGTAACCTCTTGGTCCGCGGCACGCCGCACAGGTGAGAGACGCATACTCAGGACGCAGAGCCGCTAAAGCTAAAGACTGAGGAAAGAGTGAATCGGGTTGTTTTCTCTAGCGAGTCGTGCACAGCGCTGTTCGGCCCGCCTTCTCTACCCAATTGCCGGGATGGTGTCCCTGGCGAATGTTTCCTCAACTCCAGGTTGCGGATGATGGAAAGACGTCTAGTGGTGGGCAGAGGGGCAAACGCATGACAGTCGTGCCCCGATGGTTTGCCAATTGTCAAGTGTCAGGAGGAGCCCCAAGAACCCCGTGGTACGGTACAAAGCGAAAAAAAGGGTCCAATTGCATTCCGTGACAGAGTCTTGGGCCGGGTGGATGGATGGAGACTGGGATGCAATGCAGAGAGGACAGACGAGTTCGACCGAGCATGGGGAGTCTGAGGTCGATTGACTGTGAGTGCAGTGCGGTACCGTTGGAGTGTCCAGTGTCGAGTGCTGGATTTTCTGGTCTGGTGCGACACTCTCCCATACTTCTGCCCGTGTCTGAGACTTCAGAGTTGCGTGATAGTCGCCGTCGTAAGGATTCCGCTGATGGTGGTCGTCTGTACATTGTTGTTTGCTCGGGCTCCGTTTTGTAGCCAAAATTAGCATTGGAAGCCGGGGACATCAGACCAAGCCCCTATTTTCCCTAACCTTGAACGGGAAAGAGTCTGTTTTGCGGTTCTTGTGTAATGTGTACTCCGTATGGGCGGTTTGCGGCTTGCCCCGTGACAAACCATGTTCGCGAGTGTTCAATGCAGGCCGGTGGGTTGAAGCCGACAGGATATGCCCAGTTCGAAGCGAACATGCACGTGCCTGACCCGCCTGGTTTCCGGCGAGAAGAAGGCAAACGAACTGGGGGAGAGCCTGAAGGCATTCAGATTCTGCAAAGCCAATGAGCCGGAAGTCGAATCGTTGTCGTTGCCCGTAATCAGAATTGCTGTCTGTGTGGTGCCTCATTGTGTGTATGGTATGACCGTTGCAAAGACTTTGTTGGGTGTGGAAGGAAAGAGTTCGCGCTTGCCTCAAGGACAGGGCGAGGTTTCCAGGCTGCAAATAGAGACTCTGACAGGTTTTCTTCCTGCCTCGCCAAACGCCTAAGCTCTGCTGGCCGGCTCCTGCCTGTCACGTCTACCTGCATCGCTCACCTCAGGTTTCTCACCAAGCGCATCCCGTGCGTGCCCTTTTTGCTCTGTACCTTACATCAAATCTGCATCCAACCTACGGACGTACCTCACAGAAGCTAAGGTATGGAAGGTTCTAACATTCGGCTGGATTTCTCATCAGCCTGGAAAATGTGTGACATCCATTCATTCTTGATTCGATGCAGCTAATCTTTGACTTGGCATTAGGTTAACCAGCCGAAAGGCTACTGTGCGGCAGCTGTCGCCATCTTAGTGCACCGTCTGTGATCAACTGTCATCTACTTTCCGCCATGTGGTCCAGCTTCGAGTGTGGAGGGAAGGAAGAATAAAGCTTCGTCCGGAAGAGACGGCGCGGAATGGCTGGTCTTGGGAGTCTAAAGTCTTGGAAACCAGCCTGTCAACCACTTGTGGCACGTCTTGGGCAGCGCGAGTCCTTCCGCATAAGCAACTCTCCAGCGGCCCCATTCCCAATGTTGCAGCTTCATTTTCTGGGGAGCAAGTCTGTCTTCGCCATTGGGTCCGCAAGCCGATGCTCAAAAGACAAGAGTTTACCAAGACCATCCATCGTCGCTCTTGGCTGCGTCCAAGTGTTGTCATTTCGTCCACCCTCTACGAACAGACTGACTCTAAATCTCTTGAGTCTGGGGGCCAAAACTCCGGGCAGCCTGGCCTAGATGGCGATGGCCGCGCATTCTGCACCGGAATTGTTTGTTTCGAGAATCGAGACCTGGTCAACACAAGCTTACTTGACTATTCCATCTTGGCTCTCGCCCAGAGTCGTAGTCTACCCCCTGAAGGCGTCCATGCACCCTACGATCCCATCCACCTGCAACGTTGGTCGTCGACAAATGTTGCCTCTTCCAAGTGCCGACAGAGGAAGAGGAGCCATGATGGCATGGGTTTGTCTCTCCAGCGAGAACGAACTCCCCCATTCTACATGGACCCCAGGCCCGTTGGTCAGGAATCACAACGGCGGATGTTCCCAAGGGTTACACTCCTCGTCTTTGCCGATATTCGTCGCCCGCCCCGGTTGCGCAAGGCCCTACACACCAAAACACGCTTACCTCTTCAGACGGATGCACCGTCACTGCCTCAAGCTTTCTGTCATCCAAGCCCCTTGGACGCAAATCTCGGTGCTCACAGTCGGCCAAGCCGGTCAAACGGCACTAGAATGCAACTCGAGCGATTGTGACAGCACCAGCAGCCGCGGTGATCTCCTGTGAGAGACCAGCAACAATTCCAGGCCGCGCACATTTGTCTCATTCGTCGCATATCCTCCAGACAATCCGAAAATAGCTCTCGCGGATGATCTGAGACGTTCGCGAACCTCGACCGCTATCTGATTGAACTCTTAGACGAACTGGTTTCTATCGGTGCTCCATTCATGCGTTCGGACTACCTAGGCCAGCCAGCAACTCGGAACCTATTGCGAACGTTGTGGCGGGCTTCTAAAAAGGGACTCTTCTAAAGGGCCTTCTAAGCAGCATCAAATGTCATTGTCTCAGGAACTCGCCTGTACGATGTACGGGGTAATTGCCGCAAGGTTTTTCCAAGATGGACATATTATCCGCCACCCTCTGGATCTCTTTTTTGTTTGGTGGCTGGGCTGAGCGGATGGTCGAACCCAAGCTGTGCTGTGGGCTCCGTCCCCAAACGCACCCAAAACAGCGAAACATCGCGGGATATCTCCCTGGCACTTGCTCGTCGCTTATCGTACACGCCAAGGCCAACCCTCAGACGCGCCAGTTGGTCTAGCCGGTCAGGAAGACGCGGGAGGAAGGGGCGGACACCTTTTGATTGTCCTGGAGCCCTGGACCAATTCACCAATACAATGTCTTGACTCGTCTCCGCGTTTCCACCATCCACGAGCTGTCTCTGGTAGCGCTGCCGCAGGTATCCTATATCGTGGACGGAATATTACTACAGCCGGTCCAGACGCTGCTTCGGGGGGGGGGGGGGCTCTTGGCACCGCAAATTTCGCCTCAAACGTCTCTCGACGTCCGGACTAGTGTCCGTCCCCTTCCTCAACCAAGTTCTTACCTACACTCACCATGCAGTCACCGAGACTTCACTTCAAGATAATCAGGGGAAATTTCCCTCATGCATGCATTGCATTTACTGCATCTCAATTACTCGACAAGTCTCGACAAGTTGCTGAAATCATCGGATCGCCTTGCCAAGAGGTCGATGGAAAAGGATGATTCGCCGATCCCAACCTGTGACTGGCCAGCGCCAAACTGTCGTGCGGCGTGCCGCGCTGATGGTGCAGTAGCCGCGTCTTACAGTATGTCGCCTACGGAGTATCCGTACTGCGTACAGAATCCTGCTGCTGACAGGCATCAGTGCGAGCCAAACGTCTACTCATCACCGACGTAGTCGTTAGGGCATCTTCGTGCCTCTCTCTCTCTTCCTACCTTACCTTGCCCATCCATAGCTATAGCACCACCGGTCCATTTATCGTCTGAATCTTGTTCGACACCTCTTTGCCACTTTCGTTTTCTCGATCATGTCGGCGAAAAGCTTCGCTGAGTCGAACACGTTCTATCGGCCCGTTCACTCACGGCAGGCGGAATCTTGGAGGAGGCCTCTCGTCCTCGCAGCCATTCTATTTGTGCTCTGGTTGTGGAAACTCAGTGAATGGTTCCATGGCCGGAATGTAATCCTTCATCCAAAACAAGGCCCCTTCCCAGTCTTCACCGATTGGGATGACATACCCACGAGCGAGAAGCTCCTCTGGGTGCGATGCGAGCTACCCGGCATGTTTCCCCTGGGCCGTGGCTACATGTGCGCCCGATTGACCGTGCCGATGGATTACCAACGGCCCTTGACTCAGTCTGCCGACAACCCCAAGGTCCATGTCGCTATGGTTCTCCTCCCCGCTCTCGGCCACGGCCTAGAGACGGGGCGTTTCTCCGAGTCCCCGCTTCTCCTCAACCCGGGCGGACCCGGCGGGCCAGGCACCACTTTCACCTTCCCGCCGTTCGGTCCCACTATCCAGGCCGCCGCCGGAGGCAGCGTCGACATCATCGGCTTCGACCCCCGCGGCATTGGCGCCACGACCCCACGGGCTGACTGCTTTGTCGACACCAAGCCCGGCGAGCAACCTTCAGCCGCGGCTAACAACCTTGCTTATATGCACAGACTGACCTGGCTGGCAATGGCTCACGACATCGGTCTGCCAAATGCCACGTCCGGCGCCTTGGACCAGCTTGCACAGCGTGCCAGGGCGTTGTCCAAGCTGTGCTCTCAGAAGGATGTCGAGGAGGGCGGATTCGAATACATGGCTACGCCTAATGTAGCGGCAGATATGAAGAGCATCATCGGCGCACACGATGCCTGGCTTGAGGACAACGGGTTCGACACCACGCCACTCAGTGCCGGCATGTTGTCACCCAGCGAAGCTGCTCCTCCTTCAACAAAGGGGAAACTAGTCTACTGGGGGTTCAGCTATGGCACATTCCTAGGACAAACCTTTGCGGCCATGTATCGTACGTGGCAGCCCAATGTCCTTCATGTAAGATAGTAAGGGCTGATCTTATTTATGTTACACAGCTGATGCGGTCGGGCGACTCATTCTGGATGGCGTCGTTGATGCCAAGGAGTACGATATACCTGTGAGTTCGTATCCGTGATATATCATCGTTGTCCAGGTCACTTGGATGCTAAAAAAAGAGTGTTAGACGTGGATCTCAGCCATGCGAGACGCCGACGCAGTCCTGGAAAGGTTCTTCTACTACTGCCACCTCGCCAGGGACGCATGTGCCCTCTACCGTCTAGGCGACGGCGGCTCAGCGCAAATCAAGAAACGATACGAGCAGACAATGGCCAAGCTCCGGGCTGATCCACTCATCGTCGTCTCCCGCGCGGGACACATGCCCATCGTGCTACTGGAGGCCGACATACGGAAGCTGCTCTTCACCTCGCTTTACTCTCCCACCAAGGTCTTTCCCTTATTGGCTGTTCTGCTGAACCGTCTGCATGTGGGCGATGACCTCTCTGATGTGGTGGTTGCGCCTGATTTCGGCTTCACCTGTGACGCGGATCTCAAGATGGTCATTTATCCCGAGGAGAGCCCCAAGGCGATTGGATGCAGTGACCGGAGGTACAAGGTGAGGGCAAATACGAAGCATGGGTCAGGAAGAACATCTGCTGACGGGCCTCTCTACCAGCGTAATGAGACTCTGGAGCAAGTCTTTGACAAGGTATCCAAGGTCACCTCTTTCGCTGACGTCGTAAGTCCCATCAGCCAGTCTTACCAAGAATTGTATATGATCAGCTGACTCCCTTCGGCCTCAAGTTCTTCCCTCTCATGATGTACTGCGAAGGCTGGGACATCCAAGCCAAATTCCCCTCCCCGGGCTGGGACGCGAACCTCGAATCCCCCGACCCCGTCAACACCTCCTTCCCGATCCTCTTTGTCGGAAACACCCACGACCCCGTCACGCCGCTAGCCCAGGCCGTCGCCGCGTCCCGGAAATTCGTCGGCGCCGGCGTCTTTGAGCTCGAGGCCGAGGGGCACTGCACCCTCGCCGCGACTTCGATCTGCGCGATCCAGAAGATGAGGGCGTATCTGCACAAGGGCATCGTGCCGCCGCCGGCTGCGATTGCTGCTGACGGACGGATTGCCGGGTGGGATAAGTGCAAGGCCGACGAGCGGCCTTGGAAGCCTTTCCCGGCTGAGCTGGCGGCGGAAGAAGGAGGAGAAGGAGAGGGGGCACTGCACGCGGAGGACTTACATGTCTTACAGGGGTTGAAGGATGTGCATGCCGAGATTGTCGGCCGGTTGACGCCACCATTGAAGCTGCGTTTGCAGTAGGGGCATGTTCGAGGTCGCGCCTTCGCCGGACTTTGAGACCATGTTTTGCGAAAGATTGGCATTATCGTACGCGTTGGGCGCCTCGGTGACAATTCGGCATTAGCTAGCACGTTGTCGCATTTTCTTGATGTCGCGATCGGAAGAAGACATGTGGGATTCTACTGGATGCGGTTTACCCTACATCGCAAGCTCGCCGGCGCGCGGCGAGGGTGATGTGAGCAAAGTGGGATGTGATGGTGTGTCTTCGTGATGCCCGATTTCTGCCCAATACTGTCTCACTCTCACGTGTATGAAGTGGAAGGTCACTCAGGACTGGAGAGACACCTCATATATCATTCCAGATCGTCACAGATGTGCCGATGACACCCATGTTTGATTTCCAAGGAAGGTTTGAGGCCATATCGTATAAAACTTTAATCAAGTTGGGCTATATCGTGTTGTGCGTGCCAGCATGTAAACATGCGAGAGGCGTTCCATGGCATGGGGGTCTTGCACAGGATGCTCTCATCAGCGCCAGCAGATATCTCGTACCAACAGGGGCATACAGCTTATGTGCCGCGTAGCCTTGAGATTCCTTAAGCCAGATGGAAATATCTGGACAATAGGGTTGGGTCGGAATATGTGCACCTCAGCACCCTCTCACTTGACAGAACATCAACGCTGTTCGACAGCCATGCCGCTTGACTGCCACGGGTGGATTCTGTCGGTGTCAAGGTGTAAACTTCCTCCTCTGTCCTCTGGGCCTTATGGGTCTCATTTGATTTTCCACATAGCATCAGCCCCGTAAGCGATATCAGAGTCCCCTCAATTCACGCATGGCCCCAGTGATTTTACGCCTGCGGTGTAACCTCGATGAAGGCGGTGATCTGCCGTCTGCGGGGTTTGACCATGTCATTTCGTGCCCTTGTTCGCCAGATCTGTTATTCCACTTGGAAGCGTATTCAAACCCTGGAAGTGTATTCAGATCCATTGGTCTCAGGTCCAGATCTATTATCCATTTCGAAGCAATTCAGGTCGCTGGTGTTAGGCACGAACACCATTTGGCATGGGAGTTTATCTGCCTCCGCTGGACTGATGTGGTCCTGTGTAAGAGGAAGAAGGGGATGGGAATGTCGTTCGTTCGTTGCTATCTACCAATCGTATATTTCTGGTTCTCGTTAGCAGCCAGTAGTCTTATGTGGCATCTTCAGACTCTGGGAAGATCGAACCCTGGAGCGTGTCGCCGATGACCATGGCAGAACTGGTATATCGGATGTAGTCCACTCTGTTTGTCCTCTTGTGGTGCCCTCCCAGCAGTAACCCTATCGTTAATGAATTAAGGAAGTGGGAGACAAGAGATGTGAATTAGAGAGAACAGAAGATGAGCAATTGAGAAGTCGAGATGGGAAAGAAGGACTACCTCTTCTCGGGTGAACGAATATCACTCTTGAGCATGTCTCCCCTAGGTGCATGCTTGCCCAGTCTTCAAAGCTACACATGCTTGACCTGCTACAGCCATTCTCTGCAAGCGCAGCTCGTTCCAGGCAGATTCTCCCGTGCTAACCAACAAAGGCAGAATAACAACAAACCTACCCCTCAGTCAAGGGCACGGCCACGGAGCGGTCTGCCCCTGCAATCCGAGACCTGAGGTCGAGATTCGAGATGCCCCGCGCCCCCGTCGCCGAACGGACTTACCCGCCGATGCGGTCGATGACCAACTGTAGCATCGATCATCAGGGGTTGAGAGAATCGCTGCACGGAGAAAAGCTGGGTAGGCGGGGCCACGCCAGGCGCGCCTTAGCGTCCACGATCGACGCATCGTTCCATATCTCGGTGCCGCTTCTCCTTGTGTCTTCTGCACGGGTAATTCGATCGGGCGCATTCCCCAAATGCAACAGCCCGCGTGCTCATGGAATAGCATGGAGGGGTAAAGCCAGGGGCGCCGACGGCTGCATTGACCAGAAAGACACGCGGCGAGAAGCTATTGAAGGACAGTTCGTATGAGGGGCCTAACTTAGGACAATGAGCCGCGGCTTGATTTGAGTCTCGGGTTCAGGCTAGAGTTGACAAGCACAAGGCGTAGCGACGTTCAAGGGAGCTAGGACTGTCAACAGGCACTGACAACAAGCTTACACGAGGAACTCAGAATTGGGTCACCAGCCCAACAAAAGCTTGACGACGTACAAGTAGCTCTAGAACGGCGGCGGGGCTACAGGTTACTCCGAGGCTCATGTCCTGACGACGCTAGGCTCCGCTGATTGACATAACACGGCCTTACCTTATTGAGTGGAATGCGGACGGATATGTTGGAAGCAGTGTCTAAGAATGAGACGTGCCCAGCCGAGGGGCAGAAGAGGGGTAGCAATCGGGTTCCTCAAGGTCCGCTGTAATAGTGGCTTCAGTGCTTCAGAAGCAAAATGGACAGCGAGAGCGACTACTGATGTGATTTTGGCGATGTCATTGCTGTGACGTAGTTTCCGTGGGATGTTTTCGGATTCGGGAAGTCGGACAATGGAGACACGGTATAAGCAAACCGGGAGGAGGCAAACGTCGCGACGAGGGGCACGAGATCAAAAGCTGGTGTACGTAGGCGAAGATCTGAACGAGAGTGGATACGATGTGCAACGCGGCCCAGCGAAAATTCCGCATGTTGTCGTGCACGAATTCTGTCAACCGAATTGATGGCGAGGTAAGACGGTACGAGCAGATGCGCCTGATACTCTCCCGTAAGAAAGTACTTGCTCTGTTGGGAAACGCATCGGTCTTTTCCTCGCATCGTATTCGTCCGTCCAAGGGTAAAGCTGGGCCATGCCGCAATTGTGGCATCAGCATCACATGAGACGCAGCGTGGAGAATTCCCCATGCTGCAGGACAATCAGCCGCCTTTGACCGGAGAAGAACGTCCGAGCATAAAGCTGAGAGTGACAGAATGTACCAATAATAAGGTATGGGGCAGGAGGCAAGACTTACGCAGTAAATGGAAGGGAAGGAGACGGGCCTTCTTCCGCATCGTGTTGTGATTGTTCCCAGTGGCTCGTTCATCGGGGATCTCGATGACATACAGGCGTGCTTGCTGTGGAGGGGCGAATCGGGAAACAGTCAACTGTTTCGTAGGTTGCGGGAATTCGCCGGGCTGCGCAAGTGCAAATTGAAACCCGCATCTTGCCGCATCCAGACGACCGACTCCATACTCCAGAAGGCAGAGGGGCAGACGCGGACTCTGGGGGTTGGCAGCTGCGATGTTGTCTGGATTCTCGAACGCTTTGGGTGGTCCAGAACGGTCCTTGGATGGCTTGCTGGGCCCAAAGCACAAAGCTACCTGGCGGTGTCGTCACTTCGCATGGAGCTCTATTGTAACGCAGCGAATCAGCAACACAGTGGTTGGCGCTGTCCAGTAGGCTCATTGATCTGTGCTCACCCGGTGAAGCTGAGTTCGAGTGGTTGATGCTTGTTCATAGCTCTCCCGTCCCGTCGAATCTGCTTTTACTGCTTGCCCTCTTTGCGCTCATCGTGTGATCCACTGTGGCTGCGAGCCTGCTTGGCTTCCGTGGGTGAGACCGGGAGAGTGTGGATGTGTTTTCCAATAATGGGAGATGATGGGAGATGATGTCCCGGAGAGGGTGGGGAAAGTAGACAGCATGATCGAGGTTTGCAAAAATGCCATCCTCTCTGAAGACAGGACGTGTAGCCTGGTTGGCTGGCCACTGCTCGCAATCGACAAACTGACGTATTTCGGTGGCCAGCATTACGCGACTGACGCGAGAATGGACATGTCTTCTTTGCATGTGGCAATGGTTGTCTTTGCTGCAATCGCGGATGGACCAACGACCATGCAAGTCCCATCGTATTGTGCGCCTAGAGATGCAAGTGGGGTCCTTCTATGGCATGGGGGGGCCGCAAAGATTTAGAGTACCGCAAGGTACGTATGTATGTATGTATCGTGGGATGCTGAAAGTGGAAGCCCAGCCTCAGGCCCATACACAATAGGTCCACCATCCAGGTCCATGCGGGGACACTACCAATTCCGTGCCTACCCACCTAGGTATGACGTTCGTGCGTCTACGTCCTCCTGACGTCACTTTGGGAATGCACGGTAGGTAGCTTGCCCAAAGCTCCTGCAGGTTGCCAGAGCTGTATGTAGCTCTCCTCATCTGTGGCTGGTGCGACTGCCAAACAGACATGGAAGGTCCGCAAGGAGCCACCTGGGCCACCTCTTGGTCATTTTCGATAGAGACCTCCCTTTGGCTTCTGGGCATTGGCCATACTATCCATCCTCAACTTCCACTAACTGGAGTAACTGCGAAGGATGTCATAGTCTATGACGACATTTCTTCAGTTCACATGATAGACCCTGAGCGTCTTTGCCATGGGGTGAAACTGCGCTCTAGCCACGAGTGGGCAAGCCCGGAGGAGGGGCAAGACACGCGCAGGGAGAGACAAGCCCGATAGGCACGGCCCAAACTATTGCATTCGGGAACTTGACAAGGAATCAAACGAGGGGGAGGGGCAGACAGACGGAGGGGCAACCTGCGATGTACCTTCCCATGCTATGATGGAGCGGGAGGTACCTCCTTCCTTGAGGTGTCGTTGTCTCCCATCCGTGAGGTGCCTTCCTTCCTTACCGACGGGTATTCGAATGATCAAACTCAACCTGTCAGCGGGGCAACTTCCGCAAGGCAGAAAGGCACCACGCCGAAAAGAGGCAGCAGCTGCCTTCCCTCCATACGAGAGGGCGCCTCGAGACTGCTGCCAACTTCTTATATAAACCTCTTCTTCCCACCACCACTACCACCTTCTCTCTCCTCTTCATCACACTCACAATCAATCAACTTTCAATACAAACAAACAACACCACCAACCAACCCACCAAACAACCCAACCTACTTCACAATGGAGACCATCAAGAACGCCGCCAACTACGTTTCCGAGTCTGTCCAGCAGGCCGGTGCCACCGCCTCCAAGGAGACCAACAAGCAGGTCGCCAAGGACGACAACGTCTCCATCGGCAACCGGTAAGCATTCCTTCCACCTTCATGATGGCTTTTAACTAACATCTTTCTTCAGTGCCTCCGCTGCCAAGGACGCCGTTGGCGACAAGATCGACGAGTCCAAGCACGACTTCAAGAGCGAGGGATACAAGGAGCAGGCCAAGCACTAAATCATTCCCACGATACCCAAACACCAGGGAATTTTCAATGAGTAGGCGTTTGGAACGGATCGGGACACGCAATGAGGCAGGAATACCTGGGAATTGATCACGGATCTTCTACCTAGAATAGCTTTTAATGCCACTGCATTGCTAAGATCACATCGAATTCCTATTTATGAGTGACACCTGTCATAATCGAATATTTCTGTTCCTCAAAGTCCTTATTTGATCACAATCTGATTTGTCTAATTACTCAATCTATGGCACCAAACATACTAAGTTATGCCACCTCTAGGCTTTCCACCAGATCCCATCTGAAATCATGATGATTTTCACTCGATGCAACATCTATCCTTGCATAATTCACCAATGGTCTCCACTTGTGTTGATGCTTTCCCCACACCGGGCCTGGGGTTCCGGTGCACGGATCCTTGGCTTGAACGTCGCAAGACTGTTGGACGTGACAACATACTACTGGCGCGACACAACTTCATCAACAATCATCAAGAACGAATAGAGTCAATTGCACGTCACGCTCCTGCCTACCATGTCCAACACATCTTCAACCTTGCCGCCGGATCTGTTCGATCAGACAACGCTCATTTCCCTGGCAGCAACCGTCGTCCTCTTGTCCATAGCTATCGCTGTGTCTCGTCGAGTCCTCCACCCCGCCACATCGACGAGCTATCGCGTCCTCTTCATCTGGCACGCCTTTGATGCTTTGATCCACTTCTTCCTCGAGGGCAGCTTCCTCTATCACTGCTTCTTCTCTTACATCCCTCTCGCCGACGTGCCCGACGCCGACCTCAGCGGTTTCCACCCGACCCCGGCCAATTTCCTCGGTCATTCAGATCGCATCTATGGCGCCCAAGCGGGCGGAAGCAATCCCTTTGCGCAGTTGTGGATGGTTTATGCGCGGGCTGATAAGAGATGGGCCGGCGCGGACTTGGTATGTTGCCGAAAAGGGCTGTTCCAGAGACGAGATGCTGGCTAACTTGTTGGGCCCCTAGGGTGTGATTTCGTTGGAGCTCTTAACGGTGTTCGGCGCCGGACCGCTGGCGGTGTGGATCTGCTACAGCATTGCTAAGCGTGACCCCAAGGTCAACATTTGGATGATTGTCATCGCAACGGCGGAGCTTTATGGCGGTGAGTTGGCAACTGATGTCTGGCGTTCCGGGAACGAGTGGGTCAACTGACATGATCTAGGATTTATGACCTTCTGCCCCGAATGGCTGACCGGCAACATCTACTTGGACACGAGCAACTTCATGTACCTTTGGGTGTACCTCGTCTTCTTCAATATGCTATGGGTTTTTATCCCGATCTATGCCATATACGTGGCATATGGAGAGATTTCCGCTGCTTTCAAGGCCCAAGGCGTCAGGAAGAACCTATGAGCGTATATCTCGAGGCCTATGAAGCTATTCATGTACTACATAATGTCAGCTGTTGCCAAATTGCCCTTGTCGTAGCCTTTGATCGAAGCCTCGTGCGATTTTTTAACTTTTGAATCATCTTGTCTACCCTATCTTGTAGCTATTTCGTCTTACATGGAAAGCTCGCATTGTTGCTCTTAATTCTTCTCTCCAAGGTGGTCATTACCAAAGACCGGCTTGTCTTCCTGATACGTATCATACTTATATTCACTGCCTACGTGGTCGTCCCTGAGCCGAGTTCAGCCTTTTGACGGTTTCGCGCAACGTCGAGGCAGGCTCTAGAGCCTCAAGGTATATGCCATACCTTCGTGACTTTGGCACAAGCAGATTCACGACATCTTCCGAAACGAGGCCGGTGAAGTGACGTAGCCCAGATTGAAGCCGTCCAGATCAGAGACGTCGACCCACTTCTCCATCGGATCTGCTACAGTCATGGAAGAGCCGACAGCAGAAGGGGGAGATACTACTCATAGCTCCTTTCGCCAGATGAAGGAGGCGTCCAAATTGGTGTTCCGGGTGTGGTCTTGAATATTTCATAGAGTCTCCTAGCCTTGTTCGAATCAACTTGGTTGCTACGTTCTTCCAACGATAACTTCGCCCTGTAGATCCAGGTCCATCCGCTGAAGAGCGCCGAGATCGCTGGACCTTAAGATTTCTCGTTGCTCATGACCCGACAGCATGAGAGTTATGCAAGCAGACAAGATATTCGAGGTTCAAATTGCCTTCAGCTTAGGCCGCCCTCGAGCTCAACCAGGCGAAATGTATGTTTCCCAGAGTATCAAGTATATGAGATACGCGGGCTTTCTCAGGCCCTCGACGACGAAGATGACGTAATCGGACTTGTTTGCCTCGAAGACTACAAACTATCAAACGTAAGTAAAGCTATGGAAATCTCGGCAAGATAGGGTCAATGTCTTCGACATGATCAAAGATCCCGCAAATATTGGCAGTCCAAATATCCTGTAGTTCACTCGCGCCACGTTTGTCATACCCGCTCAAAAGGTTGTACGGAAAACCGATGTCGAAAGGATAGGCAGTTTCGATGTCATCAAGGTCCTCTCTCACCAGCCATAGACTTAGGGCCTCGATGCGGATCCTAATGTGATCGACTTTTCGACCGCCCAAGATGGGGGAAACATGGGGTGCCTTATGGAAGACGTATGCTAGAGCAACCAAAGTAACACAACCTTCTCTCCGACACTAACGCCTCGCGCCCGTTACCCGTCAAGTGCATATCTGAGCCGACTTCTTTAGTCTAGTCCCTAGGCTTGAACGGCACGTGGCCGAGCGTGCTCCACAATACTAGGCCATGCTCTATGCCAGGCAGATTGGGATCATGATCCTCTCGAAGTCCGGGTCAGCAGCAGACCACCTGGCTTGATACACTGAGAACTAACCCGAGTCTTGATGCCGGGCATAGTCGTTGCACATGACCACAATCCACACGGGAGTATTAGCTATGTTAAAGTATAAGACGTTACCCGAGGTGAAGAGCTGGTTCAGCGAGCGCATGATCTCGGGGAGATCGGCGGTCATGTCCCTGAAGTGGAGGTGGCGAGGTCAATGTACGTGATCTGGAGCTTCTTGAGGCTCGCCTCGACAGAGAGGCGCAGGCTCTTGGTGTCATTTCCCCCAAAATTAGGTTGTTGCCGAGACGGCGCAGACCATAGTTTTAAGTTGCTTGTCTCCTTTTTCGCCAGAACGAGTTCGTCACGGCCGGTGTTGATTAGCTACTCGCTCGACTACTTTTCAGAGTCTTGGCCTTGATAGCTAAACGCACTGGAAGTTATGTTAGGATTTTTACGTGATATCATGGGGCGGAATACATAGGGTCATGCTCAAGTGTCAAGAAATGTCTCTCCTTGCTCAGAGAAAAATCAATTATTTCAAACACGGTCATCGTCGTGCATTCGCCAAGGCAATCATTCATCGTCCCTCCAAAATTAAATGTATTGAGGCACATTGGAATAACAAAAATTCCTGCAGTCGGGCTTATTGACCGGCGGCGGCCAAGTAGGCTTTTTGGAGATTAGATGGCCGGCGGTTTTCCTTGTGCGCTGATGGCTAGACTCAATATGTAGTCAGTAACAAAAGTGAGCTTGCTAAGCCCACCGACAGTGTAAGCCGTCCCATCGCGCGCAACGCGGGGCAGAGCCGATGTGAGACCTAGCGGGAGATGTGGCCGAATATACATGACGTGATCGTCTGACTGCCTTGTGTGTGTTTGTGTCTTTGGAGTCCAGCAGTAGATACGAGCGGATCATACATCGCGGAGCAAGACCGATGATGCATCTTCCCGCCTATTAGTCACGCAATACAGAAGGCATAGCTGTTCGGGTTGCCATACACAGAAACTACGAGTACGTGTACCATCTCACGAGTTGATTTCACGACAGCCAGGGAAATGTTTTCTCATCTACACGACTCCAGACAAGTATGATACAGTCATCCGCCTCTCCAAGACCGGCGCCTTTCTCCTTAAATCGTTTTGAGCGGGCAAGTCAAACAAAGATAATCTTTCCCTGATACCTTTGAATCGTTAAAATATCACCGTTTAGCACTGGTATATGGGTTGGTATTGACATGGCCGTGGCTGGTGCACGTTCTTACGCAGGCGGCATGCTGTCCCATGGTTAGCTCGAGTTCTGAGCTACAGCATCAATTGCAAGTAGAAGGGGACTTACACCAATGAGACCAGCAGCCGCATAATTCTCGATCGTACATGTATACCTTGCCTGCCACATGAGCGCTTGACTGGGAGATCTTTCTTTCGTTTTGGCTGCGCCAAGGTATTGAGAATCCGGTCACACTGTTCGAGGAAGTTAGCACCAGTCGTCGGTACGGGTTAGGGATACTTACACAGTAGACGGATGGTCTCTAAGCCAGAATCAGTCGCGTGTCGTCTGCAAAGGTATCTTATGATGAATTTACTCACACCATCACAAGTAAGGTCGGAGTCACTTGGTTCGTGATTACACCATCGTGTATTCTCGTCCTCAGCAGCAGTAACTGCTGTGGATAGCAGGATGATGAATCCGAACTTCATGGCTTGATTGATTTGGAGCGTGAAAGTTGTGACTTGGTGATTCAGCTCAAGCCAAGGATGATGCGAAGGTGTCTGCGATATGAGAAGAGACATCAGCGTATAAGTATCAGGTTGGTAAGGAGTCAAAAACATCTAGATCATGGAGTCTATGCTTTTTCATAGTGGACCCAAAGACGCCCTTGATGTTGTCGTTGTTCTCGTGGGTCTAAATTACAGCCTTCAGGAAGTCAAATCAATTGAACGCATTTTACCATCATTTAAGTCCATGCTTTTCGGATATCCTAAGAGGGAGTCGTGAGACACTGACGAATATGCTTCTGAGTTTTACTTCTATTGGGACAATCAGGCTATGTAGATTGAGCTGCATTTACTGCTGCACTCATTCTTCGTGGCGAGGTGAAGTGTGAGAATGAAGGCGTCTTTCCCCCACATTCCGTGGGCTCAGCCGCTCAAAATCTATTCGAGACTAATGCTGAAATGAGACCATTGGGATTCAAATACTTCTCAAAGCTCAACAAAGATCAAGTGATATTGGGTGGTTTACATACAGGCCGAAAGCCAGATGAGATCGAGCGCAAAGCCGATGAGAGCTGGGCTCTGCCGAGGCCATAGCATGTAGCACTTTGCCAAGTTCGTGACATAGAGCATTGCCTCTATAAGCTCCAACCGAGGTTTCCAAGTATAAGTTAAGGGCATAAGGGTCATGTTTCCATATACTCGTGGCCGGAAACGATGTCTTTATTCAGTCCACCGAAACCGAGCAACGTCACCCGGAACACCCGCTCGGCCAGCACCACCATCCATACGCCGAGCCATGAACAAGAATGTATTCACAAGATGAAAGAATCGGCATTATACATGGCGGATATCCTGTTTCAACACCGCTGGTACGAATATTATGAGCGTTTCTGACAGCATATTTGGCGTACATTGTTCGTATATGGTCAATGAGATATCTACGTGAACCAGTACAAACAATATAATGAGGGCATTGGGTTGATACGAGCTGAAATCCTTTTGGATAAGGTAGGAAGGGCCCAGAGATTCTGATAGGATCTGAATCCATCAAATAAAGCTAAACGGTATCTGTCCTAGGCTGACTAGTTGCGCACTCGGGGTCAAAGACTTTGCAGTAGCACTGATACGTTGTCTCATGTAAGAGTTATCATGAAGTAGACGTATGATATCCAATGACCCCAATACGGGGAATTCTGTTCCTGATGCATTTCAAGGCCCGATACACATCAACAAGCTTGCAAGAGCCCAAACCAGCTCTTGTCCTGGAGTGCGGTTAACATGTTCACGTTGGCAATGACAAAAATGATAATCACATGGAGTTTCAGTCCACGCCCACCTCCTAGTCTCTTAGGTATTTCCGATCTGCTTCCCTTCGATGTGCGAAGGATAGCACTCCAAGCCAGGATGGAGTGAGAGTCGGCAGTAAGGTGAGACAGCAGCTTTAGCTATGCCTGCCGCTCTCTGGTAGCCCGCCAAGAGTGATACTAACGATAAAGGGCAGGACTGTGAACCATTCCCGCCATTTTCCCAATTCGTCCCTCGAAGCGACTGCGAGAGCTCAATCGGCGGTAGTTGAAATCCCCATCACCAAGTGTCCCCAGGTTCCCGGGCAAGGCCAATCGGTTAGGAACCGCCCCCCCAAAAAATAGTCCGAATACTACCTCCTGCGACGAGCAACGGCGGCCTCGCCATCGGCACCACATGCAGAAATCTCTGATACCCTTTTGTCTTTACACCTGCAGTATCGATAAGGGACGGCCTGACGTGGGGTCTTCAACCCCCTCTACACCTTGAGACTCATACTGAGGCAATCGGTGACGAGAATCCGATTCTTCAGATGTAGCATATCTTTAATGACCATCTCAAGTCGTCGTGGCGACTGGTGGATTACCTCTGGGGTGTAGTATCTCAGATTTTACGACGGGTGCGAGAGAGAGGGAGGACGGGGAAGGGGAGACGATCTACCGGACGGTATGTGGGAAGTGTATCATCGGGTGTTACGGGGGCCGTCGAAACCTCGTCAAATCGGATCAGCGAACAACAGACTCCCCACAACGCCTTGAGGCTCTTTTTTGTGCTATTGCGGAGGATCTCATGTTTTATCGAACGAGGTATTGAGGCGATAGCCCCGAGTAGTCCACTGTCGAGTCTTCGAGTCCGATGTTCTTGGGTTGCCGTGAGTCCCGTACTGGACCGGGCCGCCCATGGTTTGTTTCGAGGGAATTTTTCGCAGTAAAGAACGAAGCCAGTCGGGGTTTATTCTATTGACTATACGTACTCAATCGGCTTTCAGGTGCGACTGTGGGAAAGCGGACCTTGTCTGAAGGCCTTTGATATCTCCAGGGCTGAGATACTGTGGCCGAAGTAGTTGCTGCCCCATCAACAGAGTAGCTTAAGCTGCTCGAACGCCGAGATACATACTGTAATAGATAGCTTTGAGATAGAATACAGTACAACCATACCGAATTCATCGTGCAAGATGTAGGAGCTCAAGCGAGGTCTGGTGGTCGACATTCGCTTGGTTTCTTTCAGACATAATCAACTTGGCATCGTCAAACCATCACATACGACCATACCCATTGGAAAACTCGGGATCCCGTCCGCTCTCCCATAGATAAGCCAATGAGGGCCGGATTAGTAGTTGGGTCGGTGACGACCAGCGAATACCTGGTGTTGTATGTTTTTGAGCTTTTTGTGAAGCTATCGTGATCCATATGTGAGGTGGGTCGCTAGTGGTGGAGCAGCCGAGCAGACGTCTAAATTGCTGACAACCATGGCCGAAGCTATTAGAAATCAGTACGTTTGAAAATGGATTAAATGATTTCATTGAATGTAAAATCATGATTCCTCTCGTTGAGAAACCACACTTTAGGCGTTGCATTGGCGATTATATGATGATGCCTGTTTTAGAAGCTCGGCAGAGGGCCACACAAAGACCGTCTCTGTTGTATTTCTGCCAACACGCACACGGCCCTAGATTCATCGGGCCTTCATCTCCATCCATGTACAGTCGTAATTCATGTGCGACTTCCAGTGGTTAGCCTCAATTACGTGAGCCGGAGAACAGTCTCTATACGGTTGGGTAAAGCAGTCTAGACGAGCTTATGAAGACTTTTTTCGTCTTCGGACCTTCGCAATCAATTCGAGACAACCACATTCTAATCATCGTCGTCATGGATAGTGCGTCGAGTCGTGCTTCCTCTCTGCAAGAGGTCTAGGCAAAAGGGCGGACGGGCCCGGGTGGGTTGGTGGCCCTGTTGGGGGCGGAAACACCCAGCTTTGGTCAACATGTTCAAGCGGCCGGCCCTCTTCTCTCAAGCATTGACCAAGATATTGTGCGGGGTTTGGGATCTGGCCTTGTGGGCCATTTAGACGCTGGCTTTTGATTGGGCTTCTTCTTATTTGGACACTACATTGATTGAGCAATTCATCAAAAAAGGCTGGGCTAGAGTATATCTGTAGTTGGTTACGCCGACCACACGAGATATCCAGGCCGGACACGCGGACGCCGGAGGAAAGAGCCGCTTGATGGGGCTTGAACGACGTTGATAATGTTCTGAATATAGCCTTCCATGTGTGATCGACTTCGGCCACGAATCATGTGTCCCGAGTATGCTCAACGCGGCCCAAGGGACACACTACCAAGATCAAACAGAGCCTCCTCAAGCAGTTCGCTCGGGCACGTGTGAAGTACGCGGCAAAGACGTTGACGCCGTGGTTAGGGAAAAGCGAGAATGCGGCAGTACCGCCGAAAGAAGAAATCTGGTGCCGCGCCGTCGATCCCTCGTCGGCCCGTCTGTATTCCATGAACGGCACCACTGTGAGTCAGTTGCCCATCTTCGTTTTCGCATCTCACCTGACATCACTCTATATGCTTCATCGTCTGAACCAGAAAAGGATTCAGATAGCCAAGCAAGTAGGTGGAGAGGCCTGCCGAAAAAAAGGGACCATCGTCCAGTCGAGGGAAAAGACTCACCCAGCACATCATCTTGTAGCATTGGCGACCATGCGGACCGGACCCTTTGGGTGGCTCACGTTGGGCAAACTATCGTCTAAACTTTTCAACTTGCATGCCTAGTACTTGCCAAGGCGACGAATGTCGAGATCAACGAGTCGGGCACGCTATATTGCATGACGAAGCGGCTATCTACGTCCAACGCTTGTTGTTGAATACCCGGGGCGAATACCGAAAGACGCTGGCGGCAGGCAGCAAAAGCCGCCGACTCGTTCGTCGTCCAGTCTTTTTCCTGACGGTTCCTTACCTCTATAGCTCCAATGAAAAGTCAAATCGTAATAGTGACGACGCCTATTCCGAACCTGCATCGTTTTGGCTGGATAGATCATAGCCGCGATGCCGTGAACTCGCTCTCAGAGAAAACAAATCTCTCCCACTTTCCGGAAGTTCGAGCAGCCATTCGTAGGCGGGTTGGTGATGATTGGGATGAAACACCCGCGCCAGAAGAGGCTCACTGCTACCGCCCTCGCACTCACTTCAGACGAGTCCATAAACAAATGCTGTTAGATGACATTGGATGACGCCCCAAAGCCGCGGGGTTCAGGAGAACCCTCAGAGGGGAATTGGATGGGAAGGCAACGGAGATGGTTTTGGATGACAGTTTCTTGCCCTCCCGTTTTCCAACATTTCATCTCAACAACGCCAGGTGGAGGTGGCAACGTTGCCAAGAAGATTGCAATGGTGATCCTCAGCAGTAACTTCTCGAAGGCAGCCTCTCATGACGTCGGTCAAGACCCGTGAAGCCGGTCGACTGATAAGCTGCCGTGCGAGGTTGGTGATGTGGCCAAGTCAAATCCCAAGTGCGGCTCGGGAGAAGCGGCAAACACCCGTGGCATGACCGAGAACCATAGAATAGAAGCCACGAATGGAAGAACGCGACAACGTGGGAATCTGCAAGTGGCAAGCAAATTGGGGCGAGGATTTTTCGACCCTGTCCGCTATAATTGGACATCGTAAGATGGCAACTGCAGAGGGGTAGTCGCGATGTCCGTCCCTTGGCTGTACGTCAGTCTGAATATCCCGTTTGATCGACGGCGAGGACCGGTTCAGCAACGAACGTGGGTCTCCCCGGACTGACGGGACGCTGGCGAGCTCAGTGATGCGAGGTGGGCAAGGACACGGCGACGGCCACAAGCCTGCGTACGCAGTAGACTGTAGTCCCTCATCATCTCGGAGCAACCATATTCCACCGGCTAGTTGGTCACCGCGGGCACTCTTGGTCGGTGGGGGCGATGCAGCCAAGCGTTGAAGATTTGGTTCAAGGTTGTGACTAGTGCCCCAAGCTAGCAGCGGGCTCAATATCCGTAGGGTTGACATGTTGGAGATTAATTAAAGTGTTTGGCGGCCATTGGCACCTGATGCGGGTTGGCGCCATTCTTGTCTTCGGAAGAATAGTGTCGCACTACTGACTAGTCTTTGAGCTTGTCCCCGTGTATCCGTTGTGTTGGAGTCGCTCGGAATCCATCACAGACGGCCCTCTTTTATCTTGCAGATCGTATCAGCTGTGAATGAGGGGACCAAGGGACTCTCGAAGCAGATTCCGAAGGACAACTTGATGATCCTCGAAATTGTGACGGACGCGCCATCGTCTATAGGCGTCTCGTGGCAAGAGGCGAGGGATCGCCCTTCCCCGCAGCGGCGCCCGCCCTCAAGCGACGGATGATGGACGTTCGCTTGTTCCTCGTCAGTAGTTCGCGCAAGGTGCATGTCTTGCTTGTCTCGTCTCTTTTGACGTGCCGCCAGTCGCAACGCCGTCACATTTCGTACGGGGGCTAGGGAGGTCTGACGTGCCAGACAGATCTGGGCCTACTGGGCTCGCACGGCTCGGTGCCGTCAAAGCAGCATTACCCTAGCCGTGGAAGGAATAGCCTGATGTAAGTGTGCATGTTAGCAGGGCTGTTGACGGCATGGATCCTTGTCGCTGGCCCTCGTCCGAGCCCCTGTGCAGGCCATCTCAGCTCATGTGACACGGTATCTGCCTCATCGCTCGAAAATCTGTGGAAACAGACGAACTTGATCAGCCGTCAACGAGATTCGATTCGTCCATCACAGGCTGGTCGACTACCAGACGGTATAGGAACCACTAGATGGCGCTCTGTTCCTGTTGGATAGTTGTATTGTCCCTCTGATAGCCTAGCTCGAGATATTTGAGATTGAGAAAGGTTTGCAACGGATGCCCTGGCAACACCGAGCCCCGTGGCAAGGGTAGACACGTGCAGGAGTCCAGGACCAAGATAGCTGGTGCAACAGCCCAGGCCCTCCGACTGGCAGAAACATCCCGTGAAGAGGGCTAGTGGGCTACCAGGTCGAGTCGATGAGGAAGTGAGAAGCATCCCCGCCATGTGGATTGTGTTTGCCTGGCTGGTGGGCTGGATCCCAGGCGTTGACGTTGACGCCGCCCTCCCCGTGCGCCTCGCTACATGGCCGCAGCAACTCATGATCAGGCATAACTCGCAGATTGCAGCGCTGACTCGATACACACCAATGAAGTAGTCTGCGCCTCTGCGTTGGCTGTGCATTTCCCGTGTGTGTTGTTGTCTTTCTTGAATGTGTCTGCCGGTGTGGACACATGTATTGCCAACCAAGGACTTTTGAGCCGAACTGGTGAGGCCATTCCCAACCAACCCATCTACCATCTGGAGGCAGGAGGAGGGCGCCGCATCCACCGCATCTCGAGAGGATTTCGGCACACCAGACCAGATTAAACAGAATCAGAGGAAGATGGGGCCGCAAAAAACGACACGATTGGATAGGCAGACTGAGAAGGGGTTGATGAGGAGTTGAGCGGGTTGGAGGGTTCTGAGGAGAGGGAACGAAAAAGGTTTCGGCATCGCCATCAGCCGCCCCTTCCACGATCCCTGCGGCGGTTTGATCCACTCACTTGGCAACACTGCACTAGTCCCAAAACAGCAAGGCGCACAAAGGTTGTCTCCTAGTGCCCCCCAGATCTGGGGCTCAAGTCCAACGTCAAACCTTGTCAACTTCAACCTCACAGCCAGGGGCTCAGGCATTTTGGGCGACACTACGAAACCCAGACGTGTTACATCACTGCTTCACCTCATCGCCACTCAATGCCATCGCCTCAAGCCCTCCTCTTTGCCCTCATCCTCACCCACAGTGACACCCTCACTCAATCTTTCGCCCTCTGTGTCTGTTCCTTTCTCTCACTCTGACGGTGCCTGTCCCTCGAACCTCGAGTCTGGGTTCGCTCCGGCACACACGCATGCTGCTGCACCTCAGGCATCCTCAGCACATATTCTGCCGGCTCGTTGCGACGGGAGACTACATGAGAGCCCAATTTTTTTCTCCTCACCTCAGCTCCCCCTCCCAAGGTTCCCATGGTCTTCGTATCGTTGAGCTGGAGCACCTTGCTCCACTGGAAGGCAAAGGGCCTGAGAGGCAAGCACGGCAAATAATCCCAAATCAGCCCAGCCAGTTAGTCGGCGGGGTCGTGATGAACATGGTTGTCATCCCGCGCCCAGCCCTGTCTTCCATGTTCTTGAGCCCTCTCTAGGTAGGAGGACCAAGACCAAGATACCTGGATACCATGATACCAAACCGTACTGGACGTGACTGCGTGTACCTATGTATGGTGGCCCTAGGAGTCCATCCCCAAACCAGCAACATGCACGTCGAGAGACGTTCGCCCCATCTGAGCCCCTCACTGCCCACCATCCAGTCGCACGTCGACTCGAGGTACAGCCTGCGTCTCATTCGCTCGTTCCTGTCCCCGTCTTCTGGATGGCCCGTCTTTTCCACAAGAGTGTCACGGTCGTCACCCTTGCTCTGGCCCTCGCCCTCGTCCTCGCCCTCTTTGGTAGGCCATCCATCAGCCGTGTTACCCTGGACCAAAGTTGGACTTGGGCCCCATTTAGCGGTTTGGCTAACTCTCCGGACCTCATCTGGCCCGCGCGGGGGCCCTTCCCGAGCCTGTCCCTTGCAACTTGCGACTGGGTACCTATCTATCTATGTTAGCCCCCTGCTGAGGTGGGCCTCTCCGTCTCTGCCACGCTTTCTGTGATCGCCTTTTGACCTCTTCATGCGGCCTTCCCTCCTCCTCCTTCCGTCTTACCTTTTGGAACTGGTCTCTTTTTCCCTTCCCTTCCTTCAGGCCGGTCCCTTTCCTTCTCTTGAGTGGCTGGTCCTATTACTCCTTGTTTCTATTCGTAGGTCCCGACTTCGCCTAGTGTCTGTTTCGTCTGGTCCGCCTTCTTCGTCCAAGAGCGGCAGTCCATTACCATCCATCCTGTCTTTTCACTTACTCTTTTCACTTCTCCATCCCATCCGTACGATCGCCACCCTCCTCCTCCTCTTCTCCTCACTCTCCTTGTTCGACTCATCTATACTCTTCTACACCTCATACGACCGGATCAACATCGACTCTTCTATGGATTAGATGGTTCGGAAAGCGAATTAATATCTGGCACCGCTGCGGCTCGACGCCTGCGCTCATCTCTTCGACGACCAGTGCCAGTTGAATAATCGACGAGATGGATAGCTGGGGATATGGAGGCGACTTGTGGACGAGGGCCGACGATGACAGCGTGACGGACGGTAATGGCGTGGCGGATTCATTACGAGGACCCTTCAAGGCCACCAACAACTCGACATCGGCCATCATCAACCAGTTCCGCTTCCAAGCCGCCAAATCGATTCGAACCTCAACCATCATTCTCGCCGTCTTCAATGTTATTGCCGCATTTGCAACAGCAATCGGTATCTTTTGGGATGGTTATGCAACGGCCAAGAGGAACAACCAAAAGTTCGGCTTCAGGTACGCTCGTCATTGCCGTCACCAATGAGTCAAGTCAATGGACTAACGTTATGCTCCAGAACGCATGGATTCACTTTTGTCGGACCTGCAGAGTCCTTTCCTCTCGTTCTATCTGTCGGCATCGTCGTTCAAGGCATCGTCTTTGCCATTGCACAGTCGACTGGACTCGACCATCTCCTGACTTTGGGTTGCACCATCACCTCCCAAATGATGCTGCCTGGTTCGTAGCCTTCGTTTACGTATCCCAGAAGCTCAGCTAACAATCGTATCTAGCGGTCTTCATTGTTCCGTACATCCAACTCGTATTCGCTCTAGAGGTGGCCATCCGGTCTCTACGAAAGAACCCACTGCCGTCTCGTGGCAAGTGGAATGTTACCATTTGCCTCGCCATCGTCGGCACTTTTCTCCTCATTACCTACCTAGTCACCCTCTTCGTCCGCCCTCCCAACTTTTGCTTTGCCTCGCTTTTCTGGTTCGTCCAGCGCTGGAAGGAGGGCTGCTTCGTACTTCTCACTTTTATCTCGGCGGCGTTGCTGGGCTCGGCTCTGGTGATCTTCTTCCGTCTCCACAACAACATCAGAATCGAGAACAGTGAGCGTATTGCCGCGTCTAGAATGGTCTACTTCCTGGCAGTAGCCTTCATCTCGACTGTGAGTATTAACGATGATCTTGTCCGAGTCCACTTACTGACCAATACAGACTCTCCTCATCCCCTTCTTCTTCAACCTCTCGTTCACGGAACAGCGAGGTGCCACTGGCCAGGCCCTGACGCTTTCCATGATTGCCTCCGTCGTCGCCAACGTATCTGGCCTACTGACCGGCGGTCTGCATCTATTCTTGCGATCAAATACTCTATCTACTATCGGCCCCCGCCAAAGCGACAAGTGGGAGTCAGAGCGTAATAAACTCAAGGCCGGCATTCGTGTCTATAACGGCGACGATGATTACGAAAACCACATGATGAACCCTGTCGGCCGGGCCCGTTCGCTGCGACGCATGGACAGCACCGACAGCCTCGTGCCCGAGAAGGAGGAGGAGGCACGCATCGAGAGTCCTTCTGGGTCTCCCACCTATGCCAACCCTCTCCGACAAAACGCCGTATGGCAGCCGGCCCGCTCCCCTCTGAGGACGCCGGAGCCTGCTCAAGTATCAACCTACCAGGTGCCAAAGGCCCATGCTCGCAAGAGGTCCTACTCCTTGTTCCCATCTGAGCAAAACAACAACACCAAGTCAATTACTCTGCTTCCGGCGAAGACATACGCCCCTGGGGCAAGAATCCCTGATGAGGACGAGATGTTGCTGCTCAGACCTCCGCCATCACTTCACCCTCAGGGCATTCGTCATCGTCGCGATTCTTCGCTTGCATCTTCAGCGACTGTGCAGATTGGCCTGCGGCTGTCAAACGTCGACGACATGCCCCCGCTCAACTCACAGTACTTCCAGAACAATGCCAGCGTGAACAGCTTGAGCTATCCCGATGAGAGGGACGACGAGCCTATCAAGCGGCCCAGCCCCTTGGCTCAGGTCGACGTCCTGAGCGACAGCGTTTCATCCGATTCTGAGGAGGATGCGACCTTGGTCTCATCTTCTCCCATCCGCCCCCAAAAGGATTTGCGGATGAAGACGCTCCCATCTGTTCCCAAGGTCACTGTACCCAGACAGTCCCAGCTCAAGGAGCAAGAGCCGGAGCAGCTTACTCTCAGCCCGGCTGTTTACAGGCCTGAGAGCCCTCAGAAGACGAGGGTGACTAGCCCTCAGGGTGTTGGCTTCAACACCCCTGCGCAGCGAAAGAAGTCGCCGGTCAAGTGCACCAAGCAGAATTGCCAATGTTCTGCTGAACACGACAAGCGCAACTGGATCTAAGCCCAGATCCGCGACCTGTATCAACACTGGCATTTATCGCACGCGCTACAAAAAAAAAAACGTTATAGACACTCGACTACACCGGGCGGTAAAAGCGTATGATCCAACTTTTTCGGTCACTGAACGGAGTTTGTTGGCGAAGTATTTTCTCTTCTTATATTTACTATTTCATTGGATGGCGTTTTATGCGGAGATACCTGTATGACTAATAACGTCTACATATTGTTTGTTTCTTATGTCTCTTTGGCGATGTGCTCCCAAAAAGCACGTTGTGTACGATCTCGGGGGCGGAACAAGGCTTTCATTGGAGTGTAGGAGAACCCAGTAAAGGAGGTATCAAAGAGTCAAGGACTACCAAATGGAAGGATGGCAATGACGACGGTATGACTAGCCATGAGACGAATTTGGCGAGCGGAGGTAAAGGCCACCAGAGGGCTCTACAGCACAGAAGAGATAGCTCAATGAATCAAAGAGCTCAAACAATCATGAATTTGGCGGACCATTTGCATGAAACCGTGATAAATGCCAGTCGCTTTCCGCACTGCCAGCTACTACCGTCCGAGATGCTAACTCAACTGACAGGAGGCTTGGAGACTAATAGTTCCCTGAAACTACAGTACCTGTGAAATCGTCGTCTGCCTTGGTAGAAATTCCACGCTCACATGATGAAATTCCCGTTCTCGCTGGCTTTGGAAGCCACCCTGCATTAAAAACCCAACTCTTAGAGGAGCTCGTGTGGTTCTAGACTTGGCTCGCCTTCTCTGTTACAGGAATCTCTCTTTGTTTTTGGAACACGAGGCCAGACATTTAGCGGTATCGTGGGACGCCCCGAACGGCGATTTGAGGGTATCATGAGGTTGGTGCAGAAAATTGGCAAGCCTACTGATACCGACACACAATCAAAATAGTGAAGCCTGTGGTAATTCATTTGCTTTATCTCGATGCACAAGGTCCTGCGGATTCCACAACGCAAGAATCCAACGTAGCTCTGCTTATTTCATTTAGTCTTCTGCTGGTCTGCCTCCACACGCCTCTCCTCCCACTTATCCCAGCCAGCCTGGCAAGGGTCTTCTTCCACGACAAGATCACGAAACCTGAACAGCCGCGCAACGGGCGTCTGCAGGCCCCAGGCCAGAAGCCCAAAGTCCCTCGCAATAGCCGTGACCAAAAACCAGCCGATGGCACACACCGTCCCGGCCAAGCACCCGACCATCACCTGCTTCTCGGTGTGGTAATTTAGGTATATGCGGCTCCACGCCACGGCCGCAGCGATGCCCAGCGCAGCGACACTGACCACGACGCGCTCGACGAGCGAGTACGGCCGGTGGTGCCGGCGCGCGGACGAGGGACGGTGCCTGACCAGCAAGAACAGGACGAGGAAGACGGACCAGTAGGCGACGAACTGGGCGTGGGAGCTGGGCATGCCGTAGCCCTTTCCATGGATGCGGCGGGGGCGCTCCTCCTTGATCAGGCGCTTGAGGGCGAAGTTGATGGCTTCGCAGCCCAGCTGGCCGGCGAACATGAGGGCGATTTCGACCTCGCGGGTGGACCAGATCAGGGTCGCGTAGACGATGCAGAGGGCTTGCGGGAGGAGCGCGAGCCATGCGCAGAGGAAGGAGAGGGAGTCGTCGGGGTCCTGTGTGTGGTTTCGAACGTATTGGTTAGTGTTTTTATTCAAGCAAGTCACTGGCAGAAAGTAGTTCCCCGGGGTTCTGGTCTCACATAGTAGACGTGTGTCAGGGAAAGAGAGGCTAGTGGTCTCGTGTCTTGATCCATGATTTTCGACTCGACTGCATTTGCCTGACCGAGACTTTAGATATGGTGGCCTTGTCCTCAGTGGGATGGGGGAGGAGGAGAGGGATCTGGAGAGTTCTTAAATGCGGGATGCCATGTGCCTCAGCGGGAAAGAGGTTGGGCGGTGGAGAGATATTGAGCTGGCTGCCTGGCTAACTGACTGACTCTTCCTAGGGGCTGGTAAAGTTAGAGCAGACGTCGCGGATCGTGGTGCACAGCACTCTAGAATTGTCAAAGTGCAGCTGTGCAGAGTGCACCGGGCTACGGCCAAGCTTCTATTTCTTCTCTTCCATTGCGTACTTGCATAAATACGTCAGGTTGCATAGGTTCGAGCTCGGGCCAATCGGGAGCTTGTATTTCCCCGTCAGCCAGCACAGCATGCGGTTGTGCGAGCATGCCTAATTATTCTGTGGCGCCTTTGTGGCTTGTAGGTATCCGTAGGCCTGGACCCTTCGTGCCTTCAATATTTCCTTGAAGGTTCCCGTCGCGGCGTCGCCCTTTGTCACTCCTATCGGCCGAGGGACAGACTGATAACGAATGACCCCACCGTCATTCTTTTCTGCAGCCTCTTTTTGCCCCGCGATTATAACGGCCAAAGAGTCATCATTTCATTGTCTGTCCGAACGCCAGTCAGCCAACTTTTTTTTGATCTAGGCGCTCTTACACCCGCGATCTCTCGCTTCTTCTCCCCCGCGCTAGATTGCTTATCTTGGCCCGAGAAGAAAAAGAAGAATGGTCCCGTCATAGCCAGTCGCACTTCTCGCGGGTTCCGCGACCGTCTCCAGTTTATTTCCAATCATCACCATCACGCACTCGCCAACACCACCAAATCTTTGCGACTTTCGCCACCAGTCGTCTCTCCGCGTTCAAATACCCATCTCCCATGTTCGTCGCTACTTCATATAAGCGCAAAACCCCACTCGCTTCTTGACGACTGCCTGGCAGCTTTGATTTTAATTTTCCTCAAAGCATGCAATACGCGCCTTCCAACCAGTAGTAGCCATGGACGACGATAGCGACGACCCGCGCCAGGATGAGCTCAGTTCTCTGCGGGCAATTTTCCCCGAAATCGAGCTCGACGACCACCGGCCCTTTTGCTTCACTATCGAGCTGCCTGTTCATCCCGCGAAACCCGTAACGGTCACCTTCCCGGCCGCATCCAATGCCGACGATACAGTCGCCGCCCAGGTACCCGGCGTCGAACCCCGAGTCGACTCCCATGAGCTCTCGCACCTTCCCGCCGTCGTGATTCGCATGGGCTTGCCCAAGGGCTACCCCTCCGACAAGCCCCCGAGTGTCAGCATCAGTACATCGCCGCCGTGGCTGTCCGAAGATGTGACCAAAAAGCTGGAAAATGACGGACCGAGATTATGGGAGGAGATGGGTCGCGACATGATTGTCTTTTCCTACATTGAACAGATCCAGCAAGCGGCTGACGATGTGTTTGGCATGGTTGACGGAGCTGGCGCGTTGGAGATCGACCCGTTGCACAAGATTGCCATTCTGGACTACGACATTGAGGCTACTCGGGCGGCATTCGAGAAGGAGACCTTCGATTGCGGTGTTTGTCTGGGTATGGTTCCCCTCCGCGTCCCAGTATTCTTGGCTGCTAACGCTTACTATCGGCAGATCCCAAGAAGGGCTCAATGTGTCACAAGATGCTCGATTGCGGCCATATCTTCTGTACTCAGTGCTTGCAGGAGTTCTACAGTAATGCTATTACGGAAGGAGACTTAGCGACTGTCCGCTGCCTCGCCCCCAATTGTTCCAAAGAGCGCGCCGAAGCGGCGCGAGGACCGGGCAAGGGAAAGAAGAGGAAGGTCAAAACCTCGATCAGTCCTAGTGAACTGCTTCAGATGGGGCTACCCCATGACATGGTGACTCGCTACGTGACGCTCAAGTACAAGAACGAACTCGAATCCGACAAGAATACGATCTACTGCCCCCGATCTTGGTGCCAGGGTGCGGCCAGGTCCAAAAAGCACAGGAAGCCCGAGGGACTTGAGACGATCGACGAGAGTTCGGGTGAAGAGACCGATGACGAGACCGACGCTGACGGAGATGACGGCGCGGGCGAAAAGGAGAAAAAGGTGAAGAAGAACTTCCAGGCTGAAGATCTGATAGCCATCTGCGAAGACTGTGGGTTCGCTTTCTGCAGCCGCTGCTACCAGTCATGGCATGGCGAGTTCATCAGATGTACGCCCAAGCGTGACAAGGGCGAAATCTCTGAAGAGGAACAGGCCTCAATCGATTACATCAACCTGCATACGACGCCTTGCCCTACGTGTGGCGTCCCGGCGCAGAAGACTCACGGCTGCAATCATATGATCTGCTTCCGCTGCGCCTCCCACTTTTGCTATCTATGTTCGGCCTGGCTCGACCCGAGAAATCCGTATGCCCATTTCAATGAACAGCCCAACGGCAAGATCACTTCTTGCTACATGCGCTTGTGGGAGCTTGAAGGCGGCGACGGCGACAATGTCGACATTGGCTTCGCTGGTGGTCATCAGATCGAGCGGCTTTTGGAGATCCCGCCTCCCGCTCCTCCAGCTCCGGTTATTGACCTTGTTCCCGAGATCGAAGAGCCGGACGACAGCGATTCGGATACAGAGGCGAACGATGTGGATCGGCCAGCACGTCCTGCGGCGGGTGGTGTTGCTCGAGAGGGGCCACTTGTTTTACGTATCGAGGCCAATCCAGCTCCCAGAGGAGGTCGAGGAGGAGCAGGAATCGGAGCAGCACTTCATGGTCCCATCCCGCCAGCCGCTCCACAGGCACCTCCCAATCCTGCGAGAAGAGGATTTCCAGCAGCTCGAGGTGGCCGTGGCGGCCGTGGAGGTCGGGGCGGTCGTGGTAATCACAGAGGCGGACCTGGGCAGAACCAGCAGCCGGATGCTCGACGGGGGGCGCCTCCCCGTCGGCATGAAGACTTTGACCCCGATATGGTCGAGGGTTTGGGTGACGGCGAGCTCGATGCAGCGCAGCAGGCTTGGATCAGAAACTTTGTTCAAATGGCGTTGGCAGACCAGGAAGGGGATAGCGACGACGACTGAACGAATGAAGATTCACTGTGAATTGAATGGGTTATCTAAGGTACAATCGGGCGGGGTGTTCACCTTTGGTAGAAAGGGGCCGTGATACCGCCTCACGGCATAGTAACTTGGAGACGACGACAGGATGGATGATGGGACGATGAAGGTCTGAGAAGACGATGATGTTAACGAACCACAAACACTTGACTGGAGCTTTAGGAACCGTGATTTGTGGTGCTGTGATGTGATAAAGAGGCAGTTGCCCAGCAGCATGTCGGCCAAAGAACGAATGGCTCCCTCCCTGCTTCCCCTTTCTTTCTATGATGATCGGTTTTGATCTAGATTATGAACATCTAAGGCACCCACCGGCTCGTTAATACAGAACTGATGTTGATCCTTCTGTCCGTATCAGTCTCTTTCAATTCTAATCCTCTCTCTTCCTAGCTGCCTTTGCTCCTGCCGTGAAGATCATGGCAGACTTACCCAAGTACGAGGTTGTTGCTCTTGCAGTGCTAGCATCATCAGCAGCATAGGCTACTTCCCAAGGCAAAGTTCCATCTACAAAGGCCCCCTTTCTCAAAGTCCCTTCAAGAAGATATGCGGTGGCTAGGGGGGCTATAGTATTCACATGACGCTGGGTAGATGTAGGGGCAGGATGACAGCCGATACCCTACTCTCTTCGCCCTCCTTCCGATGTTGTCCTCTAGGTAACCCTTCTGATCCAAGCTACGCTTTGCAGGCCATATTGAAGGCCCGAAAAGAAGACTTGGTATGCTTTGGGTTACAGAGCAGGAACCCACAAGCATCTCAAAAAAGTGAACCTACTCTCCCCTGGTTCCTCTCTCCCGTCCCCTTTCTCGGATATCCCGTCCTCAATCTCCCAAGCTTTCCTCCTTCCAGATCGATGGTTTCCCGGTCCCCCTTTCCCCGTCTCTCTCCCCCCGACTGCCGAGCCCGATTGATTAAATGAATAACCGAGGGAGTACTCCGTACATCCGTACAGCCAAACAACGGAGACTTGAATTACGAGGGGGGCAACGAGATCGGTGTAAGGATCAAGGAGATGGGATACTCAAGCCGGGGCCCCGGGGGAAGGGGGAACAAGCAAGTAGGAACTGTACAGGGGCAGCATTGCCAAATTCCCTCACCTTGGAGCTCACTTCGGTGTACGGATATGAAAATGTGATATCTAGAACCTCTTAAGACTTCAACCTCAGGGTCTGATGAACACCTCCCTTTCACTGGACCTGAGAAGAGCAAACGGCAAATATGTAATGACACTGCGCCAAACGGTTGACCGTAGCTTTCCCATCTCGCTTGATTCACTTCGCCCCCCCCCCCCCCCCCCCCCCTTTCGGCAACCCCGCGGCGGCCCCTTTTTTTGCCCCCCAAGGGGGGAAAAGGGGGGGGGGGGGGGGGTCTCATCACATCTACCAAGCCATCCATTCATTCATCCAACCCATGAGAACGGATACCTCGAACGATATCACATAATCCAGGCAACATATCCCGAGAAGAATAACCGCGCAGATTGGTACTTGAGAATGAAGAGAAAAGGAGAAAACAAAGACGAAACCAACACTGGACAGCTGCCTTTTCGTATAGAGGAGACGAGAGAGAATGTACGGAGTACAGTCTACCAGCATGGAAGCCAAAAAAACAATACAGGAGACCAGGATTCAAGTCACAAACGATCAAGGCTTGATCTTCCTTCCTCGGAACTGTTCACACATCAAGAGAAGAGGCACGTTACTCTCCTCAAACTGTCCTCTCTCCTCTCTCTACGGATACTCCTCCTCTTCCTTCAACATCCCAAGCTCGACCACCACCGCCGGCCATCCTGAGACATTCATCCTTTCAAATCACGCAGCATATAACGCACCGAGCAGCATACCTACATACCTAGCTAACCACAGATATCTCTCTTGAATCTCGCCTATCCACTCGCGCGGGAGGAGGGGGCCAAAGGGGGGTTACGTTGTATTGTGGTATGTACCGACTTACCGTAGTGTTTCCATACTGATACTCCGCGTACACAAAGTCACTCACTCTTCTCTCCTGCCAACAATCTCTCCTCGTCAAAGGCCCTGTCAACCAACCTCTCACTCCGCCAGCCGCTGCTCGGCTTCCTGCCTTATAGTCAGGGGGGTAAATGGAATGCTGCCGCCTGCGCCTGCGGAGAGCTCTCAGGTAAGGCACAAGGTAGCTCGAGTTCTAGCAAGGGGGGTGGAAGAGAGGGGCAAGGCAAGGCCAGCCCCAAGTCAGCGTAGCAAAAGAAAAGGGGACATTGTGCGAACCTGACAATCAAGGGTCAGCAAGGACTCAAGAAGAGCGAAGCAGAGCAGAAAGGGGAAAGTAACACCCTCAGAGCTGCTAAGAAACGGGTGCTACTCTCCAGAAGAAGCTCTAATCTGTACTATACTACTCTACTCTGCTCTCTGCTCTTCGCTGCTACGCTTTCCGGGGTGCGTGCTTGGGGGTTCAATTAGTTCAACGGCTTTTCCAACCCCTCCTCCAGTCTACCTACCGTGCTACCCTCCTTCCTCTCCCCGAGAGAAGCAGCGGACCGCGTGATGGGTGACACGGTTGGACGCGGGTCACGGGCGAGAAACGGCGGGCAGCGGGATAGCTTGCGTCGTCGTCTGAGTCGTGATGGTAGCGGGCGGACACGATATGAGGGGGAGAGAGCCGCACGCCAGAGGTTCGTTCGCTTGAATCGTTATGAGGGCTAGCTTTGCGACTTGACCGTACAATTCGTGAAGTGTCCCGCCGGGAGTGTCGTCTGCCGGAGTAGGAAACAAGGACCAAAGGACCAAGAAACCTGAACAGCCACCACCCCTCCCCTTTCCCAGCAGCTCAACTCAGATCCCGTAGCTTTTGCTCATTTACGAGTAGCAGAGCAAGTTGGTACGGATAGATCCCGAAAAAACCCAGGCGGGTCCGGAAAGAGGAGAGGCGAGCTTTGAGAGAGAGGGGCTCCGGGGGGTTCACCGAAGGCGTGGCAACCCAGCAAGCAGATTAACACAAGAAGAAAAAAAAACATCCGAAGAGTACGACACAGTTCGCTACAGCATACTGTGGGCATCGTTGCAGATTTGCAGAGTAAAAGGGGGGAAGGGGGTGTGTGTTCAAGTGAGTTCGAGTGTGATGGAGGGGGGATGTGGATGTGAATGGGGCCATTCAAATCATTGCTCGAGTGGACATGGCCTTAAGATCCAAGGTCTTAAGATCAAGGTTAACTGCCACGGCCCTAGGCCCTTGATGCTCCCGTACGCCGTACGTCCCATGGCAGGGAAGTATGAGCGAGCGAGAAAGAGAGGGAGAGAGGGAGAGAGGGCCTCGAGGAGAGTAGGTAATACAACCAGAGACCGAGAGAAAGAGCAGGTAGAGGAGGGGTGCCACCTATCAAGCTCTGATCGCCGTCGCGTCTGCAACCCGTATACACACCCTCCTCTTCTGTCAAAATCAAGCTGTAGGTAGTGGCGTCAGTGAAAGAACAAGTAACTTCGTCGCCGCCGCCGCCGCTGCTGTCCGTGCCGTCGTGTTGGATATGTTGCCACCGGGACAACTGCTACATACGTAAGGTTAAACCCACGACCGTCGATTCAGAAAAGTGAAGCCATCTACGGTCATAAAACTTGCAAGGCCCGAGATCACCGGAGCATTCGGCCCTGTGAGAGTTGGTGATCACTCAGTCTCCGAGTGTTGGCCCTACGGCAGCATGGCCATAGCTGCCATCTCCCTCATCTTGCCATCTCATGATATTGCTCATGGATCATGGACCCGGGGAAGTCAGTACCGGATGGGGATCAAGCACGTTGATGACGCCGGCGAGGAAGTGGAGAAGGGGTCCAAGTGCCGTAGGTTCTATGCAGTCGTGGAAAGAACCCACGTTGCAATCTTGCTGTGATGGATTCTCGCCAGATTCACACTTTTCTGCTGAAGACAAGTGGAGTGAGGCCAAGAGTGGGCGAGGCAAATATTGACGGTGGTGGAGGGAGTTAGGAAAAGATACGCCCGCCCGCGTGTCGACTGACGAAGCCGGCGTCGCAGCGTGCTATGGTACGGACAAACACCAAACACGATGAGAATATGAATAGAAGCTCAGCCAAGCCATACTGCGTGCTTGCTTGCCGACCAGCTCCCACAGGCAAAGGCCAAGGGAACAGGAGAGAAAAAAGGTTTCTTGTCCCTACGACCCTAGCTCCACTTTTGCTTCGGAAAGAATCTTGCGATTCAATACGACTCTATAGTCAGCGAAGGAGGGGGAGAGGGTTTCAAGAACACCTTGCTCTGACAGTCGCGCGAGTCGTCCTGGCAGGAAGCATCCAGGCCCGATCATCATAATCGTACGAAAGATGGTCTTGCGCCCCTTTCCTGTGATACGTTCGTCATCGCAACAGTTGATGCCCAGTGTCCACGACAGTCGTCGTCGTCGACGTCGGCGACGCCCACGGACATTGTGATCGAGGCGGGGAGGAGCACGCCGTCTGGGTCTAGGGATTGATAGACACAAGGGGCCCTGAAAGTGGCGGCCCCGAGTGGATGACAGCAACGGCGTCGGACGCGACATCATTGACTACTTAGGCCCTCGGTGCCTTGATCAGGGGGAACCAAGGAGGCGAATCCAGCCACCCTGTCAGCACGCGGTCTACCACCTGCTGTTGCATTCTAGAGTGCTTTGCCGCAGCGCCGATGACATTTGCGTAGGCTTGCGTTTGCCCATCGATGGGATCTGTGTGTCTGCGATCTCGAGAACTGGCCTGCCAAAGTATCATCAAAGTCGAACCACAAACGAGGCAAGAATGTGTATCTGCGGCCTCAAACCTTTCTACCGAGAAGAGTCTCGCAAGACCTAGCCAAAGGTTCCGCAGAGAGTACCTAATGAGAGTACCTTGGGTGCAAGAGGTCGCCATAGTACCTCATCCAAATCAAAATCAGGCATAAGATAGTCCCCGGGTCAGTATATCCTCTCTCGTACCAATTTTCAAGGCCGGCAGAGCGGCAGAAAAGGTGTACGCTGTCGTCGTGACGAGAGCCAGGATATCCACGACTGACGATCTACTAATCGGAACGCTGTTTTGTTCCCGGAGAGGAGCTCTCGAGTTATGAAAGCTGCGATTCCTCGTGGAGGTGAGAAAGGTTCGCGTGGACCCAGCTACAAATTATGAGAGGGCTTAATGGCGTTGCTATTGCAGCATCGCCAATGGAGCCAAACATTTCCTCATGGGTGCAAGCCTTTGCCGGACACGTCCAGAGCCGTCACACAGTCCCCGGCCCTGAGTCGGTTGCGAGGACTGGTGCGCTGCAGGAGCATATGCATGGGGATGAAGGACCAGCAGATGTCGTTTGCGATAGGCCTGAGACCCTCCACTCCAAGCGTGCTTTGGAATGCAACGCTACTAACGACCGTTCACTCCCACTGTCCCACAACATGTAGCGTAAGGCGGACATCAAGACAGGCGTCAGACCGTAAGGCGACGTAGGAACCGCTCGAGTGGGGATGGGCTGGCACTAGGAAACGCCACGATCAGAAGTAGCCGCACTTTGTTTCTGATATCGATGTCTTCACCCACAAGCTGTGCTGGGCGAGGACAACCCAAGATGCCCAATTGGTCGTGGAGATTGGTCGGGAAAATGCAAGGCTTTGCAGTCGGGCCTTCCAGGCTAAATCGCCGTCGTCGAGCGGGAGGAGGGGATCGCGGTGCCGGCCAAGCCCCCCCGTTCCTTGCTCCGAATTATCGACAAGGGTTAGAAGGGGTATCTGAGTGCAGAAACAAGCAACGACCAGGGTTTGAGCACTGTTTAACTCCATCGTTTTGCATTACTAGAGGATTGCCGCAGTATATATAGACGCTACCCTGCCCTCGAATTCCGCACTATTTAACCTTAACCCTTTTTATAAGTTACCCATCCTTTCCTCTATTCTACCCTCTCCCTCGTTAAGGGATTATTAAAATCGTAGTTTTAATAGTTTATTAATAAGTTAGTATTACTATTTAAAAATAAATAACTTACGCTCGTATATAAGTACTAGGAGTCTTATTATTATAAAAATAGTAATAAATATACTAAAGTATTTAAAAAAGCTTTTTAATAGATTTTTAATATTATTTAAAACTATAATCCTCGAGTTATAAAAAGAAACTAAAGCGCTATATTAATACGGCCCTATTTATTTTATTAATATTAATAATAGTTTTTTTAGTATAAAATATATTATTAATATTCTATAGTTATATTACTACGCTTCGTAAATCGTACTTAACGTTAATAAGGATTTTAGTATTATTTTTTAATTCGTCTCTTAGTTTTTTTATTAAAGCCGTTATTATAAAGTTAGTTTAGTTATTAATATTTTAATAAGTATTTTAACTTAACTTAGAGGCTCTTATAGCCCTTAAAAAGAGGTTTTTAAAAATTTTATAATTAAACTTTTTATTTATTATAAATAAAACTATTATAATTAAAGCTATAGCGTTACGAACTTCGATAGTAAGTAGTTAGTAATATAATTTTTTTTTTTATAGCGAGCTTAAAAAAGTATCTTAATTTAAATACTAAGTAAGTACTATACTATTTTATTAAAACTATATTTTTATATTTATAACTTAGAAAGAATTAACTTTCTTCGATAACAAGGTACTCAGACCAGGGTTTGAGAAACAAAAGCTCCCTCGTGAAAAAAACAATCTCATCTCGGGATTGTGCAAAAGAAGATAACGCGGGCGGGATAAAGGGGGGGCGGTCGATGGGTCGAGATGTTCGCGCTGCGGGGTACATATCTTGACAAGGACCTAAGAAACAATTTGTTTGTTTGTTTTCACAAGCATGTTGCATTTGCCGATGGGGTTCGGAGGATATCGACTTCTTTCTGCACAGCCGCTCGTCGTCCATACATTTTTGATATTAGTATTTTTCAATATTCCTCATCGGCCAATATCCGTCCCCTTCACCATCATCCGTTCGTGCATGCAGAGACGGCAGCTCGGAGTGTATGTGTGGCCATTCAGAGCCACTTTCTTCGGCCCAAGTCGCGGATCCTTCTTTCTTCTGCAATGGCACGGAGATTGGGTAGTGCCCGGGGGGCCAGCCCAACATTCTCTGCAGTAATGGCAAAGCCTCATGAAACAAAACGGCCATTTCTTACTGGAAGAGTCCGATTGATGATAGGGCTGCACCGCCACATATCAACAGCGATGCAAATTGTTTCCGTTCCAAGTTGGGAAACGTGGGTATTGCGACCATCTTCGGTCGAGATCTCCATGTTGTGCCATTCGCCTCGCCGCTGTTATGTAGGTAATCTCGGGTGATACAGCAGCATTGATGGGAACCATTTCCCGCCGCCCACTATTATTACTCCCGGGCTTGTAAATGGTCACTGCGGCAGCATGGCGGACTTGCTTGATAAAAGCATCGCCAAGTCGGGTGCTTCGCGACACGCGGCGATGAATGTAGTTTGGACTGTTCAGAGCTTCAGTCGCTCCATGAGCCTCCAAAGGCCTCGATCAGCATCGCCAACCGTAAATGAGGTCATGTTTGGGCGATCCGGTCTGGACTCAGTGGCAGGGTTCAACCCTTCCCCGGCAGACCTGGTGAAATCAAAACATGTTCAGGACAGCCAAGCGCGCCAGTCTACAGCCCCTGCGAGTGATGAAAGGTGTTCATCGGTGACGGCTCGTCCAGCTAAACGTCGACGCCTGCAGGAAAATGCTAGACCTGGACCTTATGTAGGTTGTTCGGGCTAGGTGCTTCTCTAGGCCCTAGAAGCCTTTCTGATCGCCATCATCATTTGTCAATCATCGTCGACACCCCAGCAGTAGTTCGGAACGTGAGGCCGATTTGGAAGGCTAATCGGCGCGGCAACTGCAAAAGCGCAACGCGCAATCGGTCGTTAACGACGGTATCTGTACTCCGTACGAATACTGCGCTCAGGCCCCGCCTCAAGCTCGCAAAGCATCGGCGTCGAGTCTGGGAGGCTAGCAGGATCATGCGCCGCCATAAGATCGCTTCCAACTGCTAGTTCTACTGCTCGCTTGTATCGCCTCGGTTCAGTCGCGTTTGAGTAGCTTGACAGCCGACGCTTTCCTGGCTGGCACCTTGCGAACCGTGTCGGCGCTTTTTGCACCATCGTTCCAGGATTTTGGGCCTGACGCGAACAGTGTGTCCTGGGCGGCAACACGCAGCAAGGACCACCATGCTGTGCTCTTCACAGGATGTCCCAATCGCGCTTGTCGAGTTCATCTCATGATATGTGTGCCGCCTCAGACTGTTCGGGTATTGCATGCAAATCTTTCGGCAAGCCTTTCCTTGGAAAAGGACGCAACCTAAGGGGTGGACGATTGACGATGAACTAAACTTTGGCAACGAGCCCACACATGCGGCGGCTTGCGCCCGTCAGTGCGTCTGCAATGACCAAGCTGCCGCCTGCGAGTCAACGGCGCTGTCAACTCGAGGTAAGGGCCCATTAGCATTTGCCGGGGAGATCAGCGCCAGGGCCGTCACGGCCGTGCTGACTCAACACTGACAACCTGCGTCCATCGGACCATCTCTTGAAGATTGGGCAGTTAGGGCCCAGGGTGCACCGGGCATCGCCAGGGGGACTCAGTTCATCCAGAATCCGTCGACCAATCGAGCGAGGTGATGAACAGAGGGCGGCAGCCTCTTCGCGGGTCTCGCGAGGGTGTAAATTTCGGGAGATGGAAAAAAAGACGATGCGGTTCTCAATCGAGCAGCAGATTTCTTACGAGGACGGGGATCATCGTCCCAAAGGAGGCTGCTGTGCCGGAAACGTGCCTCGAAAGAGCTTAGACGCGAGTGGAGGCCAGATTAATTCGTCCATGGCCGGAGAAATGTGGATGACAATTGCATGGGGCGGCCCTCTTCGGTAAAGACGGTTTGCAACTGTGACAAGGTCCAGAGGAGATGCTTGGCAGAGAATCAGGGAGTCTTGCGCCATTCTCGTGTCCCCCCGTCCCCATCCCTCCCCCGAATGAGAGTGACCCCAGGCTTGTTTCTTGCTTGTCTTGTCATCCTCGACGGATACACTACGTATCCGTGTGTGGGAACTCGGGGGGGATGGCGTGTATGTCGTCTAGCAGTGCCACAAAGAGCCGACTGCCGCGCGAGAGCGAGCAATGGCCCTTGGACGCTCTCATTTTGTCCCCGCCGCTGTGGCACTCTCAAGTTGCTCTCTGTCGATCCATCTTCATCCCATGGCTGGTTGGTACTTCACACTCAGTACCTGTCTCCAGGCTCCATGCTGTTGGAGCGGCCCAATTCGGAGATTTCAAGACCTGGGACTCTTGACGCGCTGGTTGCAACACGAAATCCATAAAGCGAGCAGAGCCGACTGTCTGGAGCCGATTTTTTGCGCCTCGTGGCTGCCGCAAATGTTTCAATCCCTGGTACGGACGGTCTAAGCACCTGCATCACCAGCTAGTCATGAACCAGAGTCTGCTCAGGTTCGTGCCTGGCGCAATGCCAAGTGCAAAGGCAAGAAATAATGAAAACCCTTCTCATTCAATGGGCAAATAGTGCATCGGCTCATCGATGGTGTTGTGCAGATGTGTGCTCGGAATAGGGGCCATTTCCATTGGGAGGGGTATATCGGATTGCAGATATAGGTCTTAGCCCGTCGGTTAATGGCCATGGGTGGAAAAGGGGATAATTTCGGTCGTGAATCCACAAACGAGACTTGGAACTTCTTGTTTCTCAAAAACTCCGAGCCATCAATCAGTACGAAGTGCTCCGTATGAGTGACAAAAGCATGCATTTAGATGAGAAAGTGCCATACCACGATGGCGAGCCCCTTGCTGCAGGGAACGTACGGAGGTCGGCCATGGCCGAGTCGTGATTGTGGCTGTCAATGGTCTTGCTGTTTATCTGATGTAGATTCGTGTTTCCCATGTCTACACAGCCCGGTCGAGCCCTGTCAAGTGTTTCGACGTCGAAACACAGACCACCGCCAGACCAAATCAGTCACTCGTCGAGAGTGTCGAAACAGTCCGCCATCGAGTGCCGTGCTCTTTTATCCAGATATACCTCTCCACCGTGAGCAAGATGACGAGAAATCTGGGCGACGGTCGGCAGAAGGTGGTCGTGTCCCTTAGAGAACCAATGAGATGTGCATCGAGCAGCAAAGAGGGCCAAGGCGTGACAGGGCCCGTGAGGGCCGTTAGGGGCTCTATGGTGGACCGACCAGGACGAGGGCTAGTCGGACAAGCAGGCGGCAAGCCATCTGCACATGGTACCCGCTTCAACGAGAGGCGTGACGGGTCCATGCCCGCACGATCTCGCTGGAAATTCGCCGTGAGCCCCCTTGAACACCCCCCGGACCGTTACATCCAGCAAGGGATGCTTCCGCCGCGAACGTTGGTCTGTGACGAGGTCTGCGACTTGGACGGGGACGCTCTCTAGGTGAGGCGCGTCAAGAATAGCGCAGGAATCGTACCAGCTCTAGGCAAGGCCCGTGGATCGCGGATCGAGTTGTGAAAACCCGCAAAGTGTGAGAAAGAGATTGAATATTGGCAGGGAAATGTTTCTTGGACGAGAACCGGGAGAACTCGGCCTTGATAGCTAGCAGTACGAACTGTCGTGGTTTCTCAAATTGTGCCAGGCCCAGGGTAACTTCCGTGCCGTGGCTTTGGTGGCGTGCTTCTAAACGCTCCCGAAGTGGCGGTACAGCAGCAGATGCGATCGACCTTGTAGCCGCGCCGCCGGGGACTGCCAGTGAAGGCGGCTCTCAGGAGAGGATACTCGTACGACAATCATCTTGCGGGATCCCGATGGAGCGTTCCGTATAGGTACTTGGAGTTGTGAGGTAGACGTCGTAATTGCAAGGGGGCCATATGACAGCTCCGGATAACGTGTGTTGAAGCGGTCGGTTAGAGGCGCATACACTTGTCTCTTGACTTTGATGCGAAAGCATGCCGCTTCCAGGTGCGGAACAGAGTAGGCGATAGCCCGTGTTAGGAGCGAATACATTCATATGCAAGCTTTCAAGGCTGAAAAGTTTTTGTAGATAGCACTGCTCGAACAGTGCATTGTTGGTCCTCACTTTCCTCTTCGTGCCTCGATAAACACTGTTTGGAAGGGGGAATAGTTATGCGTAGCAAGCACTATACAAGGTCTCCAGTTGTGAAAAAAGAACAGGCTCGAATGAAGTTGACGTGGTTCCCGCGTCGTACTAGTTGACTGTGCGTCTGTTAGCGCTGTCACTTGCAGGCGTAGCTTAACGGCTTGGATTGTCGGTGCAGAGAGCGTGGACCAGCGGTGTCCACAGTGGCTGACACCTGCTGTCAGGTACTGTCACTTGACGAAGCGCGCGTGAGAGGCGTCATCTAGGCGTTGCACCGGGGGCCCAGGTCGAGCGAGTCGAGGAAGCAGTCTGCAAACGGGAGCTTGAATGGAGGCCGGCGAAGAGGTTGGAGACCAGGGTGACGGGACCAAGACTTAGAGCGGCGGCGGCGGCGGAGGAGGAGAAGCCTAGAGGAGGGCGCGTTACCGCGGCAAATCCGAGTAGAGTTTGTGTCGGGCATGGGACCTAACAAGACGAGGCCGCGGGATGGCAAGGTATCGCAGTCCGGAAGTGTAAAGTGAGATGAGGTTCAAGCTTGGCTGGCAGCGTGCCTCACCCTCACTTTGGAAGGTGACAAGGTATACGAGGCTTCAGATATCGGCCAGTTCGCGCGGAGTTGGAGTCGACTCCAAAAAGCAGTAGATATGGATATCTGTAGAGCAACTCAGAGAGAGACGAAAAGGGCAGAGCGGGGGGCGTTGAACAAGTGCCTTGCGGTGTGATACCTTGTGGCGTGAGTAAGGTATAGTAAGCTATGCGAAAGGACCAAGGCAGTCTGCATACTGAGGCATGGTGGACGAGGTACGTAGGGAAACAGGAGCTAGGAAGAAGGAACCGAATGCAACGGCGCTGGCGAGAGTCGCGATAAACTTTGTTTTGGGTCGAGCCAAACAGAGAGAAGCAGGTGTCCGGCGTACCTGAGAAGGAAACACAAGCGTTTGTCCCCTCGATCCATAGTAGAGTGTGGGCTGTGTGGTACCCGTACGAATACACTATGGCCATAGTGGTGCTGCGTGGGTATGCGTAGCAAAACGAGTTGTGGGGGACGTGGAGAAGGTGACGGTGATGTGCCCTCGATGAGGTGACTTGCTTGAGAGCGGGCTCGAGCAGGCCAGGACACCACCTAGGCTGTGGACGAGGGGTGACGGACGACGGGGGTCCGTCCGCGTGCCGGTCCAGGGTCCTGATCATGATGTCGAAGTTCCCGGCCTCCAGGGGGGTTAATTGGAGGGGAGGCGGCGGGAGGAGAATGTGAGGAGTCGTTGTGCGTAGTGAGGAGGAGCCGTGATCCACAGAGCTTGCTGTCGATAGTCGATAGTGTGCTGCGACGGCAGGGAAGTACGTAGTTGCGCATATGTCCAAGGCAAAGTCGCAAAGAGGGAGGCCGAAATGATCATGTAAAGTACATTTTGGACTTGGATATTGAGCAACAACCGCGAGATGAAGCAGAAGAAGAAAAAGACGGAGGAGAAGGAGGTCCAGTAGGAAAAGTGGGCGGTTGAATGTCAAGGAGACTGGAGTCGAGTCGAGTCGAGCTATTTTTCTCCCTCATTAACAGATTTGGAGACTTTTGACAAAGGGAACGACGTGAAGTGGATGATGGATAACAAGTGGATTGAACCGCTGTGATAGTCCGGCCACAAGATATGCTACATAGTTATCTTGAAGCGCAACTACTTGCTTAACTCTACTTTGATGAGTGGCCGATAGAAAGAGGCGAGGGAATTATTGCAGCCGACGAGAGAGATATGTCTGGATGCGGAGTGCCTCATTCCTCCCATATTTCATTGGAAGGGAAAAAGAAGAAGCAAGGTAGAGGGTTTGAGGAGGTATATGAACATATTCCATTCGTTTTAATATCGCTACTTGCCGACTTCGTACTTACCTTGACCTGAGTGCTTGACCTTGACATCGTTCTGCTTTCCACAAGGTAGGTAGCTACGGCAAGCAGGCGTAGCTGAAATCCATTCAGGAAGGACAACATATGGCATCTCGAATATGGAGATTTTCAGGAGCTTTGGGGCGAGCGTGATGCAATGGATGGCAGGTGCAATTGCAGGTTGAAAATCTCAAAGAGTTAGACAGGCAGGAGCTGCACAATCAGCCCGAGCTTCTGCTTGCGATGCGGACTGAGGACTGTGGAAGGTGGACTCGATGAGAAGGTGGGGTTGGCAGGAGGACCCGTGCGAGTGGAGGTTGAGCATTGGATCTTGACCACACATCAAGAAGGTGAGGTACGTACTGAGCTGGGCAGAAATATGGAAGTGTGGATGGTGAGGCAGGCGTGGCAGGCACGACAGGGCAGCAAGAACAAGGAGAGAAAGTGGGCTGTGGAGCCGGCACAAAGAGGGAAAGGGCGACGATGATTGACCAAGGTGCTGACGGGATTGAATCAGTGCCCCGGCTCTTAAGGCACCTTTAGCCTGGGAAACCCTGCCTGGTATAATTTTGAGTTTTCTAGTCGGTGCGGGTTAATATCGGAACTACGCACTGTAACTGAGCACTGTATTTCTCCAGCGACTCTGCACAAACAATCCACTGAGATACGGGGACATGGCCCCGAAATTGGGGGGTCTTGATGCGCTGCTGGAGTCGCTGACTTGCTGGATTAGGCGCTGGAGAAACCAGTTGGAGACCTGGCGCGCATGGCAGCCTGGGTCCCTGGGTACCTGCCTAGGTAAGGGGTCGGTGAAGAAGTTGAGAGCAGCGTGTCATGATGGTGCTGCGCCGGGGGGCCGGGGGGGCCGTGGCACTGGGGGTTCATCATGGTCGCGATGCTGGATGGAGAATGGCTAAGGTCGGGTGGGGGAGTGTGGTGAGTGGGAGCCTGGCACGCCGCAAGCCGCACGCCTCGGGCTGTCATATATGGATACATACCTTACCTTATGAGAGGAGGGGAGGGGAAAAGAGAGGTCGGGGGTTGTTAGAGAGGGCACGAGGTTGGCACGAGGCATCAACGATGGAGAATGCCATGTCCGTTATTGTTATTGACAAGGCCTTTGAAATGGGAAAGCTGGGAAGGGAACCTCTCCCTCCGGCCGCCGGGGCGGTGCTTCCCTCCTTTCCCCGTCGCTTCCTCCGACCACCCGACCCGATCTTGGAGCAAAATAGAGCAATTACGACGGTAAGGGCCTGTCCTGCCTGCTTGGAGATTGGAGTCAAGAGTCGAGGTCGAGACGTGGATGTGCAACTTCCGAGAGCCAGACCTTACAAGTTACCTACCACAAGGGAGGGAAGGTAAGGTACGGACCATGCTATGCACCTGCCGCTGCAACTGCCACTACCACTGCCACTACCACTGCCACCACGTCCTCGCCAAGGGCAGGGACGACATCCGGGAAGGCGAGGTAGAGGGGCCGAAAGAGAGTTGGCAGGTGCAGATGCCAACCCAGTGTCATTCGACGGGATCCTTCCTTCCCATCAGGTCGCTTCCAAGGCTACCTACACCTCACGGTCAGCTGGGCAAATCTCTGTCAGGAGCGAACCGAAAGGCAAGCGCACCTTACTCGGTGTCTTGCCTACCTTACTTGACGGATACACCCACCTTCTCTACCAAATAAGGCACCTTAGATGGATGCCTGATGAAAGGTTCTTGCTCTCGTTCCCGTCCCTCCTTCCTTCAAAGTTGAGATTCGAGTTCATCTCACCATTGAAGCTGCCCATTGCTCTTTCCTCAGGCACGACCGAGTTCTGAACTTCTGACTGCTGAAGTTTGGTTGTGTCCGTGCTTGGCTCCTGCTCTTTCCATTTTCGGCCTGGGCCTGCTCCGGATTCCGGACCCGTTCCGTATCTCTCTCCCTTGACCATGACCTGGCAAGATTGGCCTGCTCAAGCATTGAGCATAACCAAGGCCTTGATCGTGTCCTGGTCTGCCCGGAAATCCCCCCTCTCCCCCCGACTTTTTCTGGAGTTGCGCCTTTTCTTTGTTCATATTGCTCCGGGATACAAGCTGTGTCTCCGTAGATTAATCATCGGAGGCTTGACAATTCCAACTCGATTCGGCCACCAGGTCTCTTCCTTGTCGACTGAGTGCGGCAATTAGGCCCTCTTGCGCAAAGGCCCGACTCTGCACTGTGTTTCTCGGGGTTTCCTTGGAACAAGGAAATTCGTTATCGATAGTTGCCATCGCTTCAATATCCTTTGGCTGCCGCAATCAATACTTTGCCATACATAGTAACCTCCTTTTCGCACACGGCATCGACATCGGATATTGAGTTACCTAACCCTGGATCAACAATATAGCTCGCTTCTCTCCAATATGTGAGTTGCATTCACTTGCTATTAGGAGAATGGCCAAAATAACAAGGTAAGCCACTCCCGCAAGTTGCAACATACCTTACCTTACTTGGGTACCTAACTTCGTACCTTACGCTGGGCCAAGTACGTAAGCAATTAACTCGATCCCAGACCTTCATCCGCTTCACCTCACCTCGGGGCGTGTGACTTCTACGGTCTACGGATACCCAGGCTCTGAACGTTACCTCCCGCCCTCGTGTCCGCTTCTGTCCTCCACTCTCCGACTTCACGTCGTCACCACCCCCGTGCCACCCCTCGACGTGACCGGACTACGCTCCGATCGCATCTGGCTCGGAGGACGGCGCGAGCGACTCTTCCCTTTCCGCCTCGACATGCAGGAAATCGCATCGGACGGCCTGCTTATCCCTCGGCATCCGTGTGCATCGCCATCTGATGATTGACCGCTTTGGTGCTTGGGTATCGCACCGCACCGCACCCGCACCGTACAGCACCGCATCTCACCTCACCTCGCACACAGTCGCAGTCGCACAGAGGCAGTCAGTTGCTTGGCCCATGTGGCCACCGCTCTGCCAGACCCCAGCCTACTAACGCTTCTTAACAGCCACATTCGTCCGCCGCTGCAGCCGTGGGTCGAAGCTTCTGGGGGCTACTGCAGCCACTGCATACTCTCTGCATGCACCCGGCCGTGATCCCTTCTTTCTTGCGCCCCCAGTATCTGTATGTACGAAGTACAGACGACAGCCTACGAATACAGAGTACTGGCCACCAAGATCAAGACCTGCACCTCGACCGAGACCATTCAGAAGACCAGTAGAGAGCATACATTGCAAGCTAGATGCACATCCACAGCCAGACCGAGCCAAGGTCGTTGTCGAGGCCCACATACCAAACCAGGCCGTTACTGGCGACTGCATGGCATTGTATCCGTACCTTGAATCCTCTGTACCTTGCCGCTCGATGAATGTGCAGTGAGGTCAGGAAGGCAGGCGGTCAGCCGCCCATCACCCGCCCTCGTCCTCATCCTCGTTCTAGTCCCTCCACCACACAACGGCGCCCGGATCCATGTCGGTACGTGGAAGTAGCAGCTCAGGTACCTTGCACAACCGGTCTAACGCCGACAAATGGGAAGCTAGAACGCCCTACCTGACCTTGACTGCTGATGCTTCTGCGTCGGCTGCCGCTGCTACTTGCTCTTCTGCTGCTACGCTACGGCTAAGCTACGCTGCGCTACCCTCGAAGCTCCTCGGGAGCCAGTGCTACTGTGCCGCGGGGCTAACAAGTAGGTAGTGTACCGTTCAAAGTATGTACTGCGTGCGTAAAAGAGTGTGAGGGGCAGGGAAAAGAGATAGGTACACTACTCTCGCGTCTGGTGGTCTCGTCCCGTCTTGTCAAAATAACCAGGACGATGCTGACTATCGCAATTCAGGCCGCCTTCTGATCGTCTCGCATCAACTCGCCTCGTGTCCAAGACCTCTTGCCGTTGATTACCTTGGAGCACGGGAGCCAAGATTACGCGTCTTTCCCGTCTTTTGCTTGATGAGACGGGCTGCCTCTTTTTCTCATATTTCCCAGGGACCCCTTTCTTCGTGTTTGTTTGGAAGAAGGGGGACGGGGTATCCGAGCGCCCCCAATTGTCAAGAGGCAGATATCCGCACCCAGGCTATTCGCGAGAGAAAAGACGCGAGGGGGATTGGCAACAAGTGCAAGAAGAATGCAGCTCTGCAGGTTACCTTGGCGAATAGGTAGTGGCCATTTCGGAAACGGAGATTCAAGCTACCTACCTTACCTTAGGTACGCACAGCTGTCCCAGGTACTTTGGCAGCAGCACGATGCCAATGATGCGATGCGACTGGTTCGTGGGATTCCGGACGCGGCACCTTGGAGCAGTGAATGGGTGGGTTGCGCACCTGCGCGGGCGGCGGGACTACGGGGACAAAAAGAAGAGGGTACGTATCCGTGCTATGTAAGGACAGTACGTACTGCCCCGTGGACAAGCCCGCGGCCGGGTTCTATCAACTGCCATGATGAGGACCGAACCTCAACCCTGCGCCTTTTTGCGGACCCCTGGTCCGGGTGCGGGCACAGACTGTTAGCTTCCCCTTTCAGGAACTTCTCCCACGACCATGCCTGGGCGCCTCCGCATTTGTGCCTCGTTCTATTTTTTGTGTGCTATTTTTTTTTCTCTCTCTTGCGTTTTTTTTGCTTCTTCGTTTCTGTTTCTCTCTGTGCGTTTGTACCTATCTTTGTCTCTTGCCTGGGCTCTCTCTCTCTTCACATCTTGCGGATACTCTTCCAAGTTGTGTGCTGTGGTTTTTTTGGGCCCCCTCCTCTACTTCCTTGACACACCCACATCTTACCACCCCGTCACCCGTGCTCCGAGTGTTTCTCTTGTTCGGATTATTGACAAGTCGTCAACCTTGAACCCTTCCTTTACCTTCGCTTTGTCATAATATTCTCGCAATTCTTGAATCCTCGCAAAAGCCGGACACGAAGAGGAGGAGAAAGGAGGAGTCGGGAGATTACCTTTGGTCCATAGGGTCACTAGCGCCCATGTACCTATGTAAGTCATAACGGATCTCCATATGAGTCTAATCATGCGCAGTGAGGCTTTGAGAGATGCAACCGCAAGCATCGCGAGTCGTGGTCACGCATTCGATATACCATGGATTCAGGCATCTTGACCGACCGGCTCAATTACCTTCCTCTTTCCTCCTCCTTACGGATACACTTGACTTGGTCAAGAAAAGCGATCTCTCTGGTTTCTTGCTTCCTCGGTCTGCGGCCTCTTCCCACCCACACCCCTCGTTTCTTTCCATGTCTCTTCTCTCAGTGAGCAGTGAGCAACGAGGTTGTCTTCCTGACCGACTCGAACCCGGCATGTGCCTGCTCTGGCGCGTCTTGATTCCCGGGAGAGTCATGACACTTGACGGCAGAGCCCGAACAAAAGAAAAGCAGAGTTGCGACACCTGAATGCTTGAACGAACCGCGCCGTTGACAGCCTTGCTTTTGGGGAAACACCCCTCCCCTCCTTCGCCGTTGTTCGGCGAAAAAATAAGGACAGACTCAGAGACATTGCCTCTTGTCTGACCAGCCTGCCAGCAAAAGCCTCAGTCAGGCGCCTGTGTCTATTATATTAACCCTCTCTTAATATTGCCTGCCCACTCCACCATACCCGGACAGGGATGTTGGAACTGGATGTGTGCCCCAAGCGAGTTGAACTCGGCCCCTGGCCTCCAGCAATCTCGTGAACCGATCCCCCCCCCTCTCACCCTCCCTCTCTCTCTCTCTCACTCTCACTTTCGCACTCTCACACCCCCTTCGCCTCTACACCTTTCCACTTCCTGACTTCGTCGGCGTCTCTGCCCAACAGTCTTCTAGAAAAATTGCGGGCCAGTAGCCTACAACAACCGTCGGAGGATTCTCTCTCTAGTCTTCTTATCGAGCGACACCCCCCTCTTCAACCCCTGGACATTTCGCCATGATGCTTCCATTGGTCAAGACGAGGGTCTTGGGGCATATCCAGCCTGCGATTTCTCCTCGAGAGATGCTCCCCCCCGTGCCTCCGTACGATCCATGCCAGGTTCTTCTCCGTCCCTCCATCTCGACAGAGCTACGTACCGCATATGCCACCCTGCTCACCAGGGTCAGTAGTGCCAACCCTGAAGGCTTGCCGTCAACTCTCTTCCATGTCTTTTGCTCCTAGCGATACCAATTTGTGCAAGGGACTTGTCCACGCCTCCGGCAGAAGCGGGGGTGTGCTGGAGGGGAGGAGAGAAAAAGAGTGAGAGAGAGAGAGTGTGTGTGTGCATGTGCGCGCGCGTGTCTTTGAGGGCGACCGAGTGAGAGGGGAGGAAGAGAAACAGAGAGTGAGTGAGTGTGTATGAACGGTACGGTACGGTACGGATAGAGAGAGAAAGTGGGTGTATGCCACTGTCCAACCGGGGCCATTCAACCCGTACGTATCCATGATACCTACGTAGCTATGCATCTTTTTCCTCAGGTATCGTATGTATGTTTATGTGCGGGTGCGGGTAATGAAGACAAGACTGGTCTTGGATGTGCGAATATGCGTCGGCTGGTTCTACTTGTTCGTAAGTGCGTTTGGGCGAATAAGCGTTTTGTGATGCGCTGTTTCTCCATCCCCCCGGAGCTCGCCCGTCATGTTCACTCTGTGGTCTTGCTCACACTAATAACTCACTAAAACTAAGGTAAGGTAAATATTGCGTACCTTTGCTTGGACGGGCCAGTAGTCCGTATGCAAATTCATAAACCAGAGCTACACTACTGCAACAGCAACAAAAGGCCCTGGACCTGGTATCCTGAACTGTGCTCGTTTGCTCTTATCAAACCGTTTCAGTGCCGCCCCTCGTCCTGGGCCCTCGTCGACGACCTTGTCTTCTTTCTTCTCCTCCTCCTCCTCCTCCTCCTCCTCTGCTCCCAGTCTACCAGTCTGCAAGTCTGGGTCTACCACGGCCTGCGTACTGCTGCTTCTGCGTCCTGCGTCCTGCGTGCCCCCTTCCCTTCCCTTCCCCATAGCGCCGCCTTCTAAGAAGGGTATTTCCCTAAACCTGGTCGCCGCTCTGCAGGGCGCATCCATACTCCATCGTCGTAGCTCCATAGCGTGCCTTGTTCTTCCGCTCACCAGATCGCCCGCTCCTCACCTTTCTCCTTCCCAGTATGGTTGCATGCACTGACCGTCCTGTCCAAGAACCCGCCATCACGTTGTACCGGTGACCTTGCCTTTGCCGCTGCCGCTGAAGAAGGCACAGGTCAACGGCCCAGCAGGAGGGACATCCCGTTGAGACATCAACTTGCTGCTCGACTCGACTCCGACTCGACTCGACGCAACCTTGACCTTGAACCTCGACCTTGCCTTGGCTGGCCTCCCCCAGCCCTGCCCCATCATTGTATCCACCCCAGAACAGTGCCGAAGATTTTCATCAGACACCCCCTCCAACATCTACCGTCCTCTTGCGACCCATTCACCCCGTCAGATACAAGTATACATCTCTCCCTGCAACCTTAAACATGACCGTCGTCCGTTGATCCTCAACTTCATCTTTGCATCTTCTGCATCTCTCGAGTCTTCGCCATCACTCCTCGAGATCAAATAACACACTCGCTCATCCTCTCCTTCTCTTTACCAATCCCAACCTCTTTTGGTCAAGACGACTTACATCAACAACGTACATGCCCTTGTTGACTACCCAGCAAGGACCTCGACATATCCTTGTGTAAAGTACACACGGAGACCAGAGACAAAGAAAGAAGAAGAAGAAGCAGAGTGACAGAAGCGCGCTTGGGTCTGGAACAGGACTACAGCGCATCAGAGAGGCATGCTCTAATGTCAACCACGGTCACTTACCCCGTCATGGCAGAGCTGAAAGAGCCGGCACATTCCAATCTTTGGTCGAACTATGGGAGTCCCGTCCAAATGTCGTCTCGATTCAACAACAGCCTGGATTCTGGCCTCGGAGGCCACGCCGCCAACTCACCACACGCGGGACGCCCTAGAAGCACCCACCCGAGTGTAGACCACGGATCTTATCCCTATGGTCGCTACCCTCAAGACGAGCCCGATGCGTACGATAGACATTCGCATCCCAGCTTGACATCCCACCACAGCTTCCCCAATCTCAAGAGACCCTACTCGCAAACCGAACAGCCCCCTTACCAGGAGATTGTCCAGGACCTGAGAGACGATGGCTCCAAACTTACCGTCAACCACGACCACAAGCTGTTGTCGTTCAAGAGGGTACAAGACAAGCACACTATTGTCGACCAGCATGGACGCATGCAGCAGCTGGAGCTTTCTGCTCAGCTGCACGGAATGTTCTTCCTTTCCGAAATGCCAGCCAACAGCACCGATGGTTCCATCCTCCAGCCCGAACTGACCTGTTACCGACGAAACCTCTTCCAGATTAGCGGCTCTCTCATCACCCCACGAGGCCAGCTCTCTGTTATATCCGAGACTGGCGAGACGGTCCCCGTCAGCAACACTGAAGTGACCATCTCTGCCATCGAGTCTGTCGACGGCCACCCCGTCCGACTTATCGTCATCCCCTGGAAGACGCCCCCACCCAACTCTCCCGAGATCACCCAAACCCCGGACCAGGAGCCAGCGTCGCTTCCCCTTATCCCCTTCCAAGAAGACGGTTCGGAATCCGATGGCGAGTATGCCGTTTATCCCATTGGCTGGCGCCGACTGCAGTTCAGAATGTGAGTATCAGCCCGAAACAGGCGCACTTGCGCGCAGACGTGACGAATCTCGGCTGATTTGACAAAGTGCCACCGCAAACAACGGGCGGCGAAAGGAACTCCAGCAACACTTTGTGCTCCACCTCAAGGTTGTCGGGACGTTGGCCAACGGAAGCAAGATTGTGCTTACTGAAGCGACTACCGCGCCTATTGTTGTCCGGGGCCGTAGCCCTCGCAACTTCCAGGCAAGAAAGGAGATTCCCTTGCTAGGATCGAGCGCTGGCTCCAGGGGCCAGGCCTTAGTTGAGACTGGACTGGGTATTGTGGCGGGACCGTTGGCTATCAAGCCGCAGGATGCCAAGGCAAGAGGGTTGGACATGCAGATGCCTCGTTCCGCCTTCACCTTTAACGCAGGAGGGCCCAAGATGCCTGGAGCACCCATGGGAGCCATGAGATCCAAGTAAGCTAAACAACGCCCCCTCCCCCCTTCCATCCAGAGTACATGTCTATCACTTGATCGACATTGTTGCGATACAAAGCCCGGTCACTGACCCATCTTAGCTCATACCCCAACTGGTCCTCCTCGAACTCTGTGCCCGGGATGCCACAACTACCACCAGCTGGCTCAGCAAGCTACCCCGCTACGACAATGGGAGAATCTTACCATAAGGTTGCTCTGCCGGGAAGTGCAAGCTTCGGTGGAGAGGCCCATGATATGCCTTTGCAAACGTCGATGCCTTCCGTTCAGCTTTCCCTGGTTGCCAACGAACAGCAACAGCCTCCGATCAGGACACAATACGCTTATGTGCAAAGCACAACTGCTCCGCCACCACTATCAGTATCGGCCACGGCAATGGCATCGAGCTCAGACAACGCGCTCAACGTGCCCAGATACGTCGATAACCCTCGACCTACCAAGAGCCCCAGGCATGCAAGCCAGCCTTCCATCGGGTCAATGTCTCATCACGAGGCATCCCCGGAGTACCGGTACGGCTCGTCGTACGGAGCAGTGGGCAACAACCCCAGCGATATTGCACCGCCATCCTACAAGGCTGAAGCCCCCGCGTCACACTCCAACCCATCTCGAGACTACTATCCGCCCTCGAGTTCATGGACGACAACAGCTGGAGAGCCTACCTCGACTGTTGCGTACAGCAGCAGTGAGGCAAGGCCGTACGGCTTCCCTGAACAGTACTCGAGCGGAGGCTCTGCGCCAACCACCAAGCAGGAGCATGCTCCCGCTCCTCCAGCCCCTGGGTCATACAGCAGCGCCCACCGGGGATCGTTTGATGGCATGAACCATTATTCCTGGAACACTAATTAGCTGCGAGAATTACTGATTGGCGGCTGGGTCACGCCACTTGTCTCCAAACATGAGGGGCAATAATAGGTCGGGCCGAACGATGCTTGAGTTGAGCGAAGCAAGATTTGAGGGCCGAACTTGTTTCCGCGCCTGGCACAAAAGCCCTGACTGTGTACCACTAAAACTTCAATTCGTGGCCAGAAGAGTGATTGCGGTTCCGATTCGACTTTTTATCTCCAAGTACCTAGGCGCGATATTTCGATTCTGGAGCGCTGTCGAGGCGGGGGATTCACACCGATTGAAATACGGCATATCCCGCGGTAAAGGAGGTTTCCCTCTGGCGGTTGCCATTTTTGGCTCTGCTCGGCATGGGCGTGGTTTGTTTACAAGGTCTCATGACAGACCGGACCCGAGCATAATTTGGGTAGGCGCAGCAACGACATGGTCGAGATCGGCGTCAAGAGACGGGCATTGTCTGGGTGGCTGGGCATTTCGATACCACACGGAAGATAGCATTGACGTCGAATGCTCCGGCCGGACGCTTCTATCACCGGCTCCGGGCCGTGCTGCGACATTGTGTGGGCGGGTTACTTAACGATATGTATGGTATTTCTTGGTTTTTGTTAAGCGCCGGGTACCGGACGGGGAAAGCAATGAAAGGCATTGTGGTCTTTACTCGGCATCCTTGCTCCCGAATGCGCCAACGTTGGCAAATTGAGTTGCCTGTGAGAAGGAAAGGGTATTGGGGAAAGGAAAAAGGACAAAGCCACAAAGGGCTCAGCCTCGAGGATGGGACGACGTCCAAAGTGAGATGGTCCTGAGCTTGGTAGCCTTGTCCCAACCATGTGGTTGGGTCCCGCCACCCACACCTCGGAGAGAGTTCGTCTGATTTACCCGGGGCGGAACCAAAGGTTGGGTCCTGGCATGGGAAGGCACCGGCGGTGTGGAAAAGGATGGCGGTTGAGTGCTGGTTGGCTGGACGTCCGCCCGACGTGGTAGCGTTCCTTCTGTGCGTGGTTTCTCGGACTCTTGATGAAGATTTTTTGTGATTTTGATTTGCTGAAGAATGAGGAAAGAGATGGTTTCGTGGAGGAAGGGAGAGAGAAGAGAGAGAGAAGGAATAGCAAGAGAGAGTGCAAGAGGCGAGAAAATAGGCCAGAAAATGCGCAAGCAAGCAAATAGGCAATGAATAAGCATCCATTCCAGCCCCAAAACCCTAGCTTGACTCTCTTCTCATCCAGGTTCTGGTGTCTGATTGGGGATAACCTCCCCAGAGCTCGTATTCGAACTAAATTTGGTGGTTCACAATGAGCAGAGAGACGGATACGGGCACCGGGCACCGGGCACGCGGGTCATTTATGTGTTTGGTCCACCGAGTCAAGCTGCCTCGACTGTTGGTGCACGACGGACGCATACACACATGGGAAATCAGCCACCGACTTTGCTTGGGTCGGATTGGGACCTTTGACCTCTCCACCCCCTTCTTCCCAGAAGTCACCTACTTAGTTGTATGAGGTGTCTGACCATCTCTTTTCATATTTTGCGGAGGGGAGATTACCACCACCACCACCACCACCGTCCGGCGGCGTTCTACGATCCCACGTCCCACACACACGGCGCGGTCACGATCACACCTTGGCCAGTAGCACTTTCACCGTTGGTCCGTTACGCACGAGTCTAAGGTAGAGGCGCGGGCGGGCCACTGCGGCAGGCCCGCTCAGCTGGGAGTTTGCGATGCCAATAGTGTGATGGGGGGAGGGGGGTCCTAGTGGTGCGTTGGCGCTGGTGCTTGGGATAGGACGGAATGGGTGCGCTTTGGGCGGAAAGATACTGCTTTTGCTTGCCTTGTGCTTTTGTTGTATTTGTTATGACTTTTGATTTGATCCGGTTTTTTTATGTCGTACAGCGCATGTGAGGGAGGAAAGAAGCTGTAGAATGCTGCCGGCTTGGCGAATGAAGAACAGAAATATGGAGAGAGAGAGAGAGAGAGAGAGAGAGAGAGAGAGAGAGAGAGAGAGAGAGAGAGAGAGAAAGACAGAAAGATAGGGAGGGAGGGAGCCCAGAAGGAAGAGAATACGAATGGGTTTGGTTTCCTGTCACTTTGGTCCGAACACTCTAGCCCCGAATCCTTCGTGATGAGAATCCACAGAGACTTGACCGCTTTGAGAGAAGAGAGAGCAAGAAAAAGAGAGGTACTTTTGGTGGGATGTTTGTTGGATCCTTTTCGGTTTTCCATGGAGTCGTATTCTTTGACGTTAGCCCACCACCATCAAACCAATACTACATACCAAATGCTGTGATACGCTGGAATTAGGTAGGTACTGTGGTAGGTAAGGTATCTTGTCAATTTTCACTTACGCAACCCACGTAAACCCACGCAAACGCAAACGCAGGGCGAAGAACGCGGGTGATGCCCGGTTCGGGCCTCTTGCTGGGAGGGCTTACGTTCAGCCTACCGCTGGGCCGCGTGGGATCCTCGTGAAGTGTGTGGGTGCGCGCGTGCCGTTTCATGCATGCATGTACGGACGCGGCGCAAGTGTACGGATAGGCTGGGCAAGCTGGCAGTAGGATTGGGATGCGTCGCTGAGGAAGGAGGAGGAGGGCATGGAAATGGAACTGCAACTGCTGGGGCGGAGATGTACCGGATACTAGATATGACAGGCGTACGCAATGGAAGGAGCAGGAGGGGGGATGGTTGGTAGCATGGTGTGGGGACCCGAGCAGCTGGGTAGGAATGACGATGATCCTCCCCCCCCCCCCCCCTCTACCTGCCTAGCTTGCTAGCATAGGAACGGGGAATGATAAGTTGACTACGAGAGTGAGAGCGAGAACAACCTATGCGAATGGAAGTATCCGTAGGTACGTAGAGAGAGAGGGAGGGGCAGAGGTGGAAGACTCCGCTGGCGCGTTTACACTACTTTCCCACGTTGTTTGAACCCAGGCCGGCCCGCCTTTTCATCCCACCCCTTGCTTTGCCCACGTTATGTTTCCGACTGTCATTTCCCCCCCCCTTCTCCCACGGTGTGTTTGTACATACATCAAAACTCCACACCTCCTTGTTCGGTGGCTTGCTGGGGAGGGGGGACTGGTTGACGAGCTGACGGCGGACACTGGGCAGGAAGTTTTGATACCCCCTCACCCGGGTTGAGAGGGCTGTCATGTTTTGTATTGAGGAGGTGTTAATAGAGGTCAGACAGATGTCTGGGATGGAGGGGGGAGAGAAGGATAAGAAATGTAAGAACTTTAAGAAGAGATGTGTGGTTTTGACGTACTATGTGCTAAACGGGTGGGGTTTGCACGGTGAGATTGTTCGATAAGTACCTTTGTGGGGTGGAAGAGAGATTCATTGGAATTGCTTGACAAATGACCCGAGGTGGTTGATGCATTGACGACTAACAGAGGAAAAGAGGATTGTGGTATCCGCATTTAGCTACCCAAATATTTAACTATCAACAAGTTCAAGAAGCTTCGTTGTAATGCGAAGAGACGACCGACGGCAGTGGCTTGACCCGGTAAAGATGCAGCGTCAATCATTGATCTTGAGCCGTAAAGCAAAGTGACCGCCCACTTGCATAGGTTACAACTCCATTCGATATCTGGCTTGTACTCCGTATTCGCACTTGCTCGCAAGTCTTTGAAAACATTGTGTCTGGAGCGAAGCCCGTTCCTCATGTTCACTTGTCGCACCCATTTGTATGAGTACATTGCATCTCTTCTACCTCAGGTAGGTAGGTAAGGTACCTTACGGTAGTGGTAGGACCTCACGACTCGCGATAAGATAAGGTTCGACGCTCCCACTTTAGCGAGCGAAAATCTCAATTGAACGGCTCCGCGGTCGGGCGAAATTCCACCGGTCAGCCCGCCCGCCGTTCATCACATTGCAACCTTCCGTCCCGTGCTCAGAACTCCACATAGCACCCGGTGTCACTGTGAAGTTGCTCTCTCGTCCGTTTTCTGTCTTCAGCTTTGCACGGGGACTCGGCGATCGAAATTACGGCCGGGTGGGTTACAATTCACTCGCTCGCTCTCTCTCTCATCGTATTCACTCGTCTGGCGCCACAACGTCACAACGTCCCAGAGCACCTTTCCGGTGCCGTCTTACCTGACAACCTCCTCCACGACGAATACGCAGCCATGTTTGAGCTTCCTGACGCAAAGAGGTGAGGCGCAACCATTACCTCTCCTGTGACCCCCTCCCCCCCTGCGCCTGCAGCAGCGCTGATCAGAACTTGGCACGAAACAGAGTCCGGCGAGAAGACCTCGGGGAGTCGTCCGACGATGAAGGAGCGGACCACGACGAGCAGCAAAATGCGGACCTCCTGGCGAAGCTGCATGCCCGTATGGCGGGCATGCTCGACCTAGGCGACGACGCCGACGCCGACCAGACTTCGACAGAAACGACCGAGCAACCAGCAGCAGCGACGACGGACGGAGAAACGGGCAAAGATGCCGGCGGCGGAGACGATGAGCCCGAAGAGTTTGAGTTCCGCCTCTTCACCACGTCGAACCCGGCAACAAAGATTGCGCTGATCGACGAGGACGAGCGCGCGATGGCGGGCGATGGAGCCATGATTCGCAAGAGGCCGCTGTCGTACTACATCGCCGGGGAGCCGACGCCCGAAGTGAAGGCGGAGCTCGCTTTCGCGGCGGTGTCGGGCGAGGAGGTTCTTGAGAGGGCGCAGAGGCGGTGGTGGGGGATGGAGCAGCCTTGGCGGGTGAAGACGATTCCCGGTACCAGGGTATCGTCAAAGGGAACAGCAGGAACAGCAGCAGCAGGAGGAGATGCTGGGAAGACAAAGGAGGAGGCAGACGCGGCGGCGGCGAGGAGGAGGCGGCCTGGGAAGAAGAAGCGTCTTGCGATACGGGTTAAGCAGCGGGAGAGGGTGAAGAAGGCCGAGGAGCTGGAGAAGTTCAAGGCCGGTAAGGAGGAGGCGCTGAAGGAGAAGAAGAAGAGGCTGAATCGGTTGAAGAAGCTAAGGAAGAGGGCCAAGGCGAAGGAGGGGAAGAATGGGGGCGGCGAGGGTGGTGGTGATGGTGGTGAGTCGGGATCTGGATCTGACGGTGATGAGTGATGTATCTACATGACTATCTGCGGTATGGAACTATTAGCCAGATCGACAAGAAAGTGCTCTGGTAGATGTTTCACCATTGCAGAGGGAATTAACAGAGTCTATCTGAGAGAGCACGCGAGAAAGGTATCCCACACGTGATATCTGTGGACGTTCTCTTCCTTTCATATCTACAAAATATCCATCACGGTTGGATCTTGAGGCGGAAGAGCTCTTTGAATCATGGCATATAGCAGAAGTGCAATGCTTCAGAGCGCTAAAACTCCAATATGTGACCTACGAGATTCACTAGCAGAAGCAAATTGTGGATGCCCATGGCGACACCATCGACTGCCAACAAACGTCAACTTAAGAAAACAATTATCTAAATTGAGGCTCTTTGGTTCCCCAATACCTTCCGGCGAAATTCTTCAAAGGTCTATCAAGTCCACCCTCTGCATGACGTGCAAGACTTACTATGTGCCCCAGCCAGTCAAGACTCGCGCATTACCGGAGCAGCACTCAAGGAGGCGACGCGACGTGAATGGCTCGCGAGGTGGGGCCGGGGAGAGCACTGACATACCGGCCCGCCAATGGATGCAGGAGCTCCAGCAGAGAGCTCCCCGTCTTTTCTGGTCGAAAAGGAATGTCCCGGCAGCAAAAAATTTCGAGGACGCCGACTCCCATCAGACGATACCTCATCAACCTCCTTCCCCCCCTACCTCACCATCACAAAAGCCGTTGTCGACAACGAGCAATTCCATCGTCCATCTCCTCTCTGTTCCTTCTTCTCTCTTTCTACTGTACTATTTAATACCCACAGCCTGCCAAAATGTCCGCCTCTCTGAGATCCGTTGCGCCGTTCTTCCGGACGGCGCGCGCCTCGCTGCGCCAGGGCAACGTTAGCCCCCTTCAGGCCGCTCTGAAGAGACAGAACGTCTCTCCCATCCTCAACGTCTACCGCACATACGCCGTCTACGAGCGGACAAAGCCTCACGTCAACATTGGTATGGGCACCTGGACGATCAATGCGTGGGAAATGTAGCTAATCTGGGGGAACCTCTACAGGTACTATTGGCCACGTCGATCACGGAAAGGTACATATCAAGCAAGATCCGAGAGGATTGTGCCAATGCGCGATAAATACTGACCAAACTCCCAACAGACCACTCTGTCCGCCGCCATCACCAAGAGACAGGCCGAGAAGGGCCTTGCCAACTTCCTCGAGTATGGTGCCATTGACAAGGCTCCTGAGGAGCGCAAGCGTGGTATCACCATCTCTACTGCCCACATCGAGTACTCGACCGACAACCGCCACTACTCCCACGTCGACTGCCCTGGTCACGCCGATTACATCAAGAACATGATTACTGGTGCCGCCAACATGGACGGTGCCATCATCGTCGTTGCCGCCTCCGACGGTCAGATGCCCCAGACCCGTGAGCACTTGCTGCTTGCCCGCCAGGTCGGTGTCCAGAAGATTGTCGTCTTCGTCAACAAGGTCGACGCCATCGACGACCCCGAGATGTTGGAGCTCGTCGAGATGGAGATGCGTGAGCTGCTCAGCACCTACGGCTTCGAGGGTGACGAGACCCCCGTCATCATGGGTTCCGCCCTCATGGCCATGCAGAACCAGAGACCCGAGATTGGTCAGGAGAAGATTGATGAGCTGCTCAAGGCCGTCGACGAGTGGATCCCTACCCCTACCCGTGACCTCGAGAAGCCATTCCTCATGTCCGTTGAGGATGTCTTCTCCATCTCTGGCCGTGGTACCGTCGTTTCCGGCCGTGTCGAGCGTGGTCTCCTGAAGAAGGATACCGAAGTCGAGATTGTCGGCAAGGGTGACCAGATCATCAAGTCCAAGGTCACCGATATCGAGACCTTCAAGAAGTCTTGCGAAGAGTCCCGTGCTGGTGACAACTCCGGTCTTCTTCTCCGTGGTATCAAGCGCGAGGATATCAGCCGTGGTATGGTCGTCTGCAAGCCTGGCACCGTCAAGGCCCACTCCAGCTTCCTCGTCTCCCTCTACGTCCTGTCCAAGGATGAGGGTGGCCGCCACACCGGTTTCCACGAGAACTACAAGCCCCAGATGTACCTCCGTACTGCCGACGAGTCCGTCACCCTCACCTTCCCCGAGGGAACCGAGGACGCCAAGAACAAGATGGTCATGCCCGGTGACAATGTCGAGATGGTTGCTCAGCTGCACCACCCCTCTGCTGTCGAGGTTGGCCAGCGCTTCAACGTCCGTGAGGGTGGACGCACCGTCGCCACTGGTCTCATCACCCGTATCCTGAAATAAGGGATACTCGCCGAAAAATATCTCAAAACTACGTGAAACGGCACCCAGAAACACAACTTCCCCGACATGAAATGGGAACCCGGATGGTGAAAAAATTGGGATTGTACAAAAAAGGAGTTGGATTGCTTCACGATTTCATGTACAACCGACCCAGAGTTTTCCGCTTTGAGCCCTCGAGCTCGTGTATATTGTCGGGTCTTGGGCTCAAAGATCTCCGCTCTACTTCACCCTCTTGTCTTTGAATCATGTACTTTTAGAAGACGATGGACAATAGAACAATCTGTGCTTTGTGCCACACGACAACATTATTACTCCTAGCTCATGTCAACGCGTATATGCTCGCTTGATATGTCATCGTGTTACTTGATAAACCTCGAGTCATCAATTACATCCCCAGAACTTGGAGGACCAGACTAGCTAGCTGCTTGGTACCCAGGCGTCGCGCGGTTTCACAAGCTACAGGTGAGTCGTGCCGTCTTCACGCGCAGCTCAGCTCAGTCTTTCTTTGCTTGATATTGAGGGCCCCAAAATTTTGGATGGTGGTAAAAGGTTCAATGTCGTGGTATTCGTCTATCCTCAGTTGGACGTCCGACGGATTTTTGCACTTTCCGTTAAGCCAGCCATAAGAACTCCAATTGCCCTTGGAAGCCTTCCCTCTTGTCTGAATGCATTTTTCCACGGGCCACTCATGCCCAACCACCTTCACCAAGTTCCCATCCTTTGCCGTCTCGGAGTTTTGGACAATTTAACGGTACTGTAGAATGACAGATTCGGGTTAGCGGTTTGCGCTTTCTGAAAGTCATGGCCGAACGAGGGGTAAAAGGCTCAGGCCAAAGTCGATCGTAGGTCCCCAGGGTTATCTGTATTTCGCATACCTTGTTGAAGCCGATGTCCTTGGCCTTCTCACGGAAGCACTGACGGCACAGGTTGAGGTCGTACTTGCGGATGAGACCGGCGGTGTGCTTGCAGACACGGCTATGAAAAGTGAAAATGTCAGCATTTCTGCTTTCTTTCTATGCGCATTTGCGCGCGCGCGTTCCAATATTCCCGATTCCATTTCCTTCCATCCAAAATCTTCGCTGAGAGAGGGGGAATTTTATTCGTACCAAGAGCGGGAGCCCTTGCCGTAGTTGCGGGGGCGGGAGTTCCAGACAGACTCGTGAGACATGATGGCGGTTGTCGAGCGGGTGGGCGGTGTCGTCGAGAGGGTGGTCGGCGAAAACTCGAGATGGTTTGGCTGTGGTTGGATTGAGGACGTCTGGCGGAAATTTTTGTGCGCCTGTATTTTGCTGGGGCTTGGGTCAGGGTGGGTTGGAGCCCCCTTCGCTTCTGGGGGAAGTCCGTGCTTTGCTGATGCACGTGACACAGATAAGATAGGCGATAAGCTTTGCTGATAAGATTTTGCCCCCCTGCTTTCAAGTGGGCCCCTCCTACCTAGGAACGCCGCTTGTTGGAGAAGGAACAAGGGACTGAGCTCTTCTGTGACGTTGGGGGACGACCTGCAAAGTGGCTTCTTTCCTAATTCCTTCACCAGCTGATTTCAAAGCATTGGTCTGCACCACCATTATTCCTAACTGCTGATATCTTCTTTAGCAGCTTGCTATTCTTTTTCTTCGTCGAGATACCATATAGCCTTTTTCATTCCTCCTCGTCCGATCCAATCAAGCAACAATGGTCGTCCTCAAGAGCTTCGTGCTCGGCGCTCTGGCAGCTACCGTTGCCGCCAAGTCTGCCGTGCTTGACCTCATTCCCTCCAACTTTGACGATGTCGTCCTCAAGTCTGGCAAGCCCACTCTCGTCGAGTTCTTTGCTCCCTGGTGCGGCCACTGCAAGAACCTTGCTCCCATCTACGAGGAGCTCGCCACCGCCTTCGAGTCCTCCAAGGATGTTCAGATTGCCAAGGTGGACGCCGACGCCGAGAGAGACCTAGGCAAGAGGTTCGGGATTCAGGGATTCCCTACTCTCAAGTGGTTCGACGGCAAGAGCGATCAGCCTACCGACTATAAGGGAGGTCGTGATCTTGAGGCCCTGAGCACCTTCATCACGGAGAAGACCAGTGTCAAGCCCAAGAAGAAGTACACCCCGCCCAGCGCCGTTAACATGCTCACCGACGAGTCCTTCAAGACCACCATTGGCGGCGACAAGGACGTCCTCATTGCCTTCACTGCTCCTTGGTGCGGACGTAAGTCTCAAGTTCATCATTCCCTTTGTTCTAAGCCGACAATGCTGACCTGATCCTCCTCGACAGACTGCAAGACCCTCGCCCCCATCTGGGAGACTGTCGCCCAGGACTTCGTTCTTGACGAGGGCGTCGTTATCGCCAAGGTTGATGCCGAGGCCGAGAACAGCAAGGGAACTGCCGCTGCCCAGGGTGTTTCTTCCTACCCCACCATCAAGTTCTTCCCCAAGGGCTCCAAGGAGGGCGAGCTCTACACCGGCGGCCGCAGCGAGGAGGACTTTGTCAACTTCATCAACGAGAAGGCCGGCACCAACCGCAGCCCCGGTGGCGCTCTTAACGCCATCGCCGGTACCATTGCTTCCCTCGACGAGATCGTCGCCAAGTACACTGGTGGCACCAGCCTGGCCGACGCTGCCGCTGAGGCTAAGAAGCAGGCCGAGACCCTCAAGGAGAAGGCCCAGTACAAGTACGCCGAGTACTACGTCCGCGTCTTTGACAAGCTCAGCAAGAGCGACGGCTATGCCCAGAAGGAGCTTAAGCGTCTCGACGGCATCCTCTCCAAGGGTGGACTCGCCCCTGCCAAGCGTGACGAGATCACCAGCAAGACCAACATTCTCCGCAAGTTCCTGGAGAAGGTCACCGGTGAGAAGGAGGAGTTGTAGTGAACTCTATCAGCGATTTTCAGACGCATCTTGAACTCTGGGCTTGGGTAGGTTCTGGGAGGTTGAAAAGCAAGCAACATGCAACTGGGTGTGTTTAGCTCCAGTTGGGATTGGTAGTCTAGGATACCGATGATGATGAATAACAATAACAAGTATAACTCAAGTCTGCCTCGTGGAACCCGAACATCATATGTAGCTCCTGTGAGCTTGTCCCATGAACGATAACGCCATCGGCATGCGAACCACTTGCCTCGTGAAGTATGCCATCAAGATTCTGATTCAAGACGACTTGGACGGGCCGGCGTCCTTCTCCTTGTTAGCTAGAAGAGCCGCCTCAAGGTTGTCAAGGCGGCGAGACATTTCGTCCACTGTGTAGCTTTAGTACGTAGTTTAGGAACATGAGCTAGATTTCATTTTCTCGGGGACTTCCTAGACTTACTCTTTGCAAATATCTCACTTGAGACGCCCGCGAACTTATTAGAGATTGTGTTGAGAAGTTCCTCAACGGCTGCGTTGACGTCTGTCTTGGGATCCTCAGAGATCTGTGAGGTTCTTCGGGTTAGTTTATGGAAAGCCATGCTCATGACTTTATTTGCCGCCCTGGGTCTACAGCAGGACAGGCGACGTGCCAGAGGCCAAGTGAAAGGTGAAGTAACTGACCGCAGACTGGTTTGCGCTTGAGTCGGGGTTGTTGGAGGCCATTGTTTATCTGCGAGAGAGCCTTTCAATAGTCAGAGGTAGAAACAGAGTGTGAAAATCCCGACGCTGTTGTCTAAGTTGTTTTGTTTGTTTTTGAGATAACGTCGGCGGGGTTGTGAGCCTTGATGTTTGGCTGGCTGGGAGTTATGAGAGATGAAGCGGTCCAGGTTTGGTGGGGTTCAATGTGTTTGCGCTGTTGGTTCCAGCAAACATGTAATGCGGAGGGGCCAAGATGCGCACGCGGAGGCCAGCTCTGGAAGGTGTCTGCTGCGGCGTGCAGCGCTAGCACCAGGGGATGGGTACCTATCCGCCCTCCAGTGGGGCCTGCCTAAGGCGATAAGACGACTGAAGCATCCCCGGGCTCCGGTATCCGTTGCGCCGTCAAACGGTCCGCTTTCAGTAACTTGGCTGATGCCGTCATCCGTCTTCAAAGTTACTTTTGGTCTACAGTGTTCAGTTCATCTGTACATCGTCACCCATTCCCGATTGCTACGCTACAGACTTTCTTTAATTGTGTCTTCCTTTCTTCGACCAACGAGGCTTCCTGCAACAACCGACACCCGCCGGCCAGAGCAGCAGAGCAATGGCCCCGAGTTAAGCGGCACAAGGCACGCCGCACACCATGCCCAGTCCATACCGAGACCCGCGCCTCGTCTTCCTCGCCCTCGCCTTCGTCGGCGTCTTCTGGATCCTCCTCTCCCCCGGCAATGGCGGCGCGTCTCTCTTCTCCGCCTCGGACCTGGCGATCCTGCGCCTGCGGCGACACCAGCACGCTCTCGACCTCCTAAACACCTCGACGTACGGCGACTTTTCACCGCGCGAGAACGGCACATCCGAGGACCTGCTCCCTAGGTCGCTCAACCTGACGGGTTTCCGTCCCGAAGACGGTTTCGCCTGGGACGATCTCGAACGCTTTCGGGAACGCTGCTTGGAATGGAGCCACAACGCGATACCGCCCGTCGGCGGGGTGAACCTGTGGGACATTGGAGAGGGAGAGCCGGTGTGGCAGAACGCCACGGGCGCGGTCAAGGGGACCTGGATCCGGAGGGAAGCGACGTCGAGGAGAGAATGGACGAACTACAACCTGAGCGCCATCACGCCGAGCCTGCATTGGAGCGGCACGCAGTCGGAGTGGGCCAGGAATATCACTGGAGACGAGGGCAAGATCTTGATGGACCTCGTCGACACTGGTAAGCACGGGAGGGAGCTGGATTACCGCAGCGACGTTGAGGACGACGAGGGCCCCTCGTCCGGCGGCAAGGTGCGCAGCGCAAAGGCTTCCATTACCATTGAGGATTTCAAGGGCAGCGGCGTCAACTGGGAGATGAGGCTACATGGTGTCCAGTGGCCTCGTCAGGGGACCATCCTGTTGACGACGACCAGCGAGAAGTTTGACGGCATTTTCGGTTTGCCGCATCTAGCACCCAGCCTAGACTTCTTCCAGTCGAGCCAACGGTTGCTCAACCTGACCCTCGCTGAAGTACTCCGTAGGAAGGAGAAGGAGGTGTTCAACGATGGCGTGATGCCGTGGACTTCGGACCTGTCGAACCCACCGGATACGCTGAACCCGACGCCGCACTGCGAGTACATCATGTATGCCCAAGTACATCCACCGGACAGGAACTTTCTAGACATGAAGGGCTTTCGCCCAACCAGGGAGGGCATGGCAAGGATCATCAGCGACATTGAGCAGGAATTACGATTCCCGAAAGGCGCACCCATTCGCGGCGTCCCAGAGCTCCAGCTCTCAGCCGTCATTTGGTCCCCAGACTGCGCCTTCTTTCTCGAGACCAAGGGGCCGCCGGATTTCGCTCCCGTTGATGGACAACATCTTCAAGGCATGAAGACGGAGATTATCTACCACAAGATCCGTGTATGGATCCTCCTCTTCGCGATGGTGATCCTCACGCAGGCCCTCCTCCTCAAACAGCAGATGAAGGAGTCAGCTACACCTTCGACGATGGGTCGCATTAGCTACTCGACCATCAGTATGATGGTCATGGTAGACGGTGGCATCTTCGCCGCTGCGTCAATGTGGGCTTTGGATGCCAGCATCACGTACCTGGAGTCACTTTCGCTCCTCTTTTCAGCATTCCTGTCCATGTCCCTCGGCGGGTTCTTTTTGGCGGAAATTCACAAAGTGCAGGAGCCTGAGAACAGAAGGCGCGCCGAGAGGGAGCAGCAAAACGCAAACAATAACTCGCCGCGCACGCCGGCAACGCCTGCGCAAGGTCTCGAGGCGGACTCCCTCCCGCGGCCCGTCACCGCGGGGCCTCGCAGGAGAGCACCCTCGCCACCGATCATCATTCCCTCGGATCAGGATATCGACGCGGAGATCGCAGACGCCGCGAGCGGTGCGGCAGCCGTACCGACAACGGGCACCGGCGCAGGCGGCGGCCATCGCATCGGGCCCGAGGTCACATTCCAGTCCGTCATATTCCGCTTCGCCATGACCGTGTCCCTCATCCTCCTCGTCTCCATCGCCTCCACGTCCTGGTACCCGCGCGTGCGCAACTTCTTCGTCAACAGCGTGGCCCTCGTCTACTTTTCCTTCTGGGTGCCGCAGATCCACCGCAACATCATCCGCAACTGCCGCCGCGCGCTGACCTGGCAGTTTGTCATTGGCCAGTCCGTCCTGCGGCTGCTCCCCTTTGCCTACTTTTACGTCTACGAGAACAATTTCCTCTTTGCCGAGACGGACCGGCGCGCGTTCCTCGTTTTTTGCGCGTGGTTGTGGATCCAGCTCTGGGTGCTCGCCTTCCAGTACGTGCTCGGCCCGCGGTTCGGTATACCAAAGAGCTGGACGCCTGACGCGTGGGATTACCACCCGATCCTGCGCGAGGATGGCGTCGAGGCCGGCGGGCTGCCGATCGGGCTGCTCTCGGAGCCGGGATCGCCGTCTCTGGAGAGGGTGAGGTCGGGCAGCGGCGGCGAGGACGTGAGGGATAAGAAGGGCGGCGGTGGTGGGAGTAACCTACGCGCCATCGACTGCGCTATTTGCCGTGAGGTGCTCGAGGTGCCCGTCATGCGGGCGGGCGAGGAGGATCCGACGGCCGGAGGGGTCGTCGGCGTGTTTACGAGGAGGAATTACATGGTGACGCCGTGCCGGCATATCTTCCACAGCGCGTGTCTGGAGGGTTGGATGCGTTTTAGATTACAATGTCCTATATGTCGAGAGGAGCTGCCTCCCTTGTAGGAGTAGCGAAAGGAGCGGTTGCATGTCCGCTTTGGTTGTAGGCTTGGAGCGCGTGCCATAGCGGGAAGATTTGATCGCGTGCTTTGTTAGAAAATGATACCAAAATGAGAGTGGATTTAGTATACAGCATCACGTTGCATTCCGTTTGCCCTTGCGGTCTATGGAGTTGTTTAAGGTCTGTCGAGTGAATGGTACCGTGACTGTTTACTTATGCCCTATATGACTTGGAAATCGGCCATCGATGTGGACAGTATTGGCTCTCCAAACACAAGCCGGCTCTTAGTTAAGGAACGAAGACTTCCGAGACTAGAGGTTCGAGGTCTCTACAGGGATACCAAAGAGAATTTCACGCATCGCTCGCCATGGTGTATTTGTTTCCTACCCGAGGGACAGCCCCCGGAACCACGCTTGAAGTGAAATACAAGTTACTTCGTGATACGGGACATTTCCTGGTAGGCAGAAAGGACTATAGCACAAAGAGAGAAGAAAGTTCCCTGAAAAGGGGGGGGGGGGGGCGAATCGGTGTTCTGTATCCTCATCGAGACAAAAAACGCCTGGCCCCCTCTCCAGTGCTCTGGAATATCATAGGACTTGCGTCAAGTAGAGGGAAAAAAGCCTGCTATACTCCATCTATGTCTTTCGGCCAGGATGTAATTAGTTCTTCTTCTTCTATTCTTGATAGAATGCCCCAATGTTACGGGGTCACAAAAGAACGAATGCATCGACGTAGATGATGTATTCATGGGACCGTAAGAAGGACGAACTCGTATGACTATGGAAGGTCACCAGCCATTCAGGGCGATTTATCACCTGTATGATGATGAGGAGGGGGAAGGGGAGTTCATCATGACCCTCGAGTCTGTGTTTATTCGCTACACAGGGTGTGGGCAGGTGAGTAGAAATGTGAATTTTGTGATGACGTGGATAGGCTTTCGATATCAAATGTTTGGTCTTCAGCGGTGATAGAGGTCTTCTTTTGTAGAGAATGTCAGCTACTACATATTGGTGTAAGTCGATAGGCAAAAACATCTGGTTCAGGGAATATTGTTACGTGATTACCCAAGATTTCGCTTATTCCTTCTACCCACTGGCTTCGTCATCGTATATACTACGACGAAGTGGCTGGCCATACAATTACCAAAACCAAACGAGCACATGAAAGCAATTTCAACATGACGTGGGAGACGGGAAGAGAAGTCTGGGGGACGAGGCCGCGGCTAGCATTTTGCCATCGCCCGTAGCCTAGCATAAAAGAACATGCTGCACCGTATACACCACACGGAAAGAAGTACGACCGATGGAAACAAGCCCGCAAGCCGCCAAAAGTGTTTTCCTCAAAACACAATTCGCAGTCTTCTACCACTGGAAAAAGCATAGAAGCGGCAAAGACTACAAGATCTCCCGGGGACCCGTAGAGATACAGGGGAAACACCCCCCGCGCTTCCGCTCCGCGCCGCCGCCATCGCATGGTGTTTGTCCCATTGATTAAGGTATCTTACCTACATTGGACCAGTCGAATGGCCAAACCGGTCCCTCCCGTTCAGATTTGAAAGTGGCCGACCAGCTGGTGTCTCAATCAGTGGACCAATGATCATAGGTAGATGACCCATCTCTTAGTCGCCGCTTTCCATTTCCCTGGGGCGCACATTGCATTGTTTGAAAAGGGGCAACTAACCCAAGGCACAGAATGGCTGCAGCCAAGCTCGCTGGCGTGCCATTCAGGGGTGTGTCAGGTCGGCGGAACGACTCGAGTGCATCCACACCATCTCCGTGGCGTTGGGGAGTAGAAGGTATCAACTGCTGGATCTGGCTTGGGCCGGCCTCAATTCGAGTATCCCCAAAAGCCACCTTGGATGATAAACTTAGCATTGTGATATCGATAGTGGCGGTTCAGTTGCCCATATCGTGATGAAAGCAAGGTACGACTGCTAGCGATGCCCGTGAGAAGAGTCGGGTGGGTGTCTCCCGAGGAGTAGTAAGAAGGCAACGAGATGATCACCCCTGCCCCGGCTCTGCGGTCATGTGGCACAGCAACGTCCCTAACCCATCTGTCATACCTTATCCTCCTGCCTACCAAGATGTCAGCATCATTTCCGTTACGAAAAGAAAAGAATGGGTCAATCGTGTCAGTGAACCTGATCGTCGGTAGCCCACCAAATCGGACCAGGGGCTCGTTCTGGATGTTAATTTTACAGGTGATGCGGACCTCTTGTACGTGCAAAAAGCAAAGGAAATCTCGTTTAGCGATCAATGAATGAGCGCCACAAGTGTGAGGGCGTTTATATCCATCGGTCCTGGGACAGTAAGAAAGATTTGTCTTTCATGTTGTGTCGTGTGAGGGAAGCGGTACAAGGGCGGCCGGATGCCAGCGGCCGAGAGCGCCGGTGTGACGAACGTGGTCGTCACGGGCCCTTAGGAGGCGACACCAGTGACACCGTGACCGGTGTGGAGATCAGAACGTTTAGCTCCCGTACCCGGAAGCCTGGGACGTATCTCGGGCGAGTCCGAGAAGAATGACGCAGCGGAAACGGCGTGCCGAGGCCTGGAGCCATCCGGGACAGGGTGGGTTCCATGAGCGACTGATCCTCAACTAGTCTTCCCAGGGATCTTTGATTTGTTCTCAGGGCAGCCCCGTAAGGCGGAGGGAGGCAAGGAGTAGGCGATACTGGCAAAGCCGAAGTTCGGATAACCTGAGGTTTCTGACTGTCTGCTTGTGATGTACAGATACGGGTGCCCGAATTTGGACAGCTTCGGCCAGTGTGTGTAGGCGATCAACCGCGTGGGGTACTCCACGATGGACACGCCTATCAGTCAGACTGTTTCGGACTACCCAGATACTTGGGTATCGTGCCGTCGTATGAAATCATAGCCAATGCACCGAGGCTTAGGAAAAGGCCCGAGGGAGGTTTGCACGGCCAGCTCAGTGGTCAGTAGAACCAAGCTTGCAAGCACCAGCGTGGCAGACCCTGGTGGCTGTAAGCACAGCCTGCCATCGAGTGGAACTTTTGGGGCCATGATAGAATCCGTACCAGCGAAGCTCTCACTTCCATTCTGACATGCAGCTTAGCTGCATTGGCCTGTCCGATAGGATTGGCCCAATGGGTGCCCGAAATTTGCAGTGAAGGCAGGTCGGACAAGGCATCTCGCGAGGCATTATGCCATGGTGCTTGAACCACCCTCTGGCATCGGAGCTCGCGATGGTAGATTGGTACCTGACAGACCGAATGTGCCATCAAAGTAGCCGCGGGTCGCTGTGCATAAAACCACGATGCACGTGTAAGGGAATGGGGGTCCCATACCGAGATGTCCCCTACCCCGCGGTCATGGGAATCGCCAGCGGACATGTCCGAGAGACATTGATGCTTGGTGACGGGCAGAAATGGTGCCCCCAAAGGCTGCCGCGGAAAACGCTTCCCAATCGATCTGGCTGAAATCATCATAGGGAGATTCTGCAATGTTCCTGCGTCGAGCTGGCTATCGTAAATTCCACTTGCAAAGTGCCGTCATATCAGCCGCTCTCTTGGGTCCTTGGCATACGACGCCTTTCATTCGTAGTCGATTTGAAATAACACAAAGACATCCAAATCACTACCGAGGCCCGCTGGCTGGCTGCCCTTCGCAGCCATGGGAGAGTCTCACTCCCGAACACCACCGGTTCGCAGAGGTCTCAGTTCCCAATGTCGAGGGCTTTGGGTCGAACCATATCTCCGGAACCGGTTGCTAGTCCGTGGGATTCGGGTCCGTGGTCGCAGTTGACACATCGGCATCCCGCCCCATGCCACAGCAAAGGGCGAAATCTTCCGGAGAGGCGCCGCCAGGCGACGAGGAAGCCGGAACACCAATCGGTTGTTCCTCCAGGGGGAAGAGAGATGATCAGACGGACCCTCACGTCTCAGACTCTAGACGCCTGAATGTGTTGAGTGGCTGATGTTCGTCGAAGTCGGTGACTACCCTGCAGAAGCGAGAACCTAGGAACGGGCGTGGAGTAGGCCACAGCTTCTAGTCAGCCCGTGATCGCATCTACACGGTAAGCGATCATGGTTGGTAGGGCTGAAGAAGACGCAGAGAAGGTGCGTAGATGCAGCGAACGTCATTGTGGGAAGACATTGGTGCCGTCAATCGTGGGTCGGTGTGGCTTCCTTCTGCAGTCTCTCAAGAAGCAGAGGGTGGCTTTTTTATGGACGATGGCTGAGCAGCGGCGCTAAGGCAGGCGATATGTAGGCAGTCTTGAGGCAGATTCTCAAGATGCAGTGGGATACATGGGGGCTCCTGGCTCGAGAGGAGGCCGCCCTGATCAAGCCCTTGGGCCAGTAAGTCCAGGGAAGGCCAGTGGAGGCTTTCCTGGTCACCCAGGGCCATGCTTCGAGGTCTATGGCGCATAGGGCTGAGATGGAGGGTCAAGGAGTGGGTGAGAGTTTGTCTCGCCTTTAGAAATGGGATGGTCCCCATGGTCCCCGTGGTCCCTTGTTTCCCCCCCTCCTCTGCTGCTGACAACGAACGACCTGTAGACGAATGCATCCAAGCCCCTCAGACAGCGGAAGCGGGCCGGTAGGATGGACATTGCATGTGGCGCAGCTGACATGGCCGAAGCGGTGAATCAAGCCGAGACATAGGCTTTTGTTTGCCAGACAAGATGCAAGCCGTGTCTGTCCAGAATCTCGGCGAGAAATGAATGGATTGGGCAAAGTGTGAGGTGGGGGAAGTTGTCAGGTTTCTAGTGGAATTGTGTGTGTTTCCATCCGTGGGAACAGCGCCGGGAAAGGCAACAAAACGTTTCGATACCTTGGTCTGAACATCTGGTCAGTGCTGAGGTACAACCATGGGTACTCCTGTATGTACCTCACTCGAGGTATTGAAGTACAGACACCACAAATTACAGATCACCAGTGACCAAAGGGCAGTGGCTTACATGCTTGCCTACCTTACAGGCTACAGCCCTTCCCGCGAGACAAGACCCTCTGCTCCTGCCATGCTCGCCTGGCAGTGACACAACGCCGTCGAGACGGGCCGCGTGCGTCTGGTCATCATGCCGTCTCATGCTTCTCCGGTCTTGTTTCCTGCAACTTGAACTGACAAATGCTCGGGCTACTGCTTCTGCTCCTGCTCGACTGGTGCTGCTGCCCGTTGGCGATACGAGGAACGGTGACAGAACCATGCAGCTGCAGCGCGCTCTTGCATGCCAAGAGAGACTACCTCCTGCTCCCGTGATTGTCTTGTCTCTCTCTCTCTCTCTCTCATCCTCGGAGTTCACCTCCGGGGAAAAGCAGGTAGAAGCGATTTCTATTCCGGTCCGTATCAATCCGGGGTGTTACAGATGCGATAAACTTGTAGAACCTCACCTCCAGAGTGCTGGACCGTCGGCGATGCCCATGCTTCCAGATCCTCCACGAGAAGAGCGAAAACGTTCACCCGGGCATCGCAATTGCATCGGGTCATGGCGAGCCCAGCTACAACATACCTCATTGGGATAAATGCCCGCCTCATATGCCCTGCTCATGCCTTGCTCGCGCATCTACGAGGTACTGGCGATGTTGCATCGCCGTCTTGACCTTCAGTTTTGAGAAGCTCAAAATCAGATAACCCCACAGGCGCTCGTCTTGGCTCTTCTGCGTATACGATGATGGAATCTGTAGAATCAATGCCATGATTGCATCCACTTTGAAGTATAAGTAGTAGATGAAATATTGAAGAACATGCAGATATCGATGTAATTGCCAGTATCGCTCGACAGTGAACAATGCCCGTCATCAGCGCAACCGCCGTCCTCCTAACTCTAGGCCTCTGGGCCCTAGCCGCTCCCGCACCGGTTCCCGCCCCGGCCTTCGTCGCCGCGGACGGCACTATCCCGGGCGAGTACATTATCTCCCTGAAACCGGGCCTCGCCCGTTCCCAAATCGAGTCCCACCTCTCCCGCGCCGCCTCCGTGCACACCCGCCGCCGGCGCGACACCACTCCCACAGGCGGCATCAGCAAGACCTTTTCCATCGGCGCCTTCAACGCCTACGCGGGCTCTTTTGACGAGGCCACGCTCGCCGAGATCCTTAGCGGCGACGTCGAGGGCGCCGTGGCTTCTGTCGAGCCGAATCGCCTCGTGGAGATTGACGCCCTCGTCACGCAGGATGCCGCGCCGTGGGGTTTGGCGAGTTTATCGTCACTGAATCAACTGTCGAGCTCGTCTGACGGTCAACCTTATACCTACGATGACTCTGCGGGCGAAGGCTCGTTTGCGTATATCGTCGACACGGGCGTGCAGGTGTACCACCCTGACTTCGCGGGCCACGCCGTGAAGGGATACAGTTCGCAGCCTGACGAAGATTTTGATGACTTTGGCGGGCACGGCACGCACGTTACTGGGACGGTTGGGTCCCAGACGTACGGGGTCGCGAAGAAGGCCACGGTTGTGGATGTTAAAGTCCTTGCTGGTTTTGTAAGTCGCCTCTGTCTCTTTCTCCGGTTGCTACCACGGAGGATGTCGCTCTTACAGTGTGACTGGTGGTCAAATCTACCTGTCAGGTCTAACAAGTCTAACTTTCGGGGACAGGGCACCGGCAGCGTCGCAACGGTCCTCGATGGCTACAACTGGGCCGTCAACAACATCACAGACACCCCCGGTCGCCTCGCCAAGTCCGTCATCAGCATGAGTCTCGGTAAGAACCCCCGAAATTCAACCGCAAGCCAATATTGCGCCCGCCGGCCATAGATGGGTACTCCCCCCCCTTGAAGTTTCGACTAACACGCAACCTTCCCTCGGTTTCCTGCTGCAGGGTTCCCAGTAAGCACAACAGCCTCCGCCCTCGACGAGGCGGTCAACGCAGCCTACGACCTGGGTGTCCCGACCGTCGTGTCGGCCGGAAACCTGAACCAGGACGCCAGCCGGCGCTCGCCCGCGCGGGCGGCGCGCGCCTTCACGGTGGCGGCCGCGGACTGGAACCGGACCCGGGCGTCCTTTTCCAACTTTGGCAGCCTGGTCGAGGTGTTTGCGCCGGGCGTTGAGGTGCGCTCGCTCGGACTCGACAACGGCACGACGGTGTACTCGGGTACCTCGCAGGCTGTCCCGCACGTAACGGGTCTGATTGCGTACCTGAGGGGCAAAGAGGAGGATTTGTCTACCCCGGATGAGGTGTTTGCGAGGGTGAGGGAGCTTTCTGTCGAAGGTGTGGTTCGGGATCCTCAGGGTACTGCCAATCTGCTTGCTTTCAACGGTGCTGTTTCCTCCTAAGGGACCGGGGCGTGTAAGTGCGTGTTGTTGACTCGCAGGGCCAAAGAGGAAAGAGGCGCAGGCGTGGAGGTATTTTGCCAATGTTGGGTCGCCGGACCTGATACAGACACATGCATTACTTACATGTGAGATACATGGAAGCAGCAGCAATCATCCATCGTGGGTGAAGAGTCTCTGAGACTGTGTCACTTGGCTCTCATAGTCTGGTCCCCCGGTCTTGCGTCTGTTTCGGAGCAATTCTCAACTTGGAACTTGTATTTGTTTGCTCGAATTGGCGGTACATGGGGGGTTCGTACTCCCTCAATCTTGGAGCACTTTGTAGAAAGTCTTTGGCATATCTATCCAGTGGCTCTGGATGCCTGGGCCTGGTTGAGACGCAATGTCATTGGTACCACTCTGTCCGGATACACTCCTCAGCCAGTAGATTGCTTCCATAATACAGGGTATTTTAAGAGCCCGCTTGGTAAGCTCGCCGGTCCGGCGTCGGTGTAGTCGCAGATGCCGAAACGGCAACCCTCAGGGCCCAGTAACCCTTTGCCTAGCGGAGCCGCCGTTTCTATTGGCAGCGGCGGGCGCCGACAACACACCAACCGCTTTCGATGCTGGACCTGGGAAGGGGAACAGCATGGTGACTGCATCGAGACGTGGGCGGGCCGGCTAGTGTAGTCTCTAGACTGTAGTACTCCGTAGTCTGTAGAGCAATGGAACGAGAACTGCGGTCTTTCGAGCTACACCAAGGTAAGGTAGCCGTAATGGTCTAGGGAGAAAGGGGTGCCTTGTCCAACAAATCCACAGGTGAGCACGTGTTGTCGCGGGGAACCCACTGTCATCCATGTCCTCTCCCTGCTCCACTTGCTGTTCTCTCTTTTCAATCATGTGTTTATGGATTCTGGAGGGTGACTGGCCCAGTAGGTGGGAGCAAATCTGCGAATTGGCGACGATGACCTGCCTGTTCGCCTGCAGGGCTTAGCCGCCCACCACCAGGGGGGCCAACAGAACCGAAACAAACAGCACAGCCACAAAGAAACGACAACTTTGTATCCGTAATGCAGGTGAACTAACAAGTCGTTGGTGTCATCATCCAAGGGGTATGGAAGCATGGTGGAAGGCTTCGCCGAGACTAAAGCTGCGGCGGGGGGGGGGGGGGGATAGGGGGGTGGTGAAAAATCCCGCGGGGGTGGGGGGGGGGGGGGGGGGGGGGGGAAAAGGGGAAAAGGAAAAGAAAGGAGAGGGGGGGGAGGGCAACGGGGGGGGGGGGGGGGGGGGGGGGGGGGGGGGGGGGGATATGGTAGTGATGATAAATCCCGTCGGTGTTTGGAGAGGTTGGGATGAGATGGCAACATGGGAATAAGGAACGAAACGAAGGACGTGGAGGTTACGTCCAACATCCGAGAGAGGTCGGAAGAGGGAAGGAGTGGGGATGCGAAGATGGAGATCTGGAGAGAAGGAGGTTACTGCGTACCTACGCAGTACTTGCTCTTGTGCGATGAACAGACGTCGACAGGTGTATCCGTATCCGTACCCAAGCATATTGAGGATACAACCACCATTGTTCACTTTGACTATTTCCTCGCTTCTCCTTGCTCTATGAGCGAGTATCTCTCATGAATATCTGCCGACTACTCACCCATTTCTATCCATTTATCAGATAACCATCGTTGCTTATCCATCTCCGCTCCCACTTTTCGTTTCGCTTCGTTGAAAGGGCTCAAAATCGAGACTCTGGCGCTCATTGCAGGGTACCTCGAACGTTTCTTCAGACCATCGCACACAAAGGCAGGGTACAAGGACGAGAGCGGAAAGACCCAATTACCAATTGGGGCAAGTTCCTCGACGAGCCGGGGACTAACATGGACGGGCCAGGTACTCGACCCCTGTCTTGCATGTACTTCGCCGACGCCAACAGGTACCGCGGTACGTATTCAGATACACAAAAGTTGTTCTTTTTCTTCCCATCTCTTTGATCTGAAGGAGAGCGAAGGAGATGGCACAACGGGCCAAAAGGGTGGACAGAGGAAGGCAAGGTCTCTCGTGTTGCACCGAGAACGTAGGTATTCCTAATTTCATACCGTGTACGGAGTACGACAGGCAAGAAGAGCCATGCTTGTGAGACGTTGAGTTCTTTTCCTTGTGCGCATTTCCTATCCAGTAAAACAGAATTCCTGCGCTGTCAGTCAGATTACCTTTCCTACCTGTCACTCAAGTACCCAGGAGTAAATGCCCTGCCCTCTCTTCTGCTTCTCTGCTCATCTACTTCATTTTCACCTTCAGAACGAAGTACGAATAGCAGATATTCAGAAACGTCTGATTCATCACGGCGAGCCTCACTGACTCTGGTTTGGGAGAACGCGCGGTACAAGTCTAAGGTAGCGTACACAGGCAACAGGTGCGGCGACCCAGACCAGACGCCTTGTCTCGCCTGCCCTGGAGGGGTTCAATGTTTCTTGTATAATGAATGTTTGCTTCGTGCTGGTATTCGTACTCCCTCCCCCTTGTCTCTTTCTCTCCAAGTCTCTCTGGCTCGCATACCTTACTTACTTGACCGAGTACTTTGTCCAATACTTCGTACGGATACACACAATTGAGATGGAAAGCAGTAACGATTTCAAGGCCGTGGATGGCTCAAGCCTCTCTTCGTCGTCGTCGTCGTCTTCTTCTTCTTCTTCTTTTTCTCCTCCTCCTTCTTCTACTACTGCTACTACTACTTCTTCTTCCTCTTCCTCCTCCACCCTCTCTCTCAACCCTCACCTCTCTCCTCCACCACCCCACCATCTGCGGATACCTTTTCTTTTCTCTTCCGCAGCTTGAGCTAGGGGACTAGCCAACTCCGATCCCCCACTCCCAGCCCCGTTAGCCCAACCTCATTCGTTCATCTCTCGCCTTCCTCTTCCCCCCCAGTAAAGAGCCCCCCCAGAGCTCAGAGCCCAGAGCCCAGACGTCTCCTCATCCTCCCTTCTTCTACTTCTGCTCTTGGCCAAGTCTGGCTTTTGGTCGCTTCCATTTGCTTTGGTCTCAACTGATTGTTCTTCGGCACCTGGGTCTTCCTGATCTCTCTGCTGCATCTGCTGCACAATTGCTTTCTTCTCATCCCAGCCCACCCGCCTAGGCCTGGTCTGGACCTGATCCTCGCTCTCCTCCAACCGAGTGTTCACTGGGCATTTCTCTGACCATCTTGCCGACCTTCGATATTCATCCCTGCTTCTTTTGGCTCTGTCCGTCATCAGACTCGAAGCCTGACATCTACATCGACATCACTAGCCTACCTACACCATCATCTTCTTTTCCAATATCGCAAGTATCGCCAGATTCTCGCCTACTTCCCACTGTTGGCTCACCCTCAGCAACCCGGATTCTGATAACCGTCTCCCCACGTCAGCCCTCCCTCCCTCCCTCCGGTGCATGCCAAATCGACGTTGGAGGTCCTGCATGCAGTACAGCATAGCGCAGCAACGTATCCCTCCACCAGTGCCTACCTAAAAGACTGTCAGCGTCTCCTCTCTGCCCATCACCACGGCTCGACACCACACCACCATCGAACAAGATCCCGGTCCGGGGCTGCGTCTGCTGTTCGTTGCAAGCCACCTCTAGCTTCACAGGCCTCCACATCGCGACTTGTCTCATTGCTTGGCTTTTCCTCTTCCTCTCACCCTCTACGAAATAGTCTACCTATCCCTCCAGGCCCCCTCCAGGTCCCTCCCCCCTCCCACCGTGGATCTCGGTCTCCCCTACTCGGATCCCCCTCTCCCCTGGTCCCTGTGGTCCAAGCTACTGATCTGTTGCTCCATTCACATCCAGTGGCTTGTAGCGTCACAACACTAGCTACGGATGCCCAGGTCCGCGCCCACACGCCATCCGCCAGCCCTATATTACTCTATCCTCCGTCACCCGTGACTCGCGGCCCCCAAACTCCTTCCCGCTGTGAAGGCTGCTGAGAGCTGCCCAAACACCCTGTCATTGCACATCTGATCAGCAAGCCGAGAAAGCAAACTATTATATCACCCCAGTCAAGACACAACTACTCGTCATTGCCCTTCTTTGCTTTTGATCGACATTCAAAGAGAGGTCTAAGCAACAACCGTTGTGCCTCTCCTCCTGAATATTCTCACCTTATCTTTGCTTTTCCCACCTCACCCTCCTCTACCTACCTACTCCTACAAAGTACTGAAGCCTGCCCCCCTTCAACCTGGACTCTTTTCTTCTTGGCGCCTTTTTACAACTCCTTTAGTCATGTAAGTGCGAGAGCCTAGAGCTCGAACCGAGGGATATACCCCGTCCCTCAGCAGATCGCCCCTCCGCCGGACCCGTTCCCCGTCCTGGTCGATTCTACACTAGGCTTACCCTGTCTAACCGCCGAGTTCACAGGCCACCCGTCATCGCGCCGACCCTTAGCTTGCCTTAGTTACTATCTCCGCGCCCCGGTCCCCCCTTCTACCCTAAAGAGCTCCCGAATCCCCTGCATTCCGGCCAGACACTTTTTTTTTTGTGGTGGTTCAGCTTCTCAACTTCGCCGTCTTCAGTAACACTTTTGTTGGGATCAAGGGTCAGACAGACATCTTCGTGCGCGACAAAGAGTCCAAGGCGATGAATGCATATGCGACAAAGCCTCGGCCATAGATTCCACCTCAACTCTACACAGCGACGATGTCGTCCTACAACGGCGCCGACGCGAACTCGGTCACATCGACCAGCCCCGCCTCCGAAGACTCCCAAGCAAAGCCCAAGAGGGCCAGAACCAGTAAACCGAAAGTTAAGACAGGATGCAATAACTGCAAGTACGTGACGCACCCCTGCTGTCCTCGTGTTCGTGGGCAAGAGCCTAACATGCTCACCGTAGACAACGGCGCATCAAGTGCGACGAAAGACGACCCTCCTGCTCGCAGTGTGTACGCTCCAAGAAGATTTGCACCGGATATCCACCTCCGAGCCGCAGCGCGAGACCTCACGAGGTTCTCGCCATTGCTCCAAAGCCTCTCCTGGCCGCCGCTCCAACCAACGCCGCTCCCGCGCGAGCCCCCATCGAATTACCTCCCAGACGAGTTCAGAAGATTCAGCGCCGACTGACTCCTCCGCAAACCCCGAATGACGCTCCTTCAGCCATCACCATGTACCGCCCAGCGGGCAACTTACAGCTGTCACCTCAAGAAGGTCTCTATTTCCAGTTGTTCCGCACTCATACCGCAAACGAATTATCTGGTTATTTCGATTCCGTCTTCTGGACGCAGACAGTCCTACAGGAATGTCATGCTGAGCCCGCCATCCGCCACGCAGTGGTCGCTCTTGGGGCTCTGTATAAGACCCTAGAACAGTCCTGCGAGTCCCCGCCAGGCTCACCATCCGACGTGATGAACCCCATGGATGGCGCATATCGACATTGGGAAGTGGCAGTCAAACAGTACTCGGAGGCCATCAACGCACTCGTCCAGCTCCACCGTGACCAGAAGTCGCATCGGACTCTGTTGATGGCAAGTGTACTGTTGGCTTGCTTCGACTCGTTCGTCGGGGACCATCGCCAAGCGATACGACAAATTCAGACTGGCCTCAGCTTACTGGAGAAGCTGCGGGCCGAGCGAAGAAAATCGTTTGTACCCCTCTCCGAGGAGCCTGTTGAGGAAGAACTGGTCAAAATGTTCACGAGGCTGGCCATCCAAGCCAAGTCGTACGACATGGCCTTCCACTTCCCCGAGCCATACGTGATTCGGCTTACGCCCCAAAATCCCGAGCTCCCCCAGTCTCCCCCTTCGGACGCCGGCAGCTCACCGTCATCCATGAGCTCATCATCGATGCCGGAACAATTCTTCAATTTGATGGAGGCTCGCATCGCTTGGGACAAGCTTCTCGAGAAGATGCTTCGCTTTACCGAAACCTTGTTCACGTATCAAAAATCAACAGGCGCCAACGGACCGATGGGCATTCTCCCCAAATCGTTGAAACAGTATGGCATGAGCTTCAAGGGACAACTTGACGCTTGGTCCGAAGCATTTGAGTATCTCCTCGAATCGCGCACAGCGCCCGGCGTCAGTCATCAAGAAAAGGCCGGCATCGCGGTCCTGAAAATGTTCCAGATCATGAGCCAGATTCTGTTCCTTATGACGTACAGCGACAACGAGTCGCAGTTTGACGTCTTCCAACCCCATTTCAAGGCCATTGTCGACCTTGCTTCTGAAGTGGTGGGCGATGAAGAGAGACGAGCGGCAGCCAAGAGGTGTCCCGACCCTTCGCAGTGTACTCACCGTCACAATCATACCCCGGATATCTTTGGCGGTCACGAGTACAATACTTTCCACATCAAGCCGAGCTTCAGTGCCGACCTGGGTATCGTCCCGCCCTTGTTTGTGGTGGCCACCAAATGTAGGCATTCCGTCATCCGGCGACAGGCCATCCAGCTTTTGAGAAGCAGCGCGCGGCGGGAAGGCATGTGGGACAGTGAGCTCACAGCGCGAATTGGACAGTGGGTTGCCACGATTGAGGAGGAAGAGCCTTTATCTTCACCGTCTCCCGACGCGCGTGGCTCCCAAGCCGGCGCCAATGGAAGACACGGATCGGTGGATTTTGGCGAGGGCATTCCGCTAGGACCTGGTGGCAATGCTCGTTGGGATGATCGAAGGAACAGTGCGATTCCCGGACTGATCAAAGCGAAGCGATCTGTCCCGGAAGAGAAGCGCGTCATGGTTCGGGCGGTGGACTTTGACCTGAGGGCCAGATTTGCCAACCTCCAGGTCGGTACTCGTGGCATCATCACCGGCATGCCAGACATGCGATCCCGTGTTACCCATATCACGTGGTAGGCCACTGCCCAAGAAAAGGAGAGCATTTGAGGATGATGGGGCTTGAGCGAGCGAATTCCATGGGAGATATTGAATTGGTCATAATTGCGTTTGATTTTTGTATTGGATATACCCCCGGCAATGTGCAAGACACGAGTGGTCATTGGGCCGTTTCTGGATCTCTTCTCAGCCACCTTACTACACAACTACGACAAAAAGTCATATGATCTGATGATTTATGGGAGTATCAAAGCGTTGTTACTGTCATAAGGACACAAGAACACCGAAGCCGGCAAGGCCGTGGGTTTCAAGCAAGGAAGTGAGCGATAGCACTGCATTTCAGAGGATTCGTGATCGCACAAGAGGGAGAGCGTAAGAGAACGAAAAACAAAAGAGATCAAAACCTGGACTGCGCAAGCAATAATAGTCAACCTGTAGGTTAATCAAGACAATGATGACGCGGCACTAGGGCATGCACGAGAAAAGATACATTTGGCTGGTTTCCACATTGATTCAAGCTGTCATTGCGAGTGAATGCATACCAAACTTAAAGTAGAGATGTGATGTCTATCAGCTGATGGCAGACAGAGTCCGAAGGCATATGGACTTATAGAGGGCACTTGCCGTCATTCACGGACCACGCATACCTAGGACGTACCTCAAGCACGGACTCCCGCGGCTGACAGGTTGACGAGCGGTAAGGTACCGGAATACTACCTGAGTTCTGTCCGCCCGGCCCGGTCTCGTGTGGATCCTTTTCGGGGACCGATGACCGGCGGCTGGTTCCACTTTCTTCCGCGAACGTCCCGGGGCTGAGCGGAGAAGCGGTCCGCATTTGACATTGAGCATGATGGCTGCGTTTTTCGAAGCCTTCTCAGTGAAATCCACAGTACCTTGACATTTTCTTCGGAAGTGTGTCTACCCGACGCCGAGTTGAGGAAAGGGGAGAGCCCTGGGAAGAGTGTCCTCACGTGTTAATCTAGTCGAGAGTAGTCCTTGGTATAGTGGAGGCAGGCCATCTCGAATTTCTCTTTGGGGAGATGAGGGGGAGGGGGGGTCGGCTTGACCATCCAATGTCACTGTTCGTCTGTCTCCTAGCAACGGGGGAGCTGCTGGGATGATGCCAGCGAGGATTAGGGGAAAGGGATGGACAAATTTTTGCTTTCGATTCACGGTGACATTCCGTCTGCTGGATGGAGTTTTTCTTTGGGCGATGCAGCTTATTTGTGTATGGCAATGCTTGACTGGTCCAAGGAGATGGGGAGTAGAACTTAACGCTGCTTCCATCCCATCACAGTTCATCACAACTCATCTACGTTAGCAAATGAGCGAGAGGTTCTCTCTCGCTCTCCAATGACTGTGCTTGAATAGAGGAACCGACGAGGAGGGGCAAGATGTGATGGTAGCGAGGGGCAATGAGAGATCGACCCGCCCCCAGTGGGTTGCTGTTTGTCATAACTCCATAAGAGAACAGAGAAGAAGAAGCAACAGAAGGCAAAAGAGCGCGCAGTATAGAATAGCGCGGCTAATAGAGCTGGTGAGAAAACGAGAACGCATGAATTAACCATTTGGCTTCACAGCGGTTTTCCCAGTCACGGTAGCAGATTAGCGGATACCCACGGGCAGTTGCCGCGTCTTAGCCTGGGTAGGGCGGTGACACGAATACAGAATGTGGATAGGAGTGAAGAAAAAATGGCGATCTAGAAGCAGCCCGTTCAGAAATTGCCATTTGAGTGGGGGGGGGGGGGGGGGGGGAAGCGAGGAAGAAGGAGAGTGGGACGAGAAGGAGGGAGGTGGGGTGAGGGGGAGTGGTGGGGAATGGTGTGTGGGGGGGGGGGGGGGGGGGGGGGGGTTGCTGTTGTTGTTTCTTCTCTCATCTTTTTTTTTTTCTTCAAAAATTTTGTTGATGAGGAAGGTGAACTTTCATGGAAGATCGTTGTTCGGAGAGGTCCTATTGCGGACGAGACCCCGCTAGGGGTCCAGGCACGGTGGTTCTGGGTAAGAAGAAGGAGGAGGATCCTTTCCATCGGGTCTAGCTTTTCGGTCTTCAGCATTGAGCGGGAGCTTAACACAATGATCTGAGAATGCCGAGTGGGAGACACCACGGTAGCATGTGGCTCGGTTAGCGGTAAGCACGTTCAAGGCACGCTTGAGTTGTATTCTTGGCGATAGCGTACTCTAGAGACATTCCCAATTGAGTTTGGATCGCAAGGAGTCAAGATGGACTTACAGCAAACGAAAGAAAGAAAAAATTCACCATGCAAACGCAAGTGTCCAATGGGCCCGCTGGAAAATGCTCCGTCTGGCGCCAATTGGGTGCGTCTGGGATTTCCAAAAAGTTCGAGATCAACAGGGACGTGGGGACACGATCCAATGACATCAGTCACCGCCGCCCGAATGTGCAATGGCCAGTCAAGATTGCAGTTTTCGTCCTCTATCCTTGAGAGCTGGCGTCACAGAAACCCAAACAGCACAAGCACATACGAGAGGTGACGAGGTGACGAGAGAGATGCAGGCGACCTGTTGGAAAAATTTCTTCATTTACTTTTCCCCTTGTCTGTTTGTTCCTGGCGTTACGGTTGCCTCTCTGCTGTGGCCCATTCACCCCTCCCCTCGCTCCTCTTTCCCCCACGTATTCAGAACCACAAGGTCCCTTTTTTAACAGATTTTTCTACCAATTCAATAGGAGAATAACAAACAAACAATACGAGACAGGAGTAATAGTACATGTACCAATAATTTGATAAGCAGCCCAGGTTCACGCCTTGGATACCTCACTTTGGTACTTAATACCCAAGACATCGTTGCCCCTTGTGCCGCCCAACCCACCCCTCCACCGCCTGAGCTTTGCTTCTGAACAAAATCCTTTGCGACTCAGGCTAATTACAACCCCGCCAACTTTTTTTTTTCCCTCTTGTAATCACTACCCCGCCACGAAAGAAAGTTGAAAAATCTCATAGCACCCTTCTTGACATTTCTCTTCCCTCCTTCTTTGACTCTCCTCACTCACTCACTCGCTTCTCACACTTCATCACCTATTCTCTTACTCCTCCACACACACATAAACAATACCGCCAAAATGACTGAAATGGTTGAGACTGGTGTCACCTACGAGCAGCTCGCTGACCTCGAGCGCGAGTTCGAGCTCGTTGAGAACGAGATTGGTATGTTTTGATTCTGTTTGCACAAGCCCTGACATCCCCCACGGACAAGAGATGAAGGCATCGTCTTCTCTCCATCTCTTTTCCTTACCTTGCCTCTATTTCTCACCCAACTAACACCCCTCGCCAGTCCGCAAGCAGTACGAGCTCTCCAAGCCTCTGTACGAGAAGCGCGCCGCCGTCGTCTCCAAGATCCCCAACTTCTGGGCCCTCGTCTTTGAGCAGTCGCCCCCCGAGGTCGACGAGCACATCCAGCCCTCCGACGCCGCTCTGCTCCTCTCCTCCCTCAAGACCATCTCCGTCTCCCGCCCCGAGATCGAGAACGGCTCCGGCGGCGACCCCCGCTCCCTCACCATCCGCTTCGAGTTCAACGAGAACGACTACTTTGAGGACGCCGTCGTCGAAAAGACCTTTTGGTACCGCCACTCCGCCACCTACACCGGCCTCGTCTCCGAGCCCGTCGACATCAAGTGGAAGGCCGGCAAGGACCTGACCGAGGGCCTCCTCTCCGCCGCCAAGAAGGTCTGGGACCAGGGCCCCATCACCCCCGGCAAGCTCACCCCCGAGGCCGAGGCCCTCCGCAAGAAGGTCGAGGAGACCGCCATGGGCGGCGTCTCCTTCTTCTCCTTCTTCGGCTACGTCGGCAAGCGCATCTCCGCCGAGGAGAGCGCCGCCGCCCTCGCCAAGGAGGTCAAGGAGTTCGAGGACCGCAAGGCCGGCAAGAAGACTGCCGAGGAGGAGGAGGAGGGCGACGAGGACGAGACCGAGTTCGAGCTCGAGATCTTCCCCGACGGCGACGACGTCGCCGTCGCCATCGCCACCGACCTGTGGCCCGAGGCGCTCCACTACTTTAGTAAGTTCCTCCGCGACGGTGCCGTCGCTGCCGAAGAAGGACGAGACGGAGACTTACTCTCAATGATAGCCCAAGCTCAGGAGGCCGGCGAGCTGTCCGATGCCGACTTTGAGTCCGACGACGAGGAGGACGAGGATGAGGAGATGGGCGACGCCGAGACCACCCCCAACAAGAAGCGCAAGGCTTAGACTGATGACTTACCACCGACGACGACAACACCCCACACCCCATAACACACATACGCATGATGATGAACTTTCTTAATATTAGACAAAACCTGGTGATACCATGATCGAGTCCCCCTCCTAGAGGAAGAGGGAGGGACTCTCAATTCAAAAAGTTTTCGTTTGTTATACCATTACTCGTCCCTGTTGTTACATTATGTGACCCTACTGTTCATGTCTGCGACTGAGAGATCTTGAATTCATGCGCGACCTCAACTCGTCATTTGCTGACGTTCCTCGTTTCTACATCGATTAGGACGGCCTCGCCACCGTCTGGCCGAGTTCATACCTGCCATGCGTGGAGCTAAGCTCCGCAGCACCATGTTCTGCGGGTAACTCGACGGGGTTGAAGTGGTCGGTATAACCTTCGTGTAGCGCATTGATCCCGGCCGGTCCATTGTATCCATATTGCGCGCTGCCAGGCTTCTCGTACTCTGGAGGCGTTCCGCCTGTCTCCTGCTGCGGCGCCGCCTGGTATCGTTTCCTCCTCAGGAAGAACACTACGAGGCAGATTACAAGAACGAGGCCTACAACACCGCCCACAACGGCACCTACGATGGTACCGATAGGCGGATTGGATGGCTGAGAACCTTGCGGAGTCGAAGTTGCGCTGCCCGCATTGGACTGTTCAGTAGGTGAAGGATCCGAGGTCGAGTTGGTGGGCGCCGCTGCTGCTTGGTCAATACCTTGAGATATAGACTCATATTCTAAAATGAAGTCACGCTCACTTACGCTCAGAAAACAAGGCCTTGACCTCTTCGCTCGCCCAAACGACGGAGTCTAGTCCCCCTTGGGCATACCACTGCTTGACCGCGTCGGGCGACTCGTACGGTCGCGCCTGGTAATCATACCCATCAGACCAGCGCATCTCCGTCATGTCAAAGATGCCCAGCCCGAGCTTCCAGGGGTCTGGGTCTGTCAACGACCTAGGGAAGCCGAGGGACCCGTCTGTTCCTCCAATAGAAAGCATCTGGCGGCCTCCCTCGCCCACGACGACGCACGTATGGCCCGCCCGAATGGCTGACGAGCCTGCTGCTTTGAAGAAGACAAATCCGGGCAAGCTCAGGACGTAGACATCGCCAGAGACGCTGCCTGTCTCGGTGCTACCGCCGCCGTAGAGAAAGCTGAGTAACGCACTAGCATTAGTCCCAGCCACTTATCATGGTCAAGCGGTACGATGGAAGTTGTTTCTCTTACATCTCGTACGTGTCATTGGCGCTGGAAGCGCCCACGGCACAAAAGTTTCCTCGTGTCGCCGGTCTGGAACCTGTTGTCTGCTGAGTATACCACTTGTCGGCTGAGTAAGTGTCAGTGCCTTGTTGAAACACGCGTCGCCAAGAGAGTCTACTGACTGCTGGGATTATACAAGGCGACCTTGTTGAAGTCCATCTCCTCCCAGCTCCCTTTCGGTAACGAGACTGGTGCCTGGCCTCCGCCTAAGAAGAGCAGCATTCCGCCGGATCCAAACGGCACGAACTGTGATGAGCCTCTTACTGAGGTCCCATATTGACCGAACCCTGTAGAGGACGTATTTTTTATCTCTCCCGAAGTCATGTTGTACGATATTAGTCCAGGAAGGGCGAGAGCATTGTTATAAGTAGAGGTATCCGTTCTGGAGTTTGCAACCCCGCCAAAGTAGTATCCCACATCCTTACTCTGTGTGAAAGAGGCTTCTGTGGTGCGGGTGAGCTTGCTGAAAGCGACGACGCTCGCGGGGGTGACCTGCGACCAGGTTCCACCACCGTTACCGTCCACCTTGAAATGCCATAACTCTTTTGCCGGGGGCGTGTCGGAGTAGGACATCATGCCGCCCCAAACGTAGAATCCGGTCGAGGATGGGTCTCGCCATATGGCCTGCCAATTGAGCTTCGGTCCGTTCTTGGGAGTGGATGTCATCGTGACGCTAGAGTTGGTCCATGATTGTTCGAGACAGATGGAGAGTGTCGAGTTCACTGGAGAAAGCGACAGACGTCAATGATGTGTCCTAATTTCAATTTGAATTGGACGTAAACCCTACCTGGCCACGACGGGTGGTTGGCAGTGGTCCCGTTTTTGCCGTTGTATAACTGGGATACCTCGCCGCCGTCTATATACACATAGCCACCTATGACGATTGCTACTCAAGTTAAAATGCGACACTCGGTCGTGAGGTGTCTGATGAAGTCTTCGACATACCTGAAGGGAAAGCTCTCCTCAGGAAATCAGAAGGAGACGGAGCGTCATCGCGGATTATCAGCCTTGATTTTCCAAAGGGATTCCAACACTGCGCTGAAACCACCAACCAAGAGAACAGTAACAACGCTGTACGGCACATTGATGAATAGAGTATGAAAACACTCGGTCTGACCTCTTTGACGAAGAAAGAGAAAGAAGGGATGCGTTGTCTTCGGAAGTCTGAAGTATGGCGTTAGGGAAAGGGCTGTATGAGGGAAACAGCAAATGCCTTCCGACTTCGAGAATTGGTCCCATCGCCTTGGAGCAAACTTACCTCAGCCGAAGTCCGTAGGCTGCCTTCTCTTGGTCTGTCACGCCACCAGTGCTCATCTCTTGTGTGACCAGACTGGAGAATCTGGTGGACGAAAGGGAACAAATGTCGAGCCCTGTCTTAGCTTGAGGCGGACATTTTCCGCCCGATGATTGACTACTGGCTACGCCCACCTGCTGTGAAGCTTGGGCATGGCTGTCAGCCTTGGATGTACCCATCACCATCGAGTCTGTGGCAGGGAGGCTGAGGCGAGACAAATTTAGATGAGATGGCTGTCGTTGAACAGCCATTTGAGAGCCCACCGCTCTCTGGGGAAAGCACAAGGCTTGGCTGTGGAATGATCGCTGCTGTGAGCATGTTTTGGCAAGACTTCTGGTGGAGGCTTTGATGATTTCTCTTAATCATGAAACACAGCAGTACAGGTGATCAAGGTGACTTGGATCTAGGACAAGTCATGTAATGACCGACCGCACGTGGGGTTACTTAAGCTCAAGTTTGCCAGTTGGAATAGCCCATCGACCCCTTGCTCCTTCTTGGAACTCTGTGGAGCTTTGTCACGCTTCACTAAGACCACCTGCTTCTTACGCCGAGCTTCCTTGACATTGATACCACTATTGCCTACCTGCAAGGTGCCAAGACAAGGCAGGCGCTGTGGTGCTTGATGTAGGCAGCCTGCCCATCTCCAGGCGTAAGCAAGTCTGAGACTAGGCTATGAGGCTGATCTTGGCAAGAGCCGGCCTGAATGTTCTCATTCATTGGGCAAGATAACCAGAGCTCGAGTGCTTGTAATTGGGTCTTGTACACGCATTCCTGTTGATATCAAATTAGGTTGTTCTTATCTTGTAGTATCTGACTGTGATATTCTGGCTCACAGATGGTGAACGAAGGGCAGGCGCACAGCAAGCACCTCGTGCAGCTAGCCGTTATGGTACATATTGTTATGCCTAAATCTTCGCGCGTGACCGAGAATCTCGAATTACTTTACGATATAGTCGCCCTTCGCGTTCAAGCCTCAAGACCGAAGGTGCATCCACCCTCCCTCAGGCATACGAAGGTCCACAACTTCAGTCGATTTACCTTACTAAAACAACACTAGTGAGAGCACCATGGGCATTTGGGTTTCTCATCCCGCAACTCGAGCGTATTTGGGTTCCATCTTGTCGTTCCAGATCCGACAGAGATCCTGTCGGAGGTACACGTAAACTTGCAATTCATCGTAGAAAGAGCTCGGGTCTCGGTGGAAGACCTTCCCAGGCCGGCAGATCACGGAGACCGAAGACTGTAGAATAGTGGGGATTTCGGCGGACAGTTTCGGAGGTATGTGTCTACGACTCTCCGGTCCGTCCTTGTCTGTCGGGGATTGTTGGCCACTTGTCTGATGTATTCCCGACTACTAACACCACAGCTTACTAACACTACAGCCCACTATTAGGTGTTCGGTTCTCGATCGTCTGACGAATGTGGTAGGTAACATTGGCATCCAAACCCAATCCTCCTCCCAAAATTATGATGACGTCAAAAGTCTGGGGAAATGGCTTCGTAGAGTTTAGGCGATGCGCACCACAGACCCCTCCCGTGGTCGCCGCCCGGGAGCCACTCCGACTTAGCCGCATCTAGCCATCCTATGGGAACACCTCCGATTCTTTACCACTCGCGCTCGCCCTTTCGCGCGTACCTCATTTGTAAGCGGCCGTATGGTCCCGGGTTCTTGCAGAGGTTCGAGGCCCCCTGTCTTTGATACATATTAAGGTTCAGTCAAAGTCTTTAACGCTCCCACGATGTCATGACGAGGGTCATCTCTAAGTAAAATGAGATTACCATCCACGATTCCCAAGAGAATCTCAAAACACATCACGCCCAGCGCAAACCGTACTTTCTCACACAGCCAGATCAGAGCTATCAGCATGGCGACAGCATACAAGATCAATGTTCCGGTGACGAACACGGGACTGTGGAAGTTTGATCAGAAAGATGCTGCCGCGAGCAAGGTATCTGAGCTACTACAGGAGGATCTCGAGGTACGGACAAATTGTACCTTACATAGGAGTAGGCGGTATGCTAATATTGTACAGAAACATCATGTCTTCTTCAACCAAGAAGGCTTCCACAACCACGTGAGCTCAAGTACTCGGATCATCTCATAGCCAGCCTCTAACATCGTTCAAGATCCCTCATCAGGTCCTAGCCCTCTTCGGTACCGGCGCAGGCCCCGACGCCATTCAAGCGGCGTACAAGGAAAACGCAGACTACCAGCGCCCAGCGCAGACCCCACGTGATTCCGTCGCAGATGAGCTGCACGACTGGGACCGCGCGAAAGCGTACCTCGGCAAGGAAAAGCACTACCCAGACTTCCTCCTCTTCTTCCAGCGCGAGATCGAGAGGCTCGGGGGCTGGGAGGCGGCGTTGAAAGAGCACCTCTTCAAGGGCGACGAGCGCGCCGACGACATGTTCCAGCGTATGTTTGCGGGCTTTTTGCACCCCATTATCCAGCTCATGTATGGTGTCGAGTGGGAGCAGCCCGCCATCGTCGCCGAGGGGCTGGCACAGGCCGCCGTGCATAAGAACCAGCTCAAGGACTTTTTCGACGAGACGGAGAAGCGTGCGGCGGCAGCTAGCGGGTCGATGCCGCTGATGTCGGATCTTGTTGAGGAGATCCGCCGAGACCAGAAGCTTGCTCACGCCGCTGAGATGAAGGATGCGAATAAGATCTTTGACGGGATCCTGAAGCGCGCGCCGGAGGAGATGCTGCGGATCGCGAGCAAAGTCAAGGTTCGCCCCGAGGAGCTGGATGAGAGGACGGCCGAGATGTTCCATAATGCCTTTTACGTTGCTGGCGGCGCGGCTCTTCGGCCGGGTAAGGAGCCAAAGTGGGATTTCTTCTTGATGTAAGTGTGATCCTTTTTTCCCCTCTTAGGAGAGGCTGGCGACGAGAGTGTCAGACGCTGATGCTGTAAACAGTCACCACACGAACGCTGCGCCCATCTTCCTCAGCTTCAACTCCATGTCGTGGATCTCGACGGAGAACAAGGTGCGCATGCTGGAGTACAAGATCCGGATGGACCTCGTGCAGTATGCGGCGCGCGGGTGCCCACCGCTCCGCCTAGAGGATGTCAAGTCGTACAAGCCAAAGGACAAAGATGAGGGCAAGGACTTGGTCTCCAAGCCGACTGGTAAGTTTTTCATCTTTCGTCTCACTTAGAACAGTGGCTGATGGACTCTACAGACCTCCTTCCAAGATTTCACAACTTTGTAGATGACGGCCACACGATCAAGGTGGTCAGAGCACTTGGGATTTGCCAGGACCTTTCAGCAAAGTATGGCGACAAACCCTGGATCAAGATCAAGGATGGGGAGTGGCTCAACCTCACCTACATGTTGTTGGATAGCACTGAACATGACGAGACGAGATGGGTTCGCTCAGCGGGCTTTGAAGAGGCGTGGAAGGTGAGACAAAAAATCATCGTTTGGAATGTAAATTCATGATACTGACCCTGCTTCTAGGACGTCCCTGCTCGCGATTGACTAGCCGACGGTGGCAGGACGATATCAAGGTTGTAATTGAATCAGATGGGACGACATAAGTGTAACAGTAGCAAAATCATGGTAGCTTGACAAAACGGGGGGTATACATTTGTAGTAACATCTATGGTTTATTCTAGCCCAATCCACTCATCTCCGTCGGAATCGCTCTGGCCCTCATCCGCATCGCCAATCGCCAAAGTCTTGGCGGGGGCGTCGAACGCGGCCAAGTCTAGCATTTTTACACCGGTCGTCTCCTTTTCGTTGCTGGCCTGGCCCAACAGATAGTCCACCATGTACACATTATCGTCCGCGAGCCTCCTGATCTCGTCGCGCATCCTCGAGACGGCCCTGGCCACGATTCTCAGCTCGACGTCCACCTTGCCCCTGTGCTGCGTGAGCCAGGCGCCGTGCTTGTCCACCAGCGCCTTGACCCAGAGCAGGCAGAACTCAATATGCGGCGTCTCCTCCGTCTGGGCCGCGACGAAGCGCAGTAACCTCGGAACGTAGACGATGGGCATATCCTGGACGACCAGAGCAATGTCCGTGTGCGGTATTGAGAGGAAGACGCGCTTGATGAGGCCGGCCTCGTTGAGGCGGAAGGCCATGACCAGGGCTTTGAGGTAGTCCTTTTCGTTCTCCAGGACGGCGAGCGTGGATGCGGGGGTGATTTCCATGTTGAGGTCAAAGGGGTCGAACTGCATGAGGTTGTCGAGGCTGTAGATAAGCAGGCCCTCTGTTGTGGCAGCGCAGAAGGCCGTGCCGGTAGGTGTGAATGCAACGCCCGAGACGCGGACCTCTGGCATCCTCTTCCTCGCAGAAGGGTCGCCGCGCTTGGAGCCCGGCAGGGAGTCGTCTCTCCTGTCCTCGGGATCCGAGGCCTCGCCTTGATCATCGATCAGACCGCCGGGGCCGGCCTCGGTAAGGAGCTTGCTGTTGAGGAACTCTTGCGTTCCGGACAGAGACAGGTTGACACTGACTGTGTACTTCTTCAAAAGAACCATGGTATGAACAGAGTACAGGCAGATGTACTTGCTGTTGCCACCAGCAAGCAAGCAGCTTCCGTCTGTGCTGTACTGAATGGTGTTGAAGCTCTTTGTGCCCGCCACGTTGGCGGCCGTCCTCCGATCGGTGAGCTTGCGTCCACCGGAAACGTCACGACGGCCGTCCAGTCCAGACACCTGCTCAGCATCCATGATGGACCAGAAAGACAGCTGACCATCCAACGTTGAAATCGCCAGTTGCAAAGAGTCAGGGCGCACAGCGATATCGAGGATATCGGCCTGCAGCTGCAAAGGCTCGCTCGTTTGTGTCCTGTTGAAGATGGACCAAATTCTTGCGGTGCGGTCCCAGCTACCACTGACAAGGGAGTTGCCGTTTGGTGTGAAGGCTAGGGCCGACACGGGACCCTCGTGACCGGTGAGCTGGTCCAGAAGCTGTCCCGTCTGAACGGACCAGATATGAATATCGAAAGAGTCCAGAGATCCAGCCGCGACGACCTCGCCGCTAGGGTCAACGGCCATACATGACCATGACAGCCTTGTCGGCGCTGTGAATGTGCGGAAGTTTCTGTATCTGATGAGATCCCAAGCTCTTACGGAGCCGTCAAGACTGGATGTGAATAGTACGTTGCCCTTCTTTGAGAACTCGCAGGCCGTGACACCACTTGTGTGCTCCGTGAAGGTGACGATGCAAAAACCAGACTCGGTATCCCAAACCTTAATTTTGCCGTCATCGGCAATGGTGACGATGCGTTGTCCATCGGGGGAGTAGACCAAGTTGTTCATGGAGTCAAAGTGGCCCTGCTGCTTCAGGATGTACGACTCGGATTGCCATTCCCACACCAGGAGTTGCCCCAACTTTGATGCGCCAAAGGCTAACCACTCTCCGCTCTTGTTGATCGTCACAAAGTCGATCTCGTTTTGAGAAATGTTGAGAGTGTGGATCATGTTGAAGTCGGGCAGCTCGTACAGACCGAAAGTTCCGTTGGAGAAACCGGCGACAAGAAGATTGGACTCGGGGTGAAAGGTTGCGCATCGGACATGCGCACTGTTCTGCATGAAGTAGTGTCTGTCGACGATTCTCCAGCGCATGTCGTCCTCGTCCTCGTCCACCATCTCGTCTTCATCCTGAACCGGCTTTCCAACGTACTTCCAGTCGAACACAGCGCCGTCCTTGCTGACGGTGTAAATGGTTTCCTGGTCCTCCGAGAACCATGCCCCCACCACAGCCTGCTTGTGTCCCGAAAGTACCGTCGGCACGAACCCCTCCTCACGATCCAGACTCCATATTCTTGCGGTCAAGTCCTTGGAGGTACTGAGAAAGAATCGCGAGTCGCTGGACCACTCGATGCTGCGCACTTCGTCAAAGTGTTGTGTGTGGGTGTGGTGCTTCACAAACGGCGCGAACTCGAGTTCTCCTTCGGCATTCGCATCTGGTGTGGACGGCACATGCCAGACTTCGATCTTGCGGCCCAGACCAACAACGAAATGGCGTCCGGAAGGCGAGAAGGAGAGGGCGGTGACAGAAGAGCGGAACGAAAATCGGTAAATGGGGATTCGGCGGAGGACGTTGGTCAGAATAGCCTGGCCATCTTCGTCAATGGACAGTAGCAGGTTTCCTCGAGGAGTGAGACCGATTCGCGAGATATTTTTCCGGTGCGCGAAGGGAAGAGTATGTGACTTGTTGCTGATAGGAAATTAGCATGGAAATGTTTGAGTTGCGCCGACTTTTGAGGCAGAACATACTTCACCAGGTCGAAGACAGTAACCCTGTTCCCCACGGGCGAGAACAAATGGGTGCCATCTGGGCTGAAGAGCAGGTTGCCCTGGCAGTACACCGTGCCGAGCAAATTGGAAAACTAGAAATTGAAGCAATGGTCAGAATCGCATGCGAATTAGGGGAAAATCTTGCAAAGCGTACCTTAAAATCGGTCTTCATTGTCAATTAGCACCCATTTCCTCACCTTGAAGCTACCGAAATTCTCTCCAACCCAAAGATTTTCTTATCGATTGAAGGCGCGCTCTGCAACTTTTTGGCGGGGTCGGGGAATCATTCATCCTAATTTCCGCGGTCTAATCCCCTCCGGGCTAGACAAACTGTTGGTGAAAGTGCCAGGGGGAAAGAGGGGAATGATTGGCAGGAAAAGGGGGTCCTAATTAGTCCCCTGCGAAGGGCCCAATGAGTGTGCACCACCCAACCCCAGAAGGCCGAATGGGAAATTTGGAGGTGGCACCTTTTGATTCCCCTGAAGCACAAGCTCAAACCTCCCCAACTCAACCGTCAACACGCCCACACCGCAACCACATCACGAAAACAGTCGCGCGTTCAATTGCGATTCTTGTGGCCAAAGACCCTCTCACAGGCATCCGAAACGAATTCAGATTTGTTTAATCGTCAAATACCGCCCAAAATGGCCCCCGCCGCCGCCGAGAGCGCTTCACCGATTGGTATCGCCAACCTCCCTAACCAGCGACACAAGATTGTCGCCAAGCGAGGTGCCGCCTTCACTATTATGGTATGTCCATTCTCGTGTGACGGAACACATGATAATATGTCATGCCGGGGAATACTGACAAAATCATTAGGTTGCTGGCGAGTCTGGCCTCGGAAAGACCACCTTCATCAACACCCTGTTCTCCACGACCATCAAGAACTATGCCGACCACAAGCGCCGTCACCAGAAGCAGGTTGACAAGACTGTCGAGATCGAGATCACCAAGGCTGAGTTGGAGGAGAAGTTCTTCAAGGGTATGGCTCTTGCTTGCCAATTCCCGTGATGTGGATCATACGATTAACACGGATTACAGTCCGCTTGACCGTTATCGATACCCCCGGCTTCGGCGACTATGTCAACAACCGCGATTCCTGGATGCCCATCATCGAGTTCCTTGACGACCAGCACGAGTCCTACATGCTTCAGGAGCAGCAGCCTCGCCGCCAGGACAAGATCGACCTCCGTGTCCACACCTGCCTGTACTTCATCCGCCCTACTGGCCACACCCTGAAGCCCCTCGACATCGAGGTTATGAAGAGACTCTGCTCGAGAGTGAACCTGATTCCGGTCATCGCCAAGGCTGATACCCTTAGCCCTGCGGACTTGGCCAAGTTCAAGGCTCGCGTAAGTTTGGATTGACTTATTCGTCGGAAACAAACAGACTGACCGTTGGGTGCTTCAGATTCGCGCTGTCATCGAGGCCCAGAGCATCAAGATCTACCAGCCCCCTGTCGAGGAGGACGACGAGCCCGCTGCTCAGCACGCCCGCAGCTTGATGGCTGCGATGCCCTTCGCTGTCATTGGTTCCGAGAAGGACGTCAAGACCGGCGACGGACGCATCGTCAAGGGTCGCCAGTACTCTTGGGGTGTTGCCGAGGTCGAGAATGAGGACCACTGCGACTTCAAGAAGCTGCGGTCAATTCTCATCCGTACCCACATGCTCGACCTCATCCACACCACCGAGGAGCTTCACTACGAGGCCTACCGCGCCCAGCAAATGGAGACCCGCAAGTTTGGCGAGGCCCGCCCCAGGAAGCTCGACAACCCCAAGTTCAAGGAGGAGGAGGAGGCGCTCCGCAAGCGCTTCACCGAGCAGGTCAAGATCGAGGAGCAGCGTTTCCGCCAGTGGGAGCAGAAGCTCATTGCCGAGCGCGACCGCCTCAACAAGGATCTCGAACAGACCCACGCCCAGATCAAGCAGTTGGAGACCGAACTGGAGCAGATGCAGGGAAGTGCCGTCCGCAGCCACGGTCGCCGTTAAGGGCATTCGAACGTGAGGGTTTCCCCTCGATTTTTGAGCGGTTTGTTCCTGGGCGATTGGTGCTTGCTGGATTCTCGACACTTTTACCTTTTTATTTCTTCTATTCGGGGATCGAGAGCACCAACTCGCTACAATATCGTCTTTTTGACGCGTCATCATGGATATGCTAGCTTCTAGCTTACCCAAATGGGCTCGACTCATTTGGCTGAATTCGCCTGTATGAGCCTCAAGTCTTCACTACCAGTTGAAAAATGGGAAGAAAAACACAAAACGTGCCCTCTGGGTATGGTATGAGATGGACGTTACATTGGGAGCTCTCTTCTTTCCAAGAACCTGTTACCCCCCTTTTTTTCCCCGTTTAGTTATCCCCCACCTGTTTCTTAGTCACGATGTAATCCAGCTCACCTTTTCATGATACCAAAATTAATGAGAAAGGCGTCTACCTTATAATCCCAATTGTTTCATGCGTGTGTCTGCAACGATATGCTACCTGTGTAGATGTGTGTCTGTGTGTGTGTGCTCCTGTCCCCAGAAAAAAAAAATGAAGTCCTATTGTGTGTCGCCAGTATGGTATCGTTATATTTGCGCCGCCTTTGCACCCCATGTCTTTAAGAGATCGTTTCACACATTTATACTGCATCCATCGTGGCCCTGGTCGTCAACTGCTCGTTCTTGTTACCCAGCTTGGAAATCTGAAGAAAGGCGTCCACGCCGTACCCCTCGAGACTGTGCAGTTCGAGGCTGCCGGCCCAGTACTCGGCGTAGACCCGGCTCAGGGGTAGGCCCATGCCCAGCCGCAGATCAGGCGGCCGGCTCGTCATGGAGGCGAGGGAGTTGCCATGGGTGTGGGCGTGAGTGTGGCTGTTGGGGGTCTTCATGTCGGCGCGGCCCAGCTCATCTGAGACGTGGAGCTCCTGCATGGTGGCGGCCAATTTGGGCACGCGGCCTAGGTTCTCGAGGCGGCGCTGGCTCTGGGGGCCCTTTGAGAAGGACCAGAGGTAGGGGAGCTCCTCGCGCGGGATGCCGCCTCCCTGGTCCGAAATGCGGATGATTACGTGCTGCTGCGCCTCACAGATGGTGACTTCGATGGGCGGCGGGGGGTTATTGTCCGCGTCTTTGGCCTTGATGTGGTTGTTGTCTTTGTTGCTCCGCTGCCTTCGTTCTATGACAGCCTGGACGGAGTTGCGGAGGAGCTCACCGATGATGTACTCGAGGTGGCTGAGGATGTAGGGGAAGCTGGACTCGAGGTGGCCCTCGACCTTGATCTCGGGGACCTGGACGTCGTGGCCGTAGGTGGAGCGGGCGAGGCTCTGGACGGCGCGGGTGCAGCGCTCGATGACATCCTTTGCAATGCACTTTATAAAGACCTCGCCGATGAACTCGGACTCAGAAAGCTTTGCGCCCGGGGAGAACCAGGGGGAGTGGTAGGTTTCTGTGAGGGCGAGGTGCTGCTCCGCGATGACTCTCCTTGATATTCTCTGCATGACGTTCAAGTTAGGCCTACGTGGGTCTGCGCGGGGTGTGTGTACCATGGCTGCAAGAGCACTTACAGATCGCAAGACTGTGTTCATGAATTTGTCGAGGTCCTTGGCATCCATGCTGCCTCTGCTTTCCAAGATGCCCATGGAGAGCTTAGGTATGACGGTGAGGTGCGCCTTGAGCATCCCGCTGATGATTTGGCAGAATTTCTCATTGTCCTCGAGAGTCTTGATCTCCTTGATCTTGCGAAAGGTGTCGAATGCATTATTGTATAATTCGTAGACTTCTTTGATATGGGTGTTCGTGACAACGACATAGGGCAGCTGTTGCATGTCTCGAATGCGATGTGCTATTCTGTTGCGAGTGTCAGTCTGTGACTGTTTTGAAAGTATGAAGGTAGAGAACGCGGGGCACCCTACCGAGTCGGCAGCTCAGTTCGAACATAGTTGGCAGAGCTCAAGAGTCGTGATTCGGTAAGGGAGCGGCCAAAGACCATGAGCTGGCGCAAGCTGATCGGGCGTGCTTCTCTCACGACCCATCTGAGAGACCTTCGTTAGCATGTGACGATAGGAAGTGCCGGGGGGCGGGAATGGACGCACTCGTCTAGGACAGAGACTGGTCTCCAAGTGGAACTGCTCATTGAACGCCATGACGATGAAGTGATGCCATTCTCACGTAGCCTCCCGGGCGCAGGCAGCATTGCCCTCCTGGGGGCTGATGTCAATCCGCATCGTCTACCGGCATGCCGCAATGCGATGGACACCATGCCGTAAATTCCATACGAGTGGGAGGTAAAAATGAAGTAAGAAAAAAACTTTCGTGTACTTGGTCAAGTCGCAAGAACGCGGCCTCGAGCGGAGCAAGAAAGAAAAGAAGCTGCTTAGGTGGAAAGCTCCTCAAAGGGGGTTGGGTATATGAGCGATTTTGAGGTCAAGAGGTATGTTGCAAAGTAGGTTGGGCAGCTGTTGAAGCTGTCTCGAGAGAGGCGTGACCGGTCGACAGATTGGATGACTCTCGCATCGAGAACGGCCGGCGGTTGCTACCTTGCAGGGTCTGGAACTATAACCCCACACTGCGGAATCGGCGCACCATGCTGCGGACTGCCGCAACGGGCAACCCTGGTCTCCTTGTCTCCAGCGCCAGAAACGACGTGACATGATTGGTTTTGTTGACGGGCCGTGGACCCACACCCCTCTCCCCTCTGGGGCCCTGGCGTGCGCGAGCTCCAGCTTGATCTACGCAGGTAGAGGTGTGCCCTTCCCGTCTGGCCCTCCCGTCTCTGCCAGGTTGGGAACCCAGTTCCGTCAGATGACAATGTTCGGTCAGCGTTTTCAGCCATGGGGGAAAGCTGAGGTGTGTGAAGATACCGAAGACCTCCGTTGAAGAGCATGTGCTGGTAGTATGCGTTCCTGACGAGATTTGGCAAAGAACTTACCTTAACTGCCACCTGAGTTTGTAGATTCATTCAAACGGCCCTCTCTTACAAACCATAATAAAGTTTTACCTGGTGGAAACACAGAGTGCTCAAACATATGTTCTAAGACTCCTATGCCTGATTTATGGTCAGACGTTTTGTTCCTTGAAACGAGACTGATCCTGGCGGTGTGAAAGACTATAATGGCGGAGACGGTAGAAAATGGTGCCAGTACCCAAGGTGGTATTCGATAGTATTTTCCCGGTGAGAGCTGTTTATGGGGCACTGAAAGGAAACCCTGATAGGCTAAAAGTATTCAACACCAGTTGGACGCTGTTGGCAGTTGCGAATGCACGGGTGACGGGTCCAAGGGGCCCGGGGATATTATCTGCCTCGGGAGTCGTGCTGCACTCGGATGGAGGGGTGAGGTGGCATAAGTGGGGATCTGACTAAGGAACATATTGGCTTGTTCTCGTCTTCTAGGATCTTACAAGAGGTGTTCAAGGAAGGGCGACGGCATCTCAATGATTCATGGCCTAGCATTTCTTCACCTCGTCTTGACATGTGGAACTAGGTTCTTAGGCAACCCTGGCAAGACAAAAGGACCATATCAGAGAGCACAACGCAGGGCACGGATGTTCGAGCAGAGGGCTGAAAAGAGCACAACGTCCAACATCTATGAACCAAGCAAACTATGGAATGGAGAGCAATGTGTCCGGCAGTCATAGATGGCATGGAAAAGATGAGCCTTGCATGTGCAATGTACCCATGTTGTAGTGCTCATATATCCATGACATGGAAACTTTACTGCGGCCAGCCAGTATGAGTACCAGGCTCTTGGGATGCCCACATTTCGGATGAGTCGAGCGACCAGTCAGTGAGGAAGACAAGCGGCGCGAAAGCTTTCAATGCTTACTTCAGCCGAATCCAGTGCTTCAGACCGTCCGCATAAGTGAAGGCGAATCCCATTAGAAGTATGACAGGTTGGCTGATTGCTTGTAAGAGTTATCCGTGAAGGAACAGCCCGCTCAGAAGTTCGGGACCAGAGGTGTGTCATGCTCGGAGGAGGAACACTCGTTGTTTGTCAAAAACAGATTTGTTGTTTAGCGTCCGTTCTGTAGGTAGGTCCGGCAGAAATTGGCTGTATCCCCATGTGAGACTAGACGTATAGATCAAAGTTTCAGGCGATGAGATGGGGTTGCAAAACTAAGCTACATTGACACTGCTTGCTTACTGAATATGTCTGTGGAGGATCTGATGAGCCCTACGCGTTTACGTCAGCCATCCGTTAGTCCAGCTTTTGCTTGACCAAGTTAAACGTTTGAAGAAGTGGTGGCTGATATGCAAGGCTGAAATGACCTGAGTCGATCAGATGTTAAAAAGACAAACCCGCCGGCATCACTACAGCAGTATCAGGTCTCAGAAACACAGCTGGGAGGTGAAAGGAAACTGGAATTGGCAAGCTCTGTTGGCAGTCACAGAAACGTCATTGGATGTGTGGGGGCCTTCTACCCCAATCAGAGGGGTGAAGACCATCTGGGTAGGTGTAGCTTGTGCTAGCCAGACAGCGGCCTCATTGAGTGGCTGCATCAGAGCAGCAGGTGAAGTGCCTTACACGCAAGCTCACCTTTGCCCCCAGCTGGCCGGTAGAAAAGGTCCTATGCAGGCCTCAGGTACTTGCCACGGCACGATTTGACCCGGATCTGTTAAGACAACAGCAGCGCCTCAGTCAACAGTCCTAACATAAACTATGTACCCTTTCACTCCTCTGCCTGCTCCTGCTCCTCACAGCCGAGCACTCCATTAATAAGGTAATGCCTGACATTTAATACTTTTGGTCTCACGAGGGCCTTTCTGGGACTCTAATGCTGCACTGCGCCTCACCTTTCTCTCACTATTCCATTCTCTCCACCATGACAACCTAGAAAATTGAGTTGCCTGTCTTGATCATACTAGACACTGGTGTAAGGTCATCTCATTGCTTCTGTCTCATTCACTCAGAAAGAAAAAAAAAACGTTTCATAAAGGCGGATTTACTGTGACCCTCTACACCTTCTACCAGAGCTGTCTATACGTTGACTGAGGTGCCTTCCACTGCCTCTTGCCCAATTCCCACCTGCCCACTCTATTAGCGACAGCACCCGCCTGTACGTACCTGCCCTACAGTGCACCTCCTCCATTTGCCTTACCTCACCTCACCTCACCTTGCCGACCGACCTTGCACCTGTCTCTGAGGTAGGTTCCGCACCTGCTTGGACCAGCCCGCCGCCTCCACCTTCCTGGTCTTGTCTTTTGTTCATGCAAGATCTCTTCCTCACCAACATTTTGTCACGACTTGCTTCATCCTCCCAAGGCAACAATTGCTCGTTGTACCCGCCATTTCCTGGGTCAATAACGCAGCCTTCCGTCGACCCTTGTATCGCTTGTCGTCCTGTCGCCTACTTGCCTCTGCGGCACCCACTCCGTCATCGAAGCAGCCCTGGCGCAAATCGCCAGTCTGCTGCTTTTCCCTGACTGGCAACGGCATCGGCTCCTCTCGCACTTCCCGTCATCCCGCGGCACATAGACCATGGTGAGTGCACAAGACAAAGCGACTAATCCCTTGCACAATACCACTTCCTTTCTCGCACCTCTTCTTTGCTGAGCTTCGTCACCGCCACAACTTCCCATCCCCTCCATCGCCCCAGGCTTCAGCTTGGACTGCTTGGACTTCAAGCGACATTCGATACCCCGCCATCGGGCCAGCCAAGCTCTCTGCTGCTGCTGTATCTATTTCTACCCCTACCACGCCGCATCGCTTCCTAGCTACTCTCCTGCTACTGTATCAAATATTACTCCGTTTCTTTGACTGACCTGAGTCTACTACTCCAGAGCTACAACAACGATATCCACTCGCCGAACGAGATGGTGGTGGACACTGACGAGTACGTCGGCGGCACCGACTCAGAGAAGGAGCCTATTGCCATCATCGACCCTGACAACCTCGACAATGGGGCCGAACAGCTGCAGGACCTGCCTCTGGCAAATGACTGTAGGCACAACCAACCTATTTCAGACTGTACGCCGGCTAACTCAGTGTAGTCGATGCTATGAAGGATGTCATTTTCCCACACCTCCACGAAGAGCCCGAAGTGCTCGAAGATGTAGTCAACACATGGACTGTCGAAGCATGGCGATCAATGTCAAAGAAGGAACATGGTCCTGTATTCCAGGCTGGCGGCTTTCCTTGGTGCGCTACCTCCATCCCCTTGTGGTGCTCTCTCTCAATGCCCTCGCTTACACTCACATCAGGCGCATTCTTCTCTTCCCTCACGGCAACAACGTTGACCAGTGTTCCATTTACCTTGAGCATGGATTTGAGCCGACAAACATTCCCGAGAATTGGAGCTGCTGCGTGCAGTTCGCGCTCGTGTTATGGAACCCGAACGACCCGACTCTTTATACCCACCACACGGCGCACCATAGATTCACAAAGGAGGAGTCAGACTGGGGCTTCACTCGTTTCCTCGAGCTGCGAAAGATGTTCAACGTGCCCTGGGAGGGCGGCAGTCGACCACTTTGCGAGAACGAGACTGCCAACATCACAGCCTATCTCCGCCTTGTCAAAGACGAAACTGGTGTCCTTTGGCACAACTTCAACAACTACGATTCCAAGAAGGAAACAGGCTACGTTGGTCTCCGCAACCAAGGCGCCACTTGTTATCTGAACTCTCTTCTTCAGTCTTTGTACTTTACCAACGCTTTCCGAAAGGTCAACTCACAAAACCCTTTGGACGTTTACTGCGCCATTGCTGACTATCTGTAGGCCATCTACGAAATTCCAACAGACCACGAAGAGAGCATGGGCAACAGCGCATACACTCTGCAGCGTCTCTTTTACCAACTACAGACCTCTGAGCAGGCTGTCGGAACGAACGAGCTGACCAAGTCCTTTGGCTGGGAAACAAGACACATTTTTGAGCAGCAGGATGTTCAGGAGTTGTCGCGAAAGCTAATGGAGCGTATGGAAGAGAAGATGAAGGGCACTCCGGCCGAGCACGTTCTCCCGCAGATGTTCAGTGGTAAGATCAAGACGTACATCTCCTGCGTCAACGTCGACTACGAGTCCAGCCGGGTCGAGGACTTCTGGGACATCCAGCTCAACGTCAGCGGCAACAAGAACCTTTTGGACAGTTTCAAGGACTACGTCCAGGTTGAGAAGATGGACGGCGAGAACCAGTACTACGCCGGCGACGAGTTCAAGCTGCAGGATGCCAACAAGGGTGTCATTTTCCAGAGCTTCCCCAACGTCCTGCACTTGCAGCTGAAGCGATTCGAATACGACATTCAACGAGACACCATGATGAAGATCAACGATCGATACGAATTCCCCGAAACCTTCGACGCAGCGCCGTACCTCTCTGAGGATGCTGACAAATCAGAGTCGTGGACGTATCAGCTTCATGGCGTCCTCGTTCACAGCGGTGACCTGAACGCCGGCCACTACTATGCATTCCTCAAGCCTGAAAAGGATGGATGGTTCTACAAGTACGACGATGATAAGGTCACAAGAGCCACGATGCGTGAGGTGCTTGAGGAGAACTTTGGCGGAGAATACAAAACACATCCCGCCAACCACTTGCGAGCACCTCTCCAGAAGAAGGCCCCGGTCGTACGCCAGAACAGCGCATACATGTTGGTTTACATTCGCCAGTCGCGCCTGGATAACATTCTCTGCCCGGTTTCTAAGGATGACATCCCTCTCCATCTGCGCTCAAAGTTCGACGAAGAGACTGCTCTCAGAGAGGCGAAGCGTAAGGAGAAGGAGGAGCAGCACCTCTATATCGGCGTCAAGGTCATCACCGAGAAGACCTTCAAGAACCACGGAGGCACCGACTTGACATCGTTCGATGCGGACCAGGCCGATGGCGATGCGGCGCCACGCTCGTATCGCGTACTGAGAGCTTCGACAATGGAGGATCTGGTGGGTACTATCGCGGCAGACCTCGAGCAAGACCCTCGCAAGGTTCGCCTCTGGGTCATGGTTAATCGCCAGAACAAGACAATCCGTCCTGATCAGCCCATTATGGATCTGCGACCTACGGTTGAGGAGGCCTTCCAAAGGGCGGCTGCGCACCGAGATCAGTTCTTGAGAGTCTGGGCTGAAGTGGCAGAAGAGACAACACCAGAGGGCGAGGCAGTGTGGCCCACGTATCAAGGCCAGCTTAATGGGGTTGTCGTTAAGAATGACCTCATCCTGATCTTCCTCAAGCACTTCGACGTGGAGGCTCAATCTCTCTATGGCATCGGCCACGTCTACATCAGCAAGGAGAAGAAGGTAGAGGAACTGGTCCCAATCATCATGAAAAAGATGGGATGGGGCGAGAAGCTGCCAGGTGACGAGAAGATTTCCCTTTGGGAGGTAAGCTCTTGAATCTTAATGTGCATGCCGAGACCTTATTGACCATTTCAGGAAATCAAACCGACCATGATCGAAGCCCTGAAGGCCAAGCAATCTCTTAAGGCTGCGGAATTGCAGGATGGCGACATCATTTGCTTCCAAAAGACCACGGAACGCAAGGGCGACAGGAACATCCTTGAAAAGCGTCTGGGTCTGGGCGACAAGCAGGCAGCGGAAGAGCCTGCCAAGAAGGCCGACCGCTTCGACGACGCACGGGAGTACTACGACTTCCTTCACAACAAGAAGACTGTCAAGTTCCACGCGCACCCGACACGTTGCAATGCCGAGAGATTCCCTCCCTTTGAGTTGGTCCTGAATTCCAAGATCAGCTACGACATTCTTGCAGACCGCGTCGGCGAGAAGCTCGAAGTCGACCCTACACACATCCGCTTCTGGACCGTCAACTCAGCCACAGGCAACCCCAAGACGACTGTCAAGCGTGGCGTCAACCAGAGTCTGCAGCTCATCTTGAATCCCTCCGGATACAATCAACTCAGTTCAAGTCAACGAACCGATGCGTTCTACTTTGAGGTATTAGACATGAGCTTGGCTGAGCTGGACACCAAGAAGAGCATCAAGATCACTTGGCTGAGTGAGGGCATCACGAAGGAAGTGAGTCACAGTGGAGCACGCCGTACAGGAATGCCATGCTAACAATGCACAGGAGCAGTTCGATCTCCTCGTGGCCAAAAACGGTCACATTGAGGACCTGATTCAAGTCTTGATCCAGAAGGCCAGCATTCCTGACGAGACCGAAGGAGGTCGTATTCGCGTGTACGAGACCAGCAGCCACAAGTTTTACCGCGAACTCTCGCGCGATTACCCCGTCATTAGTATGAACGATTACACCAATGTTTTCGCCGAACGCGTACCCGAGGAAGAGATCAACGACGAAGAGGCGACCAACTTCATTCAAGTGTTCCATTTCCAGAATGAGCCTAGCAGGGTCCACGGTGTTCCTTTCAAGTTCATGCTCGTCGAGGTATGTGCCGCTCTGCAAACGACGCTTCGCACAATGCTAATGATATGCCAGGGTGAGCAATTCGTGGATACAAAGAAGCGGCTGGAGAAGCGGACTGGTATCAAGGGCAAGAGTTTCGAGAAGATCAAGTTCGCGGTGGTGAAGAGATCTCATTTCTCAAAGCCACAATACCTTAACGATGGTAAGAATTTACTGCAACCATGTCCTTTTTACAATGCTGACCGATGAGCAGATGACGAGTTGTGGAAGATTGCGACGAATGACGATGATTACCTCGGTCTCGACCACGTTGACCGAACACGAACGCTTAGAAACGGCGTTGGCGACCTCTTTTTGCGGTAATGCATGGTGGCTAATCTTCTACAGTCTTGGATGCCGAAGGAACGTGGTATCGAGAAGATTTAGAGTTTTTGTTCGATGCATCCAGGATCGATATCGGTACGCCGTGGTGATACCAGGGATGAGCGTGAGGTTTCGTGATTCAGGGTCTATAGCAGCAAGAAGGCTCGGTTTGGTTCATGCCTGTCTCCGCCCAAAGACGTTCGGATGGCATGCCAAGCGGATATCATAGCAGACCTCTGATTGACGGGCATGCTCTTCCGATAGAGAATAGGATTCTTGTAGCTCACTTTTCAAGAAAGGTGGAAAACATTGATAAGGCAAAATTGGCAACGAAGAGTAAACACGATGGTGACATTGACCCCCCGCCTTGGCAGTAATGGACGTATTAGTATCGCAGCCACACTGAAGCATAGATGCAAATCCGGAGAAGACCCGGCATCTGGCCCCACCCGAAGTCGGCAAGGCCCGCTCGGAGGGAGGGAGGGAGGTCGAACAAGAACGGTGGGGTCTGCACGTGCTCCACCGATAAGATAAGAGGTACCTGGCAAGCCCATGAGCAGCGTGAAATAAATTTGCCATCGGCGCATTCAGGGACGAGTGTCTGTCTACCCAGGGGCGGTCTTTGTTGGCAGAAATATTCAAGATCCATCAGCTCCGGCGCATTCATTTCCAACTCAACCTGCGCGTCGCGATCGCTTCTATCGGCACAATCCAACCGAGTCGCTCCCTACAAACGACCACAACCACACAACTAATTTCCTTTACCACACAATGGCTTTCCCCGGCGGCGGTGCGATGCCTCCCCAAGAGTCGCAAGGCGGATCCCCAGGCGCGGCGGCGTCTCTGGGCCCCCCGGATCCTGAGATGAAGGCTGTATGTTGAGAAAGGTATCTCTCTTGGAATGACTCTTATGCTAACGATGGACTTGCGCTCAGATGACCAACTTTATGGAGAACTGCTTTACGAAGAGTATCATGTCTGGTGTCATGGGTTTCGGTATGGGAGGATTATTTGGCATGTTCATGGCATCTGTACGTTTTCCTCCCCCCCCTTCTCCTCCCGCACTCTTTTTCTCCTCTCCGAACTAGAAAAGCGCATTCAGACTGACATCCCCCTTTCTTCTGCTCAGATGTCCTACGACACCCCCTTCCACACAGCAACGACGGCCGGCCAAACGACGGTGACGCCCATCGCGGACCTACCTCTGCGCCAGCAGCTGCGCGTGGGCTTCAAGGACATGGGCACGCGGTCGTACAGCATGGCCAAGAACTTTGGCAAAGTCGGCGCGCTGTTCGCGGGCATCGAGTGCGGTATCGAGGGTCTGCGGGCCAAGAACGATTTGGGCAACGGTGTCGCTGCGGGATGTCTGACGGGCGGGATCTTGGCCAAGAATGCTGGGCCGCAGGCTGCGTTGGGCGGGTGTGTTGCGTTTGCGGCGTTTAGTGCTGCTATTGATGCGTACATGAGGCAGCCGAGCGATGAGTAGGGGGGTTGTTTGTGGGGATGATGAGGGGGGCCTATTGCCTCTCCCGTCACTCTGGGGCGGGCGGAGAGGCCATGAGCTTTTGTTCCTGCTCTCCCTCCGTCTTGGGGCGACGATAGGTGACTATTTGTACATGTACCAACAAAAAGGCGGACGGGAGAAGCATTTTTGCATTGCACGGCGTTACGGGAACGGTTCAGTCATATTCTACTGGCCCTTTTTTGTTTTGGGAGGAGCCGGCTTAGAAGAGGGGGGAAAGGGGGAAACGATATAGATGCCAGAAACTCTCTCCACTTTGGATTTTTCAAGGGTTGGTGGTGTTGTTGTTGTACACCCGCCTACGCCAGCGGGACGACTCTGCTCAGATCTCTGTCGGATAGACTACATGTCGGAAGCAAGAATAGAATTGTAATATATTTGGCCTTGATTCGGCAATTCCGATATCCGAGTTGATGGATTGCACGATAGGTGCATTTTTGCTTCTTTCAATCTAAGCCTATCCTCCCCGTTCTTATCTGGTATTCTAGTAATACCGAGGCGTCCTACCCGGGAGGGAATCAAGCTCAACACCGTGTACTAGAAAAAGCTCGCTGGCTCTCACTGAAAAGGTCAAATAGTCGTAGAATCGGATCCCATGACGATCCTCGGCCACCTGGGGTTCCTGCCTTGGTGGCGACCTTGGTTCATGTCATCTCATGTAAGTCTTGTCTTTTTTTTTTTCTTCCCTCTTGTCCCGTATCCCTCATCTTTGTTCCCCTTTTATTTGCTCTCTTCCTGTTCTTCTTCATCATCACCTCATCAGCACCGTGCCGCACTCACGACGCGGTGTAAAAGTTAAAGGCCCCGAACTCCCAGTACGCCGTCTTGAAGGCGTCCGGGTTGTTGGCCTGGAAATCCGAGCAGCTGCTCCCGCCGCACCCGGAATCAGCATACTTTGCCTCGACGAGCGAGCCGCAGACGTCGATATTGATGATGAGCGACTGGTTCGAAAAGTGGGAGCTCATATCGCACGCCGTGTTGGGAAAATCGGCGAGCGCCTCGCCCCAGGTGCTGGGGTCGGGCGACGACGCGGCCGTGATGTCCGAGGGCACAGAGTCCCTCGCAAACTGCCACACGCGGATCCCCTCGTCGCGCCACTCCATGGCCATGTACCCGCCGCCGCCGGCGTTGAAGTCGGATCCGTACGTCGAGGCTTTGCCCTCGACGCCGCAACCCGCGTTGCCGTTTGTCGTGTTCTTGCAGTCCGACTGCAGCGTCGAACCCGTCTGCTTGCGCTTGACGCTCATCTCGCAACCGGACGTCGTGTGCAGCGTCATCTGGTTGCCGTCGGTGCCCTGGTTGATGGCCTCCATGACGTCGATCTCGCCGGCGTCGGGCCAGTTGTTGGGGTCCGAGAACCAGAGCGCCGGCCAGCTCGCGCAGCCGTAGGGTGTGTGCTTCACGTCGAAGATGAAGAGGCCCTTGTCGTACTGCGTCTTGGACTCGACGCGGACGGAGAAGCGGCCCGTCGAGGCGTCGGGCGATGAGGTGTTGCCGGTGGTGTGGTCTACCCTCAGCACGGCGGTGGAGGATGTGGCGTATGTGAGGTTCTTTATTTCACGAAGAAAAGTTGCATACTCAGCCGGTGGTTCCATATAAGTAGTGGGTGAAGATGTTTAAATACCCTGCTTGCAGCCTCATCGGCACCGACGTAGTGAACCATACCCCCAGTAGGATCGTAGGTATTGAAGTAGTTGAAGCCATCGAAGAAGTTCTCTCCAGAGTCTGTCATTATCAGATCGAGTGTTCATGGTCATTTATTCAGCCGGGGGCTCGTGCGACGGGCGAGGACCCTGAGCACGGTTCCGTACATGTGTCACTCAGCTTGTACGTCAGCTGGGAATAGTCGGGATAGCGGTTCTTGTTGTTTTGTGTGACGGTGACGGCAACGACAATGACAATGATGATGACGAGGGCACCGCCGACGCCGGCCCAGATCCGTTTCGTCCATCCCTTGGGATTCCACCACGCAGTCTGTTGTTGCCCGAGGCGCTCGTTTGAAAATCCGTAGTCGCCCATGATGCCGCCGTAGTAGTCAGAGTCGTTCATGGAATCGGGGTACGGAGAGAAGCCTCGGGGCCAGTCTGGGGTCTTTATCTCGTCCCGGAAAAGTGGGTGGACCAGGACCTTTGGTGGCACGACGAGTATCTCCGCAAAAGGTGTCTTGCTACGATTGATATTGGGCGATACGATATATGTGCCTGGCTGCGCCACGAAGACACCTGCAGGAGGATGTTGACCAGGCCATCTCGCGGCTGCTCTAGGCTTCGGGGCCGGGGTGGGGGTGGGAAGCAACGGCTCTAGGTCGAGGGCGACGGCTCTAGATTTGCGCTTTGGTCTGGGAAGGACGGGTTTCGGACCCTTCCAGTACTCAAACGGAGTGTAGCCGAGTGATGTGTTTGGTCCCAGATTTGGAACCATCTTTTCTTCAAGCTGATACGCTTCACGTAGTTCCACCCCCGATTTTTCAGAGAGTGACGACTACGCCTATCATACGTAGTATGTACGCGTACGCTGGTGGACCACAAAACCCGGTCCAATGGCGACTAGCGGATGAGAAGGAAAAAAGGGATAGAGACTTGAGAGGCAGCCCGGCTTGCTTTGGTCTGCAGGGGACTTCGGTGGCCGACTCTCTCTTGCGCGCATCAGGGATCTGGAAAGAAATGCGAGCGTCGGGCGTGAAATGTTCGTATTATTGCTGCTGTGCCAGGTTTCGGGCTTACTATGGCGTGGTAAATATGCCAAAAGTAGGTAGATGACTCAAGCGGTGACAAGAGAGGCCTTGCTCTTTTCTTCCCCTTGTTCTGTGGTAATGATAATAGTGGTATAGGCAAAGCGGCGCAGTCCTCTCAGAGGCTTGAAGTGAAATTATAATAAAATATTAAAAAGGAAGGTATTGGTAACCGCCAAGAGGCGTTGAATCTGCGATGGAGAAGAGATGAGAGAAGAGAGGTCTTACATGAAGCAATCGGAGGTGGGAAACCTGGAGAAATAAGCATCGATCGTGGTTCCTCACGGACAGACAACCTTTTTTCCGTCAAAGAGGCCACGACGACGCGGGGGGCGAGACATGATACACGGTGCCCAACAAGCAAGCAACTGCCAACTTTGCAATTGAGCTGTAGCTGTGCGTCCGAGGTATGGATGATCCCCTGGAGATCACATAAGTCAAGGGGCTGGTGGGTGTCAAGCATAAGGAAACGTGAGAACGACTGGCACCTCCGCGCGCCGGCGCCAAGCACGGGCTCGGATGTAAACTGGATGACGGTACCGAAGATGCTACCAAGGTGAAGTAGAGGGGGGGGGCCATCAGAAAGGCGCCTCATGGGGCTTCTGCGAGGAAGCAGGGACATCTGACTGCCGGCCTGTCAAGGCCGGGTCTTTGCGAGCGAATATGGGGGGCCCGGGGTGAGTGAGGCTGGGGAGGAGTTGTGGGCCGGCCCTGGAGCCAGACCCAAGGTGCATTGCGAGAAAAGTCAAGTCCTGTCAAAAGTCATGCTGTCTCTGCAAGCTTGCCGGTGCGTCTGGGGTGTCGTGTCTGGGAAGAAGCTTCTTTTTCATGCTTTAGAAGCAGATACAGCCCTCGGGGCATGAAAGAAGGGGTATGTGAGTGGAGGGGGGCCATGGACGGTACCAAGTGGGCGCCTACAGCGTTACCGTTGCAGGGTTCAAGGGAAAGAAGACAAGAAACATAAATGGGATGGAGAAGCTCTGCTGGCTCATGGCTCTGGGCTTTGAACGCGAGGCAGTGCCAGGGTTCCTCGGCCTGCGTCGTTATGATAGGGACAGACGACTCACGAGTGAGATACTTAGATTGGGCATTACCCAGCGTCAATGTGCGAGGCAGGGCTTGCCCCTCAGCCCGAAAGGAGGACCGGATGCCAGGTTTTGTTGCAGCCTCGAGATGAAGAGCGAGCGAGTGCGAGTGCGTTCCCAACTGTCAGTGACCTGCCTCGGCTCCCAGACAGCATCTCATTATTATCTTTGCTGCGCGGGCGATGATAACAGACGACGGTGTCAAAGAGGCAAAATGAATCCGAAGTCTTGGCTATTGTTGTCGCCGCCGCACGAGATGGTAGGAATGTAAAAGAGACGGGGTTGAAGTCGATGTCGGATGAAGCAGCCGGCAAGATCGACGCTTCATAGCGCCTCATAGCGGATGCACGTCGACGGTGTCCGATGTGACATGCATTGGACTGGCAGTGACTGGAACTGGGTAGGAAGGACAAGGAAAACCATTTGGAGGAAGTATGGAAGTTGGAAAAACAAGCTTGGCTTCTGGAGTCAGGGGTGAGCAGGGCACGGCTTAGAGGCCGAACCCCCAAGCACTAAAGGGCTTGGCGACAGGAGCCAAGTTGGACCGTCCGTGAAGCCCTAAACTCTGAGTCTGGAAGTCAATGAAATGGGACCCGCGCAGCTTGTCGTATGCATTGCCTTTTCTCAGCCAAAAGGCCCGAAGAACTATGTCAAGTGTGCGGTCTTGTCTTCTCTCCCTGCTTGCTCCCCGATCATTGATCCGATGTCGTTTGTCTTTCTCTGAATCATGGAATTACTTTCGCAAGACCCTGGTTTACGGGTGATGGGAATCAAGCTTGATTATCAGCCCTCGTCTCATGCCGACGCTTTGATCTCAGAGGGTTTCCTTCACAGAACTTGAACGAGAGCGACTATCAGAAAGATATCTAGCGTCGGGAACTAGAAATGAAATGTAACGAGGGAATGAGCAAGAATAGACGGAACGGCTGCCAGGTTTGCAATGTCTCACAGCCAGTCCGCGGACCTGACATGACTGGGAGCCGCATTGAAAGATCGACTGCTGATGTGCGGCGAACCATTTCGTGATTGATCTGCGCCTGGGGATCCGCCAGCTCGAATTCGGATCAGGTTCGGCTTGCCGCTCCTGCAATGGGCCCCAGCCCAACTCGTGGAACGAGATCGGGAGAACTGATCAGCATATTTGACATCCGCGTACCTGTCCATCGGGGAGCAGTTGGAGGTGTTTGAGTGAACATTTGAACTGGGTCGCATATGGCCCGGAAAGCCCAACATGCGTGATGCGAACATAAGCCTAAATACCTATAGCATGTAAGATCAAACTCTGGTAGCCTTCCCGCTGGCGGTTGGCATAGATTTAAGCTTACAACAGCTCTTGCCTCTTTCTCTCATTCCATCCTCTGCTACTGCTTTCTCCTCTGTCTCTCGTCTCACGATGCCTCAAACAAAACACCAACTCTCCTCACTTCATACTTCACAGTAACCCACCTTTTTGCTACACTCCGCAACTGCCCAGCAACCCTTCCAAACAGTAAACTCTTATCTTCTTAAGAACGCATGAACAGTCATATTCCTAAAAGCCGGTTGGTTCACAGCCAAGGCATTGGCAAAGTCTCCGACTCGGAGCTTAAACCACGAGAGCAAGAAAACGCAACTGTTTCAACAAGAAAACCTGTCAACCAAAGCTTCTGGTCTACCACCTTACATACCAAGTTTACCAAGGGGACAATACAGACTTTAATTATAGGCCCGGAACGTCCAATGCTCCAGCCACCACCCACGTTTCCCACATCACTGCCTGATCTTCGTCTCAACTATTTGTTTTCCCCCCTAGCTCGCCTGATGTCTTGGATCTTGGTTCAACTCCCGGGCCACATTTGCAAACCACCAATGACACCCCACGACGTGCCCCTCGCCGGCCATGACTGTCACTCCCGCCGACACCCAACTCTGACAAGTTTTACCGACTTCAATGCCTGCCTGTCAACCCAGCAAGTAGCCAGCCTAGTAGTTTGCTTTAGAGGTGCCAAAACAAATGGTTCCGTCCGTCTTTCGTCCGGTTCTCGGCCTTGTCTTGGAAGAGAGAAGTATGAGTTTGCCGCAACCAGTCCGAAGATAAAAGTCCGCATGAATTCGCCGTCCCTGAAACAGCCAGCGTCGCTACACCAGCTCATCCAGTCGGCTTCAAGCCAAAAAGTCAAGAGAATTTCCGCCCTAAAACACACAAAAGAGGGCCCACGAAGTCTACGCAATCATCCAATATTTCTTCACCACGTCTCTTGGGCTCAAATCGATTTTGTGCATGTACTGCACTTCTGCATTATGCCTTGCAATTTTGCATTTTGCGAGGCTGTTTCCGATGCCCCGAATAAGGGCGCCCATCTCGATGCCAGTCCAAAAAACGTCCCCTACTTTGTCGTACAATGAAGCCAAGAAGCTTTTTTGGTTGGCTATATGGAAACAATAAGAAAACCGGCCTGGTTTAATCATCATCCTCGTCTACTCGCGCCCGCTTCGGCTGCCGAGAATCATCGTCCTGAAGACCGTAACCCCTCTTTGACGAAGAGTTTTGCTCCACCTCGGACAGGAACTTGTCCACGTTGAAGGGGTCCCCGGCATCCTTTTCAAACTGCACTGGTCCCTCTCTCGCCTGTGGAAAATGTTTGTTAGCACTGCCCTTTGCTCTCGTTCGAAATGGTGTACTAACCTCGACATCTTCTGTGCCCTTGAACGTCCCCCTACCCAAAGCCTCGCCGAACCGACTGGTCTTTTGGATCTTGGCCATTTCCTTATCACCTGCTGCCTCGTCGTCCTCATCGTCCATGTTGGCTCGCGGGTTATAAATGCTGCCAATGGCCTCTTGAGCGGCGAAAAGCGGCTTGTCGTAGTGGTTGTCCTCGTTGAAGCCGCTGTCGAAGCCGCTGGATTGGTTGAAAAGTCTCGAGTCATACATGGTTTCTTTGGACTGGGTAGGTTTGGCAAGACCAAGAGCAATCTTTTCCGAAATGTCGCGGTTTTGCTCTCTTGCCATGACCTGCACTCTCCTCTCGGCACCCATACGTGACTGCCGAAGCTTCCTCTCCTCCTCACGCATGCGCTCCTTTCGTGCCTTTTCTCTCTCCCGGATCTCAGAGTCCTCCGAACCGTCTGAGTCTTCCGAGTCTGAGCCGCTGTAGCTGCGTGACCGTGACCGTGATCGTGAGTCCCGTCTGCCCCCGCCGGCCCGTTCTTCGCGAGCCTTCTGGGCCAGCATTCTGAGGTTCTCCTCCTTTTGCGCCTTCTCCTTCTCTGCCAGACGCTGTTGCATGGCTGCACGCTGTCGGACTTCCTCGCGGGCGTGCCTGTCTGCGACGTACAGCGCTTCGGAAAATTGAGCAAACTTGTCGTTGATCGCCACGTCCTGGAGTCCGCGTCCATCGGCCGCTAATCTCTTGTCCAAGGGGACGGTGAAACCCTTCGGGTTCTTCCAGTTGGAGACCGGCGGGGGAATGCGCCAATCCTCCTGGTCCTTTGCCGTCAGCTTTCGTGGCGGCGATCTCAGAACGGGAGGTGGCGGGCTCGGTGGTCCACGGGGAATCTTCTTGTGCTTGAACTTGGGAGGCTCCATCGGGTCCCTTTGCCGCTCTACAATCTTCATGATGCGATCCTGCTTGGTCGAGTTGTCACCCATCTGATTTGCCGGCGTGTATCGCACAAATGTCGGATCGTTTCGCTTTCCGACACTGAGCGTCTTTGGCTTCTGGGCGGCTACGGCACCGCTGACCAGCGCTGCCAGTGCATTCTTCGTCTTTTCCGCCGTCGCTTCCACTTCTTCTTGACTCGGTCGGCTCAGGTCGATTTCGCCCGCGTCGGCGCGCTGGCGGAGGGGAATCAGATCCTTGAATGAGGTATGAACGATTCGGTTTTCGGCGTGGCCCTGACGCGCAATGGCCCCGTAGTCGAGCTTGCCCTCGCCGTCGACCTGGATGGCGAGCGCGTTGCTGGTCGTCGCGCCCTTCTTTCCCATGTCGAGCGGGTATTGAGCGATCGGTATCTCGGGGAACGCGCCACCGTCGCCAAAGTCTTCGGGTCCTCGCGGTCGCCATCCTGCTCGCTGTTGGTATGGTGGAGGGCCCGATCGCTTCAGCACGATTTGCGTCTCGTCCAGCTGGCCGGCACCAACGATACGGGGGCCGCGTTGCAGAGCGCGTGAGGGAGCTTCCTCATCTTCTCCAGTGTACTTGGGTTTCGGGAGGGCCGAGGCCAGTGATGCTGCGATCGAGGCCATGATGATCGGCTGCCTTCGTGAAGCTGTGTTTGGATAGAAATCAGAGAGATGTCACCTTGAAATTCGCAAGGCAGGTTATGCGCCTGCTCCGTTGTGGACTAGCGTGATAATTAAGCGGGTCTGGTGGTCAGTACGTACCTTCACGTGGCTCGCTCCCGTCAGCCTCCCGTTAGCTTTCATCACAACCACTCATCTCCGCTGACAAGTCGAGGAGTTGTGAGTGACACGTCTCTAGGCAAATCTAGTTCTGGAAGAGAGACGAGAGGCACCGGATCGCCGCAAAGAGAAAGGTTTAAGCATACACCTACGCGCGGCTTCCTGGTTCCCAATGTCGCTAGTTCCATCTTCACCGTCTGCTGGCTCTTGGGCGCTTCACCATTGACCATCATATGTTACATGTAATATATTTAGCTGACCAAAGCCGGAATTACAGCACACTGTATGTGGCAGGACATTAAATCGGTGGCTAAGAATACAATGTTGCATAGTCGACCAAGTCCATTAGATCGGGTGAATTGGTCCCTTAAAAATAAAGACGGTGGTCTTAACTCCTACAGTGATACCTAAATACATTGCGCCCTCAGAATATGATGTGCATAGGAAATTTAGTATTAGTCAGAATAGAGCGATATAGGACACTCAACTCCCGGTTATCAGGCTGAATCTGATCATGTCGATTTCAAAGCCAACATAACATTGCGACTCTCCACTCTTTAGATCTTGCCAGACAGAGAAGCACGATAGGTTATGATGCCGTCGTGATCTTGGTACGTCTCTAATTCGACCCTGAAAGTGGCGTGGTAATATGTAACCATGCGATCGCCACGTTGCTCATAAGTTATCTTCCTGGTGACGAAATCTACCTCCGTAGCCTGAAATTGAGGGTTTGTGCAAATGCTCAGAAGTGCCTTCTCAAATGCCTCTTCTTGCGAACTACCCCAGTCGAGATCGTCTTTGACAAGGTCCGGGAAGTTATCCGGGAGGACGTTTCTGATCGTTAGTTGCTTGTCACTGCCCACCAACCGATCAGGACCGTAAAGTACGGCGAAGGGCTGTTGACGCGAACTGGCCCATCCCAACGCAAGAGTCAGAGCAAAGTCTTCTTTAAAGTTCCTTTTGGTATCGCGGATTAGGAAATTGAGCCTGACAGCATAAGATTTATCAGGGATGCCGGAGATGAAAGGTGAGTGGAACTCGTCCCACTGATTTTCCGGATGCGACTCAAGCTTTGAAAGCTTCAGGGGTGTCTGAAGGTCTATGTTGACATGAAATGACCTATGCCTCTGTCTAGAGGCTGTGGCATCTTCCTGGAAGCTTACATCCTTTTGGACGTGAATTGCGAAAAAGTTGGGAGCCCTAGATAGGTTCCAGGACGGCTTGTACGTCAACGACCAAGGTTCGCTTCGAACGAAGCCTTCTAGTGTGCGTGTGAGAATGATGCAGACGGGAGTGTCGTGCATTCTAAACCCCAAATACATGACAAACGCCCCGTGTGTATGCTTGTACAACTTTGTCTCAAATCGGACACCTTTGTTGGTGAGAGTGAACTCGCTGTGTGAGTCCTGTCTCGTGCCGGACCTTTGCATTGTTGAACAGGAGCTAAACTCGCTTGGCGACCTCGCAAAGATGCCTCTGGACATCTGAGATCCCACAGAACCCTGGGGATGGCCCTTCCATGCGAACAGGGACAGATCGTTCGTCTCTCGAGATATCTCCTCCTGAAGGCGACGGAAGGCCTCGGATCCTTCGCCATATATCATTGGCATATTGATATCGAAAATGCCGAGAAGAGAGTAGGCACGGTCTTCGACACGTTTCGTTTTGCGAGATGCTGCCCATGACATCTTTACTGCTGTTGGAGTCTGTCGTAAGTTTGAGGAAGACTCTAGAACTGAGCGGCGTATGCCGGTAATTTCTTCCAGCTTATCAAGGCAATCGGCTTTCCGAGAGAACTGCTCCCATTGGGAATCGAAGAATTCTACCTCGCTCGGAGCAATGAGCTCTTGTAAAGTCCATCCTCGAGTGAACCATCGACAGGCAGCGAATGTCTTTTGGGTGTGGGGAAAGACGGACGTCGTTTCTACCTTTTCGACTTCCCTCTCAGACGCTGGTAAGTCCGACAGGAAGACAAAGCAGACGGCGGACTCCTTGTACCACGAGAACATGGAATTGATAGCCTCGCTGAGTTCTGCACTGCTCGACTTGTCGATACAGCAAGTGTCCACCCACGCATAGTGAAGGCCTCGTTGGCGCGCAAGCTCACAGGTCTTCTGAATCTTGGAGAACCCGGACTTATGTCTCGCGCCACTTCGCTCGATGTTGTGGAAGTCTTGAAAGGTCACCTCATCGTCTGCCCAGGTATGCGACAGGATGGCATACTTGATCGACGAAGGCTCCGAGACCTCTTCCAACACCAAATTGTCAGTGTTCACAAGCCATATGCTTTCAGATGTTGTTCTTGTGCTGTCCTTTGGGTTTTGAATTGCAAATAACAGCTTACTGTACGCGGTTTCGAAACTGGACAGTGAGAGTGGAGGGAGCAGCGTCAGTCGGGCGACATTGGTGCATCTGAAGGTGGCAAGCTACACATACAGTAAGCTTGTGGTTTGACCGAAAAAAGGCTGATAACTGAGGGCTTCAACTGTCAGTTGTCAGCCTAGTATATATGCCCAATTGAGGGGACGACCAGCATCGCTTGGCAGATGCCTGATTCGCCATACTGCGCCTCATTCCTTGCAATGCCCTCTTCTGATTTCCCACCTCTCGCTCGTTCTCTTAATAGCAGAACATCTTTTCTTAATATGCTCTGCAAAACCCCAAGATACACTACAAATGGTGTCTCTATTACTTATGCAACTTAGAAGACCAGATGATCCTTACCTCAACACGTCAAACCAGCGTCATCTCGGCAACACTCACCTTTACGGCATAAACAACCGACGCAATAGAAAAGCTTTTCTTCCACCACTGCAGGAATACTCGTTCATTAATAGTCCTATTTTTGGAATCTTGATCTCTTTCTTCTACAATGGGCATTCGATTTTATCCACTTCGTGGCCTAAGTAATGCGTCAGAAACCGCGGGGAATGACACCTCCAAAGTCAAATAACCGTCAGTCTCCTCTCCCGTAGCATTTCTATAAATCTTTTGCTATTCTGCACACTATATCTCATATTTAATCTACATACTCACACTGATATCTTCAGTAACTTCGTACTACGAAGAAAAGGCTGAAGATCCAAGAACAAGCTTCCTTTCTGCTCCTACACTGCTCTTACACCGCTGTAAGAGCTTTGGCACTTTCGTTCTTATTGGAATATGAGGTCATAAAAGAGGTAACTTGAAGGCGGTAAGGGCCGTTTGCAATGACCTTTTCGTACCTACTTTAACTCCAAGAATCCATGGGCCTCGGTCACTCTTTCCTCCTTCCATATACATAACTACGCCAGTGACAGATTATTGAGCTCGAACCGACCGAGAGACCTTTCCCTTCTGGCGTGTATACCAACAATGCCAGCAATTTTTGTCTCAGTCATGAGTAACTCAGCACTCGACTGCCGTTTTCATGGACATGAGGAACAAGATGAACCTCACCATAAGAATCGCAAGGGCTCTACCTCATTCAGATTGCCTTTCTCGTGACCCATTCTCTCGTCAGTTTTGGCTGGATCGTTGATAGGCTGATGGACTTATAATATGGAGGTTTGCGGTGTTGTTTCTATACTATTTCTAAACTAATTGTCATTCTATCCTAGACGAAGAGCCGCAGGTCTAGTTATCCGTGGGAGCTATGTGACTTGTGCATATATCACACTATTGTCAATTTGGCTATTTGTATTTTTCCTGAAATGCCTCGACGAATAAATACACTGAGACTAAGAGTTTGATCTCTCAGAACTGGCAAAGTCACCGGCAATAAATGAAGACAGGTTTCTCACCCAATGCAGCCCGGACAAGACTTAACCCTAGCGATCCGCGTTGCGTCTGCCTTGCGACGAGAATTGCGAGGAATGAAACATAGTCACTTTCGTCGGAGTAAGACATGCTTATGGGACTAGATCAAAAGTCAGGTTCGAATAGGTAAGTAAGAACGTAAAGTTCGCCATTCTAATGCGTCATGAGATCATTTCACGATCCGCGATCTAAGGTCTAAGCAGCTAATCGAGCCAGCCACTCTTATATACAGCGGCAATATATACATCGAAGTTCGAACACCGCCTAAGACATCCCTAACGGCTTGATTACACAACACTCTAAGATAGATATACACTACTGCTTGCGGCACAACTTGCTGTTCTGCGAAGGCAAGTTGCCCATAATCATCTCCGACATCTCCCAGCTCTCGGAACCGACGCCGTTCTGCGCGTAAAACACATCGTTGGGGTCATACTTCTTCTTAAGCTCGAGGGCTTTTGCGTACTTTGTACCCCAAAAAGCCTGGGTGAAGTCGGGCTCGATGTAGTCCGACTCGGACATGTACGCGCCCGCGCCGGGGGAGACGTCGCGCCAGCGCTGCATCCAGTCGAACGTGAGCTTGTCGCTGGCCGTCTTGATGACGGTCTCGTTGGCGGTCGGGTCCCAGAGGGCGGCGGTGATGCAGTGCATGACGGCCTCGCGCCACGCCGGGTTGACGGCGTTATCCGGGTACCCCGTCTTGGGCGCCGCCATCATGTTGAAGGCCACGATGTAGCCGCCCTCCTCGGAAACGGACTTGATGGCCTCAAAGGTGGCGTTGAGCTTGGTCTCGTCTTCCCAGTTGGCTCGGGGGAAGAGACGGCTGGCTTGGCGGATGGCGTTGGATCCCCAAGGCTCCAGCGGGAACGAGTTTTGCCAGGCCGAGTAGAAGTTGTCGTACTCGGTGTAAACGGGCTCGACGACGAGGCCCATCGCGGCCCAATTGGCAAAGAGGGGAGCCGCGAGAGCAGCGAGCTCGGTCTTTGTCATGTTGGGTGCCCACCAAGGGCCCATATCGAAGGCGAAGGAGGTGCCGAGGTTCTGGATGCGGAAGTATCCGTAGTTGGCGTTGTCGACAGCGTACTCGACAAAGCCGTCAAAGTAGAAGCGCAGCGCGGTCCAGAACTGGTCGGTGGTCAAGTTGTCACCGCTGGAGAAGGCAAAGGTCATGGTAGTGATGTTCATCTTGGGCTGTGCCTTGACGACGGCAGAGGTGACAACGCCGTACGTGGAGCCGCCACCACCGCGGATGGCCCAGAATAGGTCAGAGTTCTGGAACTCGCTGGCTGTCACGAAGCGGCCGTCAGCAGTGACGACTTCGAAGGAGAGGACATTGTCCGCCGCCATGCCGTACAGACCGGACATGGGGCTGTGCCCGCCGCCCTGGACGTAACCGCCCATGACACCCACAGTCTGTCCCTCTCCGCCGACAGCGGTAACACCGTACTTGTTGGCAGCCTCGTAGATCTCGTACGCCTGGACGCCGGCGCTGAGCTTGAAAGCAGGACCGCTGTATGAGTCCTGCTGGTAGCTCTCGTAAAAGTCAATGTTCTTGAACTTGTGTGTCCAGATGGATAGGGCACCGTAGCCGGTAGACTTTGCGCCAAAGTCATGACCAGTGTTCTTGACGACGAGGCGGAGGTTGAGGTTGCGTGCAAAGTTGACGGCCAGCTGGACGTGGGCAACGGTGGTGGCCTCGACAACGTAGGAAGGCAGGCCGCCGACCTTGCAGTTGGTCTCGCCGACATTGATGGTAGGGGGCATGCAGTTGAGGCCCTCAAAGAGGACGGCGTTAATGGCCGTGGGGTCCTCGGTGTGGTAGTATGATCCGTTGACCCAGTTGGCGGTCAAGAAGTCGCACTTTGCCTGATCATAGTTGCCGAAATCATCGTAGCAGACAGAGGCCTCCGGGATGGTTTTGGTGAGAGCACCTCCCAGAAGGAGGTTGAAGATGTCCCAGACAAGGCCGATCGGGTACAGGAGGTCTCCGGGATAGGTCTTGCATCGGCCAAAGAGCGATCTCTTTTTGACCGAAGATCCATCCTCGAAGCCAAACAGGGAGATGTTAGACAGCTGGAGCGCTGTGAGGTTGGCAAGGACGGCATCGGTGAGCTGAAGCTTTTCCCCTTCAGAAAGGCCGGCAGAGGTGCTGGCGATGGAGACGTCAGCAACCTCAGCGGCCGGGGCAACAGTCGAGGCGTCGGCGGCTAGGACATACAAGTCAGTTACCTCAGTCTTTGAAGGGTTGAATAGACGGTAGAATACTCACCAACTTCTTGACCGTCGACGACGATAGTCTGGGCCGCAGCCAAGTGGCTGACAGATAGCAGAGCCGCCGTCAAGAGGGAACGCATCGAAGACATGGTTACCACGTGGGGTCAGACGCGAGTGCTGCCGATGGACGGATGGGGAGCAGTAAGAGACAATTAACAGAGATGGGACGAAGTGCTTCAAATATAAGACCTCGCAGATCTAATTCGCGGTTCTTCCAACGACAACAGCGGGGTGAACGCGTGGAGACCGAGATGAGCAAATGGAACGTTGGACCGTTGGATAATGGGAACAGACGGTAGAGAGGCCGAAGCGGTGCGATACCCGTTTGCAAAGGACGAGAACCAACATGTGCTATGCCACCTAGAAGGGAATCGAACGATGGTCGACGAGGTATAATAGCGGGCAGGAGTGGGCTCGATGGCAATAGTGTTGCTGTACGTCTGGGAGGCATTACCTTATTGCGTATTGATGTAGGTCAAAGCATCCACGGTCCACGGCCGAGAGGCAATGTTTGCAAGGGCTATTCTACACTATCCGTACGGAGAGAACCCATGCCTTTCTCAGGAGGCCATAAGAGAGGGGGCGTGAAGGGGGCAAAGGGACAAGAACGAGGAAGAGCCCAATATTGACGGCCGAGACTTCTCTCCGGAGCAACTGATAGCGGCGGATGCGTGGCAATCATCCTTCGCCCGGGGTTCCAGAATTGGTCAAATGTGCTCGTTGATAGCAGGCATTAAAGTGAATCCTACCAGAGACGAGACCCCGTCCGAGGGAGATGAACAATGCTAACCTCCTCGTGGGAGATGATGGGTTAGGGGCAATCCTGGAGGCGAGGTTGCCATGCTCGGAGCCGTTGCCAAAGAGTCTCATGGACTTTGGAGTTAGCACAACACAGAAAGTCACTCACATACCCATAGAGTACTCAGTAGTCACAGGAGAGAGAGAAGAGGACCTGGCCGGTCCAACAGACCTGCAGCTTCATCTCCACTTGGACTCGGCACCGGCAAGGGTCCGGTGCGGACTGCGCGTCCGTTGAGTGGCTGGACGTTGCACATCGGAGCCTGGATCTTGGCAACCTTGGCCGAGATGGTGGCCCCCCGCAACTCTTTCACCCTCAGGGATTGTGGCCCCGGCCCTTGCATGTACAGTTGCCAACTCGGCCCTTGGTCTTGCAAGTTGCTACGAGCCGGCGCAAGGTGGCCGGCCGGTCGGTAGGTTCGCCGTCCTACGGCATGCCAGTGCGCATCAACGGTCAACGGAGCAAGAGTCTAGCTTGGGAAATCCGCTCGGAATGAGTACTCGTCACATGAGATTGTTCAGGCAGGCATGTTTAGCAATGTGAGTTCATGCCTCGTCGTGTTGACTTTTCAAAACTCTGGAATTGGATGAACCGTCTAAGCTGAGAGTAAAGTTTTAGGTAAGGCAACGTCTATTGAGCGAGTCAAGTTGTTACATTCCAACAAGATTTCTGCAGCACTCTTGAGCTTCTCGTCTTTTTCATTGCTTCTTTTCCTTCTTCGTACTCCACGAAAGGTTCCACTTGGTCCGTTTTGCTACTCATCTTTAGGTCCACACGGCCGCACAAGAACATAACCAACAACCAACAGTCCAACGCTAGCTCAGGCGTGCATGTATTTCGTATGGGAGATTTGCATACGCAAGATTCTTCATCGCAAGGATTATAGGCCCCCTCTCAGCTGTCCGCGGTATCCCAGCCAGTTGCCAGATTTGGCTGGTAAGAAGACAGCAAGGTTGAAGCCGGTCTTACACAAAGTCCCCGAAATCCTTTTCTCGCACAATTCTCCTTGTTTGGTTGGCTCTGGGAAAAGAACAGAGAGGTCACCATGTGATCAAGGCACAGTCACTCCTGGCGCAAAGATGCGCAAGGACTGCGAACGGTATTTCACTAGCGATTCAGTCATGTACCAAGGGGTCGAGCCTTGAGGATGGCGGAGACACGCTCGATAGAAGAGAGGGATTCTCCATGTTATGACCACGATCCGGCTGTTTCGTTTTGCTCCCGACGTGTTTAGGTTCGTAAAGAACCCATCATCCCTTTTTTTATTTTTCTTTTGAGACGAAAGCTTAAGCCTGTCACGACGACACTGCTGAGTTGTGTATGTAAGTGTGATATTTTGTTGGCCGCCCACATTACGGAGACGAAGACTCGTAACGATAAAAGGGAGGGCTTACTGAGCGAGCATTCATCCGAAATTGTCAAGAGAAGAGGAAGGGCTTGGGAGAACGATTCTGCGGCATGGTGCAGTAGGATCACCTCGAGGCCGAAACTCCTTCTTTCTTTTTCGTTCTCACTCACTCACACCTTTGCCTGCCGGTTGGTCGGCATGCATGACGTGGAGGGAGTGGCCCGGGTGTTGGCAACCCCTGTCCCGCGCAGAATAGATTGAGGGCGAATTAATATATGCTCGGCGGGGGCAGCGGGCTTGCAAATCCTGTCGGACCATCGGGTGCCGCGCCCTGTCTTCCCGCGAGGTGATCATTCAAAGCAAAGACCACCTTTGGATCTCTGCAACAATACGGGTTTTCCGATATCTTATCAATTTCGGCGCCTTGTTCTGGGGTATTAGTTGGGGAGGGCAGTGCCATCCATAGACGTTTTGGCGATGATGGACGTCTATGACAAGTCGATGTCAGATACCAAAACATCGGGAATCTTCAATACGCAGCACGTCACCGAATTCGCGGCAAAGCAAGCAGAAAGTAGGTGTGACAGCACGGCAGTCGAAAAGTTCCCGACGGACCTGCGTCTTTTTTCTTTCTTCTTCATGTCAACGTGGGAAAGCCGAGACACATGGGACTTCCCGTGGGTAATCTGCTGTGCCGCCGGTGGCAATGCAATTGATTTCTTCAGGAGACCCGTCAGTTCTTCAGAGAACTTGCTTCAGTCTTCGTCAGCTGTCAACCCAATCCCGTCGGCCTCGCGAGAACTAGAGGCCGCATGCATAGAACTTGAGTAGGAGAGTCTAGCCATATCCGCCAATCTCGGCTTCCGAGTTCCTGCTCTTTCACAAGTATACACATCACTCTCTCGCGTCTTGTCGCCTCCCTTCCCTAACCAAGTATTGAAGAGCGAGACGGGGCCCCTATTCCTACTGCCTATCCGTACCTACATGCATCCCTACGGAGTACATGCACTTCGTATGGAGAGACTGCAGAAGCAGTGAACACGGCTCGATGCCCAACTCAGCAATTCGCTCAACGGCGGCCGCAGCTGCGCTAGCGAAAAGTCCCAGGTTCGCAAGCTCAGCGTATCTGTAGTGTAGTGTGTAATTCCAGGTTGGTTTCACCTGGTCCGAACTTGCTGCGGAACCCCGGTGTACCTGCATCCCGGGATTCGGCCTGGAAACATGGGTTCGTCGGCCACAGTCCTTAGCCACTAACAACAATTATACGAAGTCACCAACGCTCATCAAGTACACAACTGTGACAACCATCCAAACCCCGGTCTGGGCCCACGAGTGACTGTACGTCAACCTCTAGCCATCGTTCGATAACCCAGAGTCTCCAAGAAAATGCTACTCCGATGAAGCTCCATTGCTCCACGCCTGCCAGATGGCCGCCCGCGATCGCTGCAGGCAACCCACCCTCGCAGTCCTCGCTCACACCCCCAGTCCCACGGTCTGCTCCTACAGGCCGGCCTTTGAGCAGCGAGGCTCGCCTTTAATTTACACAGTAGCCTATCCGTACAGTCTATTCCTTCTCACCATGGAGCGATAGGAGGGGGCAAATGCGAGCGGCTTCGGGTTCTTTTCCTCGTTGGGCAGCATAACGGGGGGACACATCCGCCCCTCTCTTCCCACTCCAGGCTGGAGTCGCTGGTCTATCCGTACAGCCCGACACCCCTCTCCCCATCTTTGCCAAGTAAGCTTGTTGACGGGAACTCACAGACATGAGACCATCTTGCAACGTCCAGAAGCTGTCAAGGAAGACAATGGAAGGAGTGTAATGGACGGGAAGGTTGCTTTCTTGGTACGCCACTGACGCTCGGTAGTCTCAACGGTTACTAGTCATGGCGCTGTCTCTCATTGAGGAGAAGCAAGACTACAGTTTGGGCTCCCAAGCAGCGACATATTCCCACATAGATCGACGGCGGGATGGTGTGGAACTGGGAAGAAAGCCCCAAACATCTGGGTTCTTCCTCGACCCCCCTCAATGTCTGCTCGGGGGCTGTACCTACATCGTTAAGAATTTGACTGCCCAACACAAGGATATCGATCGAACTCTTGGCCAGCGAAGATGATATCCTTGCCAGATGTAAAGCAGCAGGAGCAGGCGCCAAGGGGGTGTGGGAGGAAAAAAAGAATCCTGGTGTAGGGATTTGCCAGCACCTCCGTCCTTCTCCCCAAAGAGCAGCTCCAGTTTCTCTTCCCACAGCCGCACCCACATGACTGGTAACAGGATCTGTTTTGGAAAGCCAGGGCCGCCACATTTCGTGTAAAGCTGTTCAGACTCTAGAGGGCAAAGGCCACCGAGAGGTCCTCCTCGATTGGCCCTGCCTGCCTGCCGCTATTCCGTTTCTTCTCCTGTATCCCGGCCCTGTCTTGCTTCAAGTCTAGGAAGAGGCAGACAGGCTGACCTTTTTCATTACATCTTTGTAGCCAAGTTCTGTCGTCTCTTTTTTGACCTGTGTGGCCACCCCTACCTGAGTTGTACGCCTTTCACTTCAAGACGTGCAAGAAGAGTTTGAAGAAAAAGGCGTTTCCTTTCCAAGCAAGCTGCATTCTTACCCCAGGAGGGCAATGGCATATAGAATCTACCTCTATCCCCGTCCTGTCTTTCTGAACCGTTTCCCACGCCCTCGCATCAGATATCTGACCCCCGTTTGTTGGTCAAGGCTCTCTTGAGCTTGAAATGAAAACTGGTATACACCTTGGCAGAACTCTCAATCTGACGAAGATCGAGGACGTCCAACATGTCTCAGGCCGTAGCGGCGCTGGTCCACGCGGCTCAGTTAAGGGACACAAGTAGCACCTCGGCGGCGCTGCCACCCATCACCGACGACTATCCGTACCCTTATTCCTCTCTGCAACATACCGGTTTCTTTGTGCTATTCTTCTTTCCGACGATTGCTCTCCTCGTGGTAGGCCTACGGGTGTATAGTCGAGTCTCAACCAAGCAATTTGGCTGGGGTCAGTTGAATCCAAGACCTCGATCTGAGTTGACATTCTCTCCCAATGAACTGTAACTAATCTTTGCCGATGCAGATGATGGCTTGATTTGCTTTGCCATGGTAAGTCTGACAGCCCGAATATCTCACCTCTCTAAGTAGTTACCAACATTGAACCATCCAGGCAGATTCCATTGCCGAGACAGCAGCATCATACATGGGAATGCGGTTAGGATTCATCGGCATTCACGTCAGCGACATACCCCTCGAAGCCGACAGCCGCCTCGGGAGCCTCTGGAACTACATCATCCAGCTGCTGTACAACCCAATCCTAGCCATCGTCAAGACGTCAGTGCTCATGTTCCTGCTCCGGCTCAGCGGCCAGAAGAGGTCGGTCCGGTACGCCATCCACGCGCTTAACGTCTTCAACATTGCGCTCGGCATCGCCATCTTCACGACGATCATCTTCCAGTGCCAGCCCATCAGCTACTTTTGGGAAAAGGCGGGTCGGAACCCGCCGACGGAGGGCAAGTGTATCGACATGGCCGCCTTCTACGTCAGCACCGCCTCCCTCACCATCTTCACCGACGTGCTGGCCCTGGCCTTGCCCTTTTGGATCTTCCTCGGGCTCAAGATGCCTCTCCGCGTCAAGATGGCGCTTCTTGCAGTATTTGGGCTCGGCGCTGTGTAAGTCACAAGGCCATGACATATATGACTTTCGGGCATACCACCCCCCCCCTTTTGCTAATACACCTTTATCTCGTAGTGTCACCGCCGTCAGTGTCCTCCGCCTCGCATGGCTAATCGAGATATCCTATCACATCAACCAGCAAGACCCGACCTACGACATCCGCTTCACCTACTCCGCCGTCGAAACGAACCTAGCCATCATCACAGCCTCTGCTCCCGCGCTGCGCGGCCTCTTCCTCCGTTGGTTCCCCAAGTTCTTCGCCTCCCTCAAGAGCTCCTCCAACGGTCGCTATGGAGGCGGCTACGTGCGCAGCGGCGATCCGACCAAGAAGTCCCGCAACACGGTGGCGACGGCCACGGCCACGACGGGAACCAGAGGCCGCTCGAATACCGCGCGCAACGCCGCCGACGCGTTTCAGCTCAAGAGCATGAAAGGCCGGTCCGAGATCCGGGGCCACTCACCCACTACGAGCGAGGAGGAGATTATGACGTACGACGGGATCATGCGCACGACGGAAGTGAATATCGTGTACGACGAACGAAGGGATTCGACGCCGCGTGGGGGTGGCGGGAGGAGAGATGCTGCGCCTAGGGATAGGGATAGAGATGCGGGTGCGGGCAAACGCGATTACGACGCAAAGCTATATTCGACGACCAGCTCAGGAAGTTTCTGAAGAAGTGAGGGCGGGAACCTCGTCTGCCTTTCTGATGCTAGTTGCTAGTTGCTTTTTTAACTATTGATGACCATGTATACAAGAATACCAAACCACATCGCGAATTCGTCCTATTGCTACCTCACTTTGAGGTGGGATGCAGTGGGCGAGAACTAACAATTAGATACATAGTAGACCAAAGACGAACCCTCCACTGGGATTGCATGTATTAAGATGCTGTGTTATAGCATCAAGCTGACCCAGGAAACAGAAATAGAGAGTTCACGCACACACCCCCACCTGGAAACTTTTGTCACTCAACTTGACACTTGCTCAATGGAACCTCATCGCTTTGACATTGCATGAATGGCCCATATCGGAGCTGTTCTATTGCCCCCCGCATGATCTGGGCTGACGAGTCTTCGCGGCTCTGCAACCTGTAAGAGAGTTTGCAACCTCCAGCGCCCCCGGTTTTCGACTAGACATCAACCTACATGAATCGCAGAATGTAGTATTTCGAGCAAAATGCCTTGGAACGCAGCGACAATGACAGAGGGGCTTTGCGGCTGTAACAATTCACCCGCCGGAAGGGATAAGAGAGTTGAGCATGGTAGCAACCGCCACCTGTCCGACGGTGACGGTTTTCCCTGTCGCGCCATTTTCAGAGAGAGAGTCTAGCTGCCTCGTTTCTTCCCTTTTCTCTTTCGAATGAACAGTCACAACGCCCTTGTCACCTACTCCACGGATGGAACGACGATGCCATCCGGAGCGGAGAATCTGGGCCGGGTATGAAAGACCACTTTCCAACTTTCAAGTCTCGAGGAATGTTCCTAGCGATATTGCGCATGCCGGACCGAGTCGTGGCATTGCGCCATCCTTCACTCTCACTTTCTATGTGCCTTATCTTTTTGGAAGGGCCCCAAGCTGTAATCTTACGAATTTTCTCATCGTCTACTCATCAGTTGGTAGAATTGGTACTTTGCGAATTGAGTTTTGCCCGTCCAAGGCACTATTGCTTCTCCTGCTGAACTCTGCATACGCCGGCGCTGTATCTGTACCAAGTTCTGAAATGCTCGTATCAAGCTCTGATAGATGAATCTATGGCAGGGTTGTTGACTGGCGCCTCTAACGTTTCTTCTTATGGGAAGCTGCCAAAATCTTCCTCTGCATGAGGTAGGGCAGAAGATAGGCTCCCCGCTACGCAAGCCATACTCGAAGAGAGGATGGGGTCGGATGATCGCATGCGGTCTTGGCGAGGGTCTCCCTGTGCATGCTTTCGAGCTAGAAGGGCGCATGTCCAGCAGGCATTGGCACGGATAATGTAGGGCGCAAAGCTTCAGGTTCACCGCTGAAGAGAACATGATCGGCCTAGGCACCGTGTCTCGATCAGTGCTAGCCGCTCGTATCTCTCCGAAATGAATTTCCCTAGAGGAGTCGTGGTGCGGTATGGAGGTACAAAAGTACTAACTTCGCAGCCAGACCACGTTGTCAGATAGCTGTGATGAAAGATAACGTTAGACCTGGTGCGAGATATCGCGAGCTGTGTAAAACGGGGCTAGGAATCTTGCAGTGTAGGCGGAATATGGTCGAAAAAATTGCCATGACTCGACGTCAAGAATTGAGGGTTGACGGCATTGTTCACCCGTGGCTCGTACCACCAGCTACGGGTCGAGAGGGAGCCCTTGAAGCCTAGAAAGACGAGAAGATAATACCGCCTGAAAGGACGATGCAATCGTTCCCTCTTGCCTGCCGCCGAGTCTTTCGGCACGAGGCGTTGCGCAGCCGCATACCTGTCAGTCGATCATTCAAATTGGGGACGATTCCAGAAGTTGAGGCGAGTCTTCTTTTGGAACGTCAATGCTCACGGGCTGGGCCCCCCATCGATCCCATCTTTGCAAGTTGTCCGGAACCATCCGTTCCGCTGGATTGAGGCTTTGATGGACATGTTCATCTGAAGTTGAAAAGAAAGTTGGATGAAAGCCGTGATGAAGTCAGGAGCAAGCCTGAGGTGGAATACCTCACCTTCGGTATGCATTAGATGAGGATGATGTAATTATGCGAGTTGGCCCAATTGGGTGTCCCGCAACGGTCGGGTCGCGAACCCCACCGCGGGGTAGTCGACGGTACCAGAGCTTTCCATGTAATTGAATGATATCTAGTTCGACACGTTCACTATACGCCTACATTACAGCGGAAACTAGCCAGAAACAGAGAAGGCTCGCTATTTGATTTTAGATATCAATCTCCTAACTAAAGCTCACCTACAATTCCCCAACATGGCGGGTAAAGATGTGGTTGTGACCGGAGCCACTGGTCTCCTCGGAAGACAGGTAGCGCGGGCATTTGACATGAAGAGTTGGAACGTCAAAGGTACGGGATACTC